>NC_090451.1:161209574-161831240 GCF_031143425.1 Pleurodeles waltl | reverse complement strand
GCACTGAGTGCCAAAATTTGCTTTCCGATTGGAGGAACTATGATACGGAATGGAAATTAAAGTATTAAATTAGGGAAATTAATAACATTTTCTTTAGGGTCATTTGCCAATGACAAGTTATTACGGGGCTCACTGACACTACAGAAATACACAGAAGCAGAAGGAAGATTAGCTTATGTACTATATAGAGTCCTAGTTGCTTGCAAGAGGAACACGGGAAGAGCTGTTTGTAGATGGACTTGAATCTTATTCTCGTGGACCTGATCGAAGAATAAGGAAAAACAGTTTCCTGTGGGGGCTCACCTGGGTGTTTTTATTAAGCACCCTGTTAGGTGAAGGCAAGTCAGTTTGCTGTCTGCGGGTAAACTTTCTATTTCAGAGAATGAAGCACTAGACAATTGAGAAGGAACAGATCCAGACCCAGCAAAGGCAGATTAACTATTCACAGAATCATAATTAACTGGTCTGCTGGTGTGGAGATGTTTTGTGTTGTGCACCAGTTATTAGTCTCTTTCAAATGATTTGAAGAGTACAGAATCTGTAGAGCTAAGCCAGAGGAAGTGGGCCCACACTAAAAGGTAATTTTGGTAATTTTGCATAAGATTTTTTGCTGGACTATTGCATAATTTATGGGATGAAAGTTCCACATTTGTAGGTTCCAGAGTACTGGGTGAAGCAGGCATAGCTATCCATTCAAAACATGTTCTCAAGCAACATTTTGTCCTGATCTGAGCTTTTTAATTCTTGTAAAAGGCATTAGCCTGGTATTCGGGCCTAACATAGCAATGCATGTTGAAACTTCAATGAGCAAAGTATCTGGTTTTAACTAGGCATGAATGCAATTTAAATTATGCTATCATAAATTACGTTACGCTTGTTATGTTAAATTCCTGCATTTATGCCACTTAATGTAATTACTCATTGTCCGTGGAAATAATTTACTTTGCAAAGCAAGCATCATACATGGTAAGACATTTAGGACAAGTGCATGCAAACAACATAACAGGAGTACCTGTTGTTCTCAATGCTTTTGTATAAATACATCCTTGTTCAGAACATTGAGGGGCGGACACATTTTGCACTAAAATATAGCATGAAACAACGGATTCTTATTTTCCGTAATTTCATTGAAATTTTAAATATTTATGCAAAAGCAGAATATGCACATTTTGCACTCTCTTGCTTTGTCCCATTTGGCTGCTTTGCACTTGAAAAAGAATTATGTCCCAATGTAGAAATCTTCATCCAAATCAGTCAATCAATCAATCAAAAAAATGTATAGAGCGCGCTACTCACCCGTGAGGGTCTCAATGCGCTAGTGGGGGGCGGGGTGGGTGGGGTCACTGTTCGAACAGCCATGTCTTGAGGTTTTTTCTGAAGAGTAGGAGGTCTTTGGTTTTGCGGCGGTTGGTGGAGAGGGAGTTCAGGTTTGTGGGAGCAAGGTAGGAGAAGGCCCTGCCTCCTGTGGTGGTTCGATGGATGCAGGGGACTGTAGCTAGTGCGAGGTCGGCTGATCGGAGGTTGTGGGTGGGAGTGTGGAAGTTCACTCTTTCGTTGAGGTAGGTCGGGCCGGTGTTGTGGAGGTATTTGTGTGCGTGGATGAGGATCTTGAAAGTGATTCTCTTGTCTATGGGGAGCCAGTGAAGAGATTTGAGGTGTGGTGAGATTCGTTCGTGGCGGGGGAGGCCAAGGACGAGGCGTGCAGCTGTGTTCTGGATTCTCTGGAGTTTGCGTTTGAGTTTCAGTGTGGTGCCGGTGTAGAGGGCATTGCCGTAGTCCAGTCTGCTGCTGATGAGTGCATGGGGGACTGTCTTCCTTGTCTCTGGGGGAATCCATTTGAAGGATTTTTTTTTTTTTTTTTTTTTTTAGAGTGTGGAGTGTGTGGAAGCAGGAGGAGGTTAGTGCATTGATTTGTTGTGTCATGGAGAGGGAGGGGTCCAGGATGATGCCAAGGTTGCGTGCGTGGTTTGCGGGGGTGGGTGTGATGAACATGATTCAGAAAAAATAGGATACATTTCCAAATTTTATGTCTTTACCTCAGATTACTGATGTACAAAGTTAGGTACTGGTTGAGGGGGTGAAATCCTACTCAAGAAGTTGCCACAATCCTTATAAGGATTAAGTCACAAGCAAACTCAAAATTAATCTATTCATGTCCCTGTGGTTGCTTGGCACAAAAGCAGTCTGGTTTAGATGCAACGTATAAAACATTTATTCAGCACTTAAACCGTAATAAAGTGGAAAAAACAAAACAAACAAATCCCACACAAATCTAGAAAAGAGAGCACATTTTAATAAATAAACCAGGACCCAAACAACAAAAATCCAATCAGTAGAACTGGAGATATGCAAGTCCAAAGATTTAAGTAAAAATAGCGCCAAAAAGCATAAAGAACCAGCTGTGGTTATCTGGATACGCTGAATCAGGACAGTCTCACAAGTTCAGGAGGATCGCAATGGAGTGTGGACTAGCTTCAAGGATCAACTGAGGTCCACTAAACACTACCCTAATCATGGTTGCGAAGAAATGCGGTATCCCGTGTTGAGGATACATTGCTAATCAGAGGCGACCTGAGAACCAGACAAGGAAATGGCTGTTCTGATGGACTGAGGCGATGTCCATGTGTGAACGTCTGTGGTGCAGAGGATGTTCTAATGTGCTGCAATGGCGATGTGAAGTCCTTGCATTGGGAAGGTCCATCCAGCAGAGGCAATGCCTCAGTTCCTTGGGAGATGATATGAGGAGGAGATGCGTTGGTTCTGCTAAATCCACACATGGGCTGCCAGAGCACCTACAGGCCCACATCCAGGAGTCCAGGACTGGTGTAGCACTACCAGGGAGGACAAGGCTCACAGATGGCAGAGCCCCTGGTGCTAGGTTTCATGTCATCGGAAGCTTGTTATGTTCCTGAGGCTTCTGAATAGTAGGCCAGCCAACTAGCTCTTGAAGTCACTCTGATGTACTGAATTTAGAGATGAAGAGTCCACAAGTCGGAAAATGTACTGAAGAGTTGGGTCAAGGTGTCTAATATTTATACCTGGTGCTCATTTGGTAGTAGAGGAAGCCTCTAGAGGTTTCCACTCCCCTGAGTTGTCAGGCATACCCTTCATCCCTTTACTGGCCCCAGCTTGTCTGGGGTCACAAATGACCAGTGTCAAACCCTCTGTGAGAGTGCTCAGACAAAGCCTTTGTGATATACATGTGTAGTAGGTGATAGCTCCTCGCCAACTCAGAGTGGGCCATCCTGCCAACACCTATCTTCACTTTGTCTCACTGTTTGGGAGCAAAGCACAAAGACCCACTGTCAGCTGTACCTAGTCATTTGACCCAGGGTCAGATTGCAGGCACAAAAGGGTTAGAATTGTCACTGAAAATCCAAATTTACCATTAAAGAGAGCTTTCTTTCGGCACCAAACTCAACCTATCTGTTCCCAATTAAACATTACAGCTTCTTAAATAATAAGGTAACCAATGTTATCCTATGGAAAAGGTAGGCCTTGGAGTAGTGAAAAACACATTTAGAAGCTTTACACTACCAGGACATGTAAAACTTAAACGTTCATGTCCAAATGTTTTAATACACTGTACCTTGCCATCAGGGCTGTCCAGGACCTGCCTCAGGTGTGACATATGTATTAAAAAAGGATGGTTTGGGCCTGGCAAAATGTTTACTTTGATAGGTCAAAATGGCACTTTAAAATTGCACACACAGACTCTGCAATCGCAGTCCTGAGACATGTTTGAAGGGAGACCTAAGTGGGTGGCACAATCAGTCCTGCAGACTCACCAGTAGCACTTAATTTATAGGCCCTTGGCAAATGTATTAACCTCTAATTGGGGTTTGTAAGTAACTTCAATGCGGCAATTGGGTATCAGCCAATGTTACCTTCTTTTGAGCAGTGAGCACAAGCACATGAGCACTGGTTAGCAGTGGTAAAGAGTGCAGAGTCCTAAGGTCAGCAAAAAAAATAAGTCAGCAAAAAACAGTAGCTCTGCAGGAAAACTGTTATGGGAAAATGATGTCAAGGATGCCAGATCTAACAGCCAATAATAATCTAGAGGCAAAAGATTAGACACTCACAAAACTAAATGTCTCAAACAATAGCCGGTTTGATTCTTTCAGAATACTAAAAAGGAACAAGCCTTATGCAGGGTATATTTCTATCATTTTTATCCAGCAGTCTGACACAATTTAGAAGTATTTTTGTATTGATTGGTGTCAGTTATCAACAAAACTCAGTCTCAGTTATATATTATTTATGAAAAGGTTTGTACTGGATTACTCTGCAATTATTTTCAAATGTAAGTATGTTAAATTGTATTTAAAAGGAATTCCACCTTGACATGAAAAATAATCTGTGTAGCAGCACATATGTTAATGGTATAAAGAGAATTCTAAAAGCTTACTGCAAGTGAACCAGTGAAGGGATCCAAATCCCCACATTTGTTTTAGAGTTATTACTCTGCACTGCCTGACAATTTGAAGCGCTTCTCATGAGTACTGTCAGTTTTTTAAACATATTTCTAATGTGTAAACTTCACACAGAGACAATAAAAATGGCATATGTCAGACCTGGCATCCTTGGCTTGGTTTTCCCTAACTTTGTGTGTTTGACCTGCTGTTTTTTAGACTTCCTTTTTGCTGGCTTTAGGAATCTGTGCACTTTACTAGTGCTAACCAGTCCTAAAGCGCAGGTGCTTTGTGCCCTAAAACATGGTGATATTGGCTTATCCACAATTGGCATATTCAATTTACTTGTAAGCCCCTTGTAAAGTGCACTCTGTGTGCCCAAGGCCTAAAAAGTCAATGCTACTAGTAGGCGTGCAGCACTGATTAAGCCACCCACTACAATAGCACTTTAAACATGTCTCAGGCCTGCCACTGCAGAAGCCTGTATGCACAGTGTTAGACTTTTCATCCTTGACGTGGTCTCCCTTAACTTTTTGCCTCTGTTCCCCAGGTTGTTGATGGGTGCTGGACTCTGATTTTATTGTTTTTGTTACTCTGGACACTTTACCACTGCTAACCAGTGCTAAAGTGCAAGTGCTCCTGTTTAAAATGTGTACGTAATTGGTTCTCCATGATTGGCATATTTGTTTTACTGTTAAGTCCCTAGTAAAGTGCACTAGAGGTGCCCAGGGCCTGTAAATCAAATGTTACTAGTGGGCCTGCAGCACTGGTTGTGCCACCCACACAAGTAACCCTGCAATCATGTCTCACACCTGCCACTTCAGTGTCTGTGTGTGTATTTTTACACTGTAAATTCGACTTGGCAAGTGTACCCACTTGCCAGGCCTAAACCTTCCCTTTTCTTACATGAAATGCACCCCTAAGGTAGGCCCTAGGTAGCCCCAAGGGCAGGGTGCAGTGTATGGTTAAGGTAGGACATATAGTAATGTGGTTTATATGTCCTGACAGTGAAATATTGTTAAATTCGTTTTTCACTGTTGCAAGGACTGTCTCTCTCATAGGATAATATGGGGGCTACCTTTAAATATGATTAAAGCGTAGATTCCCCTAGAGAGTAGATGGACATGTGGAGTTTGGGGTCCCTGAACTCACAATTTAAAAATACATCTTTTAGTAAAGTTGATTTTGAGATTGTGCGTTTGAAAATGCCACTTTTAGAAAGTGAGCATTTTCTTGCTTAAACCATTTTGTGACTCTGCCTTGTTTGTGGATTCCCTGTCTGGGTCAGTTTGACAGTTGGGTTGTTTGTCACCTCGCACTAGACAGTGACACAAAGGGGGCTGGGGTGTAACCTGCATTTCCTGATTAGCCATCTCTGCTAGGAGGGAGGGGTGGAGTGGTCACTCTCATCTGAAAGGACTGTGCCTGCCTCTAACAATGCCGGCTCCAACCCCCTGCTGTGTGTCTGATGCCTTGCCTGGGCAAGGAAGGATTTCACAAGAAGGTGTGAGTCCCCTTTGAAGAAAGGTGACTTCAAAGACTAAAATGGGTATAAGAAGGGCACCCAAATCTACAGACTTTAGAAAACACTTCTGGAACCAAGAGGAACCCCTGCCTGGAGAAGAGCTGATAGCTGAGGAAGAAGTGCTGCCCTGCCTGTGACTGTGCTTTGTGGAGCTTTCCTGCAGTGCTGCTTCTGCCCAAGTAAGAGGGCAAAGACTGGACTTTGTGTGCCTTCCATCTTGTGAAGAAATCTCCAAGGGCTTGATTAGAGCTTGCCTCCTGTTGTTTGAAGTCTCAGGGACAGCAAAGACTTCTCTCTGCCAGCACCTGGAGTCTCTGGAGAGACTCCTGCTCTGACAAGTGGTGCCCTATCCAGTCCCTGGGCCCTTGAAAGGAAAGTTGGTGGAAATCGACTTCGGACAACTCCGGACCGACGCCGCTGCCGAATCCGGTAACGCCGCCTGCACCTGACGCCGTGACCTTCGCTGGAACGCGACACTCTTCGCAGGCCCGACGCCGCAGCAGCCCCGCTGAAGTCCGCGACTCCGTGGAAGTCGCCGCACCATGTCGTGACCGACGCCGCTCAAAGTGCGTGGATTCAACGTTTTGCACAGACGCCGCGATCCCCGACTTCGCGCATCGGCTTGTTTTCACTCTTCAACAAAGGTACTGTACTTGGGGGTCTACACGACTCCGTGTCCGGCGCCGCTGGTGTCGGCTTGTTGGGAACGACTCCGTCACGACGCCGTGTTAACATCTCATTGAAGCATTTTTGTTTCTAAGCGCTATTTTTGAGTTTAATCTTTAAAAATTCATAACTTGACTTGTGTATGTGGGATTTTTGTTGTTTCGGTCTTGTTTTGTTTAGATAAATATTTCCTATTTTTCTAAACTGGTGTTGTGTCATTTTGTGGTGTTTTCATAAAGTTACTGTGTGTGTTGGTACAAATACTTTACACCTAGCACTCTGAGGTTAAGCCTACTGCTCTGCCAAGCTACCAAGGGGGTAAGCAGGGGTTAGCTGAGGGTGATTCTCTTTTACCCTGACTAGAGTGAGGGTCCTTGCTTGAACAGGGGGTAACCTGACTGTCAACCAAAGACCCCATTTCTAACACACAGTTTTAAACTGCTATTTTGACCTGGCAGTTGTACCCACTTCCAGGCTCAAACCTTCCTTTTATTCTATATGTCACACCTAGGATAGAAACCAGTTAGCCCCCAAGGCAGGGTGCAGTGTATTTAAAACATTGGACATCTCCTGATCGTGATAACCTGTTACATTCATTTTTCACTACTGCAAGGCCTATCTCTCCCATAAGTTAACATTGGGGTTGCCTTGAAGCAGCCACTTCCAATTGGGAAAAGATATACATTTTGAGTTTGGTGTCTATGGACTCATAATTTTAAACCAGAACTTATGGTGAAGTCATATTTTAAATTGTAAGTTTTCAAATGGCACTTTTAGAAAGTTGGCATGTTCTTACTTTAACCATTCTGTGCCTCTGCCTGCCTCTCAATGCATGTCTGTGGTGGGTGAAAGCTGGGCTCTGTGCCATCTCTCTAGACAGTCAAACACATAGGGAGCTGGGGTGTGATATTTACACCCTGATGGCCCATCACCAGGCTGATGGATCTTCCTGGGGTAGATGGGAGGGAGAAGCTGACACACCTGAATAGGGTTGTACTTCTCCCCACACAAAGGACTGCAGAACCCCATGTAAAGTGTCTGAAGCCAGGGAAGGAAGATCAGGGACCCTGTGCACTTCAAAGACCTCTCTTTGAAGTCTCCCGAACTTCAAAGGCTTAATTGGGTATAGGTATTGGACCCCAAACCCCACCAAAGCAGAACTCTGCTGGAACCAATGACATTCTGCCTGGAAGAGGAGCAGCAGCTTTGTTACGTGGGGACTGGCACTTTGTTAACTGCTTTGCTGTATTGACCTACTGTTTGCTGTGCTGTATAGGAGGGACTGTCACTTTACCACCTGCTTTGCTGTGTTGGCCTGCTGATTCTTGCCTGGGAGTGTAAAGGACTGGATCTGTTCTCTACATAATTCAACTCAGGTTTCTCACAGGGCTTGCTGGCTTGCCCCCTCTTCTTGAAGTCTCAGAGCCATCAAAGACACCCTTCAACTTTGCTTCAGCTGCTGGACTCTGCCAACTGTGAGTCTTCCCTTGTCTGGGGTGCCAATCCAGTCCTTGGCCTCAGAAGTAGGATCTGCATCTGTTTGCTACCAAAAAGCGATGCATTGAGGCCGTTGTGCCGCTCAGAACCAATGCAGTGTGTTCTGACACAACATTGCTGATCCGACAATGATGCAAGACCCGAGTAAGATGTTAGAGGACAAAGCAGTGCTGGTCCATGCAGACTGTAGAAGGTAAACAACACACACATCGAAAAGGGTTTGTCACTGATGTGGGACTCTATTACGGAGCTTGACGCTGACACATCTACACAACTGCATGGATTGGAGCCAACATATCAAGTCTTTGACACTTGCTCCATATAAGGTACTTTTTCAGCAGGCTCTGCGTGGGTCTTGTAGCGGGCCTGCCCCCCATCGTCGTTGGCCTGAACTTTGGATTTACCCCGGTGTAGTGTGACCTCAAGTAGCCTTTCGGCACTTTTGACTTCTAAGCACTACATTGCAGTTTATTCTTTAAAAATGTGACTGCTCTATGCCAAGCTACCAGAGGGTGACCACAGGTTTAATTAGGTTGCGTATCTAATTTCTAACAGCAGTGTATTACACAAAAGTGCAAATTGCTGTCAATTTGCTCCATACAACAATTGGAGAATGGGGAGAGACCTACAAGGGATAGTACCTAGAAAATGTAAAAATTGTAAGCATGGATGAAGGTTCAACGGGCAGAGGGGGTTGTCAAAGTGTGATAGAAAGCCAAATAGATGCAAATGAAAGAACGGCCATTATATGCTGTGGAGATGTTGTTACAGACCTTCCCAAGTCGCCGAAACTGAGAATGAAGAGAATGGTGTCACTATTAACACAGAACACTTATTTGCATTCCCTAGAAATCATCCAAAACTTTCCATATCTGTAATATTCCTCTGTTGTGGCGGACTATTGGCGTCCAAATGATTTTTGCAAGTTGTTTCACCCGTAATAGTGTTCCTTTTTTTTCCTTTACTTAACTCAGACTCTGTATATAACGTTCATGCCGTGGCTTGGATCGGACCACTACTCAGCACATTTTCGCATTAAAATATGAAAATGTTTACAAAATGTCTTGCACTATTCCCATCTGATCCCGTTTGTAATCTCCAACACGATAAAATACTGTTTATCATGATTCAGGTTCGGGGTTTTAATCTCTTTATCGAGAATCAATCATGATAAGTGTATCCCTATAAACGCAAGAGCAAACTACAGGTGCCATCAAACTTGGAACTTTTATTTGCAGCAGTCGAAAATATTCATCTGATTTTATTTCATTTTGAAATCTACTCCCTTCCCCGCCCCGTCCTGCCTTCCTTAGGTCTCCAGTCTGTTCCTTTCCTAACCTTCCTTACTCTCCTCTCTGGGTCACCCCTACTCCCTTCCATCATCCCTTCCCTCCGTCTAACTCCCCTCCCCCTCTGTTTTAGAATGAATATTTAAGTATATGGCTCTGAGTGGGCCATACAGATGTGCATGTTTCTGGCAGAACTGTAGGTCATTTCTCACATGACTATCCAATGAAATAAAGACTCTGTTAGAAATGGGGTTTTTGGTTGGCAGTCAGGTTACCCTCTGTCCAAGCAAAAGCCCTCACTCTAGTCAGGGTAAGTCACACACTATCCAAGATTATCCTGTGCCCACCCTCTGGTAGCTTGGCACGAGCAGTCAGGCTTAACTTAGAAGGCAATGTGTAAAGTATTTGTGCAATAAATCATACAATACCACCATATAGCACCACAAAACTACACCACACAGTGTTTAGAAAAATATATAATATTTATCAGGATAATTGTAGGTCAAAAAGAATAAAGTTGCAATGGAAAATTGTAGAAATATCACAGGGAAGTGATATAGAGTGTCTTAAGTCTTTAGAATGCAATACAGTGTCTTTCAAGCACAAAGTACCTGGTTTCTGGTGGAAAATCTCCTCAGAGGGCCACAGGAGAAGAGATGCGTGGAAAAAGGGGTGTGTGCGTCGATTTCTCCTCAGCACACACAGACTTGCGTCGGTCTTTTCCACGCGGGGAAGTCGGGCGTCGTTTTCCGGCGCGCAGACAGTCTCTTTTTGTGGATCGCGGGGATTACCAGATGTCCCGGGTCTGTGCGTGGATTTTCCCGCTTGTTTTCCGGCTGCGCGTCGTTCTGCGGGGCTGCGCGTCGAAGTTTCGATCTCACGGTAGGCGCCGCGTCGATTCCTCCTTGGAAGTCGGGCGGCGTTGTCCTTGCGAGGCCGTGCGTCGAAAGTTTGGTCTCACGGCAGGCGTCGCGTCGATTTCTCCTTGGAAGTCGGGCGGCGTTGTCCTTGCGAGGCCGTGCGTCAAAGTTTCGCACTCACGGTGGGCGTCGCGTCGATTTCTCCTGGAAAGTCGAGCGGCTTTGTCCTTGCGAGGTTGTGCGTCGAAGTCTCGATCGTCCCGAGGGCGTCGCGTCGATCAGCGTCGGTGTGCGGCGTTTTTCTCGCCGCGAAACAAGCTGTGCGTCGAAATTTTCGGCGCACGGAGCGTCCAAGTGAAAGGAAGAAGTCTTTTTGGTCCTGAGACTTCAAGGAACAGGAGGCAAGCTCTATCCAAGCCCTTGGAGAGCACTTTCACAGCCAGACAAGAGTTCAGCAAGGCAGCAGGGCAACAGCAAGACAGCAGTCCTTTGTAGAAAGCAGACAGGTGAGTCCTTTGAGCAGCCAGGCAGTTCTTCTTGGCAGGATGTAGTTTCTGGTTCCGGTTTCTTCTCCAGCAAGTGTCTGATGAGGTAGGGCAGAGGCCCTGTTTTATACCCAAATGTGCCTTTGAAGTGGGGGAGACTTCAAAGAGAGGCTAAGAAGTGCACCAGGTCCCCTTTCAGTTCAATCCTGTCTGCCAGGGTCCCAGTAGGGGGTGTGGCAGTCCTTTGTGTGAGGGCAGGCCCTCCACCCTCCCAGCCCAGGAAGACCCATTCAAAATGCAGATGTATGCAAGTGAGGCTGAGTACCCTGTGTTTGGGGTGTGTCTGAGTGAATGCACAAGGAGCTGTCAACTAAACCTAGCCAGACGTGGATTGTAAGGCACAGAAGGATTTAAGTGCAAAGAAATGCTCACTTTCTAAAAGTGGCATTTCCAGAATAGTAATATTAAATCCGACTTCACCAGTCAGTAGGATTTTGTACTACCATTCTGGCCATACTAAATATGACCTCCCTGCTCCTTTCAGATCAGCAGCTGCCACTTCAACAGTGTATGAGGGCAGCCCCAATGTTAGCCTATGAAGGGAGCAGGTCTTCCAGTAGTGCAAAAACGAATTTAGGAGTTTTACACTACCAGGACATATAACTACACAGGTACATGTCCTGCCTTTTACCTCCACAGCACCCTGCTCTAGGGGATACCCAGGGCACACATTAAGGGTGACTTATATGCAGAAAAAGGGGAGTTCTAGGCTTGGCAAGTACTTTTAAATGCCAAGTCGAGGTGGCAGTGAAACTGCACACCCAGGCCTAGCAATGGAAGGCCTGAGACAAGGAAAAGGGGCTACTTAAGTGGGTGGCACAATCCGTGCTGCAGGTCCACTAGTAGCATTTAATCTATATGCCCTAGGCACCTGGAGTGCACATGACTGGGGACTTATAAGTAGATTAAATAGTTCAATCAGGTATGATCCAAAGTTACCATGTTTACAGAGAGAGAGCATATACACTTTATCACTGGTTAGCAGTGGTAAAGTGCGCAGAGTCTAAAAACCAGCAAAACAGGTCCAAAACGAGGAGGGAGGCAGGCAAAAAGTTAGGGGTGACTACCCTAAGGCTGTCAGGTCTAACAGACTCCTTGCCACATAGAGTCTTACGCGGGGGAACATGCATTGATGTACGCTTATTGGGAGGTCTATATCACTGCCCACACACACCACCTAAACACGCGTATTTTATGGGAGAGGTTGAGGGCAGCCAGCATGGGCATGGAAATCCAACGGGATTCGCAAACTCGAAAAACCCGATTGAGTTTGTTTGTTCATTTCCTATAGTGATCTAATTAAAGTTATCTGTGCATAGAGCTGGCATGTGGTGCATTAAAAGTCTGGCCATTACGTGCCAATTTAAGGGCATTGCCTTCCACGATGCGTGTTGTACAGGGGCATGCATCATTAGAACATTTTGAGGGCCAGAATCTATTGAATAATTTATGGACTTCTTTGTGTGCTGCCTTGTGGGGAGCTTTACCCATTGGTTTCCTCCCCACAGTACGAATGCTTCAAACAGCCTCGAGATGACGGTCTGTTATTGCCTATAGAGTGCTTACAAGGTGCAACATCTCGTTGCAATATCGTTGTTTTATGAACTACTTGACATTTCCGTTTGATAGTAGATTTGTCAGCAACTCCAAACGTGTTCCAGGGAACCTCATTCATACCTTTGTGAAGTGCATCGCTATTATTTTGCGTTGACATAAAATACTAGTTTTTTCCAGGATTTCTGCATAATAAACTTCTATCGAAAGATCAAAGGCTTACAGATCTGAACTCCTATGTATCCCGAAGCCATTGCTTTATTCTCTTTGGAGATGCTAACTGGGCAAAACTGTCTTCTGCAAAGCTAAGGTGTTTTCCCTTGTTCATTTGTAGCAGATGCCATCTATTTGCAGTAGTGAAAAGGAAATTCCTATTACCAAAAATACCATGCATCTCTGTGGTACGTGTTTCTACATTCATTCATACATTCAAGTGTGTGGGTCTGTAAATGTATCATGTAAAATGAGTAATGATGCAGTCTTCCTCCGTTTTGCAAACACTCCAACAATCATAGACTGTCTAACAAACATCCAAATATGGTTAAAGCCGTACCTTAAAAACTAGATTAATTCGACTATGAACAGGCATTCACTTCCTGGTCATCCTTGGTATAAAGCCTGGCATAATCAACTATAATCTCACCACTGAGCCTCAGACTAACAGTGTTGTCAGGTGGGGTAATCTTCATCACAATTTGTCGAAAGAAATTGTCAACATTATTTTTTATGTGTCTTATGCCACCGCACCATGAAACCCCCCCAAAAAACAAGTTTGGTGTTACTGCAGAGTATAGTGGGTTGAAACAGTTGGAAGTAAGACGAGTGTAGCAAGGACAGGTAGGGTCCAATCCAAAGTGAGGGCATTGCTCAATCACATATCCTGTTAAGAGTTGTTTTGGCAGGTGTTTGGCTGAGAGGACCATCCTTCAAAAGATTTCTTATCTGAAGGTGACTGGGGTTTGAATTCAGAATCAGAAAAGGTGAATTTATAAGGTTGGCGTTTTTTGGATACACTATCTACACCACATAACATATGAACCATGCTTCCTCCCTCATTGTGGCAGCTTCTTTCAGGTATCAATATATAAATATCTATCAGACCAACAAAGACAATACTATCACCTAATTTTTGCTATAGGTAAAATATTTTCAACATTGTTGTCTTTTTCATAGGCTTTACAGCATATAGCATTCCTCAGAATTCTGATTGCGTAACTGTTAGAAATAGGGTCTTTGGTTGGCAGACAGGATACCCCCCCGTCCAAACAAGGACCTCACTCTAGTCAGGGTAAAAGAGAATCACCCTCAGCTAACCCCTGCTTACCCCCTTGGTAGCTTGGCACGAGCAGGAGGCTTAACTTCAGAGTGATAGGTGTAAAGTATTTGTACCAACACACACAGTAACTTAATGAAAACATTACAAAATGACAACACAGGTTTAGAAAACATGAAAATATTTATCTAAACAAAACAATACCAAAATAACAAAAATCCACAATACACAAATCAAGTTATCAATTAAAAAACAAAAAGAGTCTTTATGTAGTTTTAAACACAACGCTAACGCTGTTAGCGTGAAAATGTACCTTGAGTGCATCAAAAATAACCCCGCACGGGAGAGTGTGCCTCGAAAAGGGCTCGTGATGTGTCTATTTCAATCACGAGCGAGACCTTGCATTGTTTCTCCTTTAGTCGGGTTGGCGTCAGTCGTTTCTTCTTTCCACAGGAGAGTGATGCATCGATCCAGTCAGCACTCTCGGGTCC
Organism: Pleurodeles waltl; assembly: GCF_031143425.1. Taxonomy (NCBI): domain Eukaryota; kingdom Metazoa; phylum Chordata; class Amphibia; order Caudata; family Salamandridae; genus Pleurodeles; species Pleurodeles waltl. The sequence goes on along the minus strand of NC_090451.1, from coordinate 161,817,128 downwards.
GGGCAGGCCTTGCGTAGTTTTTACACGCCCAGAGGTGTTTGCATCAGAAATCCAGCCGCACGATGATCAAAAAACTGCGCAGCGCGGGTTACGATTTCACCAGCCTCCATCAGCGATGCTGTGCGCTGTTTCTCCAGCCCCGGGCGTCGATCTTCGGGTTGCATTGCAGGCGAGCATCGATTTTCAGCCACGAAGCCGGAAGCACAAGGATTTTTCAGCTGCAGATCGGAGTTGCATCAATCTTTTCCCCGCATGGCGTTCTGTGTGTGGATATCTTACTTTTGGACTGCCAGCTTCTCCTTTCAGGGTCCCAGGAACTGAATGGGTGCCACTTGGCAGAGTAGGAGTCTCAGCAGAGACTCTAGGGGCTGGCAGAGAAAAGTCTTTGCTGTCCCTGAGACTTCAAACAACAGGAGACAAGCTCTAAATCAAGCCCTTGGAGATCTTCTCAAGAAGGAATGCAACACAAAGTCCAGTCTTTGCCCTCTAGCACAGGCAGAAGCAGCAACTGCAGGATAGCTCCACAAAGCACAGTCACAGGCAGGGAAGCTCTTCTTCCTCAGCTCTTCAACTCTTCTCCAGGCAGAGGTTCCTCTTGGTTTCCAGAAGTGTTCTAAAGTCTTTAGTTTTGAGTGCCCTTCTTATACCCATTTTCTCCTTTGAAGTAGGCCTACTTCAAAGCAAAGTTTCTCTGGATTGTGAAATCCTGCGTTGCCCAGGCCAGGCCCCAGACACTCACCAGGGGGTCAGAGACTGCATTGTCTGAGGACAGGCACAGCCCTTTCAGGTGTAAGTGACCACTTCTCCCCTCCCTCCTAGCACAGATGGCTCGTCAGGATATGCAGGCTACACCCCAGCTCCCTTTGTGTCACTGTCTAGAGAGGGGCAACCAGCTCAACTGTCAAACTGACCCAGACAGGGAATCCACAAACAGGCAGAGTCACAGAAATGGTTTAAGCAAGACAATGCTCACTTTCTAAAAGTGGCATTTTCAAACACGCAATCTTAAAATCAACTTTACTAAAAGATGCATTTTTAAATTGTGAGCTCAGAGTCCCCAAACTCCACATGTCTATCCGCTCCCAAAGGGAATCTACACTTTAATCAGATTTAAAGGTAGCCTCCATGTTAACTTATGAGAGTGACAGGCCTTACAACAGTGAAAAACGAATTTAGCAATATTTCACACAGTCAGGACATATAAACCACATTACTATATGTCCTACCTTAACGATACACTGCACCCTGCCCATATGTGGGCCTTTCTCACAGCTATCCAGTGCTAAAGTTCATGTGCACTCTCCCTAAAACATGATAACTTTGGCTCATATCCAATGGCCATACTTAATTCACTTTTAAGCCCCTAGAAAGGTGCACTACATGTGCCCGGGGCCTGTAAATTAAATACTACTAGTGGGCCGGCAGCACTGATTGGGCCGCCCACATAAGTAGCTCCTTAACCAAGTCTCAGGCCTGCCATTACAGCTTGTGTGTGCAATTTCACTGCCACTTCGACTTGGCATTTATAACTACTTGCTGAGTCTTAAAACTCCCTTTTATTGCATGTAAGCCACCCTTAAGGTAGGCCGTAGTTAGCCGATAAGGGTGTGTGCTATGTAAGTTAAAGGCAGGACTTGTACTTGTAAGTTTTACATGTCCTAGTAGTGCAACCTCCCAAAGTCGTTTTTTACTATTGTGAAGCTTGTCCCTTATATAGGCCAGCATTGAACATTTTCTTACATACACTTAAATGGTAAATTCTGATCTGAAGGAGTGGCATTGCCATGTTTGGTATGGTTGGACTAGTAGTGAAAAATCCTGCTTACTGGTAAAGCAGGATTTAAAATTACTATTTTAGAAATGACACTTCTAGAAAGTAGGTATTTCTCTGCACTTACTGCTCTCTGTCCCTTGGCCTGTCTCCAATCCACATTTGGACTGTGCTGGTTAAAAGCTCCCCTTTTGCATTCCACACAGACAGACATAAACACAGGGCACTCAGCTGTATCTGCATTCATCTACATACTAATGGGTCTTCCTGGGCAGAAAGAGTGGAGGGGCTCTCACTTCCATTTCAAAGGCTAGTGGCCTAATGTTACAAATGGGGTCTTTGGTTGGCAGTCAGGTTACCCCCCCCGTCCAAGCAAGGACATTCACTCTAGTCAGGGTAAGTCACACACAATCCAAATTATCCTGTGCCCACCTTCTGGTAGCTTGGCACTGAGCAGTCAGGCTTAACTTAGAAGGCAATGTGTAAAGTATTTGTGCAATAAATCATGCAGTAACACAGTAGAACACCACCAAAAATAAACCACACAGTGTTTAGAAAAATATATAATATTTATCTGGTAAGATGCACGTCAAAACGATCAAGATGCAATAAGTATATGTTGAAATATCACTGTAAAACTTATATAAAGTGTCTTTAGTCTCTTAAAAGCAACAAATGTCTCTTTCACGCACAAAGTACCTGGTTTGCGTTCAAAATCTCCGAAAGGATCCTCAGAGAAGGAGATGTGTGGAAAACAGGGTGGTGTGCGTTGTTTTCTTGGGGTGCACACGCCGATGCGTCATTTATTTTTCATGCAGGGAAGGCTTTGTGTCGACTTGGATCCTCTTCAGGTTGCGGGGTTTTTGGATGCCCCTGGGATGATGTGTTGAAATCAAGTGCTTGCAGGATAAAGTCACAGGAGCTGTGTCGATCTGGTGGGCGTTGCATGTAAATTTCGACTTCACGGCAGGCATTGTGTTGATTCCTTTCAGGAAGTCAGGCTGCATCGTTATGGCTCGGCTTTGCATCAATCCAGTGGGGCGTGAGTAAAATTTCCAGTCGCTATGCTGGCGCTGCTTCGATCTTCTCGATGCGAAGTCGGCCTGCGTCACTCCGGTTCGGCCTGCGATGATTTTCTCACCGCGATGCAGGCTCTGCGTCGTTTCTTGAGGCTGTGCATCGAGTTTCACCACACAGGGAGTTCTTCTTGCAGGAATGAAGACTTTGGTCCTGTGACTTCAGGGAACAGGAGGCAAGCTCTATCCAAGACCTTGGAGAGAACTTCTTAGCACAGCTAGAGAGCAGCAAGGCAGCAGGGCAACAGCAAGGCAGCAGTCCTTCTCAGAAAGCAGTCAGGTGATTCCTTTGGGTAGCCAGGCAGTTCTTCTTGGCAGGTTGCAGGTTCTGGTTCTCTTCTCCAGGAAGTGTCTCAGTTGGTAGGGGCAGAGTCCCTCTTTAAATACCCAAATGTGACTTTGAAGTGGGGGAGACTTCAAAGAGTGGCTTAAAAGTGCACAAGGTCCCCTTTCAGTTCCATTCTGTCAGCCAGGGTCCCAGTAGGGGATGTGGCAGTCATTTGTGTGAGGGCAGGCTACTATCCTTTAACATGTAAGTGTCAGGCCCTCCACCCTCCCAACCCAGGAAGACCCATTAAATATGCATATGTATGCAAGTGTGACTGAGCAACCTGTGTTTGGGGTTTGTCGGAGTGGATGCGCAAGGGAGCTGTCAACGAAACCTAGCCAGACGTGGATTGGAAGGCACAGAATGATTTAAGTGCAGAGAAATGCCCACTTTCTAAAAGTGGCATTTCTAAAATAGTAATATTAAATCCAACTTCACCAGTCAGAAGGATTTTGTATTACCATTCTGGCCATACTAAATATGACCGTGTTACTCCTTTCAGATCAGAAGCTACCACTCAAACAGTATATGAGGGTAGTCCTAATGTTAGCATAGGAAAGGAGCAGGCCTCACAGCAGTGCAAAAATCATTTTAGGAGTTTTGCACTACCAGCACATGTAAACTACACAGGTACATGTCCTGCCTTTTGTCTACGCAGCACCCTGCTCTATGGGGTGCCTAGGGCCTACCTTAGGGGTGATGTATATGTAGAAAGAGGGGAGGTTTAGGCTTGGCAAGTACTTTTAAAAGCCAAGTCCAATTGGCAATGAAACTTCACATATAGGCCTTGCAATGGCAGGCCTGAGACATGGTTAAGGGCTACTTAAGTGGAAGGCACAATCAGTGATGCAGGCACACTAATAACATTTAATCTACAGGCCCTGGGCACATATAGTGCACTTTACTAGGGAACTTATAAGTAAATTAAATAAGCAAATTGGGTCACCATGTTTTAAGGGAGAGAGCACATACACTTTAGCACTGGTTAGCAGTTGTAAAGTGTGCAGAAACCATCAAAAACAGTGTCCAAAATTGGAGCGAGGCAGGCAAAAAGTTAGGGGCGACCACCCTAAGGCTGTCAGGTCTAACTGCTGAACTCACACAAAGGACTGATAACCCCCCACAGATCTCCTGGCAGACAGGACTGGGTTTAAAGGGGAACTGGTGCACTTCAGAATCTCTGTTTAGTCTCCTCCACTTCTACGGCACATTTGGGTATATGTACTGGGTCTGTGATCCCCTAAGATACTTCTGGACCTCCAACTAGACTCTGTCAGAGGGACTACCGTGTTGCCCAAAGGACTCATCTGGACTGCTTTTCTGGAAGAGCTGTTCTCCTGCTTGTTGCCCTGCTGCTCCCTGACTCTAATGGAAGGACTCTTCATTCCCCCACAAGTGCTCTCCAAGGGTTTGGACTGAGTTTGCCTCCTGTTAAGAAGTCTCAGGGCCATCAAATACTTCACCAGAGAGAGAAAATCTACTGCATCAGGAATTGTATGCATCACCTGCAAAAATCGATGTGTCGCCTGCAGAATCAATGCAGCGCCTGTTTCGGGGTGGAAAAATCAATGGACAGCCCTCCCAAATCGATGCAGCACCTTTTTCATCATCGCAATGCATTTTGGATTTTCTTTGCATTGTCCCTGGGTATCAAAATATCCCTGCACCGCAATAAGGAGCCTAGACAACACACCCGGAAATCAACGCATTAACTCGCCAGCGAGGAACGAATCGGTTCATCACCTCAGTCATGCCAGAAAAATCGGTGCATCGCTTTACTTTCTGATGAATCTCCTCTCGGCCCCTCTGCCTTGTTATTTTTGACGCATAGCAGGTACTTTCTGTTAAATAGATACAACCATTGATTCCTATGGATTAAGACTTACCTAAGCTCCTAAATATTGATATCTTGACTTCTGCATATTGAATTCTTGTCATTTTGGTCTTCGTTTATTCAGATAAATATTATCTATTTTGGTAAACTAGTGCAGAGACCTTTTTGTGGTGTTGTCACTGTGTTATTGCACAAATTCTTCACACATTGCCTTCTAAGTTAAGCCTCCCTGCTACATGCCAAGCTACGGAAGGTGAACAAAAAATAATTTAGGGTGTGTTGTGACTTACCCTGACTAGGATTGTGATCCCTACTAGGACAGGTTGCATAACACTACCAACTAGAGACCCACAGTATAGAATGGAGTTTCACATATTTCACTGTTTCGTTTTAGTGCTCACTGTAGTTAAAGGCAGAAGTGACACTGCTTTTTCCATTATGTGAAAACCTTCCAAAGAGAAATTCAGCAGAATGCCTTGGACTGGCAAACATCCTCATCCCTTGATTGGCAAAGTAATGTCAGTTTGCTAGATAGTGCCCAGAGGAGGCAGAGAGTGAGTCAATATCAAGGGAGATGTCAGGTGAAGGAGCCTTGAATTAACATAGATTCTCCAAAATGCCAGGGGTAGCAGAAGTGACATCATACACCTTTTGAACTTAATGGCATTACAAGAAGTAATGTTATTAATGACCTTTTACCCTGAATCTTCCCAGGAACTATTGTCAAATGACCTTAACCCTGATGACATCAAAATTAGCATCTCTTAAGTTCCATATTAACTGCATGATTAATGTAATAACACAACATAGACTTATCTATTTTTAGATATCATCTATATGATGTCAAGGCGACATTTACCTGAATTGCATTAAGTGAGGAATGTGATTATGACCTCTTATGGGGGTTTGCAGGGTGGGCGAGATTCTCTCCTCGGAGAAATTGTGAAAGAAATGGGCTGCATTTCAAAGCATCCTTTTTACTTACGTTGCTAGAATAAAAACCATAGGCTCTGAAAAGATACATTAACTATTAAAGTCCTTTTATGGTGTTCCAAGCTAATGCAACCTCTCAGTCCTTACTGGTTGCCCCCGTTTTATTTTTTAAATGACCTGTGGCTGCCCCATATCTCAAAAAGTACCCCCATTGCTGAGGTCGGCATTTTGTCATGTGTGCTACTTTTGTCCACAAATTTTATACAGTGTGCCAGATTTTAGCCAATACCACTGCCTATGTACTATGGGTGACCCTTATGTTAATAATGTGGTCTAGTATACCAGGGACAGCATTTTGTCATTGATGCCCTCTGGCATATACCATTGCTATCCTTCTGTATGTCAAAAATATCTTCCTAAGTGTCAGCCCCAGCATTTTGCCACAGGTGCAACATATGCTAAGAATTTCCTTCAGTATGCCAGTGCCAACATTTGTTTTTCCATGGGTGCCCAATGCCAAGATCTACCTTCAGTTTGCCAGCACTGGTATATTGCTGCAGATATCTCATATTTAAGTATTGCCTCCAAAATGCCAATGTTTGCAATATGCAGGACTGTCTCTATAATTCAAGAAACATGCAAGGTCCAGCAGCAGCAGACTTACAAGTATAACAACACATTATCCCTTAAATTCACTTACACTTATTCTCATCGCTCTTGGTCACTCATTTGAACTCATTCAATTTCACTCAGTCTCTTCTACTCACTCTTGTCATGACGTAATGATTCACAGCCTCTCACTCTTACCCACATACAAACCTACTTGCCCATGCATGCACACACTCACAGAAAATCACTCACCCACATGCGCACACACAACATAAATGTAAAAGCTTTTTATTTTGCTTTCTATGATATTCAGTAAGATGCCAGGGAAAGCCCCCTTCCAGAACCTGCCACTTCACTTTTTATTACACTAACAGTGAGTGATTGCCGATCATTCACTATAAATATAATACACATTTTACAGAAAACAGAGGTTGGCGCTTAAGTTGAGGCATTGATAAAGTCACCTAGGAGACCAGAGGACACAAAGGCAGTGCCAGGGTTTCCAAGGGACAAGCCAGGGGTCTCAGCTGCGACCATGGCAACCCCTAAATTTCGTCTATGGGGCATTGAACGCTTTTCAGTGTAAGGCACAGAATGCCCCCCATCGCACAGTGGGCATTTCTGCAGCTCCCATTCTACAATGGGTCTCCAGATGTCCGACCTCAATTTATGGGGTAATGTCAAAATGTTAGTTGCAAATGCTGTGCAGTCAGATGAATGGCAACCCTCTATTGGTAATTATCTGCTTTTGTTATTCAATTTGGCATCACAATACTTTTTGAATATATATAGTTTCACCGCAATTCCAAACACGTCTGCTCATGGTGAACAGTAACTTCCATTTAATGGAAGAAAGGCTTATTTATGCAACTGTTCTTATAAATGTTTCATGCTTAGCAGCATGTATTCTGAATTCCAATGAAGCTTCTCGGTAAGCAACCCTGACAAAAAAATAATAGCTCATTTTAGGACGCATGTTGCCATAGATACAGCACAAACCTCTTTATTGCACACCGTATGAGAATTAATAACAACAAACAATAATAAGAATAATAATAATAATAATAATAATAATTTTGTAGTAATTATTTTGCAATGAGCATAATTAAGTTGCCTCTAGGTGCTTAAACAATAAAAAACAATTGCACTGTAAAGTGTTATCCATTTTGTTTTTCTGTTAATTTAGTGTACTTTATGATGGAAGAAAATAGATATCTACTTCTTTTCTCTATTTATACTCTGTTATTATGAATCATTCTTCATATTTCTCTTCTCATATGCCATGTAGCCTGTAGGATAAAGACGTGAATGTTGCTTCTTCAGTAAAACTAGTGATAGTCTATAGAATAGCACAGTGGTTACCGGCCCAGGATGGCTCTATTCCAAATGTTCATTATATTATCTTACTTTGGCAATAATATTCATTAAGATTCACTGAAATTATGTCATATACCTAGATGTCCTGGAGCTTCGTTATACACATGTTCTACCATTTGAATAGTGCAATTCAAGAGGATGTTCTTCCCATGAAAATACAGTATGACAAGCTGTATACCGATAGGGGAAAAATATATGCATACATATATGCCTATATATGCGTATATGTAAGCATAATATATATATATATATATATATACATATATATATATATTCAATAAAAAAACAAAGGTTACAGGGACATTATAGTTAGGTTAAAAATTTACAAACATGAAACCATAGAAATTCAGCAGTTATAGTTAGAGTTCTGAAGTAACTATAATTCGTGCCTTAAGGGAACTATAACTTGTGTCCCTGCCATGCACAGATTTCTCATCAATAATGTTACTGCAAATGTTGCAGTTGTATTATCAATGATATCATAGAAGATGTCATAGAAGATGTCATGACTGATGTAATATGTGGGGTGATTAGCAGTGCATGGCGAGAGTGAGTTATAGTTACTTTACTTTAAAGCACGAGATATAGTTACTTGAGATAGCTATCTATAACTGTTTTGTGTGCGTACATTCTGAACCTAACTACAATGTTTCTGTAGACCTAGTTTTTTATAGTTGATTTCCAAGGACTTTTAAATTCAATTTCCTAACAACACCTGTGTAACCTTTGTTTTTTCAATACATTTCTAGTTTTTTGTTTTTTTTGTTTAACGCGACGTGGCCCATGGCCAGGTCCTCCAGCCAGCCCCACGCATACAGCCAACCCCAAGCTGTGCACTGCCAAAGCCTCCCTCCCTGAGCCTATTTCCACCCCAGGGACCCCATCTATCAGGGCCCGGACATTTTTTAATAGGGTTGGTGGGGGGGGGGGGGGAGGGGGTCTGTATTTCTGCCCTAAGGATCTTGTCTACCAGAGCACAGCTTTTATTTTTTTAAATGGGAAGAAGGCAGCCACCCTCATCCAATTTGGCTCCAGGGACCCTATCTGATGGGGTCTATTCTTTAAACAAGAGAGAGACAGGCATGCAGACCCCCCTCCCTCTGTCAATATTGGCCCAAGGAACCCCATACTCCAGAACCCGACCAGTAAATGGTGGGTGCCCTGGAGCCCATCCAGCGCACCCACTGCTTCATTGAGGGCAGGGAAACAGAAGCAAAAAGTCTGCTCCCAGCAGGTTGAAGCATTTTTCCTGTTCTTGCCTGCTGGGAGTGGACTTAGAGTTTGCCCACACTTTGCAGAGGCTTTGAAATTGCTCCCACTAGGTGAGAGCAAAGACAGGTTTCCACATCCGTAAAAGAGCAAGCAGGGAAACTGCTATTTCCCAGGGGTGGGTACCCTGGGTAATAGCTGGAGCCGGCACTGAAGGATGGGTCCCCCAGCACCATTAGTGGCTCCAGGAGAGATACCATGTGGCCCCACTCAGATTTCTTGGTACGGCCAGGCCCTCCTGGGGTTACTGAGGCCAAAATCATTCAGGAGAGTGAGACCACATGGACACCCTTCCCCAATTGTGTTATGGCTTGGGCCCGGGGGTGGCGGTCACCGGGGCTGAAGTCTACCAGTAGGAAGTTGGGGAGGGTCCTCTCTCCATTTTATTTTTAAGGCCAGTTCCAGGAGGATAGGGTCCGTGGTGCAGAAATCAGCCTGGAGGGGGCTGCGTGAATTCCCCCTCATTAAGTGCATCAGATGGGTGCCAGGGAATGGGGTCCTTGGGGCTGAAATTGGCCTGGGAAGGGAGGGGCACATGCACCCCTCTCCCCCCCACTGTAAAATAGAGTGATTCCCCCGGGCATGGCCCACCTGGGGGAAGGGGGTGGTAATACCAACAAGTGCTTGGAAACAGCACATCTTGGTTTTGTATTTTTTTGTTGTTACATTTTCCTGCATATCCATGGATTCTCAGTGGTTTTACGGGAAATGAAACAAAAAAAAGTTTCACGCCCAGCCCTAGGGGGGTCAGGGTATTCCTACCCTGCCTACATTGGTTTTTGTGTTGTTTTTTTCTTGGGACTCTGCTAAACCCGAGTCCTAAAATGGCTGCCACCACTTCCTGATTGAAGTGGTAGCAGCCAATCAGATCTCACCATGAGATCTGTCAGTTTCAAGAGATACATAAATCTTTTTTCTTCAATAACTTTGAAACTATTGAACAGATTTACACCATATTACAAAAAACACTCTTTCTAGACAAAGATCTAGCTTTCTACCAAATTTGGTGTAATTCTGTCCAGCAGTTCGGGCTGTAATCATGTCTAAAATCCCTATGGAAAATTGCGTGAGGAAAACCTGTTTTTCAGACTTCCCTTTTTTCACAGCCCCTGTTTGATGAATCACTCCAAAACTTTCCACATAGCAGCTGAAGTGAGGGTCAAACAAGTTTTGAAAATTTCATGAAGATTCGTCAAACGGCAGAAAAGTTATTGGCAAAATAAAAAAAGATTCCTATGGAAACTAGGTCCTAACTATAAACAACTAATGACGACAACCAGTGGGTAAAATTACTATATATATATATATGCACACACAAACAGAATCAGAATTGGCCATACCTCATGAGAAGTGAGGCCTAAAGTTGGTCACATTGCCAAAGACAGGCATGCATTGTTCATGTACATTAAGGGACTGAGGTCACATGTCTGTATTTATAGCTGCACATGTAGGGTTGCGCAGAATTGCATTTTGCATGTAATTTCTATAAATGTAATTAACATTTCTTTAAAGCAAAGTGCTGGTTTCCCGTATCTTGTGTGACTTGTTTCTTGTCAGGGCACCCTTCAGATACAAAAGTAACAATTTCTCATCCGGAAACGAGATCAAGGCAGAAAATATCTCTTGGTGTGACTTTTTCCATGGGCAACCAGTCTCCTTTGTAGAAAAAAAATGCGAAAAAACAGCATTTCAATTTTATTTTTAAATCTTACATACCTGGTGCAATTAGACTTTTGCCTAGGCCTACTCTCAATCGTGTGGTTAAGGAATCCTGCCTTCTAAATATTGATGAAGCAGAATATCTGTGAATCATTATGACCAGTTTCTTTGCTACTTGTCAGATTGATACGTATAGCAGAAAGGTTACAGCTACTATGTGACCAGGAAAAGAATACATCTGGCCTTTGGCCGATTAGGTGCTTTGAAAACGTGTGTGTGATAACTTACTACTTGAGTATTGTTGTGTAGGGAATACGACTGGCAGATGATGAGGGATATGTTAAGTGTTAATGTGATTTACACTGAGCTGCAACACTGCCGTACAAACTATCAAAAACACAAATTATTTACTAAAGCTATCTTTGGCTCACGTGTACTAGCTTTGCCTGGACATTGAAACGACCCTAGAGAAAACAATACAGTTAAAAAATAAATAAAGAGTTTAATGGATTAACTAACATTCTGAACAAGAGGAAACTGTTAGAAAAAGGTCAGAAATTTAAGAAAATGTAATAAGTAGTTGAAAGGGTATATGGCAAGAATAAATGATCCAATTGAAGTAAATAAAGAAAATGTATTGAAATACAAACAACCAAGTGATCATACTTGTGGGTAATCTCATACAAGGTAAATGCCATGCATATTTTATTCATGATGAAATGAAGAGAGATATATTGTGGTTTCCCTTTACTAGCTCTTTCTGGAGACATTGTTACCATACAGAAGCATTTAAGAAGACCGCCATCAAAGCTTCATCAAAGAAAACTTAGATGGTCACAGTATTCTGGACACAGTAACAAACAAAATCTATACATACAGCGATTCTGCCAGGTGGAATATGAAGCTAAGTCAAATGTGATGCAGGTGTATATTTGCACTTTCTAATTTTTGTTTTTTTTGTCCCTCTCGCTCCCCCAACTCCTGCAAGGTTAATGAAATATCTCCATTAAAGACTCTCTCCCTTTAACACCTATTCAATTTAAGGGTGCTCCCCCTTCATTTCAAGAATATAATTTTTGGAAACTGAAGCAAATTAGCTTGCCTGTTAGAAATGTGTTCTCTGCAGGATTACTGTTACATCTGGCAGCCTTAGCGTGGTGTCCCATGAGTTTTTGTATTCTGACAACCTGTTTTGCTGACTTCCTTGTTTCTGGCTTTAGGACTCTGCACACTTTACCAATGCTGACCAGTGGTAAAGTGCATGTTCTCATTCCCTAAAAAACATGATAACATGTGTGTAAACCATAATTAGCATGTTTAATTCACTTCTACGTCCCTAGTAAAGTGCACTACATGTGCCTAGAGTCTGTAAATTAAATGCTAGTGGTGGGCATGCAGCACTGATTGTGCCACCTACTTAAGTAGCCCTTCGAACATGGTTGGACAGGCCTTATTTTGCAGAACCTATGTGTGCAGTCTTGAACTGCCATGTCAGCCTGACAGGAAATCCTAATACAAGGCCCAAACTTTCATTTTTAATAAAAATAGGTCACCTCTTATGTAGGCCCTAGAAAACCCCAGGGGCAGGGGATAGTTTATTTAAAAAGTTGGACATGTTTTTTTGTTTTTAGTTTTACATGGCTAGTTGGTGTAAACCTCCTAAATCCGTTTTTCACTATTGCAAGGTCTATCCCTCCTATTAGTTAACACTGGGATTGCCTTATTACATTTTATAAGTGTAATTTTCAATTGGGACGAGATGGGACCCTCAAGTTTGGTGTCTCTGGAATCCCAATTTGAAATAACTTATGGTGAAATTGGATTTTAAATAGTAATTTTGAAAATGCCACATTTAAAAAGTTGGCATTTTCTTACTTTAAATCATATAGCCCCTTCTGCCCATCTCTGAGTACACGTATGAGTGGGTGACAGCTGGGCTCTTGAGTATTCCTTCCAGAAAGCCACACACAAAGGGAGCTTAGGTGTGCCTTATGGACCATCAACATCCTGATGGTCTACACTCGGTCAGATAGGAGGAAAGAGCAGACACTTACACCTGAATAGGGTGTGTCCTTAGCCCTCCAAAAAGACTGCATAACCCCCTGTGGTGTGTCTGGAGCCAGACCAGGAAGAGCAGGAGCACAATGTGCACTTCAAAGGTCTCTCATTAAAGTCTCCCCTGATGTCTGACCCCACCAAATCAGTACACTTCTGGAACTGAGGACGTTCTGTCAGAAAGGAGGACTGCTGTGCTGCTGAAGGGATTGTCACTTTGTTGAATTTTGCTGGATTCCTGCTTTTGCCACCCTCCTTGTCTAGGAGTGAGAAGGATGGAACCTGCATCTTTAGATCCCCAGAGCCAAAGTGACTCCAAAGGCTTGCTGTCTTGCCTCTTGTTCAGAAGTCTCAGGGACATCAAAGACTTCACTCTGCCCTGCTACAGCCTCTGCACTCTGTCAACTGTGAGTCCTGCCATGCCAAGTGGAGCCAATCCAGTCCTGGGCTCTTTAAAATGGGTTATTTAGCTGTTTCTGCAAAAATCCACGCATCACCAACTTTGCACTATTTGGAACGAATGCATCTTCTTTGATGCCGATGCATCGCCGCTTCAGGAGACATGGTATTGGCTGCTGCACAGCTCAGCAATGGTGCATCTCCTACATCTGAGGGGTTCACCAGTACTGCATTGTTGATTGTGTGGTTTGAAACCAATGCGTCACCTGTATCCAACCCACACTCCATATCAATTGGCTTTACTTTTCAGATTTGACCCAGTCTAGCGTGACCAGACAGCCCTGGTTGGCACTATATGCTTCTAAGCACAATATGTTCAGATAATCCTTTAAAAATCGTATCTCAACTTCTTCTAATTGAATTTTTATCTTTTTGGTCTTGTCTTTTTCATTCAATTAAGCTCTTTTTTTCTAACCTGTGCATTATTTTGTGTGGTGTTTTTCTGCTTTGTGTGTTACATAATACTTTACACATTGCCTCCTAGTTTAAGCTTGTCTACTCTGTGCCAAGATACCAGAGGATGAGCACAGGTCAATTTAAGGTGTGTATCTGACTTACTGCAACAAAGATTGTGGATCATGCTTGGATAGGGTGCATACCTCTATAAATTAGAAACCCAATTTCTAACAATCAGCAGGGATTGATTTCCTTTTTTACCGAATCCTATTTTTGTTGGCTGCAGAACTCTGTGCACCTTATCATTGATAACCAGTAGAAAAGTGCTTGAACTCTCCCTGTTAAACATTATAAAATTGACATGCACCTGATTGGCACTTTTAATTTACTTTTAAGACCAAAGTCTACTGTACAGTTTAATTAGTTACAAGAGCGACCCAAATGTCCACATCAATCTGGGTTAGTATCTGCAAAGAGCACACATTCACGTGAAACTATAGGGAGGCTGATTGAATGGTCAAATATCACACCAATGAATGTTAAATGATGGTGAAATTCCAGATTTACAGTTCTTTGTGGTGTTTGTTCACTTGGGGAGCACTTTTTTGCACAGCCTGTTAGTGTCTTTTGAAAAACAATCTGTCTAATGTTTATGGTGAATTTTAATAAATGTTTTTGGGGCATTTCAGTACTGGTGGCATAATATATGATTATGATAACCCTGACAGAAGGGTAAGTGTCCAGATGAAAAGAGTTCATCAGACGATTAATTCAATTGCAGGAACTCCTGCCCTAATGTTTAATAATTTTTAATGAGTTTCATGTGAACGTGTTCTCTTTTCACCAAGACTATTGTACGATATTTAGCTAGGGCCTGTAAATAAATGCTACACAAGGGCTGAAACACTTGTTCCCCCCACTATAATAGTCTTCCAAAACGTGTCTGCAGGCTGGTCACTGAAGCCTGAATGTGTAGTTTTAAACCACCATTTCAAACTGGCAAAAAACTGTTTTCAAAGCCTACATCTTCCTTATTAGTTGCTACGAATTCTCCTAAATAAGTCTTTAAAAGCTTTAAAAGCCTCCCTCTTCCACAGGGTGCATTATATTTAAAAGTAGGATAAGTATATTTAATATTTTTCAGGTCCTGGCAGCGAGAAATCTCAAGTCATTATTCACTGTGGGAAGGCTTGCTTACCCATAGGATAGCACTTGTTTACACTATTACATTTCATATGTGTTAAATTCAGTTTGGGAGTAGCTAGAAAAATGGTTCACGGGCTCATTTTGCTAGTGATTTAAAAAGGAACTTAATGATAAGGTTGCATTTCATATTACTTTTTTGGAAATCAAACTTTAGGAAAGTTGTCATTTTCCTGTCTAAAACCAAAAAACAAATCCAGCCAATGTCCAGGTGTCACTTGACCTCAATGGTACCCCAGTGGTAAGAGGTATATTACTCTCAGACAGTGACAAAGGCTCTGGGTGTGGAGGAGGATCACCTCCTCTGAAGGATGTCCTGGTGACTGTGAGCAGCTATTTCCTGAGCTTCAAAGGATATTTATTTTGTCATCAAAGGATTAATCTCACACCCAGGACGATCTTCTTTTTTTTTCTGTGTAGGAAGGCTGGCTGGAAACACAGGGAGAGAGGGGGAACTGACCAGAATTGCTTTTTGGGGAGGGGAACATAGTCTTGCCCTCCACCCAAAGGCTGGCATTCAGCACAAAAGAGGACTGTACTGCCCTCTCTTCAGAACGTTCCTAACCAAATGAAGAATAAGATGGACTGCCCTAGTGTCTGTCTGAAGAATGTGAAGGAAGATTGGGGCTTCTTGCCTTGAACCCTGGACTCCAGAAGTGATTTCAAAATTCAGTTGATTGACCTCCTGTGTGAGCTACAGGGTGGCAATTAGTGTTCAGAAGTGCCTCTCCCTTTAACATCCCAGCTGACCAATTCCAACTAGATCTGTCTTGGACCCTGCTGCTGGCCTCTGTTGGAGGCTCAACCCTGACATGCTACCCTACACATCCTGGACCCTTGGCGGATGTTAGTGTGCTTCTCCTGCCTCCAAACTGCAAGAAGTGGAACTTTTTACTGCCTTACTCCCTGGCAAATTGGCAGAGACCAGAACCGCTATCAAAGCCATAGTTGTTGACACTGAATTGCTGGTCAGCCTCCATTTTCTGGTTTGTCCTGCTGCAGGTAGCCTAACTTCTAGAAAAGTTTCTAATTTTCAAAGAAAAGGGCCAACACTGAGCAGCATCGATTAGAGGCCTTTCTTGGCATGGACTTCACCCACTCAGAATTTCCCCACATTTGTAGACTACCCCATTCTTCAGCAATCCACCTTCATCGAGCTCCACTTCTGAATGCGGCTTTTCCCACCTGTCAACAACCACTTTTTCTTCATTAAGTCAGAAGGTAAACTTTCCCCAGGGATTAACTTGGTCCCAGTATATGACCTGCGCTTCTTCGCGGTACTCCTTAACTTTTGAATTTGACCCAATCTAGAGCAACCAGATAACCATGGGGTGCTGTGCGCTTTTTGTTTCCAGTTTAAGTGTTATGAAGCCAGAACAAGACCTTGCTGTTGGAATATTGCCAGGATTAGTGCCAAGCAATCAGATATTAAGTAGGCTGATTTTATTACCCAATTAGATATAATCATGCTTCAAGAAACATGTGTCTGCAAGGCTATTATGTGGGATGATTTTGAGAGCTTTGATATCTCTGCTATTTCCTCACAAGGGCAGAGAGCTTGGGTGACCTGGCCATTATGATTCGTAGTTCTAAATCCTTCAAGGTCGTGCAGGTTCTGCACAAGAATAATGAGATTTTGTGGATAGTTTTGCATAACAAATTATTTTTTCCTGTTATTTTATAAAATTCTGTGCATGACCCAGGATGTCATATTGAGACCCTGTTTGAAGTTTTGTTGATTCTGCATGCTAGTCCATTTACTGCTTTTAATTTTTTTAACCTGATTGTAGAAGAGAACGTCAATGCCAAATTGGGCATCAACTACCCTGTTGCAGACCCTTTTGTGTGTAGTGATTTTTTTCACTTATTCTAGGTCATCTGACCACAGGGGGAGTAGGTTGTTCGAAGCTCTTTGTCATGCGGGCTTCCTGAATGTGGTGAATATGGCGGGGGGGTTCTCTTAATCAACCCCTTACCTTTGTTGGTTGGGGCCAAGGTACAACCATTGACTGTTTTCATATCTAGGCATTTGGAACCATTAGTCCGCTTTGGTAGGGTGCTCCAAAATGGTTATAGCAATCATAACCCCATTGAGGAGGTATTCAGCGCACCTTATAGGGGTCGCCCCATTGCCTCCCCTTGTATAACTCGGCTGACCTCAAAAGATAAGGGCCTTCGGATAAATTGGTGAGGAATTTCCATACCTGCTTTGACCAACCTGGGTCTGGTGACAGACATACTCTTAACTCCTAATACCCCATCTAAGGTAATCTTAGATGCCTTTCAGACTCTTAATTACACTGCTAAAACAATCATGCTTGAGCTCTGTGGCCCGAGAGGGACATAGTAAACAGGATGGTTTGACAAAGCATGCAGGGTCGCCAGCTGTGAGCTCTGCAAAGCCCTTAATGCTTGCCCAAGTAATCAGCAGATCAACACCTTGGCAACAGCAGCTTATAAGGAGGTTATCAGGAAGAGGAAGCAAGTTATTAATGAGGAGACATGGGAGTGTTTATTCTCTACTTGTAATGCCAGAGATGCAAGTAGTTTCTGGGAGATTGTTCATGAGAAACAGACATCCTTTAGCTTTTCTGATGGCCTAGGATCTAACATCAATCCCGATGATTAGGTGGCACACTTCAAACAGATTTATGTATCAGGGCATGATGAGGCAGCATATTTTGTAGGAGAGCCTCCGTTGTTCTCTAGGAGGATTTCTTTTGAGCTTGAGAAGGTATCTTCTCCTATTAAGGAGAGTCCCTATTGCCAGGCATCCGGGACTGATGGGGTACCCATGGATCTCTATAAGGCCAATACCCTGCTATGGGAGCCTCAGATCACAAATATTTTAAACACTGCCATTTACATTAAAATTCCCAATTCATGGAAATCAACAACCATTGTTCTAGTTTTTGAGAAGTGAAACAGACATGACCCTTGGTGTTACAGGCCCATTCTTTATTAAACTCTGTAAAAATCTTGGGGCTGTATTATGTTCAGTAGAATTCAGTACTGGATCTAGCTTAATAATATTCTTTGTACAGTGCAATACATCTTCAGAGAAGGCATGGGAACACAGGAGCAGTGTTTGAATCTTATTTGTTTCACAGAAAAACATGTAATAGCAAAGAAAGGGGGTCAACTTACTTAGCATTTATGGATCTAAGTAGCACCTTCGACCTGGTCAACAGATCTAAGCTGTGGTACAACTTAATTGATAATCATCTGCCTCAGCCTCTGATCGGCTTTTTAGGGGACTTACATTCATGGATCAACGCCTCGCTCAGATATGGTACAAGGGAATGTACAGACTCTTTTTGCCTCCCTTGGGGTATTAGGCAAGATTGTGTTTTGGCCTCTATTCTATTTTTGTTGTATGTAAATGCCCTGAACCTATTCCTGATTATAAATGGGGACGATCTGCCTTAAGTGAAATCCACACCCATTCCCGCCCTTTTATATGCTCTACCACAGCCCCAAAGGTCTCAAGGGCCTTATTGACTCATTTGTAGAATTCATTGATGGATTAGGTCTGGATACAGATATAGCTAAAACACAGTATATGGAATGTGGGAGGAAGCCTTCTAAAATTAGGCTGATATCAATCAAGGAGAACATCATCAGCAGAGTTAGCGAGTTTCTTTGCTTGGGGGGCACCTTCGATTCAGAGAATGGTTGGTTAACTTCTCCTGCTAATCGGTGCCTGTGCTTTAATAAAGCCTGTGGGGTCTTAATTTAGATTTGTCACAGGTTTTGGCTGCAAACCCATCTTCCTATTACTAGATTTGTACAGAATGAAGTGTTTTCCTGTTCTGACCTATGGTTCTGCCATCTGAGGCTATTGGGACTGCTCGAAGCTCGAAAGGGAGGAGAAACACTTCTGCAGCAGGCTGGGCTTAGTCTCACTAGCTCAAGTGTTTTTGTTCATGAAGAGATGAACCTGTGGAGGGCTTCATTCAACTTGCTCCACTCCTCTTGTGGATGTTGGTCTGGAGTAGCCAGTACACCTCCTTTAGTTGTGATGGAATTGAAGATTGCCTTAAGTGTGAGCTTGGCCTTAAAATTCCTTGGTTAGAGTATGTTAGGAGAGTTGCTGTAAACCTGGGTAGGCCAGGCCTGTTTTATTCCCCTCAACAACCTAGTTAAAGTGACCTTGTAATGTTAAAGAGTTATCCTCAAAGCATGGCTTGGAAGGGAGACAGAAAGTTGTTTTGGAGAAACCAACCTTGAGAGATTATATTTAAGGCGTGCCCTGGACCCGAACCCTACCTCTCATTGATTAGAAACCCATGGAAAAGATCTTTCTTGATGCTTCTACTGGGGTCGATTCGGTCTTACCTTTGCCTACCACAGGGCCAATTTGACCCTAGCACAATTTTGGTCTGCCCTTATGATGATTGTTCGCTACAGCCTTTGGAGATTTTTCTCTTTTTCCACTGGTATAATGACCCCTTTCTGCACAGGGTTTTGCTGCCAATCATAAAAATCAGGGTTTGAACCAGCATGTACCTGCTTTTCCATTTCTCCAAATTCTATTGAGTCTGTTGAGTCTGTTTTGCTGCTGGGGCCTTTATAAAAAGCTCCTTATCTTGACGCAAACCAACACATTTTCAAGATTTTTTAGCTTTAACTGATATGGATTACATTACTGCTGTGAACATTTTCATTCTTTTATGTTTATTTATAGCCCCTGTGTGTAATGTTGGACGAGGTCCTCTTCTCTTACAGCTATGTCCATTCTATGTATTTGCTTTAGAGGCAGAATATTCCTGCCTTCCTTAATATGTATGACATGAAATTTTAACCTTTTTATTGCCAAGAAGAATTTGCATATGATCATTTATTTCCTATGTATAAATGCATACTTTCTGTTCTTTCTCTGATTGTAGTTACTTATTATTTGTATTTTATGTTGTTTTCTGACTATATTGCTTTTTTATGATTATTTTAATCAAATAAAGTTCATCAATGTGTCTTAAATCAAACTTTAAAAAAACATATCTCCGGTTCTACTTATTAGATGTTTGTCAATTTAGAGTAATTTTATTTATTAAAGGAATCTGTATTTTTCTTTGAATTAGTTTGAGATTTTCCTTGTGCTGTTTTCACTGTATTACTGTTTGAGTAATGCAGAAATACTCTACATTACCTCTAGGTTAAACCTGAATGTTTTGTACCAGTATACTAGAGGGTGAAGCACAAGCTTATGTAGTGACCTGTAGTTCACCCTAACAAGGGCCGTGCTTATTATTTTAAGTGGGTTCTCACTGTCAGTAGGGAGATTCCAAGTAAACACAAATTAAAATGTCCCCCATCCCTCACAACCCTTACCTAATAATCTTCAATCATTCTCTTTTCCCCTATTTCATAAATTGCTAATTTTCTTTCTATCTACTTTTATTTCGTAAAGGTTTAACTTTAAATATATAAATTAAACAAAAGGTGATATTTGTATGAACTTAAGTAGAATAAAAACAGATTTGTCAATCAATCAAACTTGTGATGCAAACGGGTATGGTAACTGGGGGCTCATCCTACAAATCTACCTCACTGATGCAAGGATTTCCACAAGATGTGGCCCGATTGCGGCTCAGTGTGTGTATTTCTCATCACTTGCACGTTTTCTTTTTTTTATAATACACTAGTATTAATTTATATTTGAAGAAAGAGTATGCTTTGCTTTCCTAATGCACTAGTATTAAATTACATTTGAACAAGTGTATGCTGTCCTTTCGCTCCAATTAATGTTCCAGTGGCAATTTAGGAAGTGGATTTAAAAAGACACTACTATGTGATTCACGTGTGTGAGTAGGAACTCACCCAGAGGCTCTGTCTGGCTGTGGGTAATTGTTTTCATCCATGCCTCCATTAATAAAATGAATTAATTTTATGAACTTGTTAAAGTTCAGTTTTCATTAGCAGCTTCCTATTTGAAATATTGCTATGCATTTAAACAACGCATTAACAAGCAAATCCGCTGATCTTCCCAACACGATAAGCTTTAAAGGGCTGCATGAGTGCTCCTGAAAGTGTCATTTAGAGGTGGGGGAAGTTTAATGTAGGTGGAGACACGGGATTGGACACAATTAGAAGCAATGATGTGGGATATCCAAGATAATATACATAGGGAATTTCTTGCCAGGTCGAAACCCGAGGAAGGGTAGCTAGGCATAGTATTGGATAATGATTTATTTCACTCTGCAAGTAAGTTATTTTCCTTTGCATATGAGTTGCAACAACAGGTCTTCAAATACGTCAGTGTGAGATGCGCTCTAAGTTCTGCACTTTAGCACTGAATGATTTTTTAGCACTGTTCCTGATTCTCGGTCCCAGGATAAATCAAAGATTTACAGTAAGCAGTGAGCAAAATGTTGGCACTTAAGTATGAGAGAAACTGTGAAGAGTGATAAAACCACGTATTCATGGTATTACCACTCTGACGTGTCAGTACTCCACCACACTTATTAGTGACGCCACAAAACTGGAGGGAGGGCGGGCAGAAAAGAACATGGATGGGGCCTCCCTCTGGAATCACCAAGGCCAGGTGTTGTACTGAGGGAGCCCCTGGTGTTATGGGGACCCCTGCACTTTGGGGGCTGTAGGAACCTTTGCTATGCCACGGCTACCAATGTAACCGTATTACAAGTACCCTAGATATGATGCACTTGTGATACTGGGAAAGGCTGAAAGTTGGAGTAACAATTTTTGCCAGGGGGGATTTTACCACACAGTATTCCTGCAGAAACTAGACCAGATTTAAACATCTAACATTGTATATTTCCACAATACAATATAGCATTTCCCTTCTTTTTCATAAAATACTGGCAAGGTATACAGGCTGTGCATTTAACAGGTGAGCATATCAAGGAGAAAATTATTCCCCTAGAAACTAGCAGTTGGAATGAATATTTTCAATTTGGCCCCTATCTATTGAGGGGCTCTAATTTTAATAGAAATATTAACTTCAGCGGTAGAACAATAAACAAAATGTAGTCCACTGCCAGTGATTTAAAAAAAAAAAAAAAAAAAACACGTGTGGGCAGGCTTAGTGGATCCATATATTTTGAACATGTTCAATATTGCATTTTTTGGAGGATTTTTGTGTGTGTAGATTAACCAGAGTATAACAAAAAATATCCTGACCCGGTAACTGCTCTTTTTGGCATAGACAACTCATAAATTATAATCGAGTATAATTAACGTTACGTGTTGACATCAGTGGTTATGTCGCTCTACGTTATACTGGAGACTACCGGTAATACCAAAACAATAAAATGGAAGATACAAATGAGAAAATTAGTCAACACTAGTATTGGTTTCAAGCAAAAATAAACCGTGTATTACATTACACAAAAAATGGAGGAGTTTGCCACACGAGGAATACACGATATAAAATGAACTCAAATATTTTATTCCAATGGGAAGAAAAAACATGTGGCTACATACCTCAAAAATTACAGTGCAATGACCTTTTTGCAAAGAAGTGCACCAATGCGTACCAACGTGTATGTATTGTTTATATTCTAGAATCTGATTTGCTTAAGGGACTGAGAGAACAATGAACTATTTAGTTTGGCTTCTTTAACCTGATCATAATTTTTGAAATAATGTTGGTCTAAACCTAGAGTTAATTTTATTGTCATGGACCGCAAGGTTTAAGGAACTGAGATGATGCTTTGAAGCCTGCCAGCCCCACAGCATTAGTCACATCGGCGATTCCTCCGAGCTCATCATCTCTAAGCATTTTGTCACTATATATATATTTCAATATATATTTCAAAAGAAGGGGATTTCTCTTTCACTTTGTAAAGGGAAAAGAACCGCACTCCGTCGTTGTGCAATTAATAATTAAACTTTTATTCCATTTTTATTCCAAAGTGAAAGAGAAATCCCCTTCTTTTGAAATACGGACGTCCTGCCTTCAATCAGCACCACCGGTGAAATAAGTGTGCCACAACACGCTTGTCAGGACAATTCTTATATATATATATTTTTTTTAATTCATTTTTCCCCCCCAGGAGTGCTATTTAACACGGCATGGTGTGCTTTAAATCAATGCCTTAATCTATAGACTGATTAATAGTAACATTTACTATCAATAGCTCCTAGAAAAGGAAGTGGTGTGATTTGAAGCGCTATATAAAAACAATGTATTAATCTGTAGTGGTCCGAGACTAGCACTAAGCATGACTGGGCAAAACCGTCAGTCTTTCTTCTAATCCAAGGTTAATATGTACTTAAAAAATATTTCTAATATTTGTATAATTCGCTATTGTTCAATAAAGAAAACACATTTTTATCAAGAATGCATGCGTGGCACTAATTCATAATGGAATGAAGTTTAATTGGGAGCAGAGAATTCAACAACTGCATTAGCATTTAGTTTAGCAAGTCAGGAAATCAATCTTCCTTCGGGTGCCTCATAACCTCACAACTTCAAAGAGAGAATTAATAGGCATCCCGAAGTTCAGAGTGCAGCCATCTAGAGGCAGGATGGTTTGAGGGGAATTAAGTCTTTTCAAGTAAATTTAATTAGCTTATAGAAAAAAGTCAGCACAACCTGGAATGAGGAAAATAGGGCTCATATACATAACACTCTGGATCTCCAGTTGTGAAATTAGCATTTTTTCCACCAAATGTTGTACTGCTTACTACAGTCATTCCCAACCTGTGGTCTGGGGGTCCACAACGGCTTAAAAAACTAAATAGTAATAGTTTATGACCCCGGCTTTCAGTAAGGGCTCAGTGAAGGGTGGGGGGGGGGGGGGCAGATTCCTATAATGATTGAGTGGGGGTTCCTGGGTTCCAGTAATGATAAAGTGGGGGTCCACAGAAGCCAAAAGGTTGGGAACCACTGGCTTACTAGATGACCCACGTTCACGGGTTAACAGAAATGGGGGTGCAGAACTAATGTTTCACCAATTTTAATTTATCACCAATAATCTTCTCGTTTTTGTCATCAGGGAAGAGTGCCACATCTTAGTTCTTAAATTTTAAAGCACAAAAGTAGTTAACCTGTAAAAACATTCAAATACTGTACAAATCATGCCCAAGGGGTACCTGTTAGTGAGCCCCCTGGAGACCCAAAACAATTGTGGCTATGAATAGGTTTTCCTGATTTGCACAAGAATGGATCATGGGAAAATCACAATTGAACATGTATAAATACAAAAGAACAAAATTAGGTATATTCAAAATGTGTGCAGAAGTTGCTCTGCACATATGCCACTGCACTAAATTTGCATCTTGGAATGGAAACATTGTTTTGCCCAAACACATCCTCTCGCATCCCTTTTTCACAAAATGCTTGTACACATGTACACCAGCTGCACCTCTTCACTGCAGAAGTTCCCACTTATCAAAGGGATCTTGAGTGGACACCAAAAGACAGGCAGGGGACAAATTGCTCGCAATGCAGGTCACCCACGCATTACCACTGATACAAGATGTAAGAGCTGGTGTACAGAAATGTGTTCACACCTACGTTTTGCACTGCATTAGATGTATAGATCACTCGCAGTGCAAAACCGCTGTTAGTTAGGACGCACAGCATCAGGATCCTTTTTTGTGGATCATCCTACCAAACGGCTGAAGTCACTGGGATTGTCCCTACAAGGGACAGAAAACCTCCATCTCTGCATTCACATTTTTTAACTGCCATTTTATTTGGGTGCAGCCTCTATCCACAGCAATTTTTTGCCCTGGCCAACAGAGCATGTTTTTTTCAAATAGGGTGGACTTATTCTTTGCTCAGATTTCTGCAGCACTAAGATATAAGTGAAAAGAGCAGTATTTTATATACGATTGGCACTTGTGCTATTGCTTGAATTGCCTAAACAAATGTCAAAATTACCGTGCAATCCCGAGCCTCTTTTCATAACAGTGTGATCTCGTTCATGTGATTAATGATGGAAACTATTCTGCAAGGCCATACTTCCCTTTCAGAAATGGCAAAAGGGCACTTCTCAGTCATAGATTCTCTGCTTCCTAGCTCCGTACACAGTCAGATCTTTCAACCTCCCCACCAGCAAAGCAAAGCCCAGTCCTAATGAAAAGCTGATTCAGCCTCTTTGGTAACATGGTAGGGGGTCATGTTAACTTCTTGGACATGCATGAGGATCAACATGCATGTTCTGTTTTTATTTAATGTACATCTGGCTTGTGCTGCTGCATGGCACAATGGCAACTGACTTACCTGATTGTCCATTTTCCTGACTCCAAACTCAAATCCAGAAGCTCAGTTCAAGTGGTGTGCTTTTTTTCCCCTCACATGTGGGTGGTAAATGCCTTGTTGTGACCCACTTCGAGTATTTGACATTTTGTTAGACCTGGCATCCTTAACATGGTTCTCCTCTAAATTTTTTACTTCCAATCCTTATGTTTTATTCACTTTGGTGCCAAATACGTCTTCAGTGGTTGAATCACCCGAACTCCAATATGGCAGTGGTGAGGCGGTAGTGAAGCCGGCAGCCTCACCACTGTTATATTACGATGTTTTCACCAGGCTGAACGGTTGCGTTTCCTCCAGGCTGACCAGCAGAAACAGTGTGGTGGCATTAGCCTCAGCTTCCTCAGGGAGCCAAGGCCAATGCCATCGTACACAGCACCCTCGGAATACACACTGTCTGCCGTAGCAGACAGTGCTGACAGGGGGTCCCCTGCACTGCCCACCACATGGTTGTGGGCAGTGCAGCCCCCGTGTCCCCAACTCTGCCTTTTAAACTAGCCTTTTCATGTCAGGTACCCTGACATGAAAAGGCTGGTGGAAAGTAAAGTGATGGCATGGCAGTGCAGAACTCCGCACGTCCGTGGTTGACCACCAGAATCATAATTTGACAGTCTGACCTCCAGGATTGTGGCAGTTGGACTGCCACCACAAGTTTGGCAGGCTCAAGACTGCCAAAGTCATAATGAGGCCCTGTGTTTTTGCTGGCTATAGGACTCTACACACCTTACCACTGCTAACGAATGCTAAAGTGCTAGTCCTCACACATTAAAACATGGAGAAGTTTGCTTATATTCATTTGTTACATTTAATTTACTTTTAAGTCCCTAATAAAGTGCTACTACATGTACACAGGGCCGTAAATTAAATGATACTAGTGGGCCTGCAGCTCTGATTGTACCACCCATGTATGTAACCCTTTAAACATGCTCCAGGCCTGCCATTGCAGCCTGTGTGTACAGTTTTAAACTGAACTGCCGTTTCCACCTGACAAAATAAACCTTTTACCAAGTCTGAACTTTCAGTTTTAATACATAGAAGTCACCCTGTAATGATATTTGTGTTTGGAACACTGACTCCACGTTGCACTTAGCCTAGCAGCGCATTGTCACATTAGTGACCACCAACTTCATTTTGCCGTTTGCCTATTGAATTTATTTTAGCATTAACCATGGCAATGTTAAAAGCTACAAGTATTTCTCCATGCTCACCTTATACAATGTGCTTATGTTTTTCTTCTGCATGTTTGCGTGTTCTTTCTCACAAAGGGCTTAGGCTGATAAGAATGTACTAGAATGATGTTTATGGTACAGCAGGGAACGGTTTTGTTTTGAGAGAGGGCACCTTGGGACCTTGGCCAATTCCTGACGTGTTCTTTTCAAAACTGACCTGGGGTAGCCAGCATTTGTTAATAATAAAGTTATGGAGTGGGATGAGGTTTCTAGAATTCTCCTCTCTTGTTTGTTTAAAGCATATAAGAGGTCGAGACCAGATGGACGGGAGAGTGACTCAGATTTCAGACATGCTCAGGATGTTGAGGTGTGTCATCCTGCCTGTGAGGATAATTGATCCCTCTCTCTCTCTCTCTCTCTCTCTCTCTCTCTCTCCACGATCGATTCTGGGATCTGGCTGTCTGATGCTGATAAGCAGGGAGATGACGCAGATTTGCCCGTGCCTCGTGGTGATCAAATTTTGTTAATTATTGTTATCAGTTTTGCATTGTAACATATATGCATGCCCTGATAGTGAAAGACTTCTAAATGTATTTTTTCACTACTATGAGGCCTACCTCTACCATGGGATGACATTGGGTTACCTTATTACATTTAAAAAGTGATAACTTCTGAGTGGAGTAGACAGACGGGTTGAGTTTTATGTCTAATGAATTGTAATTAAAAGCCCTCTTCAATTATTAATTCACTTAACAACTCCCTGAAACCCATGCTGTAGACATCTCCTCGCCAGACATTGTATCGCCTTTGCTACGTGATGCATTCTCAAGGCTGGACTCTACATGTCTCTGTAACCAGGATTTAAGGTACTGTTTTCTGCAGACCTAAGTGGTTCCTTGTAGCCAGGCCACGCTCCATCGCAGTTGGGTGAACTTGGAACTTTGTCCTGGTCTGGTGTGACCAGATAACCACAGTTGCCACTTTGTGCTTTGTGGCTCTATTGTCACTTAAATCTTTAAAATTTCATCTTGGAACCTACTGATTGGATTTTTGTTGTTTCAGTCTTAAGTAAGTTATTAAAACTTACAGTATTTTACCAAATTGTTATGAGATTTTCATTGTATACGGTGTTTTCACTTTATTTCTCTTTGAAGTGTTGCACAAATACATTGCATATTTCTGTAAGTTAAGCCTAACTGCTCTGTACCAAGCTCCCAGAGGGTTGAGCACATGTTTGTGGTTTGCTTGAGTAGGGTTTTACCCCTCAAAACCAGTAACCTAATATCTAACAACATTCACGTTGCCTGACCCATAAAAAAGGCAAACATGCCATTCATTTAGTCAGAATAGATGCCATGTTTAAGGGCAGGCACTGGAACAATGTGCTGTTTAACAACACCTCATCATTGATAGGACAAAAATACAAGATAAACAGACCCATAATTATTAAACAAAATCCAGGACACACACAATGAATAATCCTGCAGGCAGCACACATTCTCCATCTTCCAAAGGTCAATCTTACACTAAGGTAAATGTTTCAAAGCAACTATGGGAATCCCTAACACATAGTGCACCAGTGGTGTTCACAAAGTATTTACCAAACACTTTTGTTTTAATGTTCATAAAGGTAAAACCTATGATAAATGTTCATATTATTTGTGAAGAGACCCTCAAAGTGAAAGGAATAAACATGAAAGGTCATTTGACTGCCCAAGCCTTAGGACTTATTTTCACAGGGATGCCAATAGTGGATTCCTTTGAGTACAACTATTAATTCCAGAATCAGCTGCTACCAACCAGGTCTTGAAAAAAGGGCATACGAGTGGTGTTGGACTGGTCCCTTTCTACAGGGACATTCCCCAAACTTTGTGCCTTCTCCTCCTAGTTTTTCTGACCCTATTTGGCTGACGTTATGACTCTGGTCACTTTGTCACTGCTAATCAGTGCTAAAGTGCATGTGTTCTCCCTTGTAAACCTGATATGATTGGCTTTATACCTGATAAGCACATTTAATTTATCTGTAAGTCCCTTGTACAGTGGTATCCCTAAACCCAGGGCCTGTAAATTAAATGCTACTAGTGGGCCTGCAGCGCTGCTTGTGTGACCCACTAAAGTAGCCTTTCAAACCTGTCTCAGGTCTGCTAGTGTAGGACCTATGTGTGCAGTTTGCTGCCACAGGGACCTGGCATCTAACTCTACTTGCCAGGCACAGAACTCCCCTTTTGCTACATGTCGATTATCCCTAAGGGAGGCCCTAGCTAGCCCTGTGGGCAGGGTGCTGTGTATGTAGAAGGCAGCATATGGGCCTAGTAGCATGGCCTGTCCTGGTAGTGACAAACAGCCTATTTGGTTTCTCACTACTGTGAGTGCTGCCTTCTCTTAGGATTGCATTGGAAATACCCTGCCTTATGTATAGGGGGGTACAGTCTGATTTATGATAGGTAGAGTAAACATGTTTGGTTTGGTTGTAATGGTGGTGAGAAATGCTGCTTACTGGTGTAGGTGGATTTTTTATTATCATTGCAGACATGCCACTTCTAGAAAGTGAGCATTTCTATGCGCTTATGACACTGCTGTTTTGCAGCTTGACTCTAATCTACTTCTGGACAGAGTGACACTTGGGCTTCATGCATACTTTTTCAGACAGCCTGTACACAGGGAGGGTGGAGGTGTCACAGAGGTTCATCTGCATTTTGAATGGTCTTCCTGGGCTGAGAGAAGGGGGGGCGGGCACACATGCATCTGTAATGGCTGTGCCCTGGCCTCCCACATAGGGCTTGTTTACCCACAACTGTTGTTTGGAGCCTGTGCTGGAGGGGGCACTCTCAGAACCAGTTGTGACTAGTTGGAACCCTCCTCTCTCTTTCTTTGTTAAACCATTGCAAAACTGAGTATAAGTACAGGGGATTTCTCCCCACAATTTGGAATCCATTAGAGACACTTTGGAAACATGCTTGTAACTGGACACAAAATGCTGGAGGGACTCACCAGGAACCGCCTCGGATTGCTGCTGCTGTGTGACCTGTGACCTGCTGGGTCACTAGGAGGAACTGCCTGCATCCATCTTGTGCTGGCCTGCTGCTGGGCCCTGCCGCCCTGTGCTCCACCTTGTTGTGTCCCCAAGGGGCTGGGTGATGTGGCCCCTGACCCCTGCCATCATCTGCTAAAGCACAGGAGGAGCGATTCACTTTAATTACAGGCACCTGGAGAGTGCTCTGTTTAAGTCTCTTAAAGCGCCTTGGAAGCGCTTTTCTTTTTATATGCTTTGTGCTTGGAAGCACGTTCCTGTGCTTATTTTGCCCCAGTGCTTCATAAGAGCGCTGCTCTGCTGGAAATCACCGCCGCAACCTGGGCGTGGGAGGAAACCCGAGCGTGTTTAAAGTGTGCTGGATCGTGTGCCCTGGGGCACCAGGAAACAAAGTCATGAGCGAAGGCGCTTCTAGTTGAGCACTCCCGGGGCACCAACAGGATTTTCCTTTCGTGTGAGCTCACCGCCGCGGCCCGTAAAGAAGAGCGGGATAGACCAAGGCTGCCAATGGCCTGAGGAAGAGGCGACCGCTGTCTCCAGGAGAAGCGCAGCTGGCAAAGGGGGGGGTGTTTGCCTTTCCCTCATCTTTCGGGCAGCCGCCTTGAGGACGCGGGCAGCTGCCACTATTATCGCAGGGCAAGGAGCGGAGAGTGAGTCCCTCTCCCCTCCGGCCACTGCACCAGGGGAGGGGATGCCCCACTGTCCTTTAGGCCTGACTTCGGGTCCCCTCCTGAGGGTCAGCTGTGGCCCCAGTGGGGGGCCCTGAGAAGCTGCAGGTAGCCGGTTATGGCACAGGTCCCCAGGAGGGGCCCGATATTAAAATGGAGGGAGTGTGTGTCGCCCCCCTCTCCATTGCCTTTCCACATCGCAGGCTGAGGTGGCGACCCTTGACGGAGATCCCCGGTCCTGCCAGCCGTAACTCCTGCACCACAGGTGCTACAACGGGAGCGCATGAACTCTGATATTGGATTATTTTTTGTCTAATAATGTTGTGTACAATACAATTTATTTTTATATAACTTGGTGTTGTTTTTCCTTTGTGGCGGGGTTAGTGTGTCACGTGTGTTGTATAAATGCTTTATACATTGCCTCTGGGATAGGCCTGACTGTTCATGTCAAGCTACCAAGGGCGTGAGCAGGGGTTATCTTGGACGTGTAACTCCCTTGCCTGGACTAGAATGGGTGGGATCTGCCTGGTTTAGGCGCATACCCTAGCCAATCAGAAACCCCATTTCTAACAAGGGGTTACTTCATTGAGATTACATTGGGGTGTCAATATGGGACAAAGCAAAATGTTGAAGATTGCACACCCACCGTGAACATTCAGATGGGTCCCTCTAAATTAGCAGCATGTAGCACATTGAGGGAAAGAACCCACTGTGATGTGGAGAAGAGTAGACACTTCCTCCTATCCACAATATAATCCACTCCAGTCAATTAATAGAAGAGGATTAACTCAGATAAACACACAAAGGGACTGGCATGTTCACATACAAATGTCTAAAGGGAGACACTTTCATCAATGATTTAGCAAAATATATGTTTACGTCAATTCTGTATATTCATAGCGCACCAATATAGCCATTTCTCCCCTTTACGACTGAGATCTGGGAATTGGGCTTTAGGAGTGATAAAATGTTCTAACAGCGCACACCCTTTTTATGAGATATTCAGGCCTGGTTGCTTGAAAAATTACTTATTAAACTAAAAGGGTTCAGTATGGAAATCTTAATTTGAGACCTCATGATTCTGAGTATAAGGGTTTAGGATTATCTTGTCTTCCCTGCACTTCTTAGAAGCAACATCTTAAATAACAAACAGGGTGACTCAGTATCATTTACCATAAAGGAGCAATTAAAGCTCAAGTGAAATTTTTTAATTTATGAATTGCAACTTTCATAGGGATGTTTCAGTTGTTTCCAAAAAACAATATTTTGCAACTTCTAGATGCAGCAAAGTTCCTTATACCTCAGTACTCTCTTATAGTAGCTATGCAGGAGCCTACACTTGTCATGAGGAGCATTTGGTTGTTAGCTGAAAGCCTATGAAAGGAGCTGCCAACTGCAACCCATTTCAATAGCAGTGAAACCAATGTAGCTTCACAAAAACAAAAGAGGATGGTATCCAAACTATGAAGGTGTATTAGCAAATTAAGTAAAATGTGACAATCAGTGAATATCAGTGTAATTACGCAATCTACATTTGTATATTACGAAGAGAAAATATCCAAAATATGATATAAAAGTGTAAAGAAATCAAAATATAATGTAGATTGGTTTCATAAAGAAATGCCCCTTTTCCAAAAAGAAACATCAAAGGTGGCAAGGGGAAGTTCAAAGAGGGAAATCGCAGGATTACAAGAACCAAATAAAGGTTCATGGGGAGAAACAGACATTCAAGCATGATGCTTAGCACCTGGGACGGTGCAATCAGCAGAGTTGAGAAAGGTCTTCTTTCAGCAAAGTCAGGACACAATAGCTTAAGTATTCTAAGGATCACACAATTATTAACCAATGGGAAGTTATTAGAAGCTTATTCCATTATCTCCCTCTAGATGGCCCAATATGGAGATAATGTTCTCTGGGAGCAGGTAGAATCCTTAGGTTCCCATGATCAAGTGTCCATTTAATAAGTAAACAGATGCACGGCCTTGGAGTTAATAACAGTTCCATCAGCCTGTTGAAGAAGTCTCCCTCCCGTTTCCATGCACTGCACATTCACATTGAAATTGCAATTATACTAGCTAATTTAACAGTTTCCAAGAATAAACAAGGCTCTTTTACAACTAACAAGCACCTCTTGATACCACATCTGCAGAGAAGGAAGAAGACATGAAATTTGCAATGCATTTATTAATGACATTATTTGTTTGGCTGAGGACTAAGCACAAGTCAGATCAATGTTATAGGGAAAAAATGGTGACTAGACAAGTACAATTCACATTGATGAATACAATGTTTATAATATAGATATATGCGTGGCTTTACCCATCGATAAAGCCATCTACTGTTAATCAGGTGATACTGTGTACACATTTTAATAGGGTTATCGTATAATGTGATTACATGATGAATGCATGCACAAAGCACTAAATTGCTCAGTGTCAGTAATCATTCAGATCATGTAAATGTTGTCAATGTAAGTCACTCCCTTAAATCCATACCTGACGTAGTTGGTTTTCGGTGGATGCATTGGAACTGAATGAAAATTGATTATGACTCTATAAACATGTTTTTGACAATAATATTACAAAGGGTGAGGCTGAAACAGGGTGAGACCGTGTCGGGATTCTTGGCAAGCATTTACAGGTACAGGTCTGCCACATTCCTTTTTAATTTTTGTGGTAACTGTGCAAGAATAAGACACTGATGTATAAAATAAATAGCTGATTTGATAATTAGGTGAGGATCAGAAGCCCGGGCTTTAGTTTGTTAACCCTTTTTGTGCTGGGGATGCAATTTCATGCTAGGCTAGGTACCACTCTGAGCTGTTAACTCAGTTTTTTCCTAAAATGACAATGGATGATGGAGTTCCAACGTTTTAGCCATTTTAGTAAGTTTAATAAAATAGCAATGGTAAATCCATCTTTGATGCATGATGCAGAGGGACAAAGCAGGTGCATAGCTGGGTGTAAAATAGATTACATGTCAGAAAGACTGGTTAGAAATCAACCCTTCAATACTATAGCCATCTTGTTCTTATTAAAAGGAAATTCAAATGTATCATCTTTAAAATGTACCTCGAAATAACAAATACCACTTAAACACAAGAAATCTCTATGCTATCATAATTTAGGAGGTACCTGCCCTATGCTAAAGAAAACATAATTGACCATTTCTATAATTGAAAGTCAAAGACTTCACGAAGTCATGATTTATGTGGAGAAATTAAGTGGAACTGTGCTTACTACTTTAGTTGAAATATGAATACGGATGATTTGAAGGGGCAAAATGTTAACCACTTGGAGTCCGTTCATGAGTCAGAAAGAAAACCACACATTGACTAGAATGTCTAGGTCCACAGGACATGAACTCTTCCACAAGATGTTTCAGTTGATTTATTTTAACCTCATCTATTCCTGACCTGTTTATAATATTCCTTCACTTATGGTTTTATGGGAGGGGATTTAGGGCAGACTTCCTGATCCTTCTCTGACTAGAGGCATGATAAACAAACCTTTTTAATCTACATGTGGAATCTTTTACCAACTTAAATTTGTTTCTGATACTTTTTCCAATGGGAGGAGGACAGGTCTGCTTTCAGTTTTCTAGGCCCTACTCTCACTACTGACAATATGCAGTAGAGACATAATATAAAGAACATATTATGTCACAGCAGGCTTTGTTGCAGATTTTACTTGAATGATAAATGCAGAAGGGGTATCTCAATTTAGGTGCAGTATTTATTCTGATGCATTTGCTGGGAAGGGAGCAGAGACAGCAGTCCTCTTCTCCAAAACTCCATCAACAATATGGATAGTAGAAGTATGTTTATGTTCAGGGAAAATGAGATAAACACAAAAACTGTTGCATTATAGTGTTGTTGATTGCCCTTTTCAAACGAGATTAAATATGCTCTCTGTGTTACAGACATAACAGAAATAGAATAATACCTATTAATGCCTCTAGTTATAGACATAATAATCTAGCATGTCAGCAACAGTGGTGGGTCCCCTGTACATAGAAGTGCCTCTGTTGAGGTTCTGGTTTGAAGAGAACCCAAATAGTCAATACCTTTCCAAACCCTCCCCTAAAACAGACAGGAGATAAAAAGGCTATTATCTTGTTGGAAACTGGGTTACTGGTTTGGGGAGGGGGTGAAACCCTACTGAAGCATAAACTAAAATTCCTGTTAGGTGAAATCACAAGCCTTTTCTCAACTGATCCAGGGATTAGGGTTCTGGAACTCACTCTGTTAGACTTTTCTTCCTTGGCCTTTTTGCCTCTGTTCCCCAGGTTGTTGATGTGTGCTGGACTCTGATTTTACTGTTTTTGTTACTCTGGGCACTTTACCACTGCTAACCAGTGCTAAAGTGCAAGTGTTCCTTTACAAAATGTGTATGTGATTGGTTTATCCATGATTGGCATATTTGATTTATTAATAAGTCCCTAGTACAGTGCACTAGAGGTGCCCAGGGCCTGTAAATCAACTGCTACTAGTAGGCCTGCAGCACTGGTTGTGCCACCCACATAAGTAGCTCTGTAATCATGTCTCAGACCTGCCACTGCAGTGTGTGTGTGCAGTTTTAACTGTAAATTCGACTTGGCAAGTGTACCCACTTGCCAGGCCTAAACCTTCCCTTTTTTTACATTTAAGACACCCCTAAGGTAGGCCCTAGGTAGCCCCAAGGGCAGGGTGCAGTGTATGGTTAAGGTAGGACATATAGTAATGTGGTTTATATGTCCTGACAGTGAAATATTGCTAAATTTGTTTTTCACTGTTGCAAGGCTTGTCCCTCTCATAGGTTAACATGGGGGCTAACTTTAAATCTGATTAAAGTGTAGATTCCCTTTGGGAGCGGATGGACATGTGGAGTTTGGGGTCTCTGAGCTCACAATTTAAAAATACATCTTTTAGTAAAGTTGATTTTAAGATTGTGTGTTTGAAAATGCCACTTTTAGAAAGTGAACATTTTCTTGCTTATACCATTTCTGTGACTCTGCCTGTTTGTGGATTCACTGTCTGGGTCAGTTTGACAGTTGGGCTGGTTGCACTTCACACTAGACAGTGACACAAAGGGAGCTGGGGTGTAGTCTGCATTTCCTGATGAGCCATCTGTGCTAGGAGGGAGGGGAGGAGCGGTCATTCACACCTGAAACGGCTGTGCCTGCCCTCACACGATGCAGTCTCCAACCCCCTGGTGAGTGTCTAGGGCCTGGCCTGGGCAAGGCAGGATTTCACATTCCAAAGAGACTTTACTTTGAAGTAGGCCTACTTCAAAGGAGAAATTGGGTATAAAAAGGGCACCCAAAACCACAGACTT
Organism: Pleurodeles waltl; assembly: GCF_031143425.1. Taxonomy (NCBI): domain Eukaryota; kingdom Metazoa; phylum Chordata; class Amphibia; order Caudata; family Salamandridae; genus Pleurodeles; species Pleurodeles waltl. The sequence continues at coordinate 161,781,748 of NC_090451.1, read as the reverse complement.
TAGAAACACTTCTGGAACCAAGAGGAACCTCTGCCTGGAGAAGAGCTGAATAGCCGAGGAAGAAGAGCTGCCCTGCCTGTGACTGTGCTTTGTGGAGCTATCCTGCAGTTGCTGCTTCTGCCAGAGTAAGAGGGCAAAGACTGGACTTTGTGTGCCTTCCATCTTGAGAAGAAATCTCCAAGGGTTTGATCTAGAGCTTGCCTCCTGTTGTTTGAAGTCTCAGGGACAGCAAAGACCTCTCTCTGCCAGCAGCTGGAGCCTCTGGAGAGACTCCTACCCTGCCCTGTGGTGCCCATCCAGGTCCTGGGACCCTGAAAGGAGAAGCTGCCAGCCTAAAGACAAGAAAATCCACGCACATTGCGCCATGCAGGGAAAAGATTGACGCAAATCCGATCTGCGGCTGAAAAAACGACACGCCGCCGGCTCCGCAGCTGAGAAATGATGCTCGCAGGAAATGCGACCGAAGAATCGACGCACGGAGCAGGAGAAACGACGTGCAGCATCGCTGACGGAGGCTGGGAGATCACAACCTGCGCTGCAGGATTTTCAGATCATCGTGCAGCTGGATTTTCTATTCACGTACCGCCGTGCGGAGTTATTGTTTACGCACACCCGTAAGGGCGCTAGTGTGTGTTTAAAACTACTTAAAGACTCTTTTTGATTTTTAATTGATAACTTGACTTGTGAATGGTGGATTTTGGTCATTTTGGTCTTGTTTTGTTTAGATAAATATTTCCTATTTTTCTACACCTGTGTTGTGTCATTTTGTAGTGTTTTCATTAAGTTACTGTGTGTGTTGGTACAAATACTTTACACCTAGCACTCTGAAGTTAAGCCTCCTGCTCTGCCAAGCTACCAAGGGAGTAAGCGGGGGTTAGGTGAGGGTGATTCTCTTTTACCCTGACTAGAGTGAGGGTCCTTGCTTGAACAGTGGGTAACCTGACTGTCAACCAAAGACCCCATTTATAACACACTCCATCGGAGGCTAGCTGGGCTCAGCCAGGTCCAGTTACAGCTCCCAGCAGCAGGTCAGCTGGACAGTGACTGGGAGCCTATGGAGCTTTTTATGTCCCTGTAGTTCAGAGCAGAAGGTCAGGTCAGCTGACCCTTGGAGCTACTTCAGCCTGATTTGGAGGGTGCAGGTCCAGGCATCGTTCTCAGCAAGCAAGGAAGCAGAGCAGTACAGTTGCAGTCCTCCTGGTAGCAAAGCAGCACAGCAAACCTTCTGTATTATCCACAGATACACAAGAGTACTTAAGACTTGGGTCTGTGGGTCCACATTCCAGTTGATGGCCCATCCACTCCCACCTAGTCACTTTATTGTGTGGCTCTCTGGGAGGAATAAAATTCCAACTGCCAAGTCTAACCCCTAGTCATGTGACCCAGAAACAGGCTGTAGACACCAAATAGTAAGGCCAAGAAAATGTCATCCTACTAAAAGTGGCATTTTCAAAATTGTAACTTTACATCGACTTTTCTATTAAAGAGGGTTTTAAATACAAATTTGTTAGACTCCTGTGTGCTCCCATTTAAAAGTTACTGCTTATTAAATGTAATAAGTTAACCAATGCTATCCTATTGGTAAGGCAGGCCTAGCAGTAGTGAATAATATATTTAAGAGCACTTTACTACCAGCATATGTAAAACTTAAAAGTACATATCAATTTTTTAAATACACTGTACCTTGCCATATGGTTGTTTAGAGCCTAACCTCGGGTGACACATGTATTTACCAGGAACTTCTGGGATTGGCAAAAGGTTTATTTTGCCAGGTCAAAATGGTAGTTTAAAACTACACACACAATCTACAGTGGCGGGCCTGAGACATGGTTAAAGGTCTACTTAAGTGAGTGGCACAATGACTAGTGCAGGTCCACTTTACTAGAGACTTAGAAGTAAATTAAATATGCCAATTAGTGACAAGTCAAACTTACCATGTGTAAAGGAAAGAGGACAAGCACTTTAGCACTGGTTAGCTGAGGGAGAGGGTGTAGAGTTCTAAATACAGCAAAAATGAAGTCCACAAAAACATGTGGCTGGAAGGCAAAATGTTGGGGGAAAACCACACCAAGGATGTCAGCTCCAACAACACTCAATAATGACAATAATTCAACATATCTTAAAATTAAGGACTACTATCTGTAATACAAAGCTATAAACGAAAAAGACTTGCTTGAGGAGACTAAATGTGCTGGGTTAACTGCTGGTTTTAAAATGGCACTTGCAATCTAAGCCCACCAGAATCTGTCATTGTTGTGGAGTTTTAATGGTTTGAAGTGTAATACAGGTTACCTGATCCATGCACACATACTGCCTTGTGAGAGGTCGGGATATGCAGGGTGAAAATGTTAGGTGGGAGAGATTGAAGAGATATATTGTGAAGAAAGATAATCCCCCAACTTCTAACGGAAGGATGACTGTTACTGTCAAACATTTAAAGAGTTAGCTGGGATGACACATTCGGGAAGGCACAAGGATGCATCACAAACAACCCAAGGAAAAGCTAGATTCCTCTCAGAAATGCATCACTACTTACAGCAAGAGGGAAATATATTCCCAGCAGGAGGGAACATGCTCTCCAATAGGAATATTGTATCCTCATTTCTCATTTCCATAGAACTGTTGTGGGCATAGAGCTCTTGAAAATGGAGCATGACTTCTGCCATTTCAGAAAGATGCCTCTAGAAATCTTTACAGTCAAATAATGAGACAGGCCATGTTGAAAAGAAGAATATAGTTTTGGTGTGAATTCTGCAGGGGTTAGGCTTATGAAGTTTCCAATCGTTGAGTAGAGCAATGACACCCAGTCATCAGCTCCTTAGGGCATTCCTGGGCATGGCTAAAAACATCTTAACAATTAATACTCCTGCAAGACCTTAATGTGAATAGGTCTCAAATGGCCTCTGCTCTCCAAATTTTACTCAGAGGCTGGAACTACTTTGCACCTGTCAGTGGTGTGGTTGACCTTCTGTTAACTGCTTCAGGGACAAACCGAGACCATGGTATGGCTCCACCCAGTGTGAAGACATAGCTGTCCGGTAGGAGGTGGACTGCACTGGACTATGTGTAATCTTTGGTAGAGAACCTCTAATCTGTGGGCGATCAAGATTGAGGTTTCCAGTACCTTAAGAAATTGTGGGTTTTGGCTGTAACTGGAAGCAGTAGCAGAAAGCTATGTCTCTCTCTCTGTCTGAGAATCCACAGAAGAGCCTCAGGAGGATTGAAGGCCTTGGAGAGTTTCAGCATGGAAGATTGACTCTCTCACTGAACTTCCAGCCTAATTGAGGCGGAATAGCCTCCTGGTATTTTTTTCTTCTTTTAATTATAGCTGTAATTATGTACTGCAATGGTCATCTTGGTTTAATACACACAGAATAAGGGTGGGGTAATTCTTTTTTTTTATTTTTTTATTTAATCGTAAACAGATACAAAACAGTGGGAACATTCATTCAATTATATGATTTTCACATCGGTCTGCCCTGGATTAAAAAAAGTCAGCCTATAGGCATAACACCCTGCAGCACAAGGACTCCTCATTCCACACAATGAAAAATGCACAGAATTATGAATATTTGTGCCATACAACACTTTCAGTTGATAAACAGTGTAATCATCATAATAGTAATTGCATGAATAAAATTACACTCCCCTGCTGTGCCTGGAAGCAGGGCTGGCTTTAGTGCTGGTTTCGTCCAGTGTGATAATCATTTTTTGCACCCCCCACCTATGATGTTCTCCTCAGAATCCCTTACTTCTACCAGGCAAAAGTGACCTTCACTCTCCATAGCCTCTCTCTCCCATACATTTAATTAATATTAAAACACTGATAAAGGCTGGCTTTACTAATAAGAATGTGTATCTTCCCAAAATAACAATTTTTAGCAACATTAGGCATAAATAATGAAAGACTGGGGAAAAGAAACATGAGGTTCCAACCTATTGTATGCAGTTTGCATGCAGCTCTCTGGTGACAGTACCCAACAGTCACTGTTCTATATTAGGGTTGTATCTTATGAAATGCAGTACCAAGAGGACGTATGTGTCAAAAATCAGTAATCCACTCAGCTGTCTAGACAAAATACAGATTTGTGACCTACATGGTACACATCTATTTGCAGCAAGCTTATTAACCCTCTGCGCAAATTTGTGCTGAGTCAAAACTGCAACTGAACAAAACTCCAATCTCTCGCTTGACATTTTTTTTTACTACCTGAAAGCTGGACAGACAAGGAACTCTGCCGCAGGTGTTTTTAAATGTATAAGTTATTGCTAAACATAGCCCTTCCCCTCTCCCCAGTGCGGCCGCACCAGTCGCACCGCCCTAAAGCCAACCCTGCCTGGGAGCGTGCCAGCTGCCTACTAGAACACCTAAAGAAGCCTGCAGATTGGTTTTGCTCACAGGCTTACCTACTTAGTTATTTGGTTTCAAGAGCATTGTTAGGGGTCCAGGCTTAGCATTTATCCTAGAGCACTTATCATTAAGATAATTACATCTCCTGGTTGCCCTCGTAAAGCAAGTGAAATAGACTATTTTCCGTTCTACAGCATCAGTGGACCAACCTTAATTCTCGCGCCGCTAGTGGGGGGAAAAAGGCATATTTCACAAATTTCATAACTTGCCTGAATATTTCGTACATCGCAACTTCTGAGCGATTTTTACAACCAGTTGTTACTATGGGCTTTTCTTGAGATTTTCAGAAAAAAAAAAAAATCTAATCTCCCGTACTCGTCCCCATTTTAACTACTTTCGTGTCATTTTTCTTCATTAATTTTTTCTTTGTTTTACTAAGTTAGTTTTGGCATTGTGTTCCCAACTGTAATGGTTTTTAAGTCTTGATTGAAACGGTCATGTATTTCTCTGGGGAAACGAATGCTTCTTGCACCATAGTAGCTTGGAGTTGAGCAACGTTTCTCAGTGAATGGCGTTATGACCTAACTAGACTGTATTTTTTAAGCCTGAAGGGCCACCCTCTCCTACATTAATGACCTACTTTTTGACAGTTACAATTTTAACTTTTAATTGTATTCACCTGCGAGCATTGATAAGTCGTATTGGTTCCCAGTGTTTGATTTTAATTCAAAGTTATGTGGGTGCTTTCGTGATGGTTGTTTTATTTCGAGGCAGAGCTAATTTATTTCTATCTGGTAGCTGAAATGTCCCTTTTGCGTTGACTTTGTCGATGCCTCATTACAACTAATATGTTGTGCAGATGATTGTTGGATTGAATGGCTTTACTCCTACAACTGGCATGGAGATATTTGTGGGATCAGTGGCTGTGTGGAACAGTGTTGCTCATGGGGTGGTCATAGTGGGCTTGCGGTTGATACATGCCTTTTGGAGCTGTTTGGGATTCATTTAACATTTTAGGATGGTCTGTGCTCTTCGGTGAGGATTGGCCTGTCAGTGGAATGTAGTTTTGCATGTGGCTCTCATAGTTTGTGTGCTCAGAATAATCTAGCACAAAACGCTATGAAGTTTTTCTTTAAATTACTTTGGTTATAAATGTGACGCAGTGATGTTTCAGTGGTCGGTGGCTGTTGATGCCTAGGCGTATGAGAGAGCAACTGGAGGATATGCTGGCACAGGACTGGAATTGCCAACTTGATTTGACAGACACACGTCTCCTGTTTTACTTTGTCAATAATGCGAAACCAAAACATGATAAAAAGGTCCCTGACGTGAGCGGCATGCTGGCAAGAGCCCATAGAGGAACAGGTGAGAGATACTTTTATAGAGGACTCTATTAGAATCTGAAAGCGTGGCTTCAAGAGGTATTTCACGTAATCACTTAATGGAAGTTAATCAGACATCAATACCGTGTAAATAGCTGCTTAATTATATATACAAATTAACATTTTAAGTGGACTGTACTGATACAGTGGTAAATGTGATTCATCAAATAACAAATGCAGCGTTCGGGAGGAAATTTAAACACTACTAAACACAGATATTGTGTATTGTAACTTTCTTAATTGCTTAATTGTAGAGTAAATGAAGCTATGTCACTCATAATTGCAGCATATAACAAGCAGAGACAATACTTTAATTGTTTGGGTTCAGCAGCTCAGAGACATGAATAGTAGTTCTGTGTATTCAGTGTCATTTAATAGAGAGCATGAAGTGTGAAGATGATGTTTTCAGTATGTGATTGTCAGTGAAAGAAAATTATCCAACAATTCCCTTTCTGGTTCATAAAGCATGCATTGTAATGAAAAACCACGTCGTCGACATCAGTGCATACATTACCGTGAGTCTATATATGCTAGACAATATCCTTTGTCTGTACAGGAGACATTGATTCAGGTTTTTCAGGAACCGCAAACATCAATCCTAACATTAATTTAGTAGGTCACTTTATATGCAAGCAATCAACATCTTCACATATAAGCTTCAAAAAAGAGGTTCCAGTTGTGAGTGCACACATGATCATTCCAGGTTCTATTGTGTGTGTGTGTGTGTGTGTGTATGCGTAATCTCATTCACAAAAGGAGGATGGGAATGTCCAACAAGATGCATCAGCCAAGGCAACAAAGGGCAGGGTCAACATATACTATAACAGGGGGAATCATGGTGGAGAGAGAGAAGGACCATCCATCCCATGTCCTCAGTATATCATGCTGTATATAAAATAGTCACAGATCACCTATCCAGCGAGACATCCTGATGTTCTTCAGAGAGCACCTGTATCTCATGCAGCAGCGTATCCCACTCCAGGGCAATGGGAATTTTGTACAGGCCACGTACCTCCTCTCTAAGAGCCACAGTCTCAGTTTTGCACTGTAGTGAATCCTAGTTTATTTTAATGGCATAACAGGAGTTGGCTTAGCCGTAGGCTTGTAAACTCGTGCCCCCGTCACCCAGTGACTTTTAACCTACATAGCTTGCTCTGTCTTAGTCCATTTAATTATTTATTTCCGTTAAGATGGCGGCCTTGTTTATAGTTAGGCCACTTGTTATCAGTGTCACTGCGCCAAGGCGTCAAGATCAAGCACGAAAGACAAACATACAGTAGGCATTCACACTTAGGGATTTTCCCTCTCTATACTTTCGAGGGATTGTTGATATTAATTGCCGTCCCAAGCATGCCTGTTATCTATTGTTATGAATAACACTTATGTCAGGGGACCTTGTAGATCTGTATAAATACAACACACTTTTAGACAGATAATCAGAGGGATTCCGACCAGAGGGCATCGCCACCATCGCTGATACCGATGCTGCAGTCATCTTGACGCTGACCCAGTCTTCGTGTCCCTGCGGAGTCTGAGATAGAGACCTCATTCCAAGGTAACGAGGGTTGGGGGCTCCTCTCATGGACCCGGCTTTGGCAGATTAGGTTTAACGAACCCAGCTCTCCTTTTAGGTAGGAGGTTAAACCTATTCTCCTTAGGGTATTAGGGCTTATTCCATCTTATACATATACATATATTTCTCTCATATATTGCACAATGGTGGGGGTCTTTATAACAAGGACTCTCTTCTTCACAATACTATTGCTTGATATATTCATTATCCTAATCATTGCAGTTAATGCAACTTATCACAAATTGCAGTTATGTTGAATAAAAACTATTATAACTTCACTGCATCTGTGTTATTGCCTTTGTTTGTATGAGACATAATAAATCTGTGAGAAAAGGGCAATTTCCGTTTAACCACGACAACCCTGAGAGATCTTACTTTGAGTCCATGCGTAAGCGACTGCTACAAATCACCTTTTACTATTGTGTTTCTGGTGAGGTACTGCTAGTAAGCCGGTAAGGTTTGGACAACAGTTACAACTAGTTGTAGTAAGAAACTTAGTCACCTACAAACGAAAGTACTGTCATCCTGAGACCAGCAGTCTTGCTCAGAGCAAGAGTCCAAACTACGACAGCACCACTTCAAGGTGGCTGCAAAAGGGTGAGATATGCTAGGTAGGAGAGCATCTTTCCACTTCATGGCAACGGCCCTCCAAGTTATAAGGAGCCCAAGTCTATAAATCTGTTAACAACATTACCACCCTTAGGCCATTTGAATAACCCCAGCAGGCCAATTTCCATGGTTGATAGGTTCTCCCTCCCTGTAACAATTGACAGGGCATCTGTGACCACCTGCCATAGTGACTGCGTTTCTGGACAAGTCCAGAATGTATGCGCCATACTGGCATTTTTGGAGTCGCATCTAACACAAGTTGATGCACTGCCATATATTCTGTGCAAGCACACAGGGGTTAAGTATGCCCAATGGAATATGTTTTGTTGAATTTACATTTTGCATTGCATGACACTCTGCACAGGTATAGAAGGATCCTGTCCCATTGTTTCTGTGTTAGATCTTGGCCAACATCATGTTCCCAATGTCATCTAAGGCAATGTAGTCTATCATGTGGCATCTGAGTCATTGCTTGTGTAAACCACATGATTAGGCGACGCCTGTTACCCATTACATGTATTGCATGAACAAAAGGGTGTGTGACAGGTTCTGCGTCTGCAATTTGCCATTTGTGCTGCAGCTCAGCCAGCAAAGTCCAATAAGGTAGGAAGTGGCCCAAGGGAAGATTATAGACCATGTTAAGCTGTTTTAGGGCACTAGGGCAGCATCATGAAATAATGCACCTAGCGTATCTACTCCCTCTGCCTCCCAGAGCTCTATCCCTTCCCTCCCATGGATTTCTCTAAGGAGATGTAAGGAACTAATGCGTATCGCAGGAGAGAACTGTGTCTGTGTTGGGGGGACTAGGAGACTTCCAGTATAGCTGGCATACATACTGGTCAGGAGTTTGTTAGAGTGAGGAGAAAGTTTCCCTGATGGCAGTAATATCTCATGAATTATCCAACTAGCTTGATTAGGCATGGGGAGGCCTATTTCGTGCAAGTGTCATCCTGCCAACCAACGAGATGGCCATTGCAGTTGTGCCTTCAAATAATAGTGCTAAGAGTTAGGTGCCCCTAGACCTCTTACCAACCTACAGCTGAAGCTTCCAAAGTGTTACATGCCTCCACCTTCTCTTCCATATGAAGGTCCACATCATACTATGGAGCGTGCGGAAGGTGGAGGTCGGTATATGGTTCGGTAAATTATGGAAATAATAGACGAGCTGGGGAAGTATAACCATTTTTGTCAGGGACACTTGACCCTGCACTATTAGCTGGAGTGTTCTCCAGAATGTCAGTTGCAGGGAGTCAACGGATTGGGTGAGATTGCCATCTATCAGGCCCATGGGTGCATGGAAGATCTGGATCCAAGGATGACGAATTGTGCAATGCTCCCATCTCACCATGTGGGGTCTCACCATTAATTGGTGTAGCAGACAATTTTGGCTCACAGGAAACAGACACATCTTCGACCAATTCACACCCAATTCCAATACATCTCGAAAGTTATCCAGGGCTGCCTCGATTCTCCAAAAGCCTTGCCTGATGTCTCAGATGTGGATGTGGACATCGTCCACATAAAAGGAGACTGCATGCAGTGCATCCCCTAACCAGATACCCTAATCTTCACGATCAAGCTGCAAATGCTGGGTCAATGGCTCTACTGCTAGCACAAATAAAAGTGGCTAGAGTGGCATCCCTGACATGCTCCCCCACTTATTGCTATCAAGTCTGACATGAGCAGACCAATCTAAACTCAGGCTGTAGTGGCTGTGTAGAATAAGCAGATAATAGGCAACAAGTGCTCTGGGTAAGCCAAACCTTAAAAGCACCTGAAACATGTAGGCCCAGTCAAATCCGCACTCTAGATCGAGCACTAAACAAGCAGCACATAGGCATTATGTTAGGGCCAGTTCCAGCATTCTGTACACCCTATGGATATTTAGGGTTGTAGATTATTTAGGGATAAAACCATTTCAGTTGGCGAGCACCAGATGGTGCATACGTTCCAGGAGGCGGCCAGCAATGGTCTTACTGCACATTTTGTAGTCTGTGCCTAACATGGACCAGGGATGGTAGGATGTCATCTCCAGTGGGTCATTATCCGCTATCCGCAACAAGGCTATAGGGGATTCATGGAGTGTTGGAGGTAATCTCCCTTCCTTCAATGCTCCCTGATAAACCTCCATAACTTAGGCACTAGCATATCTTCATATGCCTTACAAAACTCTACCAGGAGGCCATCAAGGCCAAATGTTTTCCCCATAGCTGAGCTTCTAATAGATGCCTGAAGTTACTGATCTGTAAGGAGCAGTTGCAGTTCTTGCGAGCCACCTGATCCACCATCGGCAATTCCAGTTCCTCCAAGAAGCCTTGTATGCAATTGGGTCAGTCAAAATAGATGGGTCATAGAGTATCATATAATATGAGGTAAATGTGGCGTAGATGTCTGATTGACTATTGCCTGTGCAAGTCGGGGCAAAACAAATCAGTTTGATTGGCACAACTGAGTTTCCATTATAGAGCAGCAAGTCCATTAGTCAACCAGCCTTGTCTCCCTCAGTGTGCATTTTTGCCTGTTATGCCTGTAAATCGAAGCACCTCACCTGAGCAAGTAGCTGAGCATGCCATTTCCTGACATCCACAAGTACTAAGTAAGCTTCCCACAGGTCAAGTCTCAAAATGAACTATTCTCCAACTGCACTGACTGGAATCGCCATGTTGAGGCAGGGACGAGGGCCTCCCCAGTCTATATGCAACTAACTGGTTATGGTCGGAAAAAGTCCTCCCAAGGTATTCCCCCAATCTGTACCCCCTAAATGGAGAGCTGGGTGACGCAGTATACAGCCCAATCTCACATATAGGTCATGGAGCGGGGAGTAGTATTAGTATTTTTTTTACATCCGGGAATAATGCGCACCAGTTATCAAGTAGCAACCAATGAAAAAGTTATTTGGTGAGACCTGTCGCATTCACCATGATGGGGGAAGTGGACGGGGAGGTGTGAGAGGTCAAGAAGTGGGTCCAGTAATCTATTAAAATTGTTGCTTATGAACCACAGAATGTGTTCCTATTTTGTGTTGGTAATGGATAAGTGGGACAAGAAGGCTTGTTGGGCTACATTTGTTGCATAAACGCTGCCCAGCTGTACCCAGCGACCGTCAAGATGTCCCTCTATAAACTCATACCTTCCCTCTGGATCGATTTCTGTAGTGGTGCATTTGCAGAGAATGTCAGGACATATCCAAATTAAAGCCCCACAAGCAAAACTAGAGTATGTAGTGCAGTAACACTGCCCACGCCATTGTTTTTGTAGTCCGGCATCCACCCCTCCCTCTATGTGTCTCTCCTGAAGAAATGCAATATGGGTGTCACACTGTTGCATTTATTGCTTGACTACGTGTCTTACGCGCCTTGCCCATTCCCTGTACATTCCTGGTAATTACATGTAGCCTAGCCATGGTGCATTATGAGAGTGAGGAGCAGAGACAACTCAGTGCCCCAAAAGTGCGTAATGACCTGCAAACAGAAAAACACAAGATCAACACCATCCCTAACTCCGAACCTAGGGTATGTGCAAGGGGAACCAGTACCCAAACAGTGTTTGGTGAAGTGGAGTGGTGAACAGTATCATTAACCAATGCGCAGTCTTCCAATAAAGTAGGATAGGGTTGTAGAGAAATCTAGGCAGGTGTGCTTTTCCAGGCCTCCTCAACCCATGTTTTCAGCACGGAAAGAGGGATGGAATGTGTGCCAATGACCATGATGAATAAATGGCCCCTCTAAGGGGTGGCAATGGTGAGGTTCACACAAGCATGCATGTTTCAGTGTTATAAAAATAATATTTAAACCCGTAATTCTGCAGTTTGCGAGGTTCTATCCAGTAGGACCAGATCATCTGTTGTGTGAGGTAATGGAGCCAAAGTGAGTGCTCAGTAAGCTGTGGTGAAGGTGGGAGGGGGAGAAAAGCCATTCTGTTAGGTGTCACACAGCCATCAATGTGCATTGTTGCTGGTCCCCCACCTGTGTCAGGGAGGGAGCCTCCTCCACATGAGGTACTGCATCATCTCGGTTTCTCCATCTGCCCCCTTCATCTTTTCTCCACGGTAAGTCGCTGTGACTTCGTGGTTGGGGCTGAGGATCCATAATGCCACTCCTCCTCCCAGTCCCAGAAATCAGTTGGCTCTGTGAAAAAGTAACTGGTCTGATTGGCTATGACTTTCAACTTTACTGGAAACAGAGAGTAGGTGAGTCCTTCCTGTCTCAGATATTTTAGGCTCCAAAGAAGGAGGCCTTCGATTCTGCACCCTTAATGTATATTCCAGGAAGAGAAAAATATGCGCATTATCATTCTGAATAGGGTCTGCAGCACAAAAAGCTCTTACGATTATTTCCTTGTCCCTAAAGTTTAATAGACAGATTAGCACTGGCATGGGAGGCGATCCCAAAGGCAGTCTATCGGTATTCTGTGTGCCCGCTCCACCTGGTACTGTGTAGATAGACAAACTGGGGCTATCACCTGGGCAAGCCACTTCTCAAAGAAAGAGACCGGGTCTTGGTCTTCTGCCCCTACAGGGAAGACAAAAACCCAGAGATTGTGGTATTGGGCACGTCCTTCCACATCCTCCACTCGATCATCCAACTCCTGGACTCTGGTCACCAAAGTGTGGACTTGGCTTTTTAGGTCTGTGACTGTGGGTCATAACCCAGGTAGAGTGCTCTCCATCTGGTTGACTCTTCCTGACAACTTTTTTTGGTCCTCACTTAATAGGCCTCCCTCAATTGCTACAGCATCATCAATGGTGTGCAAGTCTTGTCTAACGCCTGCAATGGCTGCTAATATTTTATTCATTTTATCTATTGGGGGAATCCCCACCTTCCTGTATACTCTGTCTTGAAGGTTATGCCTCCAGGCAACCCAGGGATTGTATCATCTGTCCCCTGCGCTTTCCCACGCTCCACCTTCACTAGGATACTCACCAGCATATCTGCACAAGCCAAAAGAAATTGAAGAAGTATAACAGCAATAGGAGAACCCCCTCATGCAAGGAGCTGCCCTGGCCACCAGGGCAACACTCACAGGGGACAAAGGGTGGCAGCAATAGGTGGAGTCTCTGCTCAAGTGCAAAAAGTTCCTGTCAAACATAGTCCAAGAATTAATTGGTAGGCTTCAAGAGGTGCCTGTCACTAATGCAGGTGTCCGATCATTGCCTTGTAGATTCTGTAGGGCACTGCATGCCAGCGCTCTAACATGTGGGTCCCGCCTCACCTCTCTTGGCCAATAAGAATGGCAGATGGGATAGAGGGGGACACACACTTCCCAAAATCAGCCAGCACACAATGAGGCTCCCTGAGGTTACTGCCCCTGCAGGGTTTCTCTGCCTAGACCTGGCATCCTTTGCCTGTTTTGCTGATATAATTTTTGCTGAATTTAGGACTCTGGCACTTCACCACTGCTAACCAGTGCGGAAGTGCATGTGCTCTGTGCTTAAAAAATGGTAACATTGGTGTATCCACAATTGCCATATTTAATGTACTTGTAAGTCCCTAGTAAGGTGCACCATATATGCCCAGGGCCGGTAAATTAAATGCTACTAGTGGGCCTGCAGCACTGATTGTGCCACCCACTTAAGTAGCCCTTCAACATCTCAGTCCTGCCATTGCAGAGCCTGTTTGTGCAGTTTTCAACTGCCATGTCTACCTGGCAAATTAACCCTTTGCCAGGCTCAAACCTACCTTGTTAATACATATGACAGCCCTAATGTAGGCCCAGGACAGCCCAAGAGCAGGGTGCAGTGTGAATCAATCAGGGATTTCTAAAGTGCAGCTACTCATACGTGAGGGTCTCAAGTTGCTGGGGGAGGAAACGGGGTGTTGAGGATAAGTCGAAGTGCTAGGTCTTGAGGTCCTTCCTGAACTGTGACAACGTGGGGGACTGCCTCAGGTCTTAGTGGTGATGTGGGAGAAGGACCTTCCTCCGGCTGTGGTTTTCTGGATGTGGGGAACGTTGGCGAGGGCCTGGTTGGTGGAGCGGATTTGTCTGGTGGGAGTGTGGAAGGTGAGTCTGTGGTTGAGGTAGGCTGGTCCGACGTCGTGTAGGGCCTTGTAGCATCGGTCAGGAGCTTGAAGGTGATTCTCTTGTCGATAGGAAGCCAGTGTAGGTCTCTCAGAAGGGTGGAGGTGTGGCTGTGTCGTGGGGCATTCTTGATGAGATGACAGAGGCGTTCTCAATGCTTTATAGTCCTTTCTGGGTCTTGGCGGTGGTTCCAGTGTAGAGAGCATTGCTGTAGTCGAGGCGGCTGCTGAAGAGGGCCAGGGTGACTGTCCTTCTGAGTTCAGTAGGGATCCACTTGTAGATTTTTCAAAGCATGCGCAGGATGTGGAAGCAGCCAGATGAGACGGCGCCCACCTGTCGGTCCATTTGAAGTGATGAGTCTAAGATGACGCCGAAGTTGCTGCCGTGGTCGCTGGGGGAGATTCTGAGGGCAGTGGGCCACCAGGAGTTGTTCCAGGCAGAGGGTGTGGAGCCGAGGATGAGGACTTCTATTTTTTGTCCGAGTTCAGTTTGAGGCAACTGTCTTTCATCCAGGTGGCGACTGCTTTCATTGCTTCTTGAAATTGCTCTTGGCAGTGGACGGGTTCTTGGTGAGGGAGACTATCAGTTGGGTGTTGTCAGCATAGGAGACGATGTTGAGTGCATGGCCTCTGACGATGGTGGCCAGTCGGGTCATATAGAGGTTCAAGAGAGTGGGACTCAGCGAGGATCCTTGGGGGATGCCGCAGCTGGTCTTGGCATCTTCCAAAAGAAAGGGGGAGGGAGTCAGACCTTCTGTGTTCTGCCGGTGAGGAACGAGAAGAGCCATTGCAGTGCTGAGTCTTGCATGCCAGTGTCATGGAGACTGGTGCGTAGCATGTCGTGTGAGACTGTGTAGAAGGCGGCAGAAAGGTCAGGAGGATGAGGGGGATGGTCTTGCCTTGGTCGAGGAGGGTGCGGATGTCATCTGTGGCAGCGAGGAGGGTGGTCTCGGTGCTATGGTTGCTTCGGAATCCTGACAGAGGGGTCCAGAATGTTGTTGGCTTCCAGGAAGGTGGTAAGTTGTTTGTTGACTGCCTTCTCTACGACTTTGGCCGGAAAGGGGAGCAGGGAGATGGGTCGGTAGTTCTTGAGGTCTGTCGGCAGTGGGTTTCTTCACTAGAGGCTTGAGCACGGCATGTTTCCAACTCTCTGGGAAGGTGGCAGTTTCGAAGGAGCGGTTGATGGTATGCTGGAGTATGGCTGTGATGATGTTACAGGCTTTGTTGAAAATGTGGTGAGGGCAGGGGTCGGTGGGTGCTGCTGAGTGGGTGGTTGACATGATGTTGTGGGTCTCATTGTCGGTGATGTTGTTCCAGCGGAGGACGGCGGGGGTGTGGTGACGCTTCAGTCAACTGGCTGGTGGTGAGAGTACTGGGAGGGGCCCTGGGTGGTGAAGCTGTTGTAAATGTCTGATCTTGCAGTGGAAGTAGTTGGCTAGGTTTTAACAGACTTCTTGCGACAGGGGAATGTCGTTGGAGTTGGTGAACTCTTTGATAATGGTGAAAATGTCCTTGATGTTGTGGCAGTTTTTATTGCGTTGCTGCAGGGTGAGTTTTTTGGTGGTTGTTCGACTTTTCATCCTTGGCGTGGTCTCCCTTAACTTTTTGCCTCTGTTCCCCAGGTTGTTGATGTGTGCTGGACTCTGATTTTACTGTTTTTGTTACTCTGGGCACTTTACCACTACTAACTAGTGCTAAAGTGCAAGTGTTCCTTTACAAAATATATATGTAATTGTCTTATCCATGATTGGCATATATGATTTACTAGTAAGCCCCTAGTAAAGTGCACTGGAGGTGCCAGGGCCTGTAAATCAAATGCTACTAGTGGGCCTGCAGCACTGGTTGTGCCACCCACATAAGTAGCTCTGTATTCATGTCTCAGACCTGCCACTGCAGTGTCTGTGTGTGCAGTTTAAACTGTAAATTAGACTTGGGAAGTGTACCCACTTGCCAGGCCTAAACCTTCCCTATTCTTACATGTCAGACACCCCTACGGTAGGCCCTAGGTAGCCCCACGGGCAGGGTGCAGTGTATAGTTAAGGTAGGACATATAGTAAGTGTTTTATATGCCCTGACAGTGAAATATTGCTAAATTCGTTTTTCACTGTTGCAAGGCCTGCCCTTCTCATAGGTTAACGTGGATGGGGGCTACCTTTAAATCTGATTAAACTGTAGATTCCCTTTGGGTGTGGATGGACATGTGGAGTTTGGGGTCTCTGAGCTCACAATTTAGAAATACATCTTTTAGTAAAGTTGATTTTAAGATTGTGTGTTTGAAAATGCCACTTTTAGAAAGTGAGCATTTTCTTGCTTATACCATTTCTGTGACTCTGCCGGTTTGTGGATTCCCTGTCTGGGACAGTTTGACAGTTGGGCTGATTGCACCTCACACTAGACAGTGACACAAAGGGAGCTGGGGTGTAGTCTGCATTTCCTGATGAGCCATCTGTGCTAGGAGGGTGGGGAGGAGTGGTCACTTACACCTGAAAGGGCTGTGCCTGTCCTCACACAATGCAGTCTCCCACCCCCTGGTGAGTGTCTGGGGCCTGGCCTGGGCAAGGCAGGATTTCACATTCAAAAGAGACTTTACTTTGAAGTAGGCCTACTTCAAAGGAGAAATTGGGTATAAGAAGGGCACCCAAAACCACAGACTTTAGAAACACGTCTGGAAACAAGAGGAACCTCCTCTGCCTGGAGAAGAGCTGAGGAAGAAGAGTTGCCCTGCCTGTGACTGTGCTTTGTGGAGCTATCCTGCAGTTGCTGCTTCTGCCAGAGTAAGAGGGCAAAGACTGGACTTTGTGTGCCTTCCATCTTGTGAATTAATCTCCAAGGGCTTGATTTAGATCTTGCCTCCTGTTGCTTGAAGTCTCAGGGACAGCAAAGACTTCTGTCTGCCAGCACCTGGAGTCTCTGGAGAGACTCATGCTCTGACAAGTGGTGCCCTATCCAGTCCCTGGGCCCTTGAAAGGAAAGCTGGTGGAAATTAAAGGAAATCGACTTCGGACCGACGCCGCAGCTGAATCCGGTGACGCCCCCTGCACCCGACTCCGTGATCTCCGCTGGAACGCGATGACCTTCGCAAGCCTGACATTGCTGCAGCCCCACCAAAGTCCTCGACTCCGTGGAAGTCACCGCACCACGTCGTGACCGACGCCGCTCGAAGTGTGTGGATTCAACGTTTCGCCCAGATGCCGCCATCCTCGACTTCGTGCATCGGCTCATTTTCATTTCTTCAAAAAGGTAGTGTAACTGGGGGTCTACCCGACTCCTTGTCCGGCGCCGATGGTGTCGGATTGTTGGGAACGACTCCGTCACGACGCCGTGTTAACACCTCATCGAAGCATTTTTGTGTTTCTAAGCGCTATTTTTTAATTTAATCTTTAAAAATTCATAACTTGATTTGTATATTGTGGATTTTTGTTGTTTTGTTCTTGTTTTGTTTAGATAAATATTTCCTTTTATCCACTCTGAAGTTAAGCCTACTGGTCTGCCAAGCTACCAAGGGGGTAAGGAGGGGTTAGCTGAGGGTGATTCTCTTTTACCCTGACCAGAGTGAGGCTCCTTGCTTGAACAGGGTGTAACCTGACTGTCAACCAAAGACCCCATTTCTAACAGTGGTCCTAATGAGCTGGTTGTGATTTTTGATGGTGTTTTTGAAGGTGTCGAGATTTGCTGGGGGGTCTTGTTGGTGCGCCATTTCCTCTGTAGATGTCTGCAGACCTTATTCAATTCCCAGAGTGCTGGGGTGAACCAGTTTACTTTTTTGGCTGTGCCTCTGTAGTGGGGTGTCTTTAGGGGGACAAGGGTGTTGGTGCAGTCAGGGATCCATTTGTGGAGGTTGTGTCCAGCAGTGTTGACGTTGTTGTCAGCTTGGGGGGGTGCTGTGTTCAGGCTGGCGGTGAGCTGGGTTTCTGTTTCCTTTTTCCAATGTCTGCGCTGAAGTTTGGGATTGTGGTGGCGACTGATGGATTTGTTGAAGGTGAAGTGAGTGCAGCAGTGATCGGTCCATTGGAGTTCGGTGGTGTGGTTGACGGAGACATGGTTGCTGGCGGAGAAGATGGGGTCCAGTGTATGATCACCGCCGAGAGAGTGGGTGCAGTGATGAGTTGTTTGAATCAGAGGTTGGCGAGGTTTTTGATCAGATTGGTGGAGTTGTTTTTGTTTGGGTTTACAGGTGGAAATTGAGGTCCCCCAGTAGGATGTAGTTCTTTGATGTGAGAGCGTGGGTGGTGGCTAGGTCAGCCATGGGGTCGCAGAATGAGGGGTGGGGGCCTGGCAGCCTGTAGATGAGGGTGCCCCACAGAGTGATGTTAGGGTTGGTACCAATCTGGAAGTGGAAGAGTTCCATGGAGGTTGTGGAGTCTTCGGTGCTGGTGGAGAGGCGTAAGGACTCTGTGGATGATGGTGATACCTCCCCCAGGGTGGTTTGTACGTTCTTTGCGGATGATATTGTAGCCGTCTGGGACCGTGATGTCTGGAGCAGAGGAGGGATTAAGCCATGTTTCTGTGAGGAAGGCGATGTCTGGGGACGTGGTGTTGAGTTTCCAGAGTTTGATGGCATGCCTGTTGATCAGGATACATCTGAGAATGTGGGTCCTCAGGGGTGGGCTTGAGTGAAGGAGGCTGGTGACTTTGCAGTGGCGAAAGGTGACGGGTCCCTTGGTGTTACTTGGAGATGCCTGCTTACAATTGTTGTCTGTCCTAGGTGGAGTGCGATGAGTGCTGATGGCGTGTGAGAGGTTCATGGGTCCTGGCACTGGTAACGGACCGGCGCAGATGAGCTTGCCTTAGGCACAGCCACACAGCACCCTCCATTAAGTGGGGGGGGAGGAGAGGACAGCTGGGAGCCTGGAGCAGGAAACGGCGCGCAAAAATGGGGACAGGGCCTCGGGAGCAGCAGGGAGAGAGAGAGAGAGAGAGAGAGAGAGAGAGAGAGAGAGATGTGAGAATGAGAGGAGTGAGGAGGAAAGCACAGAAAGCGAAAGGCACAGAAACAGCACATTAAAAGAAAAAGGAGGAGAAAAGGGAAAGAGGCAAAGAAAGATGAAAGTGCAGAAAGAGAAAGGCACAAAAACAGCACACTAAGATTAAAAGGAGAAGAAAAGAGAAAAGAGGCAGAGGGCAGCCTAGCAGAAGAGCAGCGGTCTCCCAGTAGGCACCAGGGATGAGGCACAGGCAGAAGCCTGCAGGTGGAGGGCCTCGAACTTCTGACTGAGGTTAAAGTTCAAGACATGACAGGCTTCCACTCACTGGGTGAGCTATGTGGAGGCAGAGCAGTTCCCTGCCCAGGTCAGTGAGGTTGCTCTTCCTACAGCGCAGAGACCGTCATTAAGTACGGGGGAAGGAGTGGACAGCTGGGAGCGGGAAATGGTGCGAAAAAAGGGTGCGGGCCACTGGGGCAGCGAGGAGAGTGAGATGTGAGAATGAAAGTAGTGAGGAGGAAAGCGCATAAAGCAAAAGGCACAGAAACAGCACACTAAAAGAAAAAGGAGGAGAAAAGTGAAAAGAGGCAGAGGGCAGTCCAGCAGAAGAGCAGAGCTCTCCCACTAGGCAGCAGGGATGAGGCGCAGGCAGAAGCCTGGGGGTGGAGGAGGGCCTAGAACTTCTGACCGAGGTCAGAGTTCAAGCCAGGATGTGCTTCCACCTACTGGTGGAGCTGTGTGGAGGCAGAGCAGTTCATTGACGAGGTCAGTGAGGATTCTAGTAAGGTATTTAAAAAGTAGGACATAGGTAGGAATAAGGTATTTAAAAAGTAGGAAATGTATTTTTACATTTCACACGTCCTAGTAGTGAAAAACTCTTGAATTTATTTTTCACTACTGCAAGGCCTAACTCTACCTTTGGATAATATTGGAATTACCTTATTACATTTTAAGAGTGTAATTCTACTTGGAAAGGGATGGGTCCCCGAGGTCGGTGTCTGAAATCACAATTTAAAATCACAACTCATTGTGAAGTCAGAGTTAAATCTTAATTCTGAAAATGCCACTTTTCTTCCTTTCACCATTTGGTACCTTCTGCCTGTCTCTGAATACTCATCTGGGGTGGGTGACAGCTGGGCTGCGTGTATTCCCTCTACACAGCCACTCAGATAGGGAGCTTAGGTGTGACTGATGGGCCATCCTGGGCAGGATGGGAGGGAGGAGATTCCACTTACACTTGAACAGGCTGTGTCCTGTCACCACACATGCTGCATGTCCAATGTAGTGAGTGTGAAGAAAGGGCAGGAAGAGCAGGGACTCTGTGCACTTTAATGGCCTCTCTTTGAAGTCTCCCACACTTCAGAGGCATAACTGGGTTTTAGTACTAGATCTCCTACACCGGACTGCTATGCTACTAAACTCCTGCTCAGTTGTGCTGACCTGCTACCCTCCTTGCTCTGCAGTGAGAAGGATTAGACAGGCATCTCTTCACCCCAGAACCAAAGTGACTCCAAGGGCTTGCCTTCTGTTTTCTGAAGTCTATGGAACACAAAAGACTCCCAACTCACCTGCTACAGCACCTCAACTGTGCCAACTTTGAGTCTTGCCCGCCAGGGGGTGCCAATTCAGTCCTGGACACTTGGAAGTGGGCATAAAGTGCTGCTCCAGTCAGAACCAATGCATCACTACCACTGCTCAGACCAGAACTGGCACATCAGCTCCATTGTGTGGATCAGAGCTGATGCATCACCTCCCCAGGGTGGTTTGACCTCACTGCAACTGCACAGATTGGAACTGGCACATCAGCCGCATTTCCTGGATTGGAGTCGACGCATCACCTCCCCAGTGCGGATCAACCTCAGGGAATCACCATTTGACCGCCATACCTTGGACCCAATGCATTGCTTCAGCCTGCTCCCTGCATCTTCAACATCACCTCAACCAGGATTAAGATACTTTTGTTCAGCGGGCCTCACTGGGTCCCTGTAGCCAGACTGTTCCCCATCATGGTCAGCCTGAACTTTTGACTTTGTCCTGCACGACTAGATATCACCAGTTAGTGCTTCTTATTTCTAAGCACTATTTCACAGTTTATTCTTCAAAAAAAAAAAAAAAAGTTCTACTGATTGCATTTTTGTCATTTTGGTCTTGTTTTATTCATTAAATTATTTGCTATTTTCCTAACCGGGTGTGGTATCTTTGTGTATGTTGTTTTCACTGTTTTATTGTTTGAAGTGTTGCACAAATACTTAACACATTGCCTCTTAAATTAAGCCTGACTGCTCTGTGGCAAGCTACCATAGGGTGAGCACAGGTTAATTTAGGGTGTTTTTTTTTCTTTTTCACTCACTCAGACTAAGATTCTGATTCCTGCTCAGTCAGACTGTATACCTCTGCCAACCAGAAACTAAATTTCTAACAAAAAGGAATTAACAAATTACACTATGACGAAAAATCCAATAGGGGCAGCTTAAGATACGATTTTCTATGAAATATAAGTAAAAATAGTGCCAAAATGTGCTATGCGCCAATAATAGGTAATGACAGCAGTAGACCAGGACCTAGATGCGATTTGATGCCTACAGCAATGGAGAGCAGGTCAGATACACCAACCAAGATCGACCCAATCTGAATTTTTACCTTGTGACTTAGTCTTTTTTCTGAAAGTCATAATCCTTCAGTGGGGCGAGGCAGCAAGCTGTATCCAAAGAAGACCTAATACGTTGGATAGACATTGAACAAGGTCCTACTCAAGCTATTCATTTTGGTAGGAAAAGAATGTCAAATGTCAAGCAAAGAGAGTTCCTACCCCAGCAAACTATCCCGAACAACCACTTTAAGAACTCCTAAATTCCTCTTCATTACCCGTCTTACGAAGCTGCAAACGGAGGTGATTCTAAGTATGTGCAGCAAGGAAAGGAAGAGCCCCCTCAATGTTCACATTTGATTTTTGAGATACAAAGCAGCCATGCACCAGTGGATCGGAGAGTCGTAACAGGACAGTATTGGATTACTGTGTTCGAAAAGTATAAAGCACCTAGACACATCTTTACTAGACAATAGAATTCTTTTTGTGCTAGGACCAGAATTTTAAATTTGATCCTCTACATCCATGCAACTCCTTCAAAAAAGGAGAAATGTTTGTGTCCGCTGCGGGATCTTTAAGAGAATGGCTGTTGCATTTTGTACAACATGCAGACTGTTAATCAAGTGAACAGACAGATCAAGGTATAGGCTATTGGCATGATCAAAGTCGTATGTAATAAGTGCATGAGTCATCACTTCTTTGCCACTGAAGGAAGCAAAAACATATATTTTTAAAAGACCTCAATAAACCAAAAAAAGACCCTACTACTGCTGCAATCTGTGGCACCTTAATCAATTGTTTCTAAATACCGACTCCCAAATTATGAACAACCATAGCACGGGGGAGGGGGTGAGAAGATATAAGGTGTGGACAGCAATCCACCCTCCAAATGAGGGATGAGGCAGCCACACAGCAAACTTTTTGTCTTGTCTGCATTACTCTGAAGTTTACCGGCCCATATCCAAGCTTGAAGAAGCTTCCCGTCAGATATTTTCAGTGTGTTCAAACTTTCTGATTGGCTATTGGTAGCTAATCAGAGTAAACTAACCTAATCTGATTGGCTATCCAGCAGCCAGTCAGAACGTCTTGCAACACGGACACGGGATACTGTTGATAACCTGTGCCCCCGTGGACTCATGGACTATTTTTCAGGACAGATTTGAAGTGCAGAACACACTTGGATCGCGTACAATCAGCGTAATTGTGAAGCACAATTATTCCACAGGTGATGCATTTCTGCAAAAAATATTAAACCCAAATTAAATTTAAGTGAATGAATGATACGCCGATGATGGAGCCTGATACGTGCCAACGACATATCGTTTTAGCTACAATATGTTTTGGGAACACTCATTTAAACAGTTGCAGAGAGGAGAATGACCTGCACCTTGATTATTTGCCAATGCTTGTGTCACAAGGGTCACTAACATCTTTCGACCAGGGAGAAGAGGACCCTACGTTCCATCGAATCGAGTTACAGCGGGAATGTAGAACTTAACAGAGTTCTATCTTGTCAGCAAAATTACCCCCAGAGTAGACTCCAGTGAACGCGGCACTGTTCAATGTACCGTGTATTTTCTTGGGTTCTACAATAACATTATTTCACTGTCCCCTCGGGAAAACAGTTACCATTGGATGAGATATGAGGAAACATACGTGGAATGTTGTACTTTCTCTGGAGCTAGTATGTTTATGACATGAAATCTATTCCACAATGATTAACTGATTGTGCCAAGAAATTCAATTTGTTACATTCACATTAAAATATGGAAACGTGAGGGATCTAAACGCCTACGGATAAATAAACCGAGGACAAAAACCATCAGTTTGTACATAATCAGATCTGTTTTTGTTTCCTATTCTACGTTATTATTTTTAGTTTTGTATTCTACGTTACCATTATTTTTGTCATACTGTAAATGTATCTTTGTAACTTTAACCACATTAATTGTATTGAATATGTAAGGTTACTTACAGCTGGTGACCAAAAAATGTGTTTTGCGCCTCACTAATTAAAGTGATTGGTAATGACGTGTTGCATCAAATACTAATGACCCTTTAATGCTTGCCAGGGGTAGGGGAACGAACTCTGCCCACGCTGGATACGGTTCGTGGGAGCTAAGTAATAGAAACTTTCAGTCTTGCTGATTTGTAAGACAAATGTCCACCTGGGTGGTGATAATAATACTAAATGCCATAATGGTGCTTAAGCATCCGCGAAGAAGACCTCCAGAAAGCACAATGAAACTATAGCAGTACTACTTGACTGTGGAATAAAATTCTATACTTCTTGCATCACACCTCACCAGCAGTCAGTGCTTAATTTGTTAAATAAATTTAAAAAAAATGCACTGGTGCCCAAGTTTTGCTCTGAAGCCCGAGGTCGGCGGTATCGAAGGTTCGGTGTGCTAAATAGGTCTTAGTAAGCGGGAGCAAGAATTTGCATCCGATAGTGTGATTTTTAGGTGCTAGAATGCCTCCCAGGGAGATTTTGCAACGCTTATGGTTGAGGCAGGGCACGACCGCCCATGTTGAGAAAGCTGCTGCTTGAGTAGAAAATCAACTAGAGCAGTAGAAAGAAGCAGTGCCCTCTGGCACACTAAGTTGTGTCATTTGTGCTATTTTTACAGGTGAAACAAGCTCCCAGTGGCAAAAATCAGCACGAGCAGCGCAACATGCCAAAATTCCACCCGCTTGCAGAACTCCATGGAACCTTATTGAGTTTTTATGTAACTCCACGGAATTCTGAGTTCCGCTCAGGACTAGATTCCAAAATTCGGCAATATAGGCAGGATTTACATATTGGTATCACAAGCCCAGGTTTACTGGCATCCCAGAATACACATCCTCACTCTTTCCCAGAGTCTGCCTGCTGAATATCCATCTGAACCTTGCTCAAATAGCTATTGAAATAGTCAAACAATTTTTCTAAATCCAGAATCTGCTCAGGTTCTCTCAGCCAGCTGATCTGTTTTTATTGCATCAGATTTATTTTCACAAGGCATGCAAAGAGTACACAGGCACATTCTTTAGTCTAAACAGAATATATAGATTTCCTGTAATAACACTCCTAGCTAATTAATAATATTGGAAAACTTTGCATATAGCTTAGGCATTCCTCTCACCCTCTACATTTTTGACTGCATATTTTCCAGCTAAGACCTTCTCGTCTTCATAGTTTAAAATGGCTACAATGCCACAGATCTCAGTTTTAAAATACAACACATCTAGCCTAAGTGGTTCTTTCATACATTCTTACATATAACTTAACACATTTAATATGGCAATGATATTGTCATGGACATTGCTTCACTAAAATGCTTAGATAGTGTAAGTGGCATCATGTATCCTCTGGTTACCAATGACAGCAGTGTTGGTCAAATGCCCCACCCCTTTAGAGCCTAGCTCTCGTTTTGCTCCTGACACTTTAATCTTGACCGCAGTGGCCATTGGGTATCCAGAGCTATCAAGGGCAAAAAACCATGGCCATTTATTAAGGCCACATATTGGGTAGTAGCTGCTACACCAGTATACACAAAAAATAATCAATTCTCAGTTATTTGTCTAAAGTCCATAGTAAACTCGTGAATTGGAATTGGCCAACACTCTTTTCTCACATCAAAACATCTCAACAGATAGTAAGAAAAATGTTCATGACTCCCTATGATCATGAAAATCATATCTTTCATGTTATGGCATGAAACGGAATTCTGAAAAGCACTAAACAAATTAAGGTGACTCAATTAATATATGTTCCTACCCTTACTAAACTTAGTACAAAAACCATACTACAGCACTTGCAATATCTTTTCTACCCTTATTGCCAGTGTCCTGGAAAAACTGATCAACACTCACATTGCTCACAACCTTGAGATCAACCTCCTCCTTGTCCCCTTCCAATCAGGTTTCAGAGCCAACCACAGCTCTGAGACAACCCTTATTGCCTCTATGGATAACATAACCCACATCACTGAAAGGGTATATGGCAGGCCCATCTCTCTGAAACTCTCAACAGCCTTTGACACGGTTTCCCACCCTATCCACTTCCAAAGGACCCACAAGGCGAAAATATGTGACACCAGCTTTACAATGGATCAGATCCTTCATCATCAAGGGCCAGGTGTATGCTAATTTTGGATTAAGACTAACAATCTGCAAATATTTGCAATTTGCAAATTTGAGTCACAATCCTTAATATACACAATGTCTAAGACGATCCGCAAATGGGTCGCAGGGGACCTCCCTCATCAATATTCATGAGGCAGGTCGTAATTTGAGACCAATTGCAGAAGGGGTCAGCAGACCACCATGTCTTTGATTGCTTTCCCAATAAAGCAAGTTTTTCAATTAATCTTTTTTTTTTTTTATTTTTTATTTTTTTTTATTTTTTTTAAATGCAGCCTATTTTTCCTTAAAGGAAAGTGGGATGCATTTAAAAAGAAAACAAAAATAAAAAGTTTCCTTTGTGTCTTCATTCAAAATGGGACCCCTTCCCATTTGAAAATGGGTTACCCCAATTTGAAATTGGTGGTAACTACAATTGTTTTGCGACCTCATTCCCAGTCGCAAAACAATCACGCATTCTCTTATGAGTCGCTATTAGGAAGGGACACCCTTGGCATGCCCCTTCCTAATAGTGAGTCGCGATCCTATTTTACGAGTTGGTAACAGGTTACCAATTTGCAAAATAGGGATGATACGTGGTATAAGGCCATTTTGCCATCGCTAATGGTGAATTTCGCCATTTGTGACCTCAAAATAGCTTTGTACATCTGGCCCCAAATAATCTCAGTCAGTGAGTATCACCCCATTCCACGCGGATACAACCAAACTATCTTCAGTGGCAAAACATAAGTGGTACTGTGTGGCAAGCTCACTTCTCTATGAAGACAAGCCTGATGTGCTGACACCATAGGACCCACACCCATCCCACTGACTTCACCAGGAACATGAGTATCCTAATCAACAGCCAACTCTCCATGGCTAGATAAGCCAACACTTTAGCTCTTGCATGCTTCCCTAAGGTCAAGATGCTCAGACAAATCTTCAAATGGCTCCACCTGGACACTGGCAGAGCAGTAACACAATCACTCAATACCAGCAGACTAGACTACAGCAATGCCTTCTATGTAGGCATATCCACCAAGCTTTTCAACAGACTCCAGTCATTCAGAATGCTGCCACAAGGCTAATACCGACCTTCATCCTCAAGCTCACATTTCCATACACCTCAGAGACCTCCACTGGCTCCCAATCTAGAAATGTGCAACCTTCAAACCCCTCATCCTCACATACAAGGCACTTTAAAGCTTGAGATATGCCTACCTTAATAACAACATCCAGTTTTAAAGCCTACCAGGCACCTTAGATCAGTTGGACACATCCTCACCCATATCTGGTACACAGGTGTGGGAGCTTGTGCCTTCTCGCACATCAACCTCCCGTCCTCCATATAAACCTTTTACCAGGTGTGAATCTTCCTTTTGATACATACATTTTACCAGGCCTAAACCTTCCTTTTACCCATTGGGCAGGGTTCAGTGAACTTAAAAAGGTGGACATGTACTTTTAAGTTTTACATGGCCTGGTAGTAAAGCTCTTAAATGTGTTTTTCACTACTGCAAAGGCTTTGTCTCCCATAGAATATCATTGGGTTCCTTATTACATTTAATAAGTGTTAACTTTCAGTTGCGAGCAGATAGGCATGTTGAGTTTGGTCTCTAAAGAATTGTAATTTAAAAATCCTCTTTAATGGTAAAGTCAGGTTTTATGTCACAATTCTGAAAATGCTACTTTTAGAAAGTTGGCATGTTCTTGTTCCAATAATTTGGTGCTTGCAGCATGTATTGTGGGTCCCATGACTAGGTATTGCAGGCAGTCGGTCGTTGTGTTTTGCTCCCACACTGTAAGACACAGGGGGAATAGGTGCTGGCAGTATGGGCTATCTCTCACTTGATAGGGGAGTGGAACTGTCACCTACCACACTTGCACATCACTAAGGCTCTGCCTGACCACACTCACAAAGGGTTTTATACCAGTCTTTTGTGCCCCCAGACAGGCTTGGGCCAAAGCAAGGAGGCAGGAAGAAAATTCCAAACTTCTGGGGGGAGGGCAGAAACCTCCCGAATCATCTCCTACTTCAAAGTAGGCACTAGATAGAAATAGTGATCCCTCAGACCATACTTTTCAGTACACTTCTGAACCTTTGGAAGGCTCAGAAGGACTGCTGAGCTGCTCTGCAAGAAGAACTGCCATTCTGTTGTCCTGCTGCCTCAGTGGGAATAAATGGACCTGCATTTTTAACCAAAAAACACCAAAGTGACTCCAAGGGCTAGTTGACTGGCCGCCTGATTGGAGCCTCAGGGACAGAAAAGGCTCGGCCCACCTTGAACCGAGCACCTGGACTCTGCTGTGAGACCCAGACCCCACCCCAAGAGGTGCCACCCTAGCCCTGTAACCTTGGAAGTGGGCTTTTCCAGTCCAGCTGTGGTTTGACGCAGTGCAACATTTTCTTGCATCTCTGCTTCAGAACTGCCATAGCCTCAACACCGAACCTCACATTACCACCCGAAGTCCCAGAACCGGCGATGCTTGATGCATCCTGGATGCAGGCGTTCCTATCAGAAGTCCCTCGTTTATGACATCCTCAGCAACGCTGCAGGACTCCCAGTCTCAGCACCACAGCTTCCCCAGATTGCTACTGTCCAAGGCATCCTTGACGAAGGATCACAAAATGCTCTGCATATCAGGATCGAAGTTGTTTTTATCAGCTGGCTTAATTTGGTCCTTATATTTGCCCTATGCTCCATTACAGTCAGCCTGAACTTGCAACTGTCGGTCTGGCACAACCAGATAGCCACAGTTCGCACTGTTTGCTTCTAGAAACTATTTTTACTTTGAAGTTGCATATCTCTGGTTCTATTTACTGAACTTTTGTTGTTTTAATCTCACGGTATTAAATTTGACTATTTTTCTAAATTGAAGTGGAATTTTAATTGTGTTGTGTTTTCACTTTATTACTGTTTGGAGAGCTGCATAAATATTTTACACATTGTCTCTAAGTTAAGCCTGACTGCTTTGTGCCAATCTCCCAGACGGTTAAACACAGGTTAATTTGGGGTTCTCTCGTTTTTCACCCTGACACAGATTGTGGTTGCGGCTTGAGTAGGTTTTCACCCCCCCCCCCCAACCAGTAACCCAATCTCCTACAGTTTATGGCCCTCATTACAACCGTGGCGGTCAAAGACCACCAGGGTTGTTTTAGCAATTGTACCGCCAACAGGCTGGCGGTACAATTTCCCTTATTATGACCACGGTGGTGGCGCCGCTGTTGCACCGCCGGGACCAGCGGTTTTCCGCCATCGTCGTCCCAGCAGTTATAATCCACCAGGGAAGCCCTGCCATGGGGATTATGACTCCCCTTCCCGCCAGCCTGTCCATGGCGGTAGAGACCGCCATGGAAAGGCTGTCAGGAAGGGGAGTCGTGGGGCCCCTGGGGGCCTCTGCACTGCCCATGCACTTGGCATGGGCAGTGCAGGGGCCCCCAGGCACAGCCCCACCCTGCTTTTCACTGTCTGCACAGCAGACAGTGAAAAGTGCGACGGGTGCAGCGGCACCCGTCGCACGGCCGCAACACCGCTGGCTCCATTAGGAGCCAGCTCCAATGTTACGACCGACATCCCTGCTGGGCCGGCGGGCGGAAACTCTGTTTCAGCCGGCCCAGCGGGGATGTCGTAATGCAGCTGGCGGGATTGTGGCCGCATGGCGGTCCAACCTTGGCGGGCGGCGGATGAGGGCCTATATCTATTGTAACAAAATATTCTTGATTACCTACAATGTTGAAACAAGCAAAGAGCTATTACAAAACAAAAAAGGTTCACTGTAGGAAAGAAAAGTAAATGTTTGTTTTAATAACTGAGTACAGTGGACTTGGTCGATAAATAAAATCTAAAACAGATTAATTATTAAAGTGTTGTTACCTTACGTTTCGCGAAAATAACCCCTTCCTGCGGGAAGAAGAGATATCTAACAACTGTGTATTTTAAGCAATCTTGTCAAGCGATGGCATCATGATTTTCATGAAATAAGGTAATAACATTTCCAGATATTTTGAGATAAACACAGTGAATGTACACAAAACAAGGTTTGAGTGTTTGCTAATGCACATCGAGTAACAGATCATTATACCATTATGTGTATTAGCATATCTCTGTTATTAATCCACTTTTAAAAATGGAGTCTAAAGCGCTTTAACTTCCCTAATGCTTTGTGATGGGCATGTGGGAGGGCAATCTGTATCCGTGTCAGAGAGAATGCCTGATAAATGCATGCCTGGTTCTTTCAACACTGGAGCTACTAGCACACATGTTCATTGAACACAGGTTAAATCAAACATTGTTATGTGGTCATGGTAATGCAACTTGAAGCTCGAATTCAATATAGGGATTTTTCTTAAGGTGGTGATAGTGCAAAAAGACAAAAGAAGAAGCCAAACCCCACTGATATGTTGCAAGTAAGAATTCTCAAATTCATGGTGGCTCAGCTAGAACTGCAATCCATTTTTGTGGGTTTCAATAAAGTGTACATTGAGTTTGGAAACCATAAATCAGTTTTATTGATAATAATAAGAACATTAAATAGCAAAAATATAAAATAAAGAATAAAGGCTATTAATATTGGATAAAACAGAGAACAAAACATGTGATTAACAAAAGATCACATCAAAAACAACTATAATAGAAATCCATAGAGACCACTAAAAGAAAATGAGTCTGTGCAATGAATTTTAGAACGTAGCCGTTTCTCTATAAAGTCTAGGAAGAAAAGTGAAATACACCTACTGCATAACACTATAAGCAGAGCA
The DNA here is from genome assembly GCF_031143425.1 of Pleurodeles waltl. Taxonomy (NCBI): domain Eukaryota; kingdom Metazoa; phylum Chordata; class Amphibia; order Caudata; family Salamandridae; genus Pleurodeles; species Pleurodeles waltl. The sequence continues at coordinate 161,751,444 of NC_090451.1, read as the reverse complement.
GAGATAAATCAATAACGCAATGTATAAATAGGACCTGAAAAAATAAATCGTGTGTGAAAATACAAGGTTGCAGGTGAGGCCAGATTCCCAGGGGCCCAAACACAATTGAATTTAGCATCCTCTCCCACACATATAAATATTTTTCCACCAGTCGGTTTTAGTGAGGCTATCTATGCAGAGACGGGCACATACATTACAAAATCCGCAGGGATAAGAACACGGATTAAGTTTTTTTGATTATATTGCAGATGATGTTTAAGACTGTTACAGCTCACTCGGGAGCCATATTTTACTCAAAGGAACGTACAGACACAAAAATGTACAAACAGCCACAGAAAGCATGACAAGGAAGAAAAGCATCAAACGCTATGCCATCGGTAAAGCAATCACCACCATCCAGAATACAGTTATATACATCTTTTTATACAATCTTAATCTGCAGGACCACGCCAGCACTCACTCAAGATGATTTTCTAGATATGTACTCCAAAAAACATTTGGACACAAACTGCCACAGAGGGCCGGCTTTAGGGAGGTGCGATCGGTGCGGCCGCACAGGGTGCAGACCTGGATGGGGGGGAAGGGGCTGTACTGACTTCAAGGGGGCGCTGTGTTTAGCAATAACTTACATAACTTGCGATTTAAAAGCACCTGCTTAAAAGTTCCTTGTGCATCCAGCCTTCAGGAAGCAAATAAAATGCCACGGTAACTCTTGTGCTTCATGTTCTAGCTAGAGAGAGATTGGAGTTAAGTTCAGTGGCAGTTTTGATTCGATATAAAGTAGCTCAGAGGGTTAAAGTGCCTGCTGTAAAGAACAGAACTATGGGCCAGATGTATCATACAGCCAATTTGCGATTCTCAAATAGCGATTTTTAAGAAATCACTATTTCGAAAAAGGTATGTATGATTTTTGCGATTCAGTAATAGCGTTTTCTTCATAATCGCAAATGCTATTACCGAATCGCAAATAGAGAATCTGACCCCATTCGCACCTATGGGCCTGTATCTGCAAAATTTTAGGATTTCCAAAATTTCGATTTCTTAACCAGAAATCGCAATTTTGGAAATGCAAAACCCCAGGGTGCTGGGGGCTTAAAGCCTCTTCTGCTGCACCCCAAAAAATCTTTTGGGGACAAGGTGCACACATGCCAAAAGGGCATGTGTGCTTTACATGTACATTTTAAAAATGCATTTTAAATGCATTTTTAAATTTTGCACATGGTTCAACCTGGTGGTAAATAACGATTCCTAAATGCCCAAATCGCATTTAGGAATGGCTTCATACATATGCTAAGAAATCGCAAATAAGGAATCCTTATTTGCGATTTCTTATTTAGAGAGTCGCAATTTGTGATTCTCTAAACAGGGTCTCAATTTTAAGGAATCGCTATTTTTGCGATTCCTTAAAATTGCGTTCAGAATGTCTTTCATACATTCTGAACTGGCTTTTTGCATTCGCAAACAGGCATTCACGCTGTTTGCGAATGCAAAAAACCTTGATACATCTGACCCTATGTTTTATGTGGATAGCTGAGTTAATTAGTAAAGCCCGCCGTTACACGTGCATTCAAACAAATGAAATGTATGTGAGACCGGCTGTGAAGAGATGAGGGACACTTGTGCCGGTCAGTATTGAGGGAATCTGAGAAGGTGGCCATGGGATGGGGTGCCCAAAAAAGATTTCTGCACCGGGCGCCATCACTGCTAAAGCCGGCCCTGCTGCCACATTTTGACCACCCTCGGGCGGAATCAGTTTTCTTTATCATTCTTATATACAATCTATGCTTTTGCAGTGTTTGCTGCTGTTAGAGTTTTCATCTTTGGCGTGGTCTCCCTTAACATTTTGCCTCTGTTTCCTAGGTTGTTGATGTGTGCTGGACTCTGATTTTGCTTTTTCTGTTACTCTGGGCACTTTACCACTGCTAACCAGTACTAAAGTGCAAGTGCTCCTATACAAAATGTGTACGTAATTGGTTTATCCATGATTGGCATATTTGATTTACTAGTAAGTCCCTAGTAAAGTGCGCTAGAGTTGCCAAGGGCCTGTAAACCAAATGCTACTAGTGGGCCTGCAGCACTGGTTGTGCCACCCACCTAAGTAGCTCAGTAATCATGTCTCAAACCAGCCACTGCAGTGTCTGTGTGTGCAGTTTTAAACTGCAAATTCGACACCCCTAAGGAAGCCCTAGGTAGCCCCAAGGGCAGGGTGCAGTGTATGGTTAAGGTAGGACATTTAGTAATGTGTTTTATATGTCCTGACAGTGAAATATTGCTAAATTCGCTTTTCACTGTTGCAAGGCCTGCCCCTCTCATAGGTTAACATGGGGGCTACCATTAAATATGATTAAAGTGTAGATTCCCTTCGGGAGCGGATAGACATGTGGAATTTGGGGTCTCTGAGCTCACAATTTAAAAATACATATTTTGGTAAAGTTGATTTTAAGATTGTGTGTTTGAAAATGCCACTTTTAGAAAGTGAGCATTTTCTTGCCTATACCATTTCTGTGACTCTGCCTGCTTGTGGATTCCCTGTCTGGGTCAGTTTGACAGTTGGGATGGTTGCACCTCACACTAGACAGTAACACAAAGGGAGCTGGGGTTTAGTCTGTATTTCCTGAGAAGCCATCTGTGCTAGGAGGGAGGAGAGGTCACTCACACCTTAAAGGGCTGTGCCTGCCTTCACACAATGCATTCTCCAACCTTTCTGGTGTGTGTCTGGGCCCTGGCCTGGGCAAGGCAGGATTTCACAAACAAGAGCGACTTTCTTTTGAAGTAAGCCTACTTCAAAGGGCAAAATGGGTATAAGAGGGGCACCCAAACCCACCGACATTAGAACACTTCTGGAAACCAAGAGGAACCTCTGCCTGGAGAAGAGCTGAGGAAGAAGAGCTGCCCTGCCTGTGACTGTGCTTTGTGGAGCTATCCTGCAGTTGCTGCCTCTGCCTGTGCTAGAGGACAAAGACTGGACTTTGTGTGCCTTTCATCTTGTGAAGAACTCTCCAAGGGCTTGATTTAGAGCTTGACTCCTGTTGCTTGAAGTCTCAGTGACAGCAAAGACTTCTCTGCCAGCACCTGGAGCCCCTGATGAGACACCTACTCTGCCAAGTGGTGTCCATCCAGTTCCAGGGGCCCTAAAAGGAGAAGCTGGCAGGACAAGAGTGAGCAATCCACACACAGACCGCCGTGTGGGGAACAGATTGACGCAACTCCAATCTGCGACTGAAAAATCGACGTGCTGAGGGTTTCATGGCTGAAAATCGACACTTGCCTGCAGCTCGACTGGAAGATCAATGCACGTGGCTGGAGAAACGACACACAACACCGCTGACAGAGGTTGGTGAGATCGCAACCCAAGCTGTGTGGCTTTCGGACCATCGTGCGGTTGGATTTCTAACGCAAACATCGCTGGGCATGTAAAAACGATGCAAGGCCTGCCCGGACCCAAGACCCAAGAGTGCGCTTCGAATTGACGCATCGCTCATCTGCGGAGAGAAGACCCGAAGCACGCCGACTTGACTAAAGGAGAAACAACGGAAGCTCTCGCTCGTGAGCGATATCGACGCATCGTAAGCCCTTTTTGATGCACAATCGCCCGTGCGGGGTCATTTTTGATGTGTCCAGGTACATTTTCATGCTTACAGTGTTACTATTGTGTTTACAATTACATGACTCTTTCTGCCTTTTTATTGATAACTTGACTTGTGTATTGTGGATTTTGTGTCGTTTTGGTCTTGTTTTGTTTAGATAAATATTTTCAAATTTTCTAAACCTGTGTGGTGTTATTTTGTAGTGTTTTCATTAAGATACTGTGTGTGTTGGTACAAATACTTTACACCTAGTACTTGGAAGTTAAGCCTACTGCTCGTCCCAAGCTACCAAGGGGGGTAAGCAGATGTTAGCTGAGGGTGATTCTCTTTTACCCTGACTAGAGTGAGGGTCCTTGCTTGGACAGGGGGTAACCTGACTGCCAACCAAAGACCCCATTTCTAACAGCTGCTATTTGAGGGATTTTGAATGTCATGTTTCACTCCTATTAGCTACGTTACATTTATTGGCATGATGTATTGTGAGAAATGTACGTTTAACAGTCACTGTGTTTATGTTTCACATATTACCATATTAACATACTTTCAGGACACATCAGTATCAGGTTTTCATCTTGCCCCCTAAGTGGCATGCATAACAACAATTAAAGAATACTCCAATTTTGATTCTTTTTTATAAGTACGTCCTGGACATGTTGCTTCTGAAACTTTACTGAAAAAAGTGCACATGCAATTCTACATCTAAATTTAGCCCATTTAGGCTATAATTTTCTCTTTTTGCTTAGAGTGTGCTACAGCGAAAAATCTATGCTGCTCTCATGTTTATATGAAAAAATGGTTTGCCGTTCCGAGCTAAGGTTTTTTGTCTTACTTGCCTTCAAGTGTTCAAATATTCTTTATTTTTCATGGCATGTTGTACTTCCAACATTTCATTCTGCAAGGACATTGTATAATACAAATCACAAATTCTGTATTCCAGTTGACATTTTTTTGCCTTCAAACCAGATATTGTGTGAGTCTGTTTGAAATAATCTCAGGTGATACAAGGAATAATTTTAAATATTGGAAGATTAATAAATGTGTGCCAGATATAAGACAGCAGTTTGAAGATGTACAAATCATAAGATATTGAAAGGGTAAATCTCTGAAAGACATGTTGATTAAATGTCACTTCAAAACAAGCAGCATGGGCTCATAAAGGGGTTTTCTGCTTCAAGGGGTTGAGGGAATGTATGTCAGAACAACACATGCTAAAACAACACATGCCTGAACAACGAGGTCGGAAAAACAACAGCGTTGTTACCACTAATGCCTTTACCACGAATGACCTAAACAATGATTTTTCTTTGTTAAGGCATTCCTGGTAAAGGCATTAGTGATCGGCATGCATGGTTCCAGCATGCGTCCCCCCTGGCCACCCACCCCCACCCCTAAAAATTACTGCGACCCCCCCACCACCTCCCCTAAAACCATGCCAACCCCCCACCCTTGCCCCTAAAACTACCCCAACCCCCCACCTCGTCCCTAAAATCACTGCGACCCCCACCCTGCCCCTAAAACAACCCCAACCCCCCACCCGCCCCTAGAACAACCCCATCCCTAAAACCTAAACTACCCCAACCCCCCCTAAAACCACCCACCCCTATAACAACCCCGAGTCCACACCCCACCCCTAAACCCCCCCTAGCCCCCACCCCACCCCTAAAATCACTCGACCCCCCAACCCACCCCTAAAACCTAAAAACACCCCAACAACCCCGACCCCCCCAACCCACCCCTAAAACCTAAAACCACCCCAATACCACACCCCTAAAACTACCCTGAGCCCCCCACCCGCTCCTTAAACATAAAACCACCGCAACCGCCACCCCTAAAATCTAAATCACCCCAATCCCCCACCCCACCCCTAAAAACCTAAACCACCCCAACTCCCACACCCAAACACTAAAAAATACCCGACCCCCACCCCGCCCCTAAAACTAAAAATGCCCAACCCCCCACCCCTAAAACTAAAAATACCCCCGACCCCCCACCCCGTCCTTGAAACTAAAAATACCCCTCCCCAAACCTAAACCATCCGACCCCCACCCCTAAAACAAAAAATACCTTGACCCCTCCACCCCACCCATGAAACTAAAAATACCCCTCCCCAACCCTAAACCCCCCGACGCCCCTCTCCAAAAACTAAAAATACCTTGATCCCCCACCCCTGCCCCTAAGTCTAAAAATACCCCAACCCCCCTCCCCCGACCCTAAACCTAAATCGCTGCTAAAACAAAAAATAACCTGACCCCCCTCCCCTAAACCACCCCGACCCCCCAAAATTAAAAATACCCCAACCCCCACCCCTAAAACTAAAAATACCCCGACCCCCCAGCCCCTAAAACAGCCCCACTTACCGCACTGAACGCGTCATCCTCCTCAGCCGACTCCCTTCTTCTGTGCCTTAACCACGCATGTGCGTGGTTCAGCACATGCGTGGTTAAGGTACCAAACAATGAAGTCGTGGTTAACGAAAGTGTTGTTCCGCTTTCGTTGTCCACGGCTTCGTTGTTACGGAGTCGTGGTTAAGGCCGCTTACCGGTTGAGGATGCTATGCAACACTTTGCTCCACATAGACTTCTGTCACACACTCAGTAGTTGTGGGGCTCATTTTAGATTTCTTCTCAGACCTGTCAGGACATGGGCAAAGAGAATTATATGTGCGCGTAATGTAAGATAGGGCCTAATTTAGACGTTGGCGGTAACGGGCCCGCTGTCGACTGACTGTACAGCAATGTTCTGCTAGTGTATTTAGATGTTGGTGGTCCCATAGTCAAAAGCCCACATTCAAACCGCAGTCTCTGCCAAAAAAAGACCACCCGTGTTGACAGTGCAATAGGGAAAAGTTGCTGACAGCAGAACCCCAGACATCCTTTCCAATGTGCATATTTGGATGCGCCTTACCATCAAGAAAAACGGGGCGGTCCCACCTCCATGGTTGAGGGGGGAGGGTGTGATAACTCACCTTTTTTTCCCTCATTCCACACTCATCCTCGACTGGACAAAACCTGCCACCAACCCATGGAGAAAACTTGACCCTCTTCCCCCCCAGTCGCCAGACTGCAAGGAAGGGATACTGCATTGCAAGGGTACTTGGGTAGGCACTGCACTGGAGGCTGGGGCCACTGTAGGCATATACATATCACAATTATTTTTTTAAATCACCTTGACATGCATATGTTGGGGACACAAGTGGGTTAGACAGAGATGGGACCCATTGGTACACAACACCTGTCGCTCACATATACAACTGCCATTTTAGTGCCAGTATTCATTGGCAAATGAATGCTGGCACCATAATCACATTACATTCACACCTGTCAACTGCATCTATGTGTGCACATTGCCAGGGGACCTGAACCTACCATGTTGTGCTGTGAATTGTGTGTGAGAGTCAGTACGTGTGCATGTGTGGATTGGCTGGTTGAGGTGGAAGGAGCTTGAGTGGTTTATGTGGTTGTGTCTGTATGTGTCTCACTTGCTTGTGACACCGATGTTATTGTGTATGTTGTGTTGGTGTGTTACACATTCAGGTGAGTGCAGTTGTGTGGCAGATGTTATTGTGATGTGTATAGTTGTGTGTGCTTGTATATGTGAAGATGAGTGTGGAGTTGTGTTGGTTGAGGTTGTGTGGTTTGTGGGTGCAGTGTCAATGGTGTGTGTATGTTGTGGCACGGATGTATGTGAATTTATGTTTTGACATGTACGGGTTGTGCTGGGTCGGAATGGCAATTGGTTGTTGTGTGAATGTGTTGTGTAGTTCGGGTGGTACACATATGCCTAAGGGACAGTGTGTGTGTCACTTGGCTCTCTGCTGTAGTTCCTTCCTTTGCATGAAGTCCATTGAGTCCCACCGCCATCTCCCTCTGTCAGCAATCCATTGCCAGTTAATCTGCTTGCTGAGCTGTAAGATCTAAATAGGGCGGGTGGAAGACCGTCAAATTGGCGGTCTTCTAGGGTCTGCACCTGATGCCGCTTGGCAATGGTTTGTGTGCATTTCACAACAGAAGTTAATTGTTGCATAACTGTTCTTTAACGGATGGTGCCACGACTTGCGCCTGTCTCCCCCACTTCAAAGGCACATTTGTGTATAAAACAGGGTCTCTGCCCTACCTCATCAGACACTTGCTGGAGAAGAAACCTGAACCAGAACCTGCATTCTGCCAAGAAGAACTGCCTGGCTGCCTAAAGGACTCACCTGACTGCTTTCTACAAAGGACTGCTGCCTTGCTGTTGCCCTGCTGCCTTGCTGAACTCTTGCCTTGCTGCTGAAGTGCTCTCCAAGGGCTTGGATAGAGCTTGCCTCCTGTTCCCTGAAGTCTCAGGACCAAAAAGACTTCTTTTTTTTCATTTGGACGCTCCGTGCGCCAAAAAATTAGACGCACAGCTTGCTCCGTGGTGAAAAATTCACTGCGTGCCAATCCGGAAAGACGCTGCTCGACTTAACGCCTGCGGTGCGACCGGAACTTTGACGCACTGCCTCGCCTGGACAAACGGCGCCCGACTCCAGAAATGGAAATCGACGCCACGCCTGCTGTGAGGGAGAAGATTCCACACACAGCCCACCAGAACAACGCGCAGCCGGAAAACAAGCCTAGGATTCCACACACAGAGTCCGGGACATCTGGTAATCCCGCGAACCACAGAAAGAGGCTGTCGGCGTGCCGGAAAACAACGCCCGACTTCCCCCCGTGAAAAATAACGACGCAAGGCCGTGTGTGCAGGGGAGAAATCTACGCACACACCATTTTTCCACGTATCTTTTCTTCTGCGGCCCTTTGCGGAGATTTTCCACTTTAAACCAGGTACTTTGAGCTTGAAAGAGACATTGTTTGCTTTTTAAAGACTTAAGACACTTTATATCACTTTTCAGTGATATCTCTACAATTTCACATCGCATCTTTATTCGTTTTGACCTGCAATTATCCAGATAAATATTATTATATATTTTTTTAAACACTGTGTGGTGTATTTTTGTGGTGCTATATTGTGTTATTGTATGATTTATTGCACAAATACTTTACACATTGCCTTCTAAGTTAAGCCTGACTGCTTGTGCCAAGCTACCAGAGGGTGGGCACAGGATAATTTTGGATTGTGTGTGACTTACCCTGACTAGAGTGAGGGTTCTTGCTTGGACAGAGGGTAACCTGACTGCCAACCAAAAAACCCATTTCTAACAGTACTCATTTCACCAACCTTAGAAACAAGGGAGTCGGGGTCTTCATTGGCCGGGGTCAAACTCATGAACTCCGGAACATCACATTTTGTCAAGACGGAACATTCAGTTTACTGAACTGTCCGGCCACTTTTGTGTTCCGTATTGTGAATGAATGTATGAATGAATGAAGGCATGGCCAGTTTCCTGACCTATGAAGGGCTGTCACATAAACGTTGCTGGGCAGTTCTCAAAGACATGCTATTTTAGCACAGTGTGACAAATGTTCTCAGGGAACACAAAAGCTTAAACCATATTTCGTGGGTGTATTTTTCTGGTCTCGCTATAAACAAATCTAGACAGCGTTGTATACAACACTGCACGTCCAGCCCTTGCTCATGATTAGACTCTTTCTTTTCAATCTCAGATCTCTGCATTTTGGTGACTTCTCTCATAATTGTGTGTGTCCCTTCCATGAGAATAGCAGGCTCATCCGCGCTTTTGTGTAGGCTCCACGGCTGATATTATAGAATTCGCTTTTCTACTTCTTTTTAATGTTATTTGTTTATTAGGTCATGAAGCGCAGCTGTTGCTGTTCAGAGTATGCTCTTAAGATTTAATTTGACCCTCCCTGGGCTAACTCGCCCAGTCTACGTCAAGATCATTTACCCAATGTTGGCCTTGCAGATTCCCACAATACCCTCCTTGCCTGGTCTCTCCACTTCCATCCTCCCTGCCAATGCTCTTCCGCGGAAGAGATGCCAGAGGGTGGTTTTGTGATACCTGGAAGGTTGTCCCATTGCACTGTCCAATGATGTCCATCTCTATGGTGGCAGCTGCTATAGGCTTTGCCAGTGTATTTTATGCTCCACTGGCACTGGCAAAGACAATAGTTGTGACTGGACAGGTTAAAGGTATAGAAAGCAATGGAAACACCTCAAGATGGTCAACAAGTTGCTTCATGCTGCAACCCCTGTGATGTAACTAACAAAGCAAAACAGTGGTCATTTTGGAAGTATTGAAAGCAACATTTTAATTGCGTTCTAAACTCAGTATGGAAGGTTTGGCACTAGCAAAGTTGATCGCATAGCTCGCTTATCACTGGCAAAGTGAGACCGAGTGGCTTTGCTATGCGTGTGTCAGACTTGCACTGTGCAAATTCCGTTTTAGTTCCCATATGGTGTAATTTCAGTCACCAAATGGTGGGTTACAAGACAAATACACATGTAATAAAGCTGAGGTGCTGTATACTGGGCCAGGCACATTCTCTACCTTTGTCAATGTCTACATATGTGATCAAATGTTTTGGTGAACGAGAAGTACTGTTTCAGTGCCCAAGTGGGCTTCTTGCCACCATTACAGTTACAAAACAGAAGATTGCCTTGACTAATGAACAATGACCAGCTCATAATGTCCTTCGCCTTTAAAGATCTACACACAGGGAGTGACTTTTAAAGCACCATAACTAAGTGGCAATAAATCTGTAGCTTCCCATCACCCAGGTAACGTGGCTGAGGCAAAGTGGAAGAGCTGGTCAATGAGAAACGAACCCTTGAAAATACAAATGTCCATCAAATGTTTACGTGAATAACACACCATTTTCCTACACAGGCTTTGCATAGGAGAAAATTGTAGTCCCTAGTGTGAACATCTTGGAAAATGGCTTCCTCACAATAAGGTTGAATGACCCTCAAAATAGGAGTCTTTAGATGAAATTTGAACTTCCTATGAAATTGCTTCTTCTTTAAGACACCGAGACACTTTCAAAATGGAGTCTTCATGTTAAAGTGGCAACATTTACAATGAAGTTGAGACAAACTGAAATGTATTGTCGCCAGCGAGAAGGTTTTAGAACCAAGTAGACTAGTGAGTAGGTTTGCTTTGCACTGGGTTAAGAATACAGGGATTCCTAAATTAAACAGGCCACCTTTCAATTGCGAGTTCGATGAATGATCGGGGTTTCCTATACTTGAATGTCTCAAACTCTTAAACATTTGCACAAATGAAACAAATGCAGAAGATAATCTGACAACTAGATCAGACTTGCTAGTCATTTTCCCATTTTTGAGTTAAGGTCTTATTTTGCACTATGAAGTGAAAACGAAAAATCTTCCATCAATGTCTCCCGTAGTGGAGCATATTTGTTATTCTTCTTTAATGCATTTTAATATGTTTTACAATACTGCTGCATGGGGATACTGCTGATTATATGCAAAATGGAATCATCTCTACCACAGCAAATTGGACAGATAAAGCAGGGGGTCTGTGACAAGGCCAATGAACTGCCTGTTTGGAACATGGGAGCAGATGGTGAATAAATGCATCTCTATTTTAGTAGTGCTTGCCTTTGTAAATGAACTGTGTACCCTTACAGTCTGTCCACTGTTGTGCTCTTTTAGGAATTACAGCACAGCGCAGACTTTAGAATGCACTTACAGTCATCGATACTCCCACTCATTTTTCTATAACATTGCACTTCAGGTAGTTCGCCCACTGCCAAACACTGAGACTCTATTCTGTCTGTTAAATGTGACAAACCAAGTCTGACATTTTTCATGCCAATATCTCTTTTAGCAATGTTAACATTCATGTCCTCTTCTCATCTCCTGCTGTCTTGGTGTTATTAAGTCCGTACAGGCAGACAATAAGTGTCTGCGGGGCTCATTTTTTCCACTTTAGAGGATGGATGTTGGAAACAGCAGGACATGATTGCAACAGAAGGAAATAAATATCTTTCTTTAGATGCGTGCCGCTCAAATAAAGTACTGTAAGTGATAACTTTCATGCATGGATGATGCAAAATTGCAGGAGGCGATGCTACATTTTCAAGCTACATGTTTTTAATGTGCACTGTCCTGCATAATAATACTCCACTTGCAGATGAGAATACTCGCCCGTGGCTCTGTAAGGGTGATATTCTCTGCACTCTGCAGACAGCTGTGGCATCTTGTCCCTTTTTTCTTTTTACTTTTCTGACCTTGACATTTGCGAGACCACTGGAAGAGCTGCATTGTCTATTTAAGTCAGCCAGGAGGTTACAAAGATCGGCTACACTTGTTCTTCATCCAACGGGCACTTATCACCAGTGGTGGCTCCTCCGCAATGGTGGAAGAGCGTCGCCCCACTGGCTCAGAGCCAGCAGCTGAAACATAAAACAATATTTTATTATTGTTTAATTTGTCAGCTGCTGGCTGAGCCAGCGTGAGCAGGGAGGGCCAGGGCCGGGCCATGGGAGGAGGAGTGGAGTCACTGGAGTGCATTTTAAAGCGTGCATTCTAGATTGGCCGTCGTCTTAGGCAGGCCAAACAGACATGCACACTTCGGTTTCTCCAACCCAGCTGTGTTGCACAGCCGGGTTGGAGAAGCAGTACAGACTAACATGCACTGTCTGAGCGGCAGACCGAGACGCTCAGACTAATCCTGGTGCTGCTCCAATGCTAAGTATAGCATGAGAGCAGAACGAGGATTGTGTGGTAAGCCTGTGCTGGTGTCCTAGGGAATGCTGGGACACCATCAGGAGAAGTAAAGAAGAGGAGCGAGGTGGCTGGCAGCGTTGGCGGCAGGACAGGTACTTTTTTTTATTATTTCCCTTGGTGTATCATGTTGCACTCAAACAATAGCAAAAACAGTAATCTAGCAAACAGAATGATTATGAGAGGGAAAAAACAAATATGTACTGTTAAGAATAAAAATAAAAAAAAATACAAAACTTTTCCTGACATTATATTGACTTTGAGGAGTATTGGTCAAAAATAACCAAAATATCTAACCTTGCAAATATTTAATTAGTATATTTTTCTTGAGCTATGTCTCTCAGGTTGCGTTTTATTATGTTTTGCTGAAGCTTGGCCTCATGGGCTTCTACTATTAGTGGCTTACTCATAATTTGTTGCGTTTTCCCATGTTTCTATTATTTTGAACTCCGTTTTATCTCACAAATGCTAGTTGGTGCGGTAACACACTTGAATTTGGTACACATGCATGCATTGATTAGACTTTTGTTTAACATATACTCTGAGACCGTAATGCTCTGGTAACTCTCAAGCATTTTGTATTCAAGTTCACACGTTATATAGTTATTTCTCATTGTTGGAGCAGACAGGCGTAACTTAGGAGACAGGTGAGTAAAGCATTTAAAAAGGCAAATACATTAAATAAGTAAGACAACACATTATAAATCCAACATCAATTTATAAACATAGGCAATATTCTTATGAGTACTATGACACCAAAATGACAAAAATCCAATGTAGGAAACCAGAGATATGAATTTTCAAAGAATAAATAAAAATGTGCTTTCTTGTGCTTAAAAACCAATAGTGCCAACTGGGGACACATGTGGTTGTGCTTGACTGGGACCAAGTCAAAGTTTGAAACCAACCGTAATGGAGCCCAACTCGGATACACTGAGCAGGAAGCCTCAGTCAAAGTTTTACCTTTAGACCAAGTCATTTTTTGAAGCTTTTTCCTCTCATCGTCGGCCGAGTCTCCTCGTCATGCTGGGTTGCAAGTCAACAATGATGGCTTGATTCAGCGCAATGCCTCTGTCAATTCCTGGAGCTTCAGCGGGGAAAACCTGGATTTCAGGACAGGCCGCGGTTCGTCGTCACCGGCCTCACTTTTCTCGACGAGTAGGTCACCTTATGGAGCCTTTATTCAAAAGTTCTTCAATCTTGTCCAAACTTCTGAATCTCCTTCCAGAAGTCGTCCTTTGGTTCCTCAGTGGTCCACAACACCAATCCAAGCATCTGTAAGATCTGAGATGGTCCTTGGAATGTTGGGACTTTGGTTCCCAGAATGCACCTGTCAAATTCTAAAAAGTCCAGTTGAAGGTGGTCAGCTCGGTTTTTCTTGGTGGAGCTGATGCAGGTGGAAATCTTTTAACCTGTTGCTTTCAGGGAGTCCACTCCTTCACTTCTTGAAGGGCTGTCGTTCCACAGAGTGCAGCAGGTTCAGTCACACAGAGTGAAGTCCTTTAGGGAGCAGACCAAGGTTCCAGCAGGGCAGTCCTTCTCTTTGTAGTTGCTGGGCAACTCTCCCATATTTATTCAGTGTTCTTGGGGTGGCAAGCTGGGGAGGCACCCCTGACCAATGTTGTGGAGGGTGCCAGCCCCTCTGGGGTGACCACTACCTGCCAAGTAAGGCAAAGACCAATTCCACTGTTCTTTCAAAATCGAAAATGGAGAAACTCTCTCCTGGAGGTTAAGATCTGGTTATGCCGTTCCACTGGTGTGGCTGAATTTCCTCTCCCTCCAGCCCCTCTGTTAATCTACACACTGTGGCCTCCCATCTGACTGGGGTGGCAGGAAGTGGGGTGAGCCTGTGTCCTGTCCTAAATGTCATTCCTTCTTTGCAGACCAGTTTGGCTACCTAGCCCTCTTCCAACCTTCTGCTCTGCAACTTGTAGATCTCACCCACCAGAAGCCCCTTTGTCTCAATGCAGGCCACTTGACACCTCATTAAGACAGCTTGGCTCAGCCTGGCAGAGGCTGGCCAATCAGAGAAGAACTGCTGGAAGGCTGGATTGTGGCTCATCAAGAAAGCAAGTTCTATAACTTGTTTTCTGTCATAGTTAAAATAAATGTAACAGTGGCAAGCTGTTGCATTTATTCTAACTATCATTTTAAGTCCAGGAATGGCAGTTTTAGCTCCTTCCTAGCAATAGATGTACATTAATAAAGTATTCCCATTTTAACTTATGGAGCTAATGCACTACAATTGAGAAAAACGAAATTGGCAATTTTTTCCTCACCAGGGCATATAAAACATATTTTATAATGTCCCTGCTTATACTTACAAGGTACCCTAGACCTGGAACACCTAGACAAGACCTTAGTGGTGACTCATATGTAAAAGTTAGGTAGTTTAAGACTTTGGAAGAACTTGAAGTAGGTTGTCAGTACCAATTGTGACTATACCTAATTACCATCTTCTTTTTATCAGCACACCAGTCCTGGGTCTGGTTACCAGAGCCCAGGGCACACTCAGAGACAGAAATCCAGCATCTACTAGTCAAACATGGGGGCAAAAAGTGGAGAGGACACTGAAAAAGTCCTGGTTTCTCACACTCAGTTATTAAACACAAATTACATTTTTGTACCAAATAATTGTGAAAGTCATGATTTTCACATCAACATCTAAATTGTGTGAAACTACATAACCACGTCGTTTTTCATAGTTTTTGTGAGAAATACCTGAAGTTCTTGAGAAAAAGTATTACAACTCCTGTGTCTTATGTGCTGTGCTAATTTTCATAACTCCGTCCACTTTGTTCTGTCAATCCCAATTTGATCAGTGAATACAGGATTCATCAAATAACAGCATTTCCTAACTCTTTGTACCATGATCTGGGACACCCTTTTGCCAGAGCATGGCATCGTTTTGCATTTTATTGCATTCCCACCTACCTTTGGACCACATGGAGTATGGATCTGAAGTAGCAACTAGAAACACAACAGAGCCAATTGAGGCATTTCTCAATCATATGCGAATCATATCATATTAATAAAGGTTGAGACTAACTGCAGAGAGGAACATTTCAATGTTGTGACATTGTCGGAAATGGCCCTTCTGCAGGGTTCTCCCCAGACTTTTTTTTGCCTTCCTCCTTCTCTTTTTCTGACCTCATTTTTGCTGGTTTTTAGACTCTGCGCACCTTACCACTGCTAACCAGTGCTAAAGTGCATATGCTCTCTCCCTTTAAACATGGTAACATTGGATCATACCCAATTGGACTATTTAATTTACCTATAAGTCCCTAGTAAGGTGCACTGTATGTGCCCAGGGCCTGTACATTAAATGTTACTAGTGGGCCTGCAGCACTAGTTGTGCCACCCACTTTAGTAGCCTCTTTACCTTGTCGCAGGCCTGTCATTGCAAGGCCTGTGTGTGCAGTTTCACTGTCACTTCGAATTGGCATTTAAAAGTACTTGCCAAGCCTAAAACTCCCCTTTTTCTACATATAAGTCACCCCTAATGTGTGCCCTAGGTAACCCCTAGAGCAGGGTGCTGTGTGGGTAAAAGGTAGGACATGTACCTGTGTAGTTTACATGTCCTGGTAGTGTAAAACGCCTAAATTCGGTTTTACACTACTATGAGGCCTGCTCCCTTCATAGGCTAGCATTGGGGCTGCCCTCATACATTGTTGAAGTGGTAGCTGCTGATCTGAAAGGAGTAGGAAGGTCATATTTAGTGCGGCCCGAATGGTAATACAAAATCCTGCTGACTGGAGAAGTTGGATTTAATATTACTATTTTAGAAATACCACTTTTAGAAAGTGAGCATTTCTCTGCACTTAAATCTTTCTGTGCCTTACAATCCACGTCTGGCTGGGTTTAGTTGACAGCTCCTTGTGCATTCACTCAGACACACCCCAAACACAGGGTACTCAGCCTCACTTGCATACATCTGCATTTTGAACGGGTCTTCCTGGGCTGGGAGGGTGGAGGGCCTGCTCTCACACAAAGGACTGCCGCACCCCCTACTGGGACCCTGGCAGACAGGATTGAACTGAAAGGGGACTTGGTGCACTTCTAAGCCACTCTTTGAAGTCTCCCCTACTTCAAAGGCACATTTGGGTATAAAACAGGGCCTCTGCCCTACCACCTCAGACACTTCCTGGATAAGAACCCTGAACCAGAACCAGAACCTTCACCCTGACAAGAAGAACTGCCTGGCTGCCTAAAGGACTCACTTGACTGCTTTCTACAGAGGACTGCTGCCTTGCTGTTGCCCTGCTGTCTTGCTGCTCTCTTGCTTTGCTGCAGAAGTGCTCTCCAAGGGCTTGGATAGAGCTTGCCTCCAGTTCCCTGAAGTCTCAGGACCAAAAAGACTTCTCTCTTGTAACTGGACTCCTCATGCGGCTAAATATTTGACGCACAGCTTGTGCTGCGGTGAAAAATTCACCGCTCGCCGAACCAGAACGAAGCCGCTTGACTTTGCGAGGAAAAGATCTACGCGGCGCCTGCGGTGTGCCTGGAACTTCGACGCACAGCCCACCTGGACAACGGCGGTCGACTTCCAGAGGGGAAATCGATGCAGTGCCTGCCATGAGGGAGAAATTTCCCCACATCGCCAACCGGAACGATGCACAGCTGGTCAACCAGCCCAGGATTCCACGCACAGACCCCGGGGCATCAGAAAACCCCATGACCCAAAGAGGAGACCTGTCCGCGCACCAGAAATTGACACAACGTCTTTCCTGCATGAAAAATAATGACGCAAGTCCGTGTGTTAAGGGGCGAAACCGACGCACACACCATTTTCCACGCATCTCCTCCTCTGCGGCCCTTTGCGGAGATTTTTCACTCCAACCAGGTACTTTGTGCTTGAAAGAGACTTTGATTGCTTTTAAAAGACTTAAGACACTTTATAGCACTTTCCAGTGATATCTTTACATTTTCTTATTGCATCGTTTATCGTTTTGACCTGCAAATATCCAGATAAATATTATATATTTTTCTAAACACTGTGTGGTGTATTTTTGTGGTGCTATATTGTGTTATTGTATGATTTATTGCACAAATACTTTACACCTTGCCTTCTAAGTTAAGTCTGACTGCTCAGTGCCAAGCTACCAGAGGGTGGGCACAGGATAATTTGGATTGTGTGTGACTTACCCTGACTAGAATGAGGGTCCTTGCTTGGACAGGGGGTAACCTGACTGCCAACCAAAGACCCCATTTCTAACAGACATCCACTTGACAAGTCCCCTTCCACCTAAGGATATTCAAAAGAAAAAGCTATAATGCAAGTTCTAGACCTCACATTTCTTAACTACTTTGATTATTGCTTTCATGACCTTGGTATGCATTTTTAATACATTTAGCTTTTATGTGACTTACTAGAAAGGCACCACATATATATATATTACAATTAGTAAGATCCAATAAGGCTACGGTAACCGAGAATCAAGTGGCATTAGAATAATTAATATATACATCACTGCACAGACAATAGTTGTCTTTAATATGCTTCCATGGTTTGTTTGTGTTCCGATATCTTTCTGTTTTGCATAAGCACACAGGCATGATCTGTACCACAATAATTCATCAGTCACTGAAGGATCCTCAAGTAATCCGGTAACTATTCATAACATATTAAATTGTGCATGAGGTTCTCGCATAATTATAATATAATGCCCACGTGCTAGTCATCTCCCCGTAACACATTCTCTCTGGATTTGAATAATATAGCTGCAGCTCGAGTCATAAAAAAAAGCTTAGGCTCATCAGCTGTAAGAAAATACGACACTTCAAGAACTCATTTGACTTGTAATTTACATATCTGAACTCTGCATTCAACTGGCTGGTAAGAAACTTGCTCTGCAGTATTATGTGAATTAAAGGGCTCAAGTTAGAAGGAAAGACTTCCTTGCCTATCTGTATGCAAAAAGCTTCTGGAGTATCCGTGATTGTGATGGTTGGAATACTCAACTTTACATGAGGAGCAAATATCTTTAGCACAAGTGTTTGCAAAGAGCAATGTTGTCCAAATAGAACAATGGTGCAGGTTTCTAGCTAATCACTAACTAGTAGCCTCCAACTACTTCAGAACTTATGCGCTCAGACTGTGGGATCTAAGGGGTTCCAAGTGATCCAACTTCTCTGGCTCAGGTTAGTCATGATGGCTCAAAGATCTAGCCTTGATGCCTACAAACCAGCTTGGTGCACAAAAACTGCACTCCACAGTCTCAGGACCCGGGACAGGATCCACCCAAGCTGCAGAGGGAAGCTTTCACTGCGGGTGATCATGATACAGTAAGGCACTGATTTATAACCTGCAGTACTTTACTTGGAATGTTAAACAAGCGTCTTTCATGCTTTTGTGGATTTCACTTTATCAGCACACAGTTTTCTAAAATCCAAAAATTATGCAGCAAACACGTTTGGGGAGCTCATGTATTTTACTTAAAATGCTCTCTCCGAAAAATTGCAGTCTCGCAAAGATTTTCTAGTCACAGAATGTACAATAAGTCAGTTATCCTTTTAGAACACACGATTCAAAGATGGAGAATGCATGCACCAAAAGTCAATGTAAATAAATCCTTAGAGCTTAGAGAGGGCTGAGCCACTGGATCCCAATAACAAATGTATAATCCGATTCTCACATGTTGCTATATCGGTTACTTTGATCTTGTTCGGATCAGCAGAAGTAAGATAAGCATTGATTATGAGAGCACGTTTTCTTTGTCTAAAGGCATTTGTATGCAAAATGATTCCTACTATGGTCCTCATTATGACCTGGCATTTGAAGAGATACTTATCGGATCATCAATTCCGACAACAAGGTGTTCGAAATTATTTGGATGCTAAAGTTATCGCCTGGTAAGAGTTATGCCCAATTAGGTATCCAATTAACTACCTGCCATCTTTATCCCTTTAAATACCAGCACGTTCACCTGCTGAAATGTCATGGGGATGCAGTTTTTTAATGTGTCTGGTATGTACTGGGTGCGATAAAGACAAAACCCATAATTCAGGTATTGGCAGTAAAGAGTTTGCATAGGTATTGTTAATTATCAACCCACTCATAATCAAGGTCTCAGTGGACCTGGGAGATAATTTCCCACACAGTTATATGGTTTCAACTTGACTGTGAGTAAAATGCCAGACTAGGGCTGCTGGTTGTCACCCTAGCATCAAATATATTGGTCACATTTTTGGACATGCATTTTAAACAAAAAAGACCAATGTTCATTTTCCCTGAACCTATGTACAGTAGATGGCCCCATTTGCACACCTCAGGTACAAATTAACCTGCTTAGCAAAACTCTAAAATGATGAGGGAAACATTCATGCGTTGTTAATTAAAACACTGCCCTCTGGTGTAGAAATTGCAATCTATGTCTAATACAGGCATATCTAGAACTATGTACTAGTACATTTTTCCTTCATTTGCATTACTGTATGTGTTTTTGCACGCACACAGGGGCATAGCTTGGTCACTAAGATTGGGTTGGGGGGGAGCTTCAGATTTCCCAAAAAACAGGTTGGCACATAAAGTTAAAATACATTATATGACAAGCGGGGTACAGAAGGGGGCTTAACGGGCAGCAGAAAGGGAGAGCAATACGGATTGCACACTATTTTGTGGAATAACCAAAAAAAAGTAAGTCTTCCCAAACAATGAGCGGGAGAGAGAGTGTGTTTGTGTGAGCTTTTGTCTCTGTGTAAAACATCATGGTGAAATCCAATAGGTTTTTATGGTCACAGCTCATAATTTTGGAGCACATAATGTCATATGGAGGATTTTCGCTTGTGCATGTTGGTCTTTTTTGGGCAGTTCATCAGTCTATACAAATTTTTGTAAATTATTGGAGTACTTTCAACTTCTCTTCCATGTATGTTTATTCGGAGGTACCCCTGTCGAAGGGTTCATACCCGAAATGCATTGGGTTACAGTTTGAGATTTTTTTTCTTCCTGTTTCATGTCCAAGTGTGAGGCAACTTTTGGATTGTTCATTTGGGACAAAGCAATGTTTGCTGTTTAATGAAAGAAGAGCTGCAACGTATCATGTTTGATGAACTGATAATTTAGTACAATCCATGAGTCTTCGGGCGTTTATGTAGTGTGTGCTGGAACTAGTGCACTGGTGGGGTGCACTAGATTGTCTTCACAATATTTTACATATAGGTGCAGTATTCGATCTAGCACAGCACACTTTATGCTGTTTAATTGATTCAGAATTGAGATAATCCTAGTTGAAATTGATTAAAGGTTTGAGTGTCAAATACTACAATTTTGTTAATTTCTCTCTGCTCAAATGTATTGTTGCACCACGCAAACATGTATTTTGAGGAAATATCCCATATCACTGAGAACAGAGCTGATACCAAAGTCTATTCTGCAGAGGAAGCTTCTAACATTTATGCTCTCATACAGGACGTCGACCACAGGCTCAGTCACACAATAATTGGGTCACTTAGAATATCTTATAAGAAAAGAATTAAATCAACGATTACATGCTACCAACCCTTACACAATACCGCAAACTCAACATATCCCCCAAGGACTGCTTATTTAAATCAAACCCTTGTTTGTTATGTTATGTTATAATGGTTTATATAGCGCCTAACTGCCCAACGGCCTCATAGCGCTTATACTGCCATGGCGGTGACATACTGTTTATGTTTATACAGGAGATTTAAATTTTGAATAGCCAATGCTTCAGTTCCTTCCTAAACGACATCTCTTGAGGGTTTGCTCTCATCTTAAGAGGGAGATTATTCCAGGGCAAAGCACCTTGGTATGCTAGCGATCTTCCTCCCCATCTGGCTTTCCTCACTGTTGGAACTATGGCCAGATTAGCTGAGGAGGATCTAAGTGGCCTGACTGGAATATAAACCTGTGCCAGTGTTTTCAGCATTTCCGGTCCATTATCAAATATGGCTCTATGAATGTGACAAAGGGTTTTGAACTGAATCCTTTCCGCTACAGGGAGCCAGTGTAGGGAGACGATTTCGGACCGTATCGAGTGCTGTCTAGGAATATTTAGCAGTAGACGAGCCGCTGCATTTTGTACCCTTTGTAATCTTTGAATTACATATTTCGGTGAGCCTATAAACAAGGCATTGCCATAGTCAATCCGAGAGCCTATCAGTGCCTGGATAACCATTCTTCTGTCTGAGAACGGTAAAATAGTTAAAACCTTCCTCAGGGTCCTTAGTAGAGCAAATGCAGTTCCTGCCATTCTGTTCGCATGTTGGGCCATTGAGAGAAAAGGGTCCAACCATACCCCTAAGCTTTTAATAAGACATTTAGGGGGTGGGAGGGTAGGCACCCTGTTTAAGGTTATAAACAGTTTATGTCGAAGTGGTATGCAATTCCGAACAAATGCTTACTGGATTTGATACTACTGATGATAGAGCATTATCACAAGTAATAAAGGAATTAGAAGCAGATATCTGGGACTTAACGGTGTCCTTAGGTTCTAGATTGGAACCAGAGACTTGGCATACTACATTGGAAGACATCAACAAGTGTTTGAATCAATACACCAAAGAAACTTAGAAACAGTAGATAAGAAAATTTAAGCAAGGCACCATGGACTATAAACTGGACAACGTGTACACTTGGGCAGAGGTGTATACCCAGAAGAGAGGGTCCAAAAAACTTCACTCTTCTTCTTCTGAAGACAGTATTGCCACTGAGAGAGAGAGAACTTGATTACTCGACCTCCAGCTACATCAGCTGCATCTTTGGATAGTACACTAAGGCCCTCATTCCTACTCTGGCGGGCGGCGGTCGCCGCCTGCCAGGCGGGAACCGCCATATGGCTGCTCCGCGGTCGAAAGACCGCTGGGGCCATTCCGACCTTCCCGCCGGCCCAGCGGGAAGGCGGCCTGCAACACTGAAGCCGGCTCCGAATGGAGCCGGCGGTGTTGCAGGTGTGCGACGGGTGCAGTTGCACCCGTCGTGCTAAGCAGACAGTGAAAAGAATGCTGGGGCCCTGTTAGGGGGCCCCTGCACTGCCCATGCCAGTGGCATGGGCAGTGCAGGGGCCCCCAGGGGCCCCAGGACTCCTGTTCCTGGCGGTGAAAACCACCAGGAACAGGCTGGCGGGAAGGGGGTCGGAATCCCCATGGCGGCGCTGCTTGCAACGCCGCCATGGAGGATTAGCCCAGCCGGGGGAAATCCGGCGGGAAACCGCCGGACCCGGTTTTCCGACCGCGGCTTTACCGCCGCGGTCGGAATGGGCTTTGAAGCACCGCCAGCCTGTTGGCGGTGCTTCAGTCATCCGCGACCCTGGCGGTCATAGACCGCCAGTGTCAGAATGACCCCCTAAGGGTTTAGCCTTCTTATACTTCTACAGCCAAAAGTTATTTTTTTGTCCTTAAGTCCTGCAGCCATCAATGATACAAAAACAGTCAACAAGTCCAGCACGACCTATCCAGAAAAATCCACAGAGGACAAAGAAACGCAAAAAGAAAGATGAATGAATCTCAGGAGTCCGTCGAAGGCCTAGTTATTAACATTTCTTCTACACGATTCAAGCCCTACCAGGAAGCTACCCTCAATAAAGGGATGTTATTTCTACAAACCCATCAATCTAATGTCTTGGAGGATGAAATTGCTTTTTAGAAGTTGATGCGGAAACTTCAGCTTCGTTATTTTTTTGAAACCTTACCAGATACTCATCTCCATCCAGATGAACCTGAGTATCTTGATTTCAAACTTAAGTGTTTTTCTCGCACCTACATTGCACAAAACATTAGATACATTTGAAGCACTTGTTAAAAAGGATTTTCAAAACATTCAATTTTCAAAAGCCTCACTCCATGAATTTAACTCAGAAAGTTCCTGGAATTTTAGCATCTCCGGCTAACAATCAAAGGTTGATTTTTCAACCAGCAGACAAATGGGGAACCCTACTTGGACTGCATGTACTATGAAGATAAGGTATGTGTTGGACTTTTGCTTATGCAGGGTCATCCCCAGACTTTTTTGCCTCCTGCCTCCTATATTTTTCTGACATGTTGCTGTTGGCTTTTCAACTCTGAGCACTTTACCACTGCTAACCAGTGCTAAAGTGCATATGCTCTCCTGTTTAAATTGTATGTAAGTGGTTTATCCATGATTGGCATATTTGATTTACTAGTAAGTCCCTAGTAAGGGGCACTAGAGGTGCCAGGGCCTGTAAATCAAATGCTACTAGTGGGCCTGCAGCACTGGTTGTGCCACCCACATAAGTAGCTCTGTAATCATGTCTCAGACCTGCCACTGCAGTGTCTGTGTGTGTATTCTTACACTGTAAATTCGACTTGGCAAGTGTACCCACTTGCCAGGCCTAAACCTTCCCTTTCCTTACATGTAAGGCACCCCTAAGGTAGGCCCTAGGTAGCCCCAAGGGCAGGGTGCAGTGTATGGATAAGGTAGGACATATAGTAATGTGGTTTATATGTCCTGACAGTGAAATACTGCCAATTTCGTTTTCACTGTTGCAAGGTCTGTCTCTCTCTCATAGGATAATATGGGGGCTACCTTTAAATATGATTAAAGTGTAGATTCCCCTAGAGAGTAGATGGACATGTGGAGTTTGGGATCCCTGAACTCACAATTTAAAAATACATCTTTTAGTAAAGTTGATTTTGAGATTGTGCGTTTGGAAATGCCACTTTTAGAAAGTGAGCATTTTCTTGCTTAAACCATTCTGTGGCTCTGCCTTGTTTGTGGATTCCCTGTCTGGGTCAGTTTGACAGTTGGGTTGTTTTTCACCTCACACCAGACAGTGACACAAAGGGAGCTGGGGTGTAATCTGCATTTCCTGATTAGCCATCTCTGCTAGGAGGGAGGGGTGGAGTGGTCACTCTCATCTGAAAGGACTGTGCCTGCCTCTGACAATGCTGTCTCCAACCCCCTAGTGTGTGTCTGAGGCCTTGCCTGGGCAAGGCAGGATTTCACAAGGAGGTGTGAGTCCCCTTTGAAGGAAGGTGACTTCAAAGACTAAAATGGGTATAAGAAGGGCACCCAAACTTACAAACTTGAGAAACACTTCTGGAACCAAGGGGAACCTCTGCCTGGAGAAGAGCTGATAGCTGAGGAAAACGTGCTGCCCTGCCTGTGACTGTGCTTTGTGGAGCTTTCCTGCAGTGCTGCTTCTGCCAGAGTAAGAGGGCAAAGACTGGACTTTGTGTGCCTTCCATCTTGAAGAAGAAATCTCCAAGGGCTTGATGTAGAGCTTGCCTCCTGTTGTTGAAGTCTCAGGGATAGCAAAGACTTCTTCCTGCCAGCACCTGGAGTCTCTGGAGAGACCCCTACTCTGCTCTGTGGTGCCCTTCCAGTTCCTGGGACCCTGAAAGGAGAGGCTGGCAGCCTAAGGACAAAAATACACGCACCGAGCACCGTGCGGAGAAAAGATCGACGCGAATCCGATCGCGGCTGAGAAAACGACGCGACGCCGGTTCCGCAGCTGAGAAACGACGCCGCAGGAAACGCGACCGAAAAACCGACGCCCGGAGCAGGAGAAACGACGCGCAGCATCGCTGACGGAGGCTGAGAGATCGCACCCTGCGCCGCGGGACTTTCGGATCGTCGTGTGGCTGGCTTTTTCAACGCGCACCGCCGTGCCGAGTTGTTTTCGACGCACACAGCCGTGCAGGGTTATTTTTGACGCAAACCAGGTACATTTTCACGCTAGCAGCGCTAGTGTGGTGTTACAACTACCTAAAGACTCTTTTTATTTTAAACCTTTAAAAAATCATAACTTGACTTGTGTATGTTGGATTTTTGTCGTTTTGGTCTTGTTTTGTCTAGATAAATATTTCCTATTTTTCTAAACTGGTGTTGTGTCATTTTGTAGTGTTTTCATTGAGTTACTGTGTGTGTTGGTACAAATACTTTACGCCCAGCACTCTGAGGTTAAGCCTACTGCTCTGCCAAGCTACCAAGGGGGTAAGCAGGGGTTAGCTGAGGGTGATTCTCTTTTATCCTAACTAGAGTGAGGGTCCTTGCTTGAACAGGGGGTAACCTGACTGTCAACCAAAGACCCCATTTCTAACAGTATGTATGCATGTTTCTGCCAGAAAGTCCTATATTCCCTTAGATGGTGATCCTACAAGGGAATTCACTGCACTCTACAGATGATACTGGGCAAGGCATTGTTTAATGGTTGGATCTCTGAGAACACTAAGATATTTGTGAACAGAATATACACCATGACCGCGGCTTTACATGTTGCCAAAAATCCATAAAAACACTTCAGATCCTCCATTCAGACCGATTGTGCCTGAGTGTGGTTCCATACATGGCCCACTAGATAAAAACCTAGACACTTTTTTTTAGAACCTATTCTTCAAGCGTGGTGCTCGTACATTCTGGACACTGCAGAGTTTTTGAAGTTGTCATCTTCCTTGGAGTCCTATGATTTGGAATCATGTTAATTGTGCACCATAGATGTGACATCATTGCACACGTCCATATCGCATAATGAGGGCACTGAAGAAAACGAGTGGGCCTTATTCGCACAAGAGGACATACCGACGAATAAGATTTTTATTTTGGAACTACTTCATTTCGGTTTATTCCATAGTTATTTTTTGTGGAAGGATAAAATATTTCCAGAGAACTGGAACATCCATGGATTTTTCTGGGGCGCTTAGTTATGCGAATATTGTTATGGCCAGGTTCAAGGACCAGTTCATATTTTCCTCTGAAATCTGGCAGGAACATCTGTTCACGTACTGCAGATATATTGATGACATCTTTTTGATTTGGAGGGGGCCCAAGTCTGTTCTGGAACAACAGATTTTTTTGGTTGAACAAACACAATCCACGGATTTCATTTACCCATATGATAGACAGCATAATATTGCCTATTTAGATGTTTGCATTGAATCATCTCTGACAGGTCTGTCTACCAGAGTGCATCAGAAACCTATGGAACACAACAATGCACGGTTGCTAATCAGTTTCCATCCTACATCACTTAAACAACATCTTCCATGTTCTTAATTCATTTGTATCAGAAGGATTACCTCTGACAATGCAGTATTTAAGTCAACTTTGTTGACCTACGCATTTAAGTATAAGCAACAGGGTTACCCTGATCATGTCCTGGGGTAATCCATGGAAACAGCATACGCTGTGGACTGCCATATGTTGCTCCAACACAAAGTGACAAAACAAACAGTAAGAGAGGCTTATGTTTCTAAGTTTTCAACAAGATCTACCAGCATCAAATAAATCATTTATAAACTATAGGAAATTCTTCAATCTGAACCAACTTTCAAGGGTCTCTTTTTTTGCCTACACTCTCTACTGCTCTTTGTTCCTGACCGCCTGTCTCCAATACACGTCTGGGCTGGGCGACAGCTACATTTGTGCATTCCCTCCTGACAGCCAGAACACAAGATACTTAATTGCATCTGCATTTATCTGCATACTGATGAGTCTTCCTGGGCAAGAAGGGTAGGAGGGTCGCACACTTATGCTTCAAAGGGTAGTGTCCCGTCCCCACACAAAGGGCTGATTTACCCCCCATAGCTAGACTGGAAGATAGAGCTGAGTTAGAAGAGATACTTGTGCACTTCAGAGAGTTCCTTTGAAGTCATCCCATTTATCAAAAGCAATTTTGGGTATAAGTACCAGGTCTCTAACCCCCTATAATCAGACACTTCTGCATCTTGAAATGAAACTCTATCAGAAGCACTGCTCAACTGCTTGAAGGACTCAACTGGACTGCTATTCTGGAAAGACTACTTTTCTGGAAAGACTGCTTTTCTGCTTGTTGCCCTGCTGCCTGCTTCTCCCCGACTCTGCTGGAAGGACACTGCCTTCCCTCCAAGAGATATCCAAGGGCATGCTGGCTTGCACCTTGTTCTCGAAGTCTCAGGGCCATGAAAGACTATATTGCTCTAGCTTCACCGTGGGACTCTGAAACCTGCGAGTCTAGAATCGAGCGGAGTGTGCCTGAACACCAACTGGCCAGGCTACTGATCTTACATCTTTCTTGATCAGGATCAACCATGCACATTTTAGGCTATGACGTATAGCGTGCTGGATCACCAGCCATATTGTGGATCGAAAAGCGATCTGCTCCGCTCAACGACCAGTGCATAAGGTTCAAACTGTGCTGCAAACCTTCATAGTTGTGTGTGTGCCCATCTTTGCCAAAGTCATGGCAGCGACTCCCAGTGCAGCCTTTCGGTAGTGCACTGCCCAGGAAACCAGGGGAGTGCTCGAGACACAGGGCTTCCAGTCCATCTCCGCCCCAGGGAGTGTTCTACACTGGGGACCCGCTATCAGGGATGACACAGGACCTGCCTCCGAGGCCATCAACACCCCTGCAAAGGTACTCGGACTGAGCCACTGGGTGGCAACGTCTCAGGAGGAACTCAGCTTGAATCTTGGTTACTGTCACACCATCCAGTGAGACTGTCCATATTCCTTGAAATGCGAAAAGCGTGTTGAGCACTATTTTTAGCTGCAATCTCTGAAAGTTGTATTTTAAAACTTAACATTTGCATTTTTATCATGTTGGCTTCAATATGTTTATAATATAACCATAATGTAACCGTATTTGTGTGGTGTACTCGTGTTACTGTGTGTGTGTGTGGGCTGCACAGATTTTTTACATATTGCCTCTTTAGAGAAGTCAAACTGCTGTACCAATCTACCATAGAGTGAGCACAGGTTATCTTTTGGTGTGTACTTCACTTAACCTGCCTAGAGTAGAAGTTCCTGCCTGGCCTGGATACATACTTCAGCAAACCAAGAATCCCATATCTGGACCTGTAAAATGCTCAAACACATCTGGACCTGCGGAACGCTCAAAGGAAGGAAGGTTGTGCTGCCTTCCTACAAGAAGGACTGCCATTCTGCTGCCCAGCTGTGCTGTTCTGTCACCTTCCTACCTGAGTGAGAAGGACTGGACCTGTACCTTCAACAAAGGACCATAAGGGTGACTCCATGAGCTAGTTCTCTGGCCTCCTGTTCTGATGCCTCAGGGACAAA
The DNA here is from genome assembly GCF_031143425.1 of Pleurodeles waltl. Taxonomy (NCBI): domain Eukaryota; kingdom Metazoa; phylum Chordata; class Amphibia; order Caudata; family Salamandridae; genus Pleurodeles; species Pleurodeles waltl. The sequence continues at coordinate 161,723,247 of NC_090451.1, read as the reverse complement.
ACAAGATTCCTCCATTGCGAACCCAGCACCTGGACTCTGCCAGCTGTAAGTGCTGCTATCCCAAGTGGTGCCACCCCTCTCCTGGGCACTTGGAAGTGGGCCTGAAGTTGCTCTGCCTACTATGGTCTGAGCAGAATAGACTCATTGTTAGGTTTGGTTGGCAGTCAGGTTACCCCCTGTTCAAGCAAGGACCCTCACTCTAGTCAGGGTAAAAGAGAATCACCCTCAGCTAACCCCCGCTTACCCCCTTGGTAGCTTGGCAGAGCGGTAGGCTTAACTTCAGAGTGCTAGGTGTAAACTTTTTTTACCAACACACAGAGTAACTTAATGAAAACACTACAAAATGACAACACCAGTTTAGAAATATAGGAAATATTTATCTAAACAAAACAAGACCAAAACGACAAAAATCCGACATATACAAGTCAAGTTATAAATTTCTAAAGATTAAACTCAATAATGGCGCTTAGAAACACTAAATGCTTCGATGAGGTGTTAACACGGCGTTGTGACGGAGTCGTTCCCAACAAGCCATCACCAGCGGTGCTGGACACGGAGTCGCGTAGACCTCCAAGTACAGTACCTTTGGTGAAGAGTGAAAACAAGTCAATGCGCGAAGTCAGGGATCGCAGTGTCTGTGCGAAATGTTGAATCCGCGCACTTTGAGCGGTGTCGGTCACGATGTGATGTGGCGACTTCCACAGAGTCGCGGACTTCGGCAGGGCTGCAGCGATGTCGGGCCTGCGAGGGTCGTCACGTTCCAACGAAGATCACAGAGTCGGTTGCAGGTGGCGTCACCGGATTCAGCAGCGTCGTCAGTCTGAAGTCATCCGAAGTCGATTTCCTTGAATTTTCACCAGCTTTCCTTTCAAGGGCCCAGGGACTGGATAGGGCACCACTTGTCAGAGCAGGAATCTCTCCAGAGACTCCAGGTGCTGGCAGAGAGAAGTCTTTGCTGTCCCTGAGACTTCAAACAAAAGGAGACAAGCTCTAAATCAAGCCCTTGGAGATTTCTTCATAAGATGGAAGGCACACAAAGTCCAGTCTTTGCCCTCTTACTCTGGCAGAAGCAGCAACAGCAGGATAGCTCCACAAAGCACAGTTACAGGCAGGGCAACACTTCTCCTCAGCTCTTCTCCAGGCAGAGGTTCCTCTTGATGTCCAGAAGTGATCTGAAGTCTGTGGTTTTGGGTGCCCTTCTTATACCCAATTTCTCCTTTAAAGTGGGCCTACTTCAAAGTAAAGTCTCTTTTGAATGTGAAATTCTGCCTTGCCCAGGCCAGGCCCGAGACACTCACCAGGGGGTCGGAGACTGCATTGTGTGAGGACAGGCACAGCCCTTTCAGGTGTAAGTGACCACTCCTCCCCTCCCTCCTAGCACAGATGACTCATCAGGAAATGCAGACTACACCCCAGCTCCTTTTGTGTCACTGTCTAGTGCAGAGGTCTTCAAACTGGGGGGCGGGCCTCCCTAGGGGTGCCCCAACTGATCCTGTGGGGCGAGGGGGGGCACCAGACTCTGGCCAAAAGAAGCATTATACAGATAACAGACCTTTGTTTTGAGCAGAAGCATGTTATTGCATTTTAAAAAGGTAACAGTACTTAACTGCAATGTTTAAATAGTCTTAGACATATTTAAACATTGCCATCCTTATAAAATAATTGTGAAAAATTCTGAGGGGGGCCCAAGGAGTTTTATTTTCCAACTGGGGGGGCGCGGCATTAAAATGTTTAGGGACCACTGGTGTAGTGTCAGGTGCAACCAGCCCAACTGTCAAAATGACGCAGACAGGGAATCCACAAACAGGCCGAGTCACAGAAATGGTATAAGCAAGAAAATGCTCAGTTTCTAAAAGTGGCATTTTCAAACACACAATCTTAAAATCAACTTTACTAAAAGATGTATTTTTAAATTGTTAGCTCAGAGACCCCAAACTCCACATGTCCATCCGCTCCCAAAGGGAATCTTCCCTTTAATCAAATTTAAAGGGAGCCCCCACTTTAACCTATGAGAGGGACAGGCCTTGCAACAGTGAAAAACGAATTTAGCAATATTTCACTGTCAGGGCATATAAAACACATTACTATATGTCTTACCTTAACCATACACTGCACCCTGCCCTTGGGGCTACCTAGGGCCTACCTTAGAGGTGCCTTACATGTAAGAAAAGGGTAGGTTTAGGCATGGCAAGTGGGTACACTTGCCAAGTCGAATTTACAGTTAAAACTGCACACACAGACACTGCTGTGGCAAGTCTGAGACATGATTACAGAGCTACTTATGTGGGTGGCACAACCAGTGCTGCAGGCCAACTAGTAGCATTTGATTTACAGGCCCTGGGCACCTCTAGTGCACTCTACTAGGGACTTACTAGTAACAAATATGCCAATCATGGATACGCCATTTGCATACACATTTTGTAAAGGAGCACTTGCACTTTAGCACTGGTTAGTAGTGGTAAAGTGCCCAGAGTAACAAAAACAGCAAAATCGGAGTCCAGCACACAACAACCTGGGAAACAGTGGCAAAAAGTTAAGGGAGACCACGCCAAGGATGAAAAGACCGACACTCATCATGACAAAAGTCCTCTTAAACACCCTGCATGAGACCTGCTGCACAATGTTTGTCTCACCAAATTGTGCATCGGAAGCCCTGCATGACGCATCCCCAGTGCATGACTTTGCATTGTCGTCCGTAGCCCTCCAGGATCCCCCGCTGTGATACGCATCCTCAATGTAGGACTTCGCATCACAAACCCTCATCAACAGCATCCTCAATGATAATTCAGGACCTCGCATCTCAGCCCTTAGAACCAAGGTTGCCCAACACATCCTCAACGCAAGACTCCGTATTGCTCCGAAACCATTTTTCAAAGTACTAAGTTCAGCAGGCCTAATTGGGTTCCTGTATCTGGCCAGTGCTCCCTTACAGTCGGCTTTAACTTGTGAATTTGTCCCTGTCCAGCGCTACCACAAAAAAAGCTGTCACTTTTTGCTGTTTGGGGCTTTTTCCACTTGAATCTTGAAAACTACATGCCTCTACTCCTACTAATTAGATTTTTGTTATTTTGTATTCAAATTATTTATTAAACTTGACTCAAGTTTTCTAAATTGTTGTGGGATTATAATTGTGCTATGTTTCACTTTATTACTGTTTGAAGTGCTACATAAATATTTCACATATTGTCTCTAAATTAATCCTGCCTCATTTTGTTCCAAGCTACCAGAAGGTTAAGCCCAGGTTATTTTGGGTTGCATGCATGTTTTTGTTAATATACTCTAATCTATGTTTATCTCTTTTTACTATTTTGGGTGCTGTGATACTTTGGTTGGTGTGATTTATGATTTAAAAAAACTGCAAACAGTAATAAATAAAGTCCACCAGCCCTAGATCAGCATCAGTGTAAATTATATTCCTGAATGTTTAGTAATGAAATAATCTGCTGGCATTAAAATGAACAGCTTCAGCAGTACTCCGTCTTTAGCAGTTGCATTTTGTTGTCTACAGCCTAGCTTCACGTTTGTTTACTTCACCTCTTCATTTAAGGTCATGTTGATAATACACTCACCGGGAGTTTGTTTCCTCGCCAAACTACCCACTCCACTTTGCCTTATTAAACCTAGCTACAGCCTTCACTTGCTGATCTGTAATTTATAGACTTCACTGAATTCGGTCACTTACCTCACATTTGATAGCCAGACGCTGCATGCATTATCTTCCTTGACCTACATTTTGTGATCATGAGTCCTTACCTGATAAATTGTGACCAACCTACAAATACACTTTGCAGGCACTTTTTGTTTATCTTACTGGAAGCAAATGATGGATTCATCATTTTTTTCAGGTAACGTATCAACATTATTTGTATAAATCATTCCAGTTCTGAAACTGTAGGCAGAGGTGGACTCAGTCTTTCTTCTGTATGTGGTATGGGTAGATAATTACTATTTATGGCATTCTGCTCTTGGAACTAGATTCAACAGTGTCAGTGTTCGTTCCAATGCTACCAGGCGTAAACTTCTACTGCCATTTAAGAGTCACTTCCCTCTACCTTGGGACCTTCCTGGCCTGTGAGGCTACTCCAAGAAGGAATATGCTACCACAGCCACTCAAACAATCTGAATTGTGTAAGCATAGACTTCTGATTGCTTCAGCCATACTAAGTGGCTGGCTGTCAACCAATCTGCTCTTTCATTCCGAATTAGTGCAGGTTTTCAAAATATCCAGCTAGGTTGTGGGGCAGTCATCCAGAATGGCCAGGGAAACACATGGTGTGACTAGCTGCTTTCCCGGCCTGGGAAGGCATGGATTTTTAACGCAGGTGGGGCAGGGCAGTAGAAATAGGCAAATTTTGCAGCAGTTGGTATGGCGCAATTAAACGCCACCATAATTGCACCTGTTATTTTCCGTTCCATGAATGCAGGTCCCAGATATGACTGATACTTTTAGCAGGCACCCTATAAACTCAGCAGTCAGTAAGCAGTCGTCTTCTCCCATCCTTTGCAATGTTCATAATTACATGAATGAGGCGTGGTAACAGACGCAGCTCTACAGCATCAGTGCCGAGGGCGGTCTGCGAAAGACACTTGAAGAACTGCAGCATTTGTATAATTAAAGTGATAACGTATTATTAAAAAGAATTCATCAAGTCAGAGGGCTCTACTGACCAAGTACTGAGTGTCACGCAGTGTTTCTGAGAACATGACGCTTGCGCTCAGCTGGCCTGTGCTTCCAGGGGGAACAATGGCAGGTGATTTAATTGTGACACCCTAATCAACAATGCTATCAAATCAGCCCGTAATCAGTGCTTTAGGTTTATCTCTTCAGTTTTTTCATGCAGGGCCTATTCCCTCTTCCACGGACTAAAATAATTCCAGGCAGCTTTTTAAAGACGGCACCCTGCCGGGCGAGTAATGAACAGCAAATGACACGGCTTCTAGTGTAGACACAAACAACTCGAGGTCGGGTTCGTCTTCTCATTGGTGGATTTCGCGGTATATATAAATGTATCTGATTCCAAATCATTCAGAGGAAGAATCGTGCAAAATGGAATTCAATTATTCCAGAGCTGTTTTACAAAAAGGGTTATCACATGCTCGGCAGAAGAAAAGAGAGTAGAAAGCACAGCCACGCGGCTCCATTTCAGATGAAAGGAACATGACAAAAAGGTTTTCATTAGAAAGTTTAATTGAATTTAGTTCTTGAGCATGCTAATATTTAATAGATTTTGCACATCTTTCTATTTCTCTCCTTTGATAAATACAGTGCCCATATTTTGTACATCAGCCTTTGATGCCCCATCCACAGTGTAATCCATTCTTCAAGTCCTTCCTACATTAAATGAGGGCACTTCAACCATGGGACGCTCCTATACTCCTTACAGGGGCTCGTGCCATCTCCTGTCCTGGCATGCGATGACACACGATTTGCCAACTCTGTGTCAACAGGTATCCATATGGTCTTACTCTATATGAGGGGGTCCTTCTATTTTAAGGGTTTGCAATGCATTTCCAATGAGCAGGGGCATAACCGAGCACTGCAGCCCGTGGGGAGCAGAGGGAACACTAAAACCTTAAAAGGAATCCCTCCTATTCAGCCCCGTGCCCCAATTCGGCTCAAGGCCAATAAACATCTGAGTTATGGCAGACTCCGGGGCCACTCATTACATTCTGAAAGGGAGGTCCATCATGTTGCGCTAAGCTACCACTGAGAAGAACAAAAACCTTAGCACAATATTGGTTCAATTTGATGGGTTTTCCCAAGGAATGCAACATCATACGTTTTAGATCCAGTTTTTAGAAGGCAGAGTCACACTTGTTAAAGCTATTTGATACTTGTTAAGTTTAGTTTGATGAATTTTTATTGGTAATACACAGTCCACTCCACATCATCCTCAGTACTTTTTTGGGAGAGCAAACACATGGGACAGGATGCCTGAGAAACTAGGGAAGGTGACGATGCCAGTGTTTGTGGAATGAGATTAAGCTGGGTGCCAAAAGGCAGTGCTTTTAACATATTGCGTTTTTGGTGTCTATGCACCATTCTGTGATGTTTTTTACCAGACAGATTGAGCCGTACATTGGTTTCTAAAGAAATGTATCTCAAAACATTTAGCGTCAGTGCGAACTAATTTAATTCTATAAAATAACTGTTTTCAAGCAAAACAGGAGACACTTTTTAATGCTTAGAGTGAACATGCATTCGACCCAGGTATTTGAAGGTCCATTTAGGGCAATATGCGCATTGCATCAATTTGTTCCAGGTACTGGGAGAAAAAAGCCTCTGCATCTATTGGGATGCAGGGGCTTATCACTGAGGCACTGTTAGACCTGACAGCCTTAGGGTAGTCACCCCTAACTTTTTGCCTGCCTCCCTCCTCGTTTTGGATACTGTTTTTGCTGGTTTTTAGACTCTGCGCACTTTACCACTGCTAACCAGTGATAAAGTGTATATGCTCTCTCTCTGTAAACATGGTAACTTTGGATCATACCTGATTGAACTATTTAATCTACTTATAAGTCCCCAGTCATGTGCACTCCAGGTGCCTAGGGCATATAGATTAAATGCTACTAGTGGACCTGCAGCACGGATTGTGCCACCCACTTAAGTAGCCCCTTTTCCTTGTCTCAGGCCTACCATTGCTAGGCCTGTGTGTGCAGTTTCACTGCCACCTCGACTTGGCATTTAAAAGTACTTGCCAAGCCTAGAACTCCCCTTTTTCTGCATATAAGTCACCCTTAATGTGTGCCCTGGGTATCCCCTAGAGCAGGGTGCTGTGTAGGTAAAAGACAGGACATGTACCTGTGTAGTTATATGTCCTGGTAGTGTAAAACTCCTAAATTCGTTTTTGCACTACTGGGAGACCTGCTCCCTTCATAGGCTAACATTGGGGCTGCCCTCATACACTGTTGAAGTGGCAGCTGCTGATCTGAAAGGAGCAGGGAGGTCATATTTAGTATGGCCAGAATGGTAATACAAAATCCTACTGACTGGTGAAGTCGGATTTAATATTACTATTCTAGAAATGCCACTTTTAGAAAGTGAGCATTTCTTTGCACTTAAATCCTTCTGTGCCTTACAATCCACGTCTGGCTAGGTTTAGTTGACAGCTCCTTGTGCATTCACTCAGACACACCCCAAACACAGGGTACTCAGCCTCACTTGCATACATCTGCATTTTGAATGGGTCTTCCTGGGCTGGGAGGGTGGAGGGCCTGCCCTCACACAAAGGACTGCCACACCCCCTACTGGGACCCTGGCAGACAGGATTGAACTGAAAGGGGACCCGGTGCACTTCTTAGCCACTCTTTGAAGTCTCCCCCACTTCAAAGGCACATTTGGGTATAAAACAGGGCCTCTGCCCTACCTCATCAGACACTTGCTGGAGAAGAAACCGGAACCAGAAACTACATCCTGCCAAGAAGAACTGCCTGGCTGCTCAAAGGACTCACCTGTCTGCTTTCTACAAAGGACTGCTGTCTTGCTGTTGCCCTGCTGCCTTGCTGAACTCTTGTCTGGCTGTGAAAGTGCTCTCCAAGGGCTTGGATAGAGCTTGCCTCCTGTTCCTTGAAGTCTCAGGACCAAAAAGACTTCTTCCTTTCACTTGGACGCTCCGTGCGCCGAAAATTTCGACGCACAGCTTGTTTCGCGGCGAGAAAAACGCCGCACACCGACGCTGATCGACGCGACGCCCTCGGGGCGATCGAGACTTCGACGCACAACCTCGCAAGGACAAAGCCGCTCGACTTTCCAGGAGAAATCGACGCGACGCCCACCGTGAGTGCGAAACTTTGACGCACGGCCTCGCAAGGACAACGCCGCCCGACTTCCAAGGAGAAATCGACGCGACGCCTGCCGTGAGACCAAACTTTCGACGCACGGCCTCGCAAGGACAACGCCGCCCGACTTCCAAGGAGAAATCGACGCGACGCCTACCGTGAGATCGAAACTTCGACGCGCAGCCCCGCAGAACGACGCGCAGCCGGAAAACAAGCAGGAGAATCCACGCACAGACCCGGGACATCTGGTAATCCCCGCGATCCACAAAAAGAGACTGTCTGCGCGCCGGAAAACGACGCCCGACTTCCCCGCGTGGAAAAGACCGACGCAAGTCTGTGTGTGCTGAGGAGAAATCGACGCACACACCCCTTTTTCCACGCATCTCTTCTCCTGTGGCCCTCTGAGGAGATTTTCCACCAGAAACCAGGTACTTTGTGCTTGAAAGACACTGTATTGCATTCTAAAGACTTAAGACACTCTATATCACTTCCCTGTGATATTTCTACAATTTTCCATTGCAACTTTATTCTTTTTGACCTACAATTATCCTGATAAATATTATATATTTTTCTAAACACTGTGTGGTGTATTTTTGTGGTGCTATATGGTGGTATTGTATGATTTATTGCACAAATACTTTACACATTGCCTTCTAAGTTAAGCCTGACTGCTTGTGCCAAGCTACCAGAGGGTGGGCACAGGATAATCTTGGATAGTGTGTGACTTACCCTGACTAGAGTGAGGGCTTTTGCTTGGACAGGAGGTAACCTGACTGCCAACCAAAAACCCCATTTCTAACAGGCACCATAATTGAATATAAAGTAGCATCTACAGCACTGGTGCTCCCTCAGAAGGGGAGGACAGATCTGCTTCTACAGCTGCATGTGCTGAACATCCTATTACATCTCTTTTGTGGTCTTGTGCTATCTCAACTGAAAGGTGTCATAGTGAACCGGCTGAAATGTCAGCAGAGGAGCCTTTTTCTTGTGGCCTAGATTGGTTCTGCGGATACCAGCGCTGAGTAATGCAGTTTCTGTCAACAGTGTGCCGTCTCAGCACATGCCAGTGAAAAGAAAGCTCTGGGACATGATCGTTCTCAAATTAATCTCACATGGCAAAGCACAAGACGTAAACCCCAGGGTCTGCCATAGGTAGAAATTAGGTGTCCTAACTACTACTTTGGCTTTGGTCTCAGTGTTCCTAGTATTTTACTCTCCAACAGCAACTATCCAAATGCCTATAGTACAATGTTAACTGTTTTAAAATATTCAGGGAGTAATTAACTGTGCCTAGGATATTTGAGTACTGGTGTTAGAATAGTAAGCAAGGCATTAAGGGTGACAGGTCCTGCCAGTTCTCAGGCACGGCAGACATTATAGTCTATATTATGTCCGTCAGGGTAGCAGAGGACATTACCTCGGCCACCCTGATGACAGAAGACTGCCATGCTTAGAGATCACCCCTTGTGGTGGTGTTCAAGACAACAGTCTAGTAGTATCCAGGTATTACTCACACACCTATGGAGACTGTTTGGTTATCAAATGACCTTAGCTAATTTTATTAGGCAAACAACTTGAGAAGAATCAGAAAATAATTGATAACTTCATCAGGATAAATTGAATGCACACAATTTAAATATAACATAAAAAAAAGAAGCTGCACATCACAAACAAAAGTAGACATCTTTCAAAGTAGACATTTTGCACAGGGTGAGACAACTATTTTTCCAACATCCACAAATTCTGAATATCATGTGCAATAGGTTTTACATTCTTGTACGTTACATAACCAGGAATTTATAGACTGATGTCAAATAACAGGGAGAGCACCTGCGATCAAGCCTAATTTACCCTAATTTGGCCAGTAAATTAAGCCGCTACACTTGCTCAACCCCAAGTTAGACCTAGAAGGTAAAGGAGGCCTGCCTTTACCTCAAGTGGCGACAGAAGACACCCTAATCCTGTCTGCCATTATTTGGTTTTCTGCATTTCCTAACGATACAGGAACATGGATATTTGTTAACTTAATGGACATATTGATGGGAAATTGCCACACTGCATGTGATAAATAGCAGATGCAATCAGAGATCTCCGGAAGTCGTCTCACATGCATGCCCTGCCTGAAAGAGTTCCATGTCTATGCCCCAGTCCAGATCACTCCCTCTCCACCACATGTCCACGAGAAGGCCACCCACTTTAAGCGGGCTGTACACAAACTGAGCCAGTTAAGGATAAGGCTGCCCACTTCTGGAGGAACACAGAACATGTTTTTCCCAAGTAGGTGGCACACAACACGTAGCTACTTGTGTTCATTTCATTGGCACTTACTAAGACCTGTTTGTGTATTACCCCTGTGATGCATGCAGCAGTGTGGAAACCTCTATCCACAGCTACCCTTTCCATGCCCAAAGAATTTCTTCTTCACGAATAGCTCTGTCTCATGGTTCTGAACGTTTTGCAAGCAGGTACATATATTTGATGAGTATACTGCTGCTTTTATGTTTCTCTCTGCCAACACTGCATTTCAGTATCTTAGACCTTAAGACTTAACTCCATTACTAGCTTATACCTCTAAATTAAATGACTGCAAGTAAGAACATTTAAATACACCTGTTAATGGCTTTTGTTCAGTTACCACAACCTTGTCCTCTACATGAAAAACATATAAAGAGGGTGCTAAAAGCTCAAGAGAGAGGAGCCAAGTGTGAATAGATTGGTTGCAGATACTTGTCTATAAATAAAAAACTGAAATTAGTACCTTAATCTTAATCTCCCTTCCCTTTTATAACGTGATGGATTTTACAGCTTTAAAAAGTCTGCATGCCATGAGACAATATTCTTTCTCACAGACCTCCAAATAACATTACAACATCAAATGCAAACATTAGAGCTCAGGCTGTAAAACACGTGGGTGAAACCACGTGCAGAAAATACCTGTTGGGTTTAACACTGATACTGTATTTGTCAAGGATTATCTTAAAGGGAGCATATTTAATGCGTATTAATGCCTCTGTTCATGTTTGAGAGGCGCTGACATCTGAAAAATATCCTCTGCGAAGCAGAAAGGTTAATGTCTCTCAGCAGGCACTGGGCGAGCACAATTTAGTCACTTCATAAATCGCACCAGTTGAAAGGTACATGAGAAGGCGGCACAGTTGCTTGAGCATAAACCTGCCAACAAGCAGATTATAACTGTGAATCCTTGCAGGTCGGACTTTGGGCCACATTTACGAAATTCAGTTTTTGCGAATCGCAAATTGTGAGTCATAGCGACTCGCAATTTGCGAGTCGCAAAACCTGATGTACAACTGTGTCAATGACACTGTTTGCGATTCCCAATGGGGTCGCAAATGACCTACCTCATTAATATTCATGAGGTAGGGCACTATTTGCGACCCCATTGGGAATGGCCACCCTCACAGGGATGGTTGGCTGCTGGAGACAGCAGCCCACCAGGTCTGTGACTGCTTTTAAAGGAAAACGAGATGCATTTCAAAATCAAAAATGAAAAGTTTTCTTTTAATTTTTTCAGAGCAGGCAGTGGTCCGTGGGTCCACTGCCTGCTCTGAAAAAATATTTTCGCTGCCATTCACAAAGCGGAAGGGGTCCCACAGGGACCCCTCCCCGTGTGCGAATGGGTTAGCACTAGTTTGAAACTGGTGCTAACAGATTGTTTTGCGACCGCATTCGCGGTCACAAAATAGTCAAACATACCATCTGGATTCGGTATTAGGAAGGGGTGACCTTGTCACGCCCCTTCCTAATACTGAATCGCAAAACCCAAACTGCAATTCGGTAACAAGTTACTGAATCACAGTTTGGGTTTTATGCATCCCAAATAGCATTTTTCAAGTCACAATTGGCCCCATTCGCCATTTGCGACTTGAAAAATGCTTCGTACATCTGGTCCTAGTTATTTTTTCATGAAACAATTAATAAAATCAGAATTGTCATATTCCAATGATTATTCTATAACTGAAAAACCTATATACAATTATCTTTGTTGGGAAGAGTGTGTGTGTTTGTGCCAGGGCCATAGCAACCACTGATGGTGAAGGAGCAGTGGCGCCAGGACCAGAGCCATGAGGGGTCAATTGCAGTCAGAATCACCTAATCCAGCACCAACAAAAGCAGTTTTCCTTCACTTTAGGCAACACAAGAAGGGTACCCATATTGCCAGCATTATGATACTCAAATCGTGTCCAGTAGTCCAATGCACATTCGACGGGGCAAAAGAATAGATATCCGCATTAGAGCAAGCAGAACCTATCTTATTCAGTTCAAGGTGCCATTTCCAGCAACCTAATTCAGACATGGTTAAGATGCAAAGAAGAACTGTGATGAAGGTGAATCTCAAATCAGTCTAATCCACTTTGAAGTCTTCTGCCATCCTTCCATTGAGCAGCTGTTTAGCTAATTTGTGCCATTACAAAATGGAATAATTCGTGAATAAATCAGACATCACTCTGACACAAAAAGAGAGTCGAGCCTGACCAAGCATACTGTGGATTTAGCAGTGGCTGGACATTGCTAAATGTTCCCATGCCAAATATACATGGTTTTCATGAAAAACAGGGATATTACATAAAAATGCATTTTGCAGTTCTTCTGCATGAAAACTGGGTGCCACATTTTACCGTGTTTCCAAAACTAATACAAGATATAGGTGTGATACTCATTTGAGCACAAAATGATGCTTGGTCATGGAACAACTTGGTTTTACAATTCCCACGAGATTTTGTCAGCTCAAAGAAGTCCTCCATGGGCAAAAACATCTGTAAAACACAACTGGGGAGGAGAAAATGTTTGTGAAATACACTCCACAAAAAAATAAATGCATGGCTATTACACAAGCTTTTACTCATGTGACTTTCATTGAATGCCAAGTCACTTGGATTCACCCTAGAAACTAACCTCACCCTCAAGGAACACTTGGCCAAACACAAAGAGCCTGGTAGCAGCTCTAATGTCTAAAGAAAGTGAAACGTTTCCTCCAGAAAGCAACTTTAGAACTGCTGTTAAATGCCTTCTACTCTTGCATCTGGATGGTGGTAAAACAAAGCAGCAAACATTTCCATCTATGCAGCCAACATCTAGAACAGCGTCCCACATCAATCAAGACCACCCCAATGCTGCTATATTTTACGAAAAGTTAAAGATGCACTTCTTTAAAAAACACTCCATCAACATGCATACCATTCTCAAACCAGCAACCTCTCCTATTACTCATCAATTTCATGCTCGTCTTCGACCCTGTATGTAGCTTCACTCCCTTTTGGCCAGACTTACACTATAACAATATTACATCAGTATGACAATATATAAGAACCACAAAGAAATGCAAGGCTAGTGCACTAGAAGTGGTATAGATAAACTAAAAGAACATCGAGTCTATTATTTCATTAGGCCAGATAAAGTGCACTGCCATGCAGGAAACACTCAAGACCCAAGTTGTTCCTTGCACTTGAACTGGCTATTCTATATCCATGATCAAAATAAATTACCTCTGCCATGTCACAAATTCTGGAAATCTGTCAACTTTAAATTTGAGCACCCAACCTCAAGCAATTCTAGAAACCACAAATAAGGTATCTTTCCTGTAAGCAGTGGTAAGATAAGTGTAAACTCTATTACAGACCTTATTAGTTTACTGGAAACATCGGTATCTAGTTACAGCAAATTCTAAGAGACCCAAGGGTTTGAATGCCTATAAAGGACACGTATGAGCATATGCAGATATATGATGTGAATGACTACCTCAGTCATAGCAAAGAAGTGCTACACCTACCATCGCTTCAAAAACTCAGCTTACACCCAACCTGTGAGAAAAACCAAATCGCAAACAGTTCATAAAGAACATGAAACCTGAGTCACCTGATGTTCATGCCAATTATTGAAGCAAGAAATGCTTTTATAAATGTGCCTTAGACCGATAAAGGTGCATCTCTGGCACTGAAACTACCCGTACATCTGTCAATGTATATTTCGAATACTGGCCATGCACCCATAAATATACATTTCTTATACTGGCTGGCCGGCCCCGGAAATGCACCTGTATTTGCATATCAGTAATAAAACACACATTTGATAGGGTTAACAAATGTCCAGAAATCTTTTGATTAAGGGATCCTGTTAAAAAGTCCAACTCTATGCCATTGGATATTGTAAAAAAGCTTTTGTGAAAATCAGCATTCACCTTTCCTCCTTCCATCAAGCTGCCACTTATGTCAAGCATGTGACAGTGTAACTGTATGCTATCCTATAGTTAACCAATTCTTCAGAAACGTTATAGGCTGAATTATCTCATGGAGACAGTGAGTTTTGGCTCTGCCCTATAACAGTACTACCCTATAACAGTGGAGAAGTGTGGCACAATGGTTAGAGTGGCAGACCCTGATGCAAAGATCTGGCCCGGGACTAGGGTTCAATTCCCACCTCAGCTGGTCTTGGGCTCAATTCCCTTGGACCAGATAATTCTCGCCTCGGTGCCTAATTAATGGGTCCCACTCTGTAACTCTGGGCAATAGCTTGATTAATCTCCACAACGGCCCGGACAGCGCTTGGATGCCTGGTTTCACCCTGGGGCTGTCCAGGAGTAGGCACCTCACAGGGAAAAGCCAGGAGGGGTTCCACAGCGGTATGCGTACAGCGCCTTGAGACCCTAATGGGTGAGTAGTGCGCTATACAAGTGCAAAGTTTACAGTTTTACAGTTTATCCTCTCGGCTTGTGCACCAGCTGTTTACAGTATCATTCCACACCAAATAGACTATTTCACATTTCAAAAGTACACTGACTCACCACACATTAAGCATTGTTTACATAAAGCAATCATTGTTTTTTTCACTGCAGTAGGCTTTTAAAAATATTTTAGTCAGAACTCAACGTGCAAGCCAGACCTATTAGTTGGACCACGTAGGCTACTCTTCCTTCCCGTTTCCAATAGGATTGCAAAGAGAACTTATTCTACTGGTGATAATAAAATAATTCATGAAAAGACAGTGGGCCTGCAGCGAACATGACAGTACTGAACACATTAAAGTAAAACCCTCCTCCTGGAGTTCCAAGAAGAGCAATGAAAATGTCTGTCACCGTTTCTTGCTCAGAGATTTGGAAAGCAGAACACAGATTAATAAGGCATCATTCTATTATCTTCATCTGTTGATTGTTCTTCCAATCCCCCTGCTCCCTTCACACCTTCTCCCGGTGACTGGGATAATTCAAAAGAAGCTTCAGTGAGCAGAGAACCCTTTGAAGAGGCTCGTGGATTTGGGAATAGTGATGCTAAAAGGCGCACAAGCTGGATCTTCCTTAGCTTCACCCGGATCGCAGTAATTGTTTCAGCACTGGTGCAGTGGAAACACAGAACAGCCAGTAAAGCAGATAACAATAGGGCCTGTGGCCCTACTGGGGGATGACCACTTGTGTTTCAAAGATCCATATGAAAGTTGATTTCTCCTTTTTCAATGCCTAATCGTGAATAATAGAAACCCAGAAGGAAATCAATGTTTTGAACTTCAAAATTCACACAATGAGAAAATAGGGGCCAAAGAGGAATTCTTATCTGACGCGAGCGAAAGGACAAAGGGAAAAGAGAAAAAGAAACAGAATGGGAGAGAGACAGTGGAAGAGAGAAAGCTAGACAATAGGAAACAAAATAGCAGGGGAGAGCGATAAGGAGATGAAGAACAAGGGAGAAAGGTGGAGAGAAGGGATATTAAAAGAATGCTGGAGAGAAAATTAGCGAGAAGAGGAGGACGCCAAGAGAGAAATAGACTCTGCAAGATCTGACGAAGAGCTGGTACTAGCTAAGTTTGGCAACAAAGGTCACATACGTTAGAGTGAGAAACAGAAGAAGGCAGAGAGATAGAAGGAGGAATGAGGGAGGAAAAGAACGTGTTTAATGGAGATGCTTAAACCAATTATACCACTTTAGGCTCGATTTAAGACTAGGGTTACAGAAAACATACCTCTCCTACAATGTAAACAAGTAGTGGTCAACAGAACTAGTTCAAGGTCCACTATTGCTTAAAATAGAAAAATATGCAACATCGTTCTAGGTACATTTCAGTCAAAGCAGCAACACAAGTGCTTCCAGCTCCATCACTTAAAACGGCAAAATACCTAGACCCGTGGCTGTAAGAATTCACCACTGTTTGGGGTGGAGACCACACTCCTAAGAAAAAAGTCATAGAAACACACTAAGATAATAGAAATAGAAGTTTCACTGTGGTAAAATGCCTGAGCACAGTGATAAAACACAGCAACAGATGTAAAATTGAAAACATTTCCTCATGCACCACCAGTATGTGGCTACAGGGCAACACTGCTAACAAGAGGTGTCTCCTAAATGATCACCTACTTCACACACCTTAAAGACATAATTACCTCCACATTTTGGAGGAAGCAATCCCTGACCTGTCAAAAATGCATCAGATTGTAACTCAAAGAAACCATCAGGCCCTGCGTACCACCGCTGTGGCAAGTTGGACAGCAACTAGTTCAGGTGCACACCCCGCAGAAGGCGGCCAGCCACCACTGCTCACAGTGTTTGGTCATGCATTAAATGCACTGACTGCAAGGTGTGGGCTGCGGCCAAGCCCTTCACTAAAGTCATCACATGCAGATAACCCCTGCTCTTTATCTTGGGCCATGCACATCATGGTCACTAAAACCCACTTTGTGGGGGTTTCTGCACATTTTATGATGCCTAAGGGTGAACCCCAGAAGTTCACTGGGGTTGGATACCTTTTAAATTGCACCCCCCCAAAAAACCATTGTCTGTGGATTTTTTTGTTTTTACCCACTGTAAAAAATTCTTTAAAAAAACAAGTTTCAATATGGCTGAAAAACATTTTATAGCTCTCTCCAGCCAATACACATTTGATAAAAAAGTAACATATGGTTGACAGGAGTCACAATTGTAACTTGAAACTTAAAATGGAACATTTGTGCATCAACCTATTCAAGACCACCCACAAACTTTGTAAATAGGTTATAGCTCAAAAACTAGTGATAAGATTTACTCTAAACAATAAAACCGCATTTTGAGTACAGTTCCTCTTTCATGCCAAGTTTGGCATACATCCGTTCAGCTGTTTTGCTGTAGGTGCAAGCAGCATTTCGTATGAGTGCTGGAATGAGAAAACAGCTTTTTCTACCCTACATGTTAATTTTTAAACAGGTGGTGATAGCACTTGTGTGGTTATCATTAGGTTGGAGTTTCTAGGCTTCCGTTGAAGGGGCATTTTGTTGTCCTAATAGCCATTAAACATATCTACACAAAACTTTAATATAAAATGGTATTCACTTTGGATTTTGTAGGGCAAGTTTTGTGCTTGTCAAGGTGAAGCCAGAAAGTAAGTGACTAATTAAAAAATGTGACATCTACCATTTTAATACTGTTAGAAATTGGGTTTTTGGTTGGCAGTCAGGTTACCCCCTGTCCAAGCAAAAGCCCTCACTCTAGTCAGGGTAAGTCACACACAATCCAAGATTATCCTGTGCCCACCCTCTGGTAGCTTGGCACGAGCAGTCAGGCTTAACTTAGAAGACAATGTGTAAAGTATTTGTGCTATAAATCATACAATACCACCATATAGCACCACAAAAATACACCACACAGTGTTTAGAAAAATATATATAATATTTATCAGGATAATTGTAGGTCAAAAAGAATAAAGTTGCAATGGGAAATTGTAGAGATATCACTGAAAAGTGATATAAAGTGTCTTAAGTCTTTAGAAGATAAACAAAGTCTCTTTCAAGCACAAGTACCTGGTTTGGAGTGTAAAAATCTCCTCAGACGGCCACAAAGGAAGAGGTGCGTGGAAAAAGGGTGTGTGTGTCGATTTCTCTCCAGCACACTGACTCGCGTCGTTATTTTCCACACGGGGAAGTCGTGCGTCGTTTTCCGGCGCGCAGACAGTCTCTTTCTGTGGATCACGGGGATTACCAGATGTCCCGGGTCTGTGCGTGGATTTTCCTGCTTGTTCTCCGGCTGCGCGTCGGTCTGCGGGGCTGCGCGTCAAAATTATGATCTCACGGCAGGCATCACGTCGATTTCTCCTCTAGACTTCGGTCTGCGGGGCTGCGCGTTGAAATTACGATCTCACGGCAGGCGTTGCGTCAATTTCTCCTCTAGAGGTCGGGCGGCGTTATCCTTGCGAAGCCGTGCGTCGGATTTTCGATCGTCCCCAGAGCGTCGCGTCGGTCAGCTTCGGTGTGCGGCGTTTTTCTCGCTGCGGAACAAGCTGTGCGTCGAAATTTTCGGCGCACGGAGCGTCCAAGTGAGACTGAGACTTCAGGGAACAGGAGGCAAGCTCTATCCAAGCCCTTGGAGAGCACTTTCACAGCCAGACAAGAGTTCAGCAAGGCAGCAGGGCAACAGCAAGACAGCAGTCCTTTGTAGAAAGCAGGCAGGTGAGTCCTTTGAACAGCCAGGCAGTTCTTCTTGGCAGGATGTAGTTTCTGGTTCAGGTTTCTTCTCCAGCAAGTGTCTGATGAGGTAGGGCAGAGGCCCTGTTTTATACCCAAATGTGCCTTTGAAGTGGGGGAGACTTCAAAGAGTGGCTAAGAAGTGCACCAGGTCCCCTTTCAGTTCAACCCTGTATGCCAGGGTCCCAGTAGGGGGTGTGGCAGTCCTTTGTGTGAGAGCAGGCCCTCCACCCTCCCAGCCCAGGAAGACCCATTTAAAATGCAGATGTATGCAAGTGAGGCTGAGTACCCTGTGTTTGGGGTGTGTCTGAGTTAATGCACAAGGAGCTGTCAACCAAGCCCAGCCAGACGTGGATTGTAAGGCACAGAAAGATTTAAGTGCAAAGAAATGCTCACTTTCTAAAAGTGGCATTTCTAGAATAGTAATTTTAAATCCGACTTCACCAGTCAGCAGGATTTTGTATTACCATTCTGGCCGTACTAAATATGACCTTCCTGCTCCTTTCAGATCAGCAGCTGCCACTTCAACAATGTATGAGGGCAGCCCCAATGTTAGCCTATGAAGGGAGCAGGCCTCACAGTAGTGTAAAAACGATTTTAGGAGTTTTACACTACCAGGACATATAACTACCCAGGTACATGTCCTCCCTTTTACCTACACAGCACCCTGCTCTAGGGGTTACCTAGGGCACACATTAAGGGTGACTTGTATGTAGAAAAAGGGGAGTTCTAGGCTTGGCAAGTACTTTTAAATGCCAAGTCGAGGTGGCAGTGAAACTGCGCACACAGGCCTTGCAATGGCAGGCCTGAGACAAGGAAAAGGGGCTACTTAAGTGGGTGGCACAACCAGTGCTGCAGGCCCACTAGTAGCCTTTAATTTACCAGCCCTATGCACATGAAGTGCACCTTACTAGGGACTTATAAGTAAATTAATAGTCCAATCAGGTATGATTCAAGGTTACCATGTTTTAAGGGAGAGAGCATATGCACTTTAGCACTGGTTAGCAGTGGTAAAGTGTGCAGAGTCTAAAAACCAGCAAAAACAGTGTCCAAAAAGTGGAGGGAGGCAGGCAAAAAGTTAGGGGTGACTACCCTAAGGCTGTCAGGTCTAACAAATACCAACAGTGATATTTCTCTTGATACGGAAAAAACTGTTTCATGTATTTATACCAAACTTGACATGAAGGTAGAATTTTACTCACAAAAAGGCTTTTGCGTGGTTTGCTGAACATCTATTCAGTAACATTTGAAAACTTCAAAATTGCAGAAGAGGCTAAATTTGAAATACCTGGATTAGTAATTCACAGAGGTCCCAACTCCGTACACTAATTTTTTTGAAGACAGTATTAACATCTATTTGGACGAAGGAACATTTTTTCCCACTAGTCATTTTGAGACTGTGAGCCCTGGTTTTTAGACCTGATTGCTCCTTGATTGACTGGACGTAACCTTAGAAACCAATTTGTGGTCATCATTACAGGTGGCCAAGGCTCGGTCCCTACTTACTAAAAAAATTAAAGGAGTCATAAAGGTACAAGATTGCATCCCCAAATTCCCTTAATCAGGTCAAAGATGGGTCTTGGTCCCTAGGGGATACCTGTGGAAAACATTTAAAAAAAACACATTGCTGAATATTTGTAGACCCTTTTAGGGGTACATCTCCCCCAAGCACACCGAGAGAAATGTGTAGTAGATGGCCACCCACAGTGAGCTTGGTGCAGGGTTTGGCCAAAACCAAAAGTGAAATTCAGCGGCAAACTGCATCTACCTTTAGCAATGCATAGCACATGTTGGCCTCCTTTAGTGGCTTGGGTGCAAGGCAGCCAAGGTCTGCAAACCAAACACAGTAGAACTGGAGATAATGATATTTAGAGTTTGTACTGCACTCTAAAGCTTAAAAGATCAAAGAGCCAACCAGGAAATCTAGTTGCCTGAAACCAGGGCAAAGTCGAAAGTTAGGGCTGACCACAGTTCTGATAACAGTGGATTGGGCCATGCCTTGGCTTACCTTCAGACCTAAGACATTGCAAAGAAAAATGCCTGAGAAGGTAAAGTTTAGTAGGACAAAGCAACCAGTGGTATCCTAGAAGGAGATGTTGTAGTTGGGGAGTGTAAGAAAGTGGAGTATTATGTGGTGTTGGGGTTAGTCCTCACCATGTAATACCCAAAAGATGGACCTTGGATTCACATTAGAAGATCCTTAGCTCAGTCCAGGTAGTGTGGCAAAGAGCAGTCAGGCTTCACTTAGAGGAACATGTGTAAAGCATTTGACAGCATCAACATGGGCAATAAGTAACTGACACGACTTGAAAGAAACCTGTCACCAATTAAAAAAAATAGAGCTTATTTTTATCTTAACTTAGACACCAAAACAAACAGAATTGAATCAGTTTAACTGGAGTTATAGATTTTAGAAGCAATATTCAATTACAGGTGAACTGGCATCTAAACTTTGCATTGAAGTCTGTGAGAGAAGTATCACTATTTGCAAAAATATACTTAGAAAGCGAGTTGCACGGAAGCCCTACAGGACTAAGGTTGTAGAGTCCCTAGGCTCAGATCACGACAGTCAATGCAGTTTTACCTGTCCCATGGCACCTGGATGCAGAGCTGTCCTGGCTGTCCATGGTGCTGAACTGGACTTGCATTGAAGTCAATGGCAGAGAGCCACTGGTGACAAATGGTCACTTGGAGGTCGAGCAGCGGGGAACCCTTGCAGGGTTAAAGTTGTGAATGCCCTCGGACTAGTCCACAGCAGTCTGTTTGCTTCTACCTGGTCCCTGTGGTCCGGCGACAGAGTAGTCCCGGCTGTCCATGGTGCTGAATGGGACTCACACTTGTGCTGATTTTACCATGTACAAGGTTCTGCGACAAAGGTGAAGCAAAAACTCATCTATGGGGTCATTGCTGATGTTGGTCATAAGTGCTGGGCAGTACTCTCCTACTGCAGCATTGAGTTAAGGAGTCAGTTATCAGGCTGGTGACCAACAAGCCTTGGAAACTGTAGGCACAGCAAAATGCTTTGGAGATGTCTGGAGGTCCAGGGGAGTAAGGTAGCGGCCTGTAACTTTGTGGAAGGCTGGACTACAACTCCCACAATGCAGAAAACAGTTGGAAGCATGCTGCCTCACAATCCAGCATGCAATTTGCCTCATTGAATTATGGTAAATGCAGTACAAATAGTAAAAATAGTAGTTTTTCACCTTAGTGGGTGCAGCTAGTGCTGCATATCACTATACACGTGTTTCTTGGTTTGGCCCTTCATCTGTAGAGAGCAGCAGGCGTTTCTCTGCGGTGCTAGAAATGCTGCCCAAGTCCTCTCAGGTCTTTTTACCACTCCCTGGCACACAGGTGCATCAACCTAAGCTCGTGAGCTTGCATGAAGCAATGGAGCTGACTGACTGCTGGAGTGTGAGGCAGGGTGCTCCCAACTGTTTCCTGTTTAAAAAGGCTACCTTGAGCCAGTGAGCTGACGAGCACTGGCTGTGGCATCTGCATGCCAGTGAGTGGTACTGAGATCTGAGATGACTTTTGGCAGCATTTCCAGCAATCCAAGAGACAGACCTGCTGCTCTCTGAGGAGAAGGGCTAAACCCAGAAACGTGTCCAGAGAAATACAGCACTAGCTGCACCTACTAAACTACAGCCTCCTTTATGAAGTAAAAAGGAACTTGTACTGCAATTACCATAATGAAATGGGGCTGACTGCATTCTGGACTGTGCGGCAGGGTACTCCCAACTGTTTCCAACTCCCAAAATGCACTTTACCAACTGGATCCAGTCGATCCTTGGGTGGACCTGATTGCAAGCAATTCTTTGGTTCCAGAGCGTCTTTTTTTCCTGCAGTTTATAAGGGACTAGTGCCACTAGTCCAAGGAAGACTTAAGGTTCTTCTGGCTTCCACAGGGGTCCCTCTGGTCAAGAGTGATGAGTTTCTGCCAAAAATGATCATCGTTCATGCAGTTCCCTGTATGTTGCCTCAGGGACAAAGCATCCCTCTTTTGCCTTGGTGCGTGAGCAGAGTCCGGTTGTCGGTGATGTAGCTCCTCTTTGTCCTTCTTTGAAGTTACTCCATCAAATCGGAGGTTCTCATGTCAGGGGCATCCCTTGAACCCTGCACTCATCGGGAATTGGGGGTGTGGAGGCTAGTGCCCAATAGGCAGCTAGGTCCTGCAACTAAGCTACCCCTTAGGTGAGCACAACAACGGGACAGGTCACCTTTAGCTACCCAAAACCCTCTTCTGCCACTGTTAAGATGGCAGAAATAAAAATTCAGTGCACAGACTGAGCTGCTCATCCTACAGTTGTTGTCAGCCTGCTGGGGTTGTGCACAGTCCTGCATACCTAGTTTCCCACATACCACAAGCAAATGTGCCTGCAGCAGGGGGAGGCTTGTTTCCTCACTGGGAGACAGCACAGGGGGTGGTGTTGCCTTTGAATCTCACTGCCCTGATGGCTCTATTCCCTACCCAAGCTGTGGGGGGGGGTGGGAGGTGTGACCTCCTTCCTACCTCAGCCTTTTCCTGACCTCTGGGAGCATCCACGCTTCCTGGCAGGAGTTCAGAAACCTGTCTTGGTGGCAGTAGGCATGGGAAAAAGCGTGGGCTGACCAGCCAGAGCACAGAGAAGGTTGGCAAACAGGTGGGCAACCTCTAGGGTGCCACCTGTGTACATTTCAGCCATCCCTTAACACCAGATTCCTGTTAGAGGAGAGAACGTGCATAGTTTGATACAAAACCTGACATATCTAGGTGGTACCATAATGTAGCTAGCAGCCCCCGTCTGCCCGGATTTAAGTCCCATGTTATCTTATGAACTGGCCTGAACTTATAGTGTACCTTAATAGAAAGGATGTTATAGACACATATAGGCTTGCACTTATATTCCTGCACCTCAAATATAATGCACCCTGCCTCGTGGGCTGCAGTGGCCTTCCTTAGGGGTGTCTGACATATATGTGAAGCAGTGCACAGGACTGGGCCACTCTTGGTGAGGGTACAGATGAACTTGAGCAGTTTTCACCACAAAGGCAGTCTGCAACAGAAGGCCTGCCTTTGGTATTTTGCATTGGTCACATAGGGTGCTGCACATGTGCTGCAGTCCTCCTGACCCCTGTAATACCTATGCCCGGGTACCCTGGGTACCATTTATTAGGGGTTTACGGGGAGGGTAAAGTTTTGCCAATCTGGAATTTACCATGTTGACAAATAATTTATGGAAAGAACACATACATTGGGGTCTGGTTAGCATGGCCCGGTGCACTATCAGAGCTGACAAAACAGCATCTAGGGGACCAAATTGGACAAAGTGTGGGGGGCGGGGTCATCTGCACAGAGCCCAGTTTTTCTCAGGAAGCCACTAGATGACAATGCAGTGAAACTTTCTTCTTTCAGACTATCTCTTTTTTTGGAAGTCAAAAATCTCCAGCGGGATGAAGCTGCAGGCTGTATCCAACAAGGGCTTCAGGGGGCTAGACACCCTTCCAGACAAGAGCTGCTGATCAGGTCTTGCTGTTGCGGGAAGAACATAGCGGAAGCTACAGTGAAGGAAGGCCGACCTCTGATGGACCTTAGGCAGATTGGCAAGCTGGTTGGTTCCAGTCTCCGTTGTGTTCTTATAGCGTTTTTTGGCAAAAACCTTTTTCCAAGTTTCTGATTATGGCTGGTTGAGTTCCTTTTATCCCACTTCCAGAAGGCCGCAGCTGAGGGGTCCTACTTGAGTCAGGAATCACTTCAGGCAGGCTCAAGTGTCAAGGTTCAAGGACACAAGATAAGCTTCAAGCAGCAGTGCAGTCTTCTTGGAGCAACAGGGCAAACCTCTGGAGAACACAGCAGGCCTCAGGAAGCATGAAAGTCCTCAGACTGATTCACAGGTCCAGAAGTGAATTAAAGATTGGGCCTGAAGGTCACATCTTCATACCAGGTGCCAGCTTTGAAGTAGAAGAAACTTCTAGAAGTCTCCCCTCCCCAACAGATGGTCTTGAAATGTCCTGCCTCTCTGCCTAGTCTATACTGGGTCTGGAGTTACAAATGGCCACTGTGACGTTCTTTATATGTGTGCTAAGGCAGCTCCTTAGGAATGTATGTGGGGCTTTCCACCGCTCCATCCCTCCCATCCTACCTGGAAGGGCCATTCTGCCAACACCTCGTGCCCCCCTTTGTGTTACTCCCAGTCATGTGACCCAGGAGACAATCTGCAGGCACCAAATGGTTAGGACAAGAAAATGCCAAGTAGCGTTTCAGAAATATGACTTAAAAACTTGACTTTACTATTAAGGAGGATTTTAAATTACAATTCCTTAGACACCAAAAAGGATATTTCTACTTGTTCTCAAACAAAAGTTCCCTCCCATTAAATGCAATGAGGTAACCCAATGTTACTTTATGAGAGAGACAGCAGTCAAAAATCAATTTGTGAGTTTTTCACTACCAGGACATGTGAAACTTAAGAGTACATGTCCAAGATTTTGAAAACGATGCACCCTTTGTTCGGGCTTCTTATGCCATACCCTGGGGTGACATATGTATTAAACTAGGGAGTTTTAGTACAGGAAAAAGGTTTATTTTGGCAAGATGAATCATCAGGTTAAAACCGCACGCAGGCTGCAAAGGCAGGCAAGAGGCTAATTTTAAGGGGCTACTTCGGTGGGTGGTACAATATGTGCTGCCGGCCCACTAGTAGCATTTAATTTACCACCTATGAGTGTATTTTAAACCACTTTATTAAGCCAATCAGACATAAGTCAACTTTTCCAAATTTTAGGGAGTGAGCACTAACACTTTAGCATTAGTTAGCACTCCTAAGGGGAACAATTACAAATTCAGCAATATAGGAGGGGAGAAAGTAAAAAGGTTGGTGGAAAATCACCCTAACACTGATAGGGCTAAGAGAAATGGATAGATAGTCAGATACAAAAATTGCTCTAATTGAGAAATACCTATTATCAATTAGACTAAACACCGATGGACATACAAGTGTGACAAAAGTGCATATATTTAATTCAATTCTCACTGATCCTTCACTGTCTGTAAATATTAATAATTGGACAAAGAAATTGCTAGATGATTTGTCTACAATGTGATTACTTCTTATAAGGATTAGGCAATATCCTTAGCTATATGTGTGAGCCATACGTAATTCGACCCCTGTTCAAAGTGATACCTCAACAGACTGTACCAATGACTTTGAAAACAAAATGATGAAATATCCCTTTTTGCATCCTATACATATACCACAGTATTGATCAGGGTAAATGACCATTAATGGGGTTTCCATGTTAGAGTTCTGACTTGCTATCCAGGATGTGAGGACATCCTAGGGTAGCACCACCTTGTATTTGCCTGACATGCATAGGCACGCGCATGGAACTATGGGTTGAGCTCTCTGCAGGACGGTTCTCACTGTTTGCAGAAAGGATCTATTTTCTCAATATTGGCACTCTATCGTTTTGAGCTATAATTACCTTTTGAAGTATTCCTAGATGTTGCAATATGTTGCTTTATTTAAAATTGATTGTTTAAAATTCTCAATCCCAGTTGACCAAATCGTTTTCTGAAATTTTGCAGTTTCCTGTTTGGCACCATATAAGGCGGGCCCATTTCGAGTTCAGTTGCATTGTAATTGTTTCTGCACCATTGTTCACTTGCTAGATCCTGTGGACCTTCCACTAGCTCTGGTTCCAGTTATTCTCCTGCTCTTCATCTTGCTGCTTGGTCTGGTCAGTTGGAAGCTTTTTTTTCTGGTCGACATACTCAAGTATACAAATAAATGGATGCAATTCTTGAATTATTCTCTGACACTGATAGTTACTCGAGCCACATCCCAATCTACAATATTTTGCACACCATGCCCTCTTACTTTGCATCCAGCTATATGCAAATCATAGACCACAAGCACAAAACAAAGATTTAGGCATCTTTCTTGTCTAGGAGCCTTGCAGGACCACTGGATCACATTCTGTAAAGCATACAGAGAGTTTTGGAATATTCAATCTTTGTGGTTTCCCATGGCATAGTCTGTGGCTCAAGTCATAAAATACATGGAGGGAGATTTAATAATGCTTGAGTTTGTTCCTGTGCCTCACTGACTTCCAGTAAGGGATGATGAAGCAAGAGTGACTTAACCATGAGAACAACATACTGGAGTAAGTGCAATTATCAATGTACTCAAGACCAGCCTTTGAGTAAGACACGCACTACGTATGTCCACTCACCCGTATTGCAACACACTCCAATAGAAAACAATAAAAATGGGTAAATAAAATAATACCACATATGAACTAAAGTGAAAACAATTATTTTATTGTTATGTATGGCTCTCAAAGAGCCAATAGCATTAAGGACTGGGTTCTAAATCCAGTGATTGAATCCTATTATGTAGACGTGGTGGGCGACAGAACTGGTTAACCACTGTGCTTTCTGAGAGTCTGTCAGCACATTTCTAAAAAGTAGGGTGTAAAGCTTCTGGAGTCAAGGGAATGGTAGACACAAAGGATGGTAGGGTGGATGGCAGAAGGCTAGATATTAATTTTAAATTTGGGATAGAGAGATGAAGCCATGTCTTAGATGGCTCACCAATTACTCCTCAGCCCTTGCATTGCAATTGAAAGCAGGGCAGATTATTTGGGGGCCATATGTAAAATTATAGATAGGTAAAAAGTTAATTATGGGGATGTTTTTCACATTGGGGTTCTGAATGACACCTCAGACATCTTGAGATTTGCCCTCATAGTCAATTTGACGTCACTCGGAACCCATCAGCAAAAAACTTTCCCATAGTTAAAGCTTTAAAATTCTAAATGATTAAAATATATATAAATATTAAATCATTTTATTTTAAAAGTTAATACACTAAATTACAAAATCTATTATGTTGAACTAACCTAAAAATGATAGTGAGGGTGGGCACTTTTTGGTATTGTTTAAACATTAGGATATAAATGAAATTACTATATTTTAATTATTGTGATATTTAATACTTAATTGTTTAATGATTCAAGGTGTTGTAAATAGTTTACAATTAACTGAATTTAAGTTTATGGTTTACATTACAATATTAGCATTTGTTTTAAGAATAATACACTTCAATAATTTTTCTAGTGCTTTTCCATAGGAGATCACCATCACAGTTGTGGGGATCTCCGCCTACATGTCCAAAATTAATAGTAGTACATAACTACTAAATCCTGTTTTATGTGACTCCACCCCTGATTTGAGTGGTTGGGAGCATTTCAGTCTAGACCTAGATGTAAGTCTATAATCAGAAATGTTGAATAGCAAGAAAAGTGTGGACTTACACCTAGGTTTAATCTTTGTGATTGAGCCTCCATGTACTCACACACACAGACAGACAATACTATTTTTTGGTAATATTGCTGGCAGTGGTGGTGAAGATATTAATGGTGATAGTGGTGAAGTAGGTGGTACTGGTTAGGATGCTGGTGGCAGTGATTACAGTGACAGTGGAAATGTTGGTGATAGTGTTGAGAGTGGAAGTGGTAATGTTAGTAGTGGTGATAGTGGTTGTGATTTTGGTGATAATGGAGGCTGGGACAGCAGCAGTGGTGGTGATGGTGGCTGTGACAGGGAATGTGATGGTGATGGCAGTGATTGTGGTGGTGTTGAAAATGGAGCTATCGATTTGGGAGGAGGTATCTTTCCCCACCTAATGCTTCTACTCTGGTTATGTGAAGCTGATGCTGTGAGAGAACGTATGTTCCACAAATGTTAGCTGTGGCACACTTATTTTGAAGTCAAAATCCTCAAGCAAGGCAAGACTGGAAGCATATTGGAATAGGGTGTAGGGTATAGTACACTGACTGGCAAGACGTCCTGGTTCTCCTCAAATGGATGACAATACATTTAGGGCTTGATTATGAGTCAGGCGGTCACAAGTCCGCCAGACTCATGGTTAGCAGTCAGACCACAGTGGCTGTGGTGGTCAGACCACCACATTATGAGTTTGGCGAGCGGAGCTGGCAACAGACCGCCACCTCTGCCAGGATCCAAGATCCCAACAGGCTGACGGTTGTCCTGGTTGTAATCAGCCAGGGCGGCACTGAACTAAGCTCCGCCCTGCTGATCACAACCTTGTTCTCTGCCAACCTTTGCATGGAAGTTTCACCACCATGAAAAGGCTTGCAGAGAACAAGCGCAGGGGCCCCCTTGCCAAGCACCATCAGAATGCGCACTGTCTGCTTTGCAGACAGTGCACATCCCGAGGGTGCAGGTTGGCTACCTCTGTGCTACGAGATAGCACTCGGCTCCTTTAAGGGAGCTGAGTGCTATCTCGTAGCACTGTTCCCACCGGTCTGAACGCTCTATTTCAAGGTTTCCACTGGTCAACCAGATCAGACCAACGGAAATTTTGTAATGCGGTGTGAGCAGTCCCTGTGAGTTTGGCGATCTCACGTTGGGACCACCAAACTCCTAATTGTCCCCATAGTTCAAACAGTCTTTACTCATTGTAGATAAGTGGTTGCATTCATGTTCAAATGAAGCCTACTGCATGGTAACCCTAGAGATACATCTAATTTTTCCATATTTATCAGAAGAGAACGCCTTGGTGAAAGGATTATTTGTTTTGCTGCTGTATTATTCTTGTATAAGTGCCAGTATAGCATTCAAGTGCTAATCCAAGGTTCCATAAAATTTTCATTCATAAGCCACGTCATGATGAATCTGCAAATTAATACAAGGACTACTTGATTCCCTATGACCATTATTTAGAACAATATATCCATACGCAAAATGTAATAGCCTTGATGGACAGAACGTCCCAAAAAATCATGAAGACATGAATGCCATGCTTAAGGGGGTCGTAATCCCACCCATTCTCTGCATCTGTAGGACTACATTTTGTAGCTTGTGGAAGAATTAGTGGCATGGGGTCTTCACTGAAAACACTGAAAGGTTTCTCTCTACAGAAACCTAAAAAATTAACTTACTAATGAACCCAAAGTCTAGAAGCAAGTAAACTGATGACAATGGATGTTATTATAAAATGTAAAAATAACAAGACAGGGGTGATAGGAGTGCCAAAGGGCAAGAGATGAGTAATTGTGCAGATGGGTTGCAAAGGCAAGTGTTCCTAGAATATGTTGGGAAGTGCAGAGTAAGGCAACAAAGTAGAGACCTTCAGTTGTCACAGAGGTATGGTGAAGGAAGTGAGCTGCCTTTCATAACAACATAAGCAGTAACTATCACGGCTGTTCAGTTGCCGTGCGAAAAAGGGAAATATTGTAAACTCAAATGAATTTTTTGGAAGTGAACATGGGAGCCCGTATGTGCCGGATGAGGAATGCAAGGACATTTTTCTTCACATAAATCAACACTCTGTATATACTTATGGTCAATTACATCATTTTAATTCTAGGTTTGATGCTTCTGCGCCAACCCTAGCTCACTTACTCACTTCTAATTGTGATAGATGGAAGTGGAAGACTCAACTTAAACTACAGCAGCATGATGGATGCCCGCAATGCAGTGCTGTATGCATACAGGAGTTCTTGGCTGGATCAGTGCAGGGTTCTGCAGTTTTAGCTCTCTGATTGCAGTGAGCGATGCAGCTGATGAATCTCCCCTTAATGGCTTTAGGCAGTTTATGACATCTGACAGTCTCCCATTCCTCCTGCGGTCAGCAAAGCACCAACCCATCGAAAAGTAGTCATCCTTCATCCAGACCTTCAAAGGAAATCTCTGTTTTGAAAATACTTGTTTGTTTTATAAAATCTAATTTTTGCTTACCAAGGTTTTGCAACTTCATTTTTTTTTTTTTTTACATTTGCCTTGGTATCCTTTTCTGAATTGATATTAGTTAGATAATAAAGAATACCTAGAATGGATATCCTTTCTTTTAAATTGAGATCTAAATATTGTAATGAAGCAGGAGAAGAGATTGCTCTTATAAGTAAAGTGTCAGGGCCCATAGCAATATGTGGGCACATGTAAAATTCACATAAAATTCACTCCTCGAATACAAGAGTTAAAAAGTAAAAGTTATTTTTCTCAGGACTGCAATGTATTATGTTTAGTGTTCAAATTTTAAAAAAATGTCATTTAAATCTGATTGGTTCTCCTTTCATGGCATTGCAGGTTTGTTTCATTATTGATGTTAAACCAACAGACTGTAGTTTAATTTCAAAATGTATTCTGATTGGAATGCCCCAATAAAAAGGTGGGATATTTTCTTTTCTTAAAACAAAATCTATTTAAATTCAACATGTTTATATTCACCTGAAGACGTATCACATTGCTATAGGACTTCAATAAATTCTTGAAAAAAAGGATAACTGCAACCGACAGGGCAGCCATCACATGGGAGCTCAGATTGTCAAAATCATTAGAGCCCTGATTACACATCCCTGGTTTGAGAACAGTTTTGTAAATAAAATTCATAACATTGCAGAAAAGGGCATAATCTCTCGCATCCTCCTTAAAATCGAGGCTGAATATGGGTGATTAAAGATCACATGCAGATAATGAATTGAGACCAACTACAGCATGTGCTTGTTATTTGTTGAGTCGGCATTTAATGTAAAGATACCCACCTCTCTCCTACTGTTGACTCCTTCAGCCACTCCTTAGTAATATAGCACACATGTGGCCTAGTGGCTAATTTCCTAACTAAGGACACAAGAGATTTGTAATCCCCGGTTTAAACACACTGACTCATCATGAGCATAGAGGATACACAGACACTTTGAACTATGTTCTGTTAAACCCTTGTGCGTGAAGAGATGTATATGTTACTGTATATCTTAAAATCCTTAACAAAAAAAAATAAAAAAAACACATTGTCTTCCATTGTGATATTTACCTTTTTCCGATTGTTATCTATGCAACAAATGTACTGTTTTCGGCGCACACGTCAAGACAATGGTAAGATGATATGGCAATACAAATCAACAATTAGATGTTAAGTAAATACTGCACCCTCAGTGGAAACTGTCAGATAATTCTTCAGGTTGGTTCACAAGCACTAGCGTTTTGGGAAGTGATTCATTAATTGCTCAGAGAGAGCTGAGCTGGATAAGTACTTACATGCTATACTTAAAAGTCTTTTGTAAAAAGAGAGGCTCGATACTCTTTATGAGCAGAATCATTTAATACTTTCAATCAAATGAGTTTGGCACATGGTCGCTGCACACTACTTATTGCTGATATAGTTATTTTAAACTATAAAATAGACTTGCAATGTGTTTGATTAAAGTTACAAAGGTTAACTTTCTCAAAATTACCAAGAAGGAACAGAATATTAATGTGTCCTAATCTCATGGATGCCGCCCCTCTTTTGGCCATAAGTGTTGCTCTGCCATTCTCTCATTGTAAGCAGCTACAAACCATGGGCCTCTTTTATTAAAAAGTGGCATAACGCCGTGCACCTTCCTGCACATAAACAATTATTAATGGTGTTTTGCTCTTTCTATGTGTGCTTCAGAATGCAGCACATGTAGGAAAAGCAAAAACTAGGAGAAATAAAAGTATTTCTCCTGGTTGCGCCACTTTAAATCAACCCCTGGGGTGCCCTTAGTTTTGGCGCTGCCTCGGATTTAAGTTTCCTTCCAAAATCTGGGGCAGTGTCAAAAAGCAATGGGTGTTGCACCCATTGCATGTCCCTCTGCCATGGAAAACTGCATTGAGGAAGGGGGAATTTTTATAAGGGGGCATTAAGCCACACAAAGTGGCATGATGCACCCTTGTAAATATGGAAAATGGCACAGCGCCACTGGAGTGCCACTAAAAAGGATGCTCTGGTGGCAGTAGGGGATCGTAAATAAGCCCTCATTTAAAAAAAAAAAAAAAAAAGAGTTTTAGTTTTCTCTGTGTTTTATTTGTGTTGCAGACCGAGTAGGGTGCCTTTCTGCTTACAGCGAGGGTGGGGATGAGGCTTGAGTGACAGCAGGAACTCCAGGGAGGTCTCCAGAGCTTTGACGTGAAGTGTGCATGTCATGCTGGATTTCTTTCTTGCTGTGTCCATCCAGGCATGTGCACTTCAGGGCTCTCGGACCTGTGCAATGTTAGTGCAATACTGACACAGCCTGCCATTCTCTCCTGGAGCCCAGGATTTCCCCTGCCCTAGCCAATCCTGGATCAGCTCTTATGCTGTTCACTTCAATCAGCAAGAGAGCAGGGTCAGTATTGGCTCAGATGCAAGGTGGGTACAAATGTCATTATTCCCAAGACAGATCTACAAGTTAGATAACGCGGGTTGGGAGGTTCACAGAGCAGGGACAACCATTGTATGACTATTTTGAACCTATCCATTGACTGGCTATGTTCAGTCCCTTGCTGTGTGAAGCAATGCTTTCTTCCCTCCACACCTAAGGCCTGGGTTGGAAATGCCGCAAGGTAGTGGAAGTGAGAAATAGTTTCTTTGTCCTGCTTCTCTGTCCATATCAACGCACGTGGTGGGTGTACTTGGAGGTCGTGACCGAGAGGCTGTCCAGTCCTGCTTTATTATTTGAATTCAGCCCTGAAACAACAGCCATTAAACCTCAGTGTCCTACAGAGACTTCACTTCATAATCATAAGTTAAAATTTCTTAATCAATGAATCGTACTCCTCGCTGTTCTTATTATATGTGCAGAAACGTTCCAGTCTCCTGGCTTTCCTTCATAGAAATAAGCCTATTTGCTACTTTTGTGTATTGTGCTACAGACATCAGCATACTCGGCCAACTGAGAAGTCTCACCTCGCCTTCCCCACACCAGCCACTTTCACTTAACCTTTCAGACTCTGTCAGTCACCCTCCCCCTGCTGCATTAGTCGGTACTGGCCCCTGGAGCGCAGGACTGAAGGTCCCAGGTCTAGATAAAGAACTTACAGTTCGCATCACTGTGAATGCACTGAACACAACAGTTGTGCATGATTTGCTTCACTACAGAATATGAGACGTTTACTCAATGTTTTGAAGATTTTTATGCTCGGGCATGACATGTTTAAAGAAAAAAATACAAGACAAAATAAACATTGATAGATAATCTGTTCCTTGTACATGAATGTAAATCCGTGTCACCGAAAATATAGGTGCCGCAATATTTAACTGCAAGTGTGTCTCATATATGGTGAAAGTCCTGAATAAGCATCCTTTAAATGCACTCTTTAAATTCCGACACAACTGCTGCTCACAGGGAGAAGAGGAGAGGTGATGAGATGGATATGACAAGGGGACTGAAGAGTGACATGAATTTTCAAATAATTGAGCGCTTTAGTAAACATGGAGATCCGATGAAATAACAATTTGGTGGAGGAAGAGCCTTCCCTGCGTGAGTTTGCAATGCATATGAATAAGTCAGGCGCACCTTAAAATGTAAAACTGCAAGAATGGGGCCATGGGAGGGGGACGATTATTAATTCATTAATGTCATTAGTGTTTATTAAAATGTTTCATTTAATGTCATTGTCTCTCATTGTGAAACAATTATTCGTATCGCTGGCATAATACCATTCACTTATTGGGTTAATGTCACCTGTGTTTTATTTTTTTAATTTTCTGGATTATTATTGATGAGTAAAGTCATTGACAAATATTTTCGTATAACTTCCATCCACATTGTCATTCTGCTTGATGAAGTTCTTGTATTGCTGGAAGGCCACAGCCTAAATGAAAAATGAACCCTTTAAGGTGCCCTCTTAACTTGCACTTAGGGACACCGATATGATTTTTTTATCTCCGTTTCTAAAGCACATTTTTCAAATTTAAGACCTTGCCACCAGAGGAATTAAACCTATATGTTTAGGTGATATGATACACAAAACCCAACGATGTGAATGAGAAATCCCTGCCCCAACATGCTTTATTAAAATGTCCCCTTTTAGAAATGGGGTTTCTGGTTGGCTAGGGTATGCACCTAAGCCAGGCAGAACCCACCCACTCTAGTCAGGGCAAGGGAGTTACACGTCCAAGATAACCCCTGCTCACCCCCTTGGTAACTTGGCACGAGCAGTTGGGCTTATCCCAAAGCCAATGTGTAAAATGTTTGCACAACACAATGACACAATATCCCCACCACAAAGGAAACACAACACCAGATTATATGAAAATATACCGTATTGTACACAACCCAATTATTAGACCAAACATCACATATCAGTACTATCCTGCTACCTTAGCAGTTGTCAGAACGTTACACATTAGTTACTTTGCAAAATAGCAGTAGTCACATATAACACACAGGTTACTCAATATTCGGCAACGTAAGCAGTAGTCAGGAAACACGTTACTACACCAAAACACTTGTCATAAGAATATCATAAATGCCCTTAGTAGGAACATTAGATAACATACGGCAAGTCATCAACACATATTAACATGTTATGCCCATAACAGGAACATGTTCATACATATAGCAATACATCATACACAGGTAGGCAATATATATATTCAAGTCTGTAAGAACAACTTAGATTAGCTATATTGTTCGTTTTGAAAATACCTGCTTGTCTGATGTTACCTCTAGTGGCTAGAAGATGAAAAATGGGGCCCCGGTGCTCCTCTGTGCAAAACGGGGGCCTCCCTTATCCGTTGGCCGGAGAAGGGCGGCACGCACCTCCTCTCTTCTGTGGACAGGCCCCTCCAGAGACCCCTGATTACTAGGTTCCCCTCTGGGCCTCAACCGGCCCTCATGAAGGGAGGGGCCAACGTCCTCGGGGTAATGTGAGAGGAGGGGGTGCCACATGCCCCGTCTGACTTTGAAACGTGCCCCTCCAGGGGCCTGTGATTTTGTGGGGTCTCCCCCAGGACTGTCCTGGCCCTCCACTGTGGGGGGAGACCACAAATACTGACACTGGCCCGCACGGGGCCACACAAGAAAGTCTGGAGCGTTGGGGAAGCAGGAGGAGCCTCCGGTGAGGCTTCCCTTCCCCCTGCCCGGCAGAAGAATCCAAAAAGGGGCCTGGTGTGGTGAGGGAGCCTTCAATGAGGCTTCCTTCCCCTCCCACCGGCTCCTATAGCACTCAACAGCCCGTCCGGCCGTCGGAAAGGAGCAGGCACCAAAGTCAGTGCCTGCCTGTGCACCGGGGGTGCTCCATGGAGCGCACTTCTCCCCAGGGGCATGACAGGAGCGCTCATGCTCCAAATTTGCTGTCAGTGGAATCTCCTTGTGCCCCGGGGGCACGAAGCAGAGCTCACTCGCGCTGAGCTGCAGCAGCTCCCCTGGGCTGCGGCGGTGATTTCGGCCATCAAGACGCGCTTCTGCAAAAGCGCTGGAACCACCAATAAAGCCTGGGTCGTGGCAGTGATCTTTTTGTGTGAAAAGGAATAAGCGTTTTTTAAGGGTGAAGCACCAACAAGGGGAAGCGCTTTCAAGCGCTAAGGAAATCCCCAAAGGAGCGCTTTCCCAAGCGCTTAGCTTAGGAACAAGGTGAAGCACCCCTCGTGCTTTAGGGTGGATGCAGGGGCTACAGCACCCTGCCACTGGAAGCAGAGTTCCAGGAAAAGGCCCACAGGTGGAGGGGCCTATCAGGCCAGCACAAGGAGGATGCAGCAAGTGGAAAGTCCTTTTCAGTGACCAAGCAGGTCAAAGGTAAGCACAGCAGCAGCATTCCATGGCGGTTCCTGGTGAGTCCTTCCAGCATTTCTGTGTCCAGTTCCAGGATGATTTCAAGAGTCTCCAAATTGTGGGGAAAATTCCCCTGTACTTGTACTCAGTCCTTACAATGTTTTGCAATGGTAGGGAGAGGAGGTTCCAGCCAGTGACAACTGGTTCTCGGAGTGCCCACTCTCTCCTTCAGCACAGGCTCCAAACATCAGTGGGGGGTAAACAACCCTATTGTGTGAGGCCAGGGCACAGCCTTTACAAATGTAGGTGTGCCTCACCTCTCCCTTCTCTCAGCCCAGAAAGACTAATCAGTATGTAGATGCACCTCTGTGACACCTCCACCCTCCCTGTGTTCAGGCTGTCTGAAAAGTATGCACACAGCCCCAACTGTCACTCTGCCCAGATGTGGATTGGAGTCAAGCTGCAAAACACCAGAGTCATAAGCACAGATAAATGTGCACTTTCTAGAAGTGGCATTTCTGTAATAGTAATAAAAAATACACCTACACCAGAAGGCAGCATTTATTGTCACCATCACAACCATACCAAACATGCCTACGCTACCCCTCATAAATCAGACAATACCCCTTACACATAAGGCAGGCCATTTCTAATGCAATCTTATGAGAAGGCAGCACTCACAGCAGTGAGACACCAAGTTAGGCTGTTTGTCACTACCACGACAGGACACGCAACCTGGCACATGTCCTGCCTTCTACATACATGGGACCCTGCCCAAAGGGCTAGCTAGGGCGTACCTTAGGGGTGACTTACATGTAGTAAAAGGGGAGTTCTGGGCCTGGCAAGTAAATTTAGATGCCAGGTTCCTGTGGCAGAAAACTGCGCACACAGGCCCTGCACTAGCAGGCCTGACACAGGTCTGAAAGTCTACTTCAGTGGGTGGCGCAAGCAGCGCTGCAGGCCCACTAGTAGTATTTAATTTACAGGCCCTGGGTATAGAGTTATCACTGTACAAGGGACTTATAGGTAAATTAAATATGGCGATTAGGTATAAGCCAATCATACCAACTTTAGATGGGAGAGCACCTTCACTTTAGCACTGGTCAGCAGTGATAAAGTGCTCAGAGTCCTAGAGCCAACAGAGAGAGGTCAGAAAAACCAGGTCATAGACTGTGGTGGCACTACTTGGGAGGGAAGGACTAACAGATGCCAGAGCCCAGGTGCTCGAGTGAAGGTAATTGGACACTTATGTCCCTCTGGCTTCAGAATAGGAGGCCAGCCAGCTAGCCCTTGGAGTCACTCTGAGGTCCTGGATTTAGAGATGCAGATCCAGTCCTTCTTTCCCAGGCAAGAGGCCAGCAGGTCAGCAGTCCTTCAGAGCACCAGTCTAGTAGATTGGCAGTTCTTTCAGGGCACAGCAGTCCTTCCTGGCAGAGTCCACAGGTCGAGACCTGCAATAAAGATTTGGGTATAAGAGTCCATTATTGATACCTGGTGCCCTCTTTGAACTGGAGGGATCTTCTAGATCTTTCTACCCCCCTGTGGTGTCAAACATCCCCTTTCTCACTTTCCTGGCCCCAGCTTGTCTGGGTCCATAAAATACCAGTGTCAAACCCTTTGTGAGAGTACTCAGACACAGCCTTTATAAAGGTCAAGTATGGTAGGTGACAGCCCCTCAACTTCGTTAACTCAGAGTGACCCAGCCTGCCAACAACTATCGCCCCTTTGTCTCACTGTGTGGGAACAATACGCAAAGACCAACTGCCAGCTACACCTTGTCATGTGACCCAGGATTAGGCTTGCAGGCATCAAATGGTTAGGACAAGAAAATGCCAACTTTCTAAAAGTGTAATTCTCAAAATTGTGAATAACAATCTGACTTTACAATTAAAGAGAGCTTTTAATTTCAATTCTTTAGACTCTAAACTTGACCTGTTTACCTGTTCTCGATTTGAAGTTACAGCTTATTAAATGTAATACAGTAACTTCAACATTATTCTATGGGAGTGGTAGGTCTTGCTGTGGTGAAATACAAATTTAGGAGTTTTTTCACCACCAGAACATGTAAACCTAAGTGTACATGTCCTAATTTTTAAATAGACTGTACCTTGCCCTCTAGGCTGTTCTGGGCCTACACCCTAGGGGTGACGTTTGTATTAAAAAGGAAGGTTTGGGTCTTGCTATGAGATTTATTTTGCCTGGTCAAAATGGCAGTTCAAAACTTCACATACAGATTGCAATGGCAGGCCTGAGACATGTTTAAAGGGATACATAACTGGGTGACACAATCAGAGCTGCAGGCTCTCTAGTTGCTTTTATTTACAGGCCCGGGCCACAGATAGCACCACTTTACTAGGGACGTACAAGTAAATTAAATGGGTCATTGGGTGTAAGCCAATTCTACCATGTTTTAAAGAGAAAGCATAAGTGCTTTAACACTTGTTAGCAGCGGTAAAGTGCTCAGAGTCCTTAAGCCAACAAAACTGAAGTCAGCAAAACGGAGGGTTGAAGGCAAAATAGTAGGGGAGAACCATGCCAAGGATGCCAGATCTACCACAACCTGAACTCACCAAACTAAATGAAGGTTGGATGCGTGAATATGAGGCTTTACAATGAATCACGTCTTATTTGAAAGGGGGCAATTGAGGTGAAAGCACAACACTCAGCAGTGAAACCTTAACCAAACTCTGTTTGCTGAGACAAGGGGATTAGATTGAGATCCTCTGTATTGCTCTATCAGGGCGCTGAATCATGTTTGAGTCATTAAAAAAAGTGTCACAGTCAGTTATAGCTTGATAATTAATAAAAACTTCACTCCCTAATTACCAGAACGAAACATTGGCAAACTAGAACACATCCATTAAGCTGCAAATCAATATCTAATGATTAAAGGACTAATATTTGAAACTGTTTGGTAGAGGAGATTTGTTAATGCCTGTTAAGCACAACTGTATGGTTTACGGCCACGATATTTACTTTGATGCAGAGAAGCCAAAGCTAATAAAACATGGCTGAAAATATAGATTCGTGATTGCGAAAAATTAAAACGTTCGCTCTCCGGTGGGGTAGTCAGACACCGAGAGAACGGCGAGACACAAATTTACTTGCTGATCTTTGAAAACTCAGTAGTCCCTGATGATGTTTTTTGATTTGAATCTGTCCTTGATGCAAAACTTTGAACTACTTTGTATGCTTCATGAAAAGAATGTACCTGGATATAATTTGCATCTCAAACATATGCTAATATTTCTGTATTAACCCTGTGGCATTAAATGCAGAGACATACATTGTATGCTAAGTTGTACTACTGTACCGGGTGGACTGGAAGCGTTGCTTCACCGAGCCATAGGCACTGAATGAAATACAGACTACTTGCATGGTTGTCAGTTCCAATCACAAAGTCGTCTGGAGTAAGGGTCAGTTTACCTCTTACCAAGTACTTCAGATCTTACATTACTTAACATTATTCACATCTCAAGTAATCAAGAAACAGAGAGCAGGTTCCTACTTTTGCAGTGTCGTGTTAGAAAATTGTCAAAAAAAATTCAAAGAACTCTGCTTAACCAGGGACATCTTAAGGATTTTGGGGCCAAGCATATTATGGGGACTCCCTGTTTGGAACAGTCTTGAATTTATGATCTAATTTCAGCTCTTTCATGCCCTCTTTGGCCATGTCACCCACAGTGTACAGGCACACTCGTTCCAATTCTAAAAGTGTTTGCATCTCATATAGATAGTGATGTGTTTTTAATATTGTACCAGCAGCTGCTCACTAATGTTACTGAAAATAATTTCTGCAACACCTACCCATTTCTTATTAGTGAGGTCCTGTTTCGAGCTAAAAAAACGTTTATGGATGTTGCATTGAGGATAAATACAGCATTTCTCTGCAAAATGTCTGTAACTGTTTCTCACACAGCATTGACATTAAAAATAAATGAAAGAAAAACGGTATTTAAAACAATCCTTTAAGAATTATTCAAGGTCATCAGAGCAGGTCTCTCTGCAGAACCCTTGGGCCAGAGTCCACTTAGATCTGTTTCGTCTTTTTCTAAACAGGCCTTCATGAGACAATAAGCAGATTCGGTGGGGCTATAAAGACATAGGGCACGACAGCCCATGGAGAACGGAGAGCCGTCCATCAGGCTTAACATCCGCTACTATGACAAATGTTAGTCAGTGCAGTTCAGAGACAACCTCTGGCTGAGCATTCAACTCTGAGTTGAAAGGAACCGCCTTTTCTGTGATGCCTTTCATGGTGCAAGATAAACACCCGCCATCAGTGTTTATCCCACTACCAAATCGGGAAGATTTTTCTTGAAAATAAAAAACACTGACACCCCACACACTTGGAGATTCCTTCCAGAAAATGGAGGGTCATTTTCTTTGCCCCATCAGCAGGTTTTTCCTTCCAGGGTTGTACCAAATATAAGCATGAGGCCTCCATGCTAAATGTAGTCAGTGGTCTGAATAATTTGCTTAGACAACCCCTACATAGACATGCCATCAAGGTAAGTTTCCATCAAAGAAGCCAATAGTGGATCTGTTCACAAAGTGGACGGTTCACTCATCCCTGAATGAGCTTGATGCAACGTCATGTTTGCAAACCAGTACCATATTTGTCAAACTCTGAATCAACCTCTTGAAACACAGAATAAGAACATATAGAAACTTAAAAACAAATTGCAAAAGAAAAAATACAAAAATATCAACGTGCAAAATGTCTGACCATTTATCAATAGTTAAATCCAGGC
The DNA here is from genome assembly GCF_031143425.1 of Pleurodeles waltl. Taxonomy (NCBI): domain Eukaryota; kingdom Metazoa; phylum Chordata; class Amphibia; order Caudata; family Salamandridae; genus Pleurodeles; species Pleurodeles waltl. The sequence continues at coordinate 161,682,780 of NC_090451.1, read as the reverse complement.
ATCTCTTCTCATTGACTGTCAGGCTTAGTTAAGCTGCTACCCTAGCTACAGTACTATCAGGATTAAGGGCAAGTGATGTTGCGATTAGTTACATGTGGAATCTTCTGACCATAGATATTTTCTTTAGGTCTTTGTGAGTGCAGTCGATATTTTTCATTCTTTGTATAGACTAAGGCCCAAATATTTTTCGATGCAAAGCAGATGAACAGCCATATTTGCTATGCTGCAGGGCTCAAGGGGAAAACAGCACAGAGCCATATTTTCTAAGACTGACCTTCTTACGCTATTACCTCCTCCTCTGTCACTCAAATGGCGCCCTAGTGCCACACACTCACAACCTCCCAGCGTGGCACAGAGGCCAGTGTGAACTGTCCAGCATAGGATTTGAACTGGAAGCATACCCTTCCTATATGCAATATGTAAGTTTTGTAGAGAAATTCACACATTTTCCCTTGCTCATGCCTGCTTCCACTAGGTGTTATGTTCTGATGCAAAGCCTGGTCAGTATATTAGGTTTAGCAGGGGAAGGCATATTTTGCACTATTAAAAAGGCACCTTTCGTGCAAGAAACACATTTTCCCCTCAATAGTAAATAACGAGCATTGCTTGGCTTTGCATTGTCAAAAGGCATTAGGAAATCCTGGGCCTATATTTTTCAAAGCTAAGTTGAAGAAACTTGAGTTGTAGCTACCAATCAAAACCAGTGAGGGATCAACCACATTCCTTTGTTAAAGCCAAGGTTCCTATGTTGGCCTAAATATTGTTATGTGTCTCACTATTTAGGTAAGACACTTCACCCCGGTATGGCATAGGCCACTTCCGTATCAATTATTTCTAACACCCAAATTGTGTTTGGAACAACATGCTCTGAAGCAACTATACATTGACCTTTAGCTCTATCGAAATCAAACAAAGGTGCATACATCTGGGCTTAAGAATGGTCTCCAAAATAAACAAAAAGGCCTCTAAAAGCTAACGTTTGGAGAAAAAAAACATACATCAACTGCAACAAACTTTCCTCCCAGAGCTACTAGAAGCAGAATGCACAGGTGGGCAAAGCAAGCAAATCATTTCCGATGTATACCACTAACAAAAGCTATGGTTATGGGCACAGACATAGTAATTTAAAACAGCAAACCATAAACACACTAAGAAGTAGGGGCATGCCCGATATAGAAAGAAAAAATGCTTAATAGAGTCCCAAGGAAAGAACTATTTTACCTCATCACACCGTTCACCAGCACAACAGTTTGAAAAACCCAAATGCAAATAAAAAGGAATTAACATACCAAATTATTCTAAAAGTTAGGCTAATATGGTAAAGTGGTCGGAACATTTTATCAGATGTTGATTCCAACCAACATAGTACAGAGGTCCAATATTTAGTTATGTATCTGCAACATTTCACAGTGAAATGCCCTAGACCTGCTCTCTTCTTTTGGAAGACCAATATACTCAAGTTTGTATAGATAATATAAAATTTGATTAGATGGTATAGGTTGATGGCTTCAGGATACTCAACTAAGGTTGTATGTCAAACATGGAGGCTAATAATATTACGCTAGAATTATGTAGAGCTCAGTGTTGAATACCAAACTATTATCAAGGTAAGGATATGTAGGGAAGTACAAATGACTATTTCTAATGCCACATCTACTTACATTGATGACACTGGTTGTCGATATTTTTTAGGGTGATAAAAAAAAACAATGCCTTGGTAGAACATCCTAAATAGCAAGCTTAAACTGACCAAATGGGATGCATTTCTAATATAGTGTATTACAATTGCATTGGTGTGGATATTGCGGAAATGGAAAGATATTGCGCCACCACGCGTATGTGTGTGGTGGGCGTAGACTGTTCAGGTATTTTAAGTTGAGAGAGGCAAGCTCCAAGTGTAGAATGCTGACCAATATTCAAAAAGGTGACTGAGGGGCAGGATGACTAGATGGATGTGGGGAACCAGAGGCAACAACAATCAATTGAGAGCAAGATGGTAGGCTACATGCAGGATGATGACCCTGTTGCAGGATGGCATCAACATTTTGTGAGGATGACATAGCTGCATGATGGCTATCAGGTTGAGTTATGGTCTTGATTCCTAATGTGACCCAGCAGGCAGGACAGTGGCTAGAAAAGGTAAGCTGAATGGTGCTCTGAAGCAAATTGGTTAAATTGATACAGAATTGTGACATGGATGCAAAATTATATACTGTGTGCAGCATGGTTTTCTTTGTGTAGGAAAGTTCACTATGCGCACCATTGTATAATGCGTGTAGGATATTTCCTGGGATGATAGTATGTTAAATGGTAAGTCAGATGACAACTTGAGTGCATCATGGTAATCTAATTTCCAGGTGGTCCCAGGGGGATGGATGTAAACCTGAATGAGGGATCACCTAGGTAAATGCTGATGATGCATGAAGTGTTAGGCTGGAATTATGAAGCCAAATAGAGTGGTGCCTTGGATGTATAAGAATATCAAGAAAGCCGAAGGGACTGCAGGATTGTGACATACAGTGGTGTGACAAACGCCTCAGCAGCCCCTGAGCTCCAAGGACACCCCCTCAGCACAGAACCCTGGCCTGAGAGCTCTTGAGTGAGTTTGTAGAAGCAGCCACGCCCATGTACTTTGCAGGGGGGGCCCCTCAAGTTTCCTTACACAACTGGTGACATATATTATTGATGATGCCTGGAAGGCAGAATAGTGATCTGATTATGGCACCATTACTCAGTGGTAGGATGTTCACCCGAGGGTTGTAGGGTGACGTGAGCGTATGCTTGCAATGCTTTGCCTGTCTAGACTCTAGACTCTATCTAAAACTTATTAAAAGCACTCAGTGTGGCCAGTGTATGTAGCCATTCTGAATATGTAATCTGAGCTTTGCCCATCGGGCTAACACACACACGCAGCAGAAACTCATGTGCAAATAAAGATCTAACATTTTATCTATGACAAAGCTCTAAGTGCTTAGCAGTGCCTCAGAGGTTCACCTGGACATGGACATTAGGACCATGAAAATGAGAGCAGATTCCTGTGAGGTAGATATGGACAGACACATTTATTTTTACTTGGTGCGTTCTCACCTCCAATAAAATCCCCAAAGATGGAGGGGTATATCCTAGGACAACTTGGAATGAGGTCCGTGGAGTGAGAACCCTCAGTTAAATAAACTTCTCAGCTTCAGAGATATTTTTAATAAATAAGAGATCTCTGAAAATGCTAAGAAATATTTTCTCTGTTTCATGATGCTAAAACCCAAGTAAACCGAAATACATACTTTTTAAACCTAGGCCCCATGTCGCCTCAAATACTTAACTAAAAATGTCTGCCTCCGAATTAAAATAAATCCAGTGCTTGAATCGTGAACGTATGCATTTGTCAAAATTATTCATGACCCATTTTTTTGGCTTTAAGGTTAAAGATTCACCGCACTTACATATTGTTAAAATATTTTGATACCATGTTGAACAGTATATATAGAAAGTTCTAATAAAACCAGTAAAGCCTTTCAATTATTGTGTGGGAAATACATGCTGGGTAAAGTCGACCATTAAAATATTTAAGACCTACACAACATATTTAGATCTGTCATCCACTTGACTGGCCCTGTCGCCTATCAATGAGGCAGTGCTTCTGTAGCAAGCAAATCACAGATTGCCGGGGGTCACAGCTAGAAAATCCTGCTGCCTAGCAGAAATGAAAAATAAGTCCACAAAAATGGTGCGCCTTTAAAGAATAGTTAGCACAGTCGGTGTCCGTCCCATTAATAAAATAGAGGCTTGCTTCTGGCATGCGTTATGATAACCAGACTTAGACAACTACATGGTGCCAATTTGCCTCACTGGCAGGATGGCAGAATGTGACATGCGTGATCTCCAGCGAATGGTAGCCTTATTTTTTTCTGATTCGTTCTTCAACCTGAATATGGGGTGACTTTTACCCGCCACGAGGTAATTCATCTTTTCAACCGTGTGATATTTTAAAGGCCAAACATGTTGCTCCATTTCTCACATTGACAGTCTGTGAAAGGTGGTGTGATTTTGCATCAGAGCTCTTGTTTTTTGCCATCCTCAGCCTCACTCGTCAGGTGATTGAAGTGAATGCGGGCAAATGAGGCCGCTGGATGGATCTGCAGCAGCTTGTCTCATATTGTAGTATCATGCAATAAACTACTGTTATTACACGTGATATTGTTAATTATATTCAATTTGTAAAAATATCACTATGTGAATCCATTAGAAAATATTGAACTTTCAATCTCATCACCTTTCTTTAAAAATATATCTGGAGCAAATCTGCCATTCAGACCCTCTACTGTGCTGCTCTGGAAGTGCTTCAACCACCTGAGTTAGACTTTGGTGGCCGGCTGCTTACCCTGTCCCACAGTCCTCTCGCACTTTCCACATGTTATAGCTCTTTTCGGTCTACCTATTGATTTCCAAGTGTACTTATCTCTCCTCACTCTATCCACATTACCACTCATGACTTTCACCTTTGGTGCATGCCTTCCTTAAACACAAAGTACATCACTGCCAGAAAGGAATTAAGGGACCGATGTATGACCATTACAGATTAGAACTCGCAATTTGCATTTTGTTTTGCGAGCTCCAAATTGAAAGTCACAATCTGTAATGGACAAGAGTGTCTGAGACACTGTTAGCGATTCCCGAATGACCTGCCTCATTAATATTCATGAGGCAGGTCGCAATTTGCGGCCCATTTGAGAATGGGTGCACTAACCAGGATGGTGGCATGCTGGGGTCAGCAGACCACCATGTCAGTGACTGCTCTTTCAATAGAGCAGTTTATTATTATTATTATTTTTTTAAAAATGCAGCCTGTTTTCCTTAAAGGAAAACGGGATGCATTTCAAAAACAAAAATGAAATGTTTTCTTTTCATTTTCTCAGAGTAGGCAGTGATTCGTGGGACCACTGCCTGCTCTGAAAAAACATTTTCGCTGCCATTCACAAAGGGCAATGGGTACCGTAGGGACCCCTTCTCGTTTGCGAATGGGTTAACACAAATTTGAATTTGGTGTTAACTACGATTGTTTTGTGACCTCATTCACAGTCACAAAACAATCATTGTGAGTTGCAATTAGGAAGGAACACCCTTGGAACTCCCCTTCTAATTATGGGTCACAATGCCTATTTTGCAAGTCTGTAACAGGATACCGACTTACAAAATAGGGATGGCAACTTGTGCAAGCTCATTTTGTGGTCACAAACAGTGAAATTTGCCTTTTCCGACCGCACAATTGCTTTGTACATTGGGCCCAAAGATCAGACTGCGAAATGCAGACCAGTTTAAAAAATGAACCTTTGAGAAGCATAATGCATTTCGCAAGGAACTGTTTTATTTTTGTTTTTTTTAAACTGTGGACCCCTCAACATCAACCTACGTAATGCAAAACCTTGTCCTTCACTGTTGTTTTATCAATATTTTTAGTTAATTTTTTTGATAGTTGAAAGTTTGATTACTGGAAATGCCAGGGTAGAGTAAGATTGTTATGTGTTTCACCAAGAAAATCAAGTGACGTTTCGAAAGAAGAAGATAAAGCTTAATTTTTCTATTATCAAATCATACCAGCTGATTTATGATTGGGTATCCATTTTAGGTTTTGTTTTTTTCCACATCTCTCCTTTTCATTGTCTCTGGTTCCCGGGGGTTCATCAAATCTCTGGAATGACCCACATGTTTCTCCCCTGAGGTGGGGAGATTACATTAAATATTGCCTCATTTTAGAGCTCATCACCACTTTATAGATTTGAGGCAAGATGGTGCAAGTCAGCCATTTTCCCCAGTCTGCGCTCTTTCTCTATCATGAGGCAGGAGAGAACCAAGCGAAAGTATTGCAGTACCTCAGGAGATCAGGCTTTCTATCGAAATCTGTGGGTATTTTGTGCTAACCCGCCTCCCTAAGGCCCCTTTGAGTCAAATGGATGCAAAGTAGGAGAAGACATTTTCAGTGCTTTGAAAATTGTTAGTTGTTTACAATTATGCATTCACAATATGTGAATAGTAAATGGCTAAGGACATCCATAACTGTGCATACAGAATAAAAGGGATGTTCCTTTGATAAAGTCCTCGAAGATTAAATGAGCCATTGCAATGACAGAAGAACAATGTCCACTGACGATAAGTATTGTTCTATTCACAAAAGGACATTCTATTAAGACTAGAAGGTGATGTTCTATTGACAAAGGAACATTATATTCAGAATAGGAGTGCTCTTCCACTGGCAAAACAGGCCACACAGAATAGAAGAGTTGTTCACTGACAATAAATAGCCATCCCAAAACAGCTTTTCCTTCACCGTATATTAGTGTGCTTTTTTCAAAATAGGTTTTCAACTGAAGTGACATTCTCAATATCTTCATTTGTTGCATTGATCAACTTTTTCAAATAGATAGGCCAGAATCTATTGCTGACGATCTGGTAGGCAGACTTTGGACCCTCTGGAAACATAAATGAGATATTGCTTACACATCAATGCTAAACCTTTTTGCATTGTTCTCTCCTTTTGTAAGAATTTGCCAACTATATTCTCCTTTTAATTCAATTTCTTACAGACATTTTTGGGAGTTAGGATTTTATTTACAGTTGGGCAGACAGGGTACTAATTTAAAACATGATGAATATCCTACCCCCTGTAATATGAGTGACAGAGTATAAGTCATTTGTAATACAGTAAGGAGACATGTGTCATGTTTGTGATGCAGTATCCCATCTACCAAACTCTAAATAGAGCCCATAGGGTGATTTTCAGTTTGGATCATAGTACTCCATCCATCAAGATGGCAGAGGACATTACGCCGACTATACTCACGGATTATCATTTACCAGATTTAGAAACTACTGCTGACTCACTGGTGATCCCTGTACCTTGACAGGAGTCATCATGGTACAAAAAGTTTTGTGAAGGCTGCCATCGATTTTAACAACTGTCCACCACATTTTTACTATTGTTTTGTTTTTCAAAAATGAACTCACAAAATGGGAGCTTAGTACTGCAAATCAAAAACTAATGACCTCATATTTTAACTAGGACAGGAGGTGTAAAACCCTTCCTCGAATGGCCGCTCTTCTGCCAGGTCACTGAAGGAAGCCTTACCTTGACAGAGCCAGCAGGGACTCCAGCAATAGAAACCAGACTGTGCTCCTGACCCTAAATAAGGTGAGTGGACTGTCATTTTGGCAGAATAATTACTCTGTCATGTTTGTGATGCAGTGCCATGTCTGCCAAACTCTAAATAATCTCATTGGCTCTTTAGATATTCCTTTTTTAAGTCTTGTACTTACAATACATCACATACATATCCCTGGATGTTTGTCTTGCCACTTAGGCACATCTGCAAATGCTGATCCATGGATGTGTAGGCTCTTGTATTTTGACAGTGAGGGTGCTCATTAAAAGCTCACTTTAAAGGGTCACTTTTCTCTTGCATGTCACTCATATACTTTTCAAAAATCTTTCTAGGAATTTGATTGTGCTGACTTTTCGTAGTATACACACATCTAAGTAGAAGGACTAGTTTAGCATTTATGGTCACCACCTTTCATTTTCTCGTTCTCCACTACACACCGCATCTTTGCTCCATCAAGGCAATCCTGTCACATCTTTACAGTTCCGTGTTTAAATCGTCTTTAATCTCTGCAATAATTTGTTTACTTTTCTAGTGGAGATTTGAGCCTCTCGTTTACTCTGGATATATTTTCGAATTGTTCAAAGTCCTTCTATGAGCATGGCGAAGTCACACACTCTACAAATGACCTATATGTTTGGTACAATTTTGTTAGTTTCTATGAACCTTGTAACAGCAGATGTGCTCAGACATTTTCACAAGACAGCTCCATTGTGTTACTCTTTGTGTAGACTCGCTGTGTGCTCATTGATGCTAAGGTGCTCGCAATTGCTATCTGCATTCATACAAATTATCACCTTGAGTTGAGTGGAAGAGAAGTTGGATCAATTAGTGAAGCACTAAGTCACTGACCTATCAGCAGCTGGGCTGAATGCCTCCAGTTTATAAAGTGCCTATTACAAACACTTGAGCAACTTTCAGTTGATATAGACATATGGTAGATTCTACACTGGTACATCATTTTTCAAAGAGTGAATCTGGCCTCGTCTAAGGTAATCGGTTGATCGTGCAATGTAATCTCGTGCTTCTCTAATGCAATCTGGTGTTCTTATAATGCTCTCCAGTGCCTTGGGCTCGGCTCGCACTAAATACAACTGCAAACAAGCATCGGCTATGCCAATAGGTCTCACATTTGCAAGAGTTAGAGCTATTGGTGTTGTAAATTACAATGTCTTTTATTTATGTTTTGGGTTTGGAGTGTTGTGGATGTTTGTATTGTGTATGGGAATTAGGCGTTTTGTTTTGGATTGTTAATTGTGGAATTGTGTGTGGTTCATTTGTGTTGGGTGTAGTTGATTTGTGTAATGGTATGTGAGATTTGCAGAGAATAGATAGGAAGACAGTGATAGTTTGTGTATCTAATGGTAAATGATTTTAAGAGAGCAGTAGAAAGCATGTGTGAAAGTGAAAAAAGGGTAGGGTATGCGACAGACCTATAAAGTAATAGTGTTTGTGTGCGTGCAACTTTAAGAGCAGTAGTGTGTGTGTTTCAGTGATGTTAAGTTTGAAAATGTATAGGAATAAAAGTGTGTTTGAAGTTTTTATTAACTTTTTGAGAGAGGTGGGAAGTGTGTGAGAGCAAGAGACAGTGGTGAGAGGGTATGAAAGAGGGACTTTGGTTTTGTTAATTAAATTGTATTAACTCAAAGTTAGTGTAGTTGTGAGCAACATTCTGCTACTTGTTTTTAATTATCATTGAGAGAATAAGTAAGAAATGGTGGGTGTATGTTGTTGGGAGTGACAGTAAGCGATATATTTTTAGTGTGTGAGAGGTTTTAAATGAGAAAGCAAATAAGTATTTGCGTTTAACTAATTAAAACAGAGAGGACAGATGGGAAGGGCTGCTTTATGGAGTGGAGAGAAGAGAGAGGAGGCTCATGCATGTAGAGGAGGTGAGAGAGGGATGGTGTTATTATGCAAGGAGCCTTGAGCAGTGTGGGGGTCCTGCAGAACGGAGAGTGTAGCTAGGACAGTGGGTGAAGAGACGGACACCTTTAAAGAGTGGGGGTGAGGTGGGGAGCTGCTGCTGTGGGAGACATGACTAATGGGAAGCAGAGACAATGACGGTTTATGTCACCAGATGCCTTGATGGAAATTATTCGGCATATCACAAAATTAACCAGTATGCAATATATACATACACACATGTTATAAACCACTCAACATAAAATACTGAGACAATGAATGTTGAGTGGGGCTACTCAGGTTAGAATACTGCTTAAACTTCTGCAAGAGTACAAGATACCAAGCTACTCAAACCATTGTCCAGGATGCAAATTTATGCATGGGGACCCCAATTCTGAAATATAGCAGTTACACAAAAGAAACTGCTTTGAGATTCCATCCCACAGAAAATATGTTTCTTATACTCTACAATAAACAACTGACCTTAATCTGCAAACCAGACAGAGCAAAAGTTATGCTATGCTTCCGGGAAACAAAACACCGCCCTGTAAATTGCCCTTCTATGGGTCAAAGATTTAAACAAGCTCTGCTCTCAATTTGCTGAAACCTCTTCCATGATCACAAACTTTTATATTCTCAAATGCAAATATGTTACTGACAGAGAAGGTTTACAATGCACAACTCTGGTTAACAATTGCGTCTGAGACATCCTTTTTCATGCTAGTCAATGAAGTCGGGTGTATTTTTGGCCCCAACTAAATTTGCAGGTTTTTTTTGTTTTTTAAAATAAAATAAAATAAAAAAAACAGAGTTAATTTGTAGTTGACTTCCATACAGGCCCACCAAGGTTACCATGAAAGTCATGCAACAAATGCTATGGATAATCATGAAATGTTGAACAATGGCTGGCATCAGTGACAAGGCATTCACGTACATTCTTACTGGTATCTGCTAAACCCTGGCTCACTTCAGTGTAATGTATCTGGTGCCAACACACTTGTTGCTGGTTAACAAAATAAGACTGGGGTGTGCAGTAGGGTGATCAACCCCATCAAGGTCATTAGGACACAGTTTCAATTTCTGGACTTTGCGTGGCAGACTAATGAACTCTGTGTGTTACCCTGCACTGTTTCCACTGAATTAGACTACGACACCTAAAATAAATGACTTGTAGGTGAGAAGTACAGGACTCTAGAGAGTGTCCTTAAGGGAGTGGTGGATTGAGGTTGTCACCCTTGTGTGCAAAGGAAAAGGGCTAGAATGCACCCCAAACGTCGACCTACTTAGAAGCACGCTGGAGTGAAAAAAAAGAGCACATGCAGAAAACTGGATGAGAATGGTGGAAGAATGTCAAAGCATATCTTGTGTGGCTGTAACAGTGCAAATATATTAAAGATATTTATTTGGGGTGGCGGTGACTATCAGAATATACAGATTTTTTTGGGCAGGTTTATACATCGCAAACATTGCCCAAGGGCATTAGAACACTTAACATGAGCACCAGACTACATTACACATGGTCAGTGTTTCTATTTAGTTGACACAAGAAGATTAAGAGACTTTCCCTGAAACACAGAATGCTGAGCTGGTGCTAGGACTTGAACCTGGGACCTGGTTCTGCAGTTCCAAAGTTTACACCTCTAGCCTTTTCGCCCTTCCCTATGCATTCAGCTCCTTTAGTTTTTATAAAAGTGTTAGCGTGGATGTGGCTAAAAAAAATGATGGCACAAGTTACCAGTATACATTTTGCATTCCCAGTTCAGGAATAACATCTCCTTAGAGGGACCTATATTGTTATTTTACTCTATAGTGCATAGTTTATCATACAATCTGTAGTAAACATTTGGAGATAGACACCCCCTCTTGACTTTAAAAAAATAAATAAAAAAATGACCACAGAGCCCTGAGCCAAAATTAATCTCCGGCCGGCTCAAAATCAATCTTTAATAATATAATGCAACCCCTGTCTGATTTGCAATATCCCAAAAATGAACTGCTCCAAGAGTAATAGTGCATCAAACTAGACATGCTATTGTACATACTGACCACTTAAGCAAAACCATGCACGTCTTTTTTTGGAGTGATGGTAGATGTTGCACCTGGCCAGTTTTGCGGGGTCACCCCCAATCTTTTTGCCTCCTATTTTTTCTGGCCAGTTTTTGTTGGCTTTAGGGCTCTGGGCACTTTACCACTGCTAAACAGTGCTAAAGTGCATATGCTCTCTGTGCAAATGGTACTGTTGATTGGTTTATCCATAATTGGTATATTTGTTTTACTGGTAAGTCCCTGGTAAAGTGCAACAGAGGTGCCAAGGGCCTGTAAATCAAATGAAACTAGTGGGCCTGCAGCACTGGTTGTGCCACCCACATTAGCAGCCCTGTAAACCTGGCTCAGACCTGCCACTGCAGTGTCTGTGTGTGCAGTTTTAAACTGCCAATTCGACTTGGCAAGTGTACCCACTTGCCAGGCCCAAACCTTCCCTTTTTATACATGTAAGGAACCCCTAAGGTAGGCCCTATGTAGCCCCCGGGCAGGGGGCAGTGTAAATTTAAGGTAGGACATATACTAGTGTGTTTTATATGTCCTAACAGTGACATACTGTCAAATTCGGTTTTCACTGTTGCAAGGCCTATCTCTCTCATAGGTTAACATGGGGGCTGCCTTTAAATATCTTTAAAGCTCAGATTCCCCTTGAGAGTAGATAAAAACATGAAGTTTGGGGTCTCTGAACTCACAATTTAAAAATACATCTTTTATTGAAGTTGGTTTCTGAATTGTCTGTGTGAAAATGCCACTTTTAGAAAGTAGCACTTGCTTCCTTAAACCATTCTGTGACTCTGCCTGTTTGTGGATTGTCTGTCTGGGTCAGTTTGACAGCTGGGCTGCTTTGCACCTCTCTAAACAGTGACACAAAGGGGGTGTGGGTGTAGCCTGCATATTCTGATGAGCCATCTGAGCTAGACGGGAGGAAGGAGTTGTTATTCAGACCTGAAAGGACTGTGCCTGCCCTCACACAATGCAGTCTGTGACCCCCTGGTGTGTCTCTGAGGCCTGGCCTGGACAAGGAAGGATCTCACAAACACTTAAGACTTTGTTTTGAAGTTTGCCAACTTCAAAGGCAGAAAGGGGTATAAGAGGAAGACTCAAAACCCCAGACTTTTAGAATCTTTCTGGAATCAAGAGGAACCTCTGCCAAGGAGAAGAACTAAAGAGCTGGAGGATGAGTACTGTCCCTTTGCTGTGTTGCTTTGCTGGACTGGCCTGGAGTTGCCGCTTCTGCCTCAAAAGCGTGCAAAGGGTGAACTTTGCTGTGTGTCCTGCTTGGAAAAGTTATCCAAGGGCTTGGAGTAGAGCTTGCCTCCTGTTGGAAGTCTCAGGGACACCAAATACTTCAGTTTCCTCCACCTGCAGCACTGGGAACTGTGTGTTTTGTGCTGCTCAAAAGGAGAAACCACTGCGACTCCACCAACACCACCATTGGCCTGCACCTTGACCTGCCAATGCCACACAGTCTCGCATTGCCCCGCTTCGCACCGCCACCCTTGTCTCACTGCCACCGAAATCGGACAACTTCATCGAGCCGATGCTCGCACCGCAACCTGTGGGCCCCGCACTCCGACATTACTTGCTCACACTACAGCCTGGGCATCCCCTCCGCCGGTGCTCCTGCTGACACCCGTGCCGCTGCCTGCACCGTGGCCTGTGGACACCACTAGTAAGGTACACAAAGCACCATCCTGTCCCACACCGCAGCCCGGTCCACCGACTCAAACATCCACAACTCCATTGTCGTCACCAAGCATCCTATCTGCACCGTGGCCTGTGGACACCGCTTGTGAGGGTCACAAAGCACCATCCCACAGGCTGGCTTCAGCAACGACGACGCCACTGCCTGCACCATGATCTGGTGACACCACACGTCACACCGCCCCGTTTCACACCACAACCCTGGTCTCACCGACACTGCTGGACACCGTCACTGAGCTGCTGCCTGCACCGTGAATTGTGGGTACCACATGTTGCATCATCCCACTTCGCACCGCAGCGCCAACCCCATCCACGCCAGCACTCCTGACATCATCGGTCTGGAGTTCGATCTGCACGTGTGTGACTTCAAGGGCCCGACGACTCCTGCACCAACTCTAGAACTGCAAATGCAAGGTACTGTTTGCTTGTCTTCCTGACACCGTAGCTGGTCCACCACTCCGCAGCAGGCCTGAACTGTTGGTTTTGTTGATCACGACCCAGGTGGAGCTATTTACTTCAAGGAACTTTATTTTTAAGATAAATCTTACAAAATTCAAATCTTTAGCACTATATGTTGGATTTTTATCGTTTTGGTCTTGTTTTATACAGATAAACATTGGCTATATTTCTAAAACTGGTGTGGTGTCCTTTTCTAGTGTTTTCATTTATTACAGTGTGTTATGTGAAAATGCTTTACAAATTGCTTCTGAGATAAGCCTGACTGCTTGTGCAAAGCTACCAAGGGGGTGATGAGGGGTTACCTGAGCGGGTATCTCCCTTATCCTGACTAGAGTGAGGGTCCCTACTTGGACAGGGTGCAAACCAACTGCCAACTAGATACCCCATATCTAACAGTGGACTATAAAAAAACTGTAAATATCAGGCCTAAAAGCCTCAAGCCAATGTACATTTCACTCGTTCCCTTAATTAAAGGTGTTAGTGGTGATAGATAATAAATAATTCAGGCCCACGGTGGAATCACTACTGAGGTATTCCAATGCTAATGGGTGTCATACACAGATACTGATGGCAGATAAGGTCAGCGACATCTAGGTCTGCCCGTTTCTCCACCTCTCGCAATGCCCGAGTGACTCAAGCGAGCCTCCTGTGCTGCTCTTTCCCAGGCCTTTTTGAATTCAGACATTACTTGCACATTTCTTATCTTTTAGCAAATACAGAGTTCTGGTCCACTGGCAAACAAGCAGCAACAAGCTGGTTGACACGCATCTCTGTCAGCGGACAAAAAAAACCCACAGAGAACCAGCAGAGACCCACTCGGTTAATGGTGGGTAGATAAAAAAGACTGAATGCGAGGGGACCTGAACAAAAGCTACCAGGAACCCTCCTCCATCTATCTATTAACACCATTGCGAAAACAACCTTGAAAAGTAAACCTTCCAGGTCAACTGGGCTCTTATCAACCATCAGATGTCCCAGGGGCGACATGGAATCCTCTCTGCTGCAGATTAACAACAATGTTAAACAAGCATTTGAACTGCAATTGGTCTAACGTTCACTGAAGTTAGAGCTATTAGCATTTTCTGGCCACACAAATTGAAAATAAATAGTAAAACAGTTGACATAAGCGGCCGGTTCAAAACGCCACCATGAGCTCGCAGAGACAGGCAAAAGAAACAAGCATTTGCAATACAAGAACAGAACATGCACGAGGGAGAGTAAGGAAAGGAACAAACAAAGTCACACGACTGCAGGTGAAAATAAGTAATAGACTACAGCCCTGTTAACAGAAACAGACTGGAGCCACTGAAACATCCGGTGCTCTGGTCAAATGTTATTAGCCTTTAAAAAAAATTTGTCCCCAAGCATATGCTACATTGGTACAAGTGGAAGGGTACAAGGACTAGGGCCATGCTCCGGGGAGTGTCCAACTGTGGAAAAGATGGGACAAAGAGCAAGGATTGACCACTAGCAAGCAAGAATTTTTTAAGGACACTGAAACAAATTAGTGAAAAATCACCCCAAAAAGAAGTATAGAAGTATATACTAAAGTATATACAAGAGGTCTTAAATGTTCGACCTCAAAAACTAGAAATTGTGGCCTGTTTTGCAGGCATCCGCTCTCAGCAGAGGTAAATAACATTTCAGAGTTCCAACTAGAAAACAAACCATGGCGCTGCTCACAGTGCCACACCGGTGCTATGAATTGTGATGATTTTTAAGGAAATTTCACCATCTCAAAAAGTCTTACCAATTGACCCGTGTCTCTTTAAGAGAAAAAAACACCCTCATGTACTTCAGGTCCATAAAATATATTTTGCAAATATATTGAATAAGAGTGCATTATCTGTAAAATCACATTTAATTTTGGGAGGTAAGATGCACAATGTACGGATTAAAAGATATAATAACGATAAACAGCAGCATAGAGAGAGTTCGATACTGTATTATAGTGTGTGGTGTGTTTCCATGAGGACATTAGTTTCGGCTATAGTTATTTTGTAAAGATGGGGACTTGGCTGATGCAATAACCGCATGTTTCTCTTTTTACTGCATGCAAGAACACACCTTTTTAGAGTTTATTAAGAAATAAGTCACCCAGCTGGCCTGTGCAACATCTGTGCCACATCCATATCCCTCACCGGGCGGCAAAACTCTTTTATGAGGCATCTCGTGGTATCAAAATGCAACACTCAGAAAACAAAACGAAACACGTTCATGTTCCTTAGTAAACGTATCTAACATCTTTGTAATATTCTGTTCTGGTGATACCCAGCTTGTGTTACTTAATTGTAAGTACATCAGTGCTACTTTCGAGCTGCATCAGTGATAACCAATGTTAGTATTTTCCATATTTCCAAGGCTAGGAACGTATCCATGAATCAACGATTGTAATAGCACACTATGGGGGCCTAGTATGGTAAAACATAACCATAGTTGACGTAACAGAGCCTGGAATTGTGGCAATCATAAGCAAGCTTAAGAGATAGGCAATTTTCAAGCATTCTTAAGACTTGTCATAAGTCATGCACACATTGATCGAGTGGTTAGATGAAGCAGGTTGATATTGGAAACTGGGACAAAAGCGTGCATTAAATAAGAAGGAATCAAGTTAGATTGCATTGTTTTAAGACCTCAGCACACGTATGCCTACCTATCACAATCCTGTTCGAAATGTGCCACTATTAATGCAGTTTATTACACTGAGCCTGAAACCAACGTGAATTTTCTCCAGCCTATAAAGGCTACAAATAATCAAGATCAAATGATAATATGAACAGAGAACCTATTTGCCCACTGGATCTGCCTCACTTGAGAAGAATGTGGAAGTCAGGGGGATCCACATTTAAACTCAAATTTAATATCACAGGGCTGCTGGGGAAATCTGTGGTTTGAACCCTCTTCTGCTGATATGACAGCTAACACCTTTCCAGTACAAAAACGTAAGTATAACTCGTGCCCTGCCATTTTTATTGACGTTATAAAAGTTGTATTGAGAGCTGTAATATCTGGGATAACTAACAGTGCATGGCGAGGCATGAGTCATTTACCTTAGGCCGCAAGTTATAGTTACTTGAAATAACTAACTGCTGAATTTTTGTGGTTTTGAGCCCAACTATAATATCCCTGATTCCTTTGGTATTTTAAGTGAGTTACTGGTTAATTAGTAAGTGCTACCTAGCTAAATGTCCAGAGCAGGGTAGGGTGCTCCCATCCCCTTGGCAATTTCGGCCCTGGGGACCACATCTCCTGGGCACGGCCATCTCTCCTGGGCACCCCACAGGGCACTCAGTGTGCAATGGGACTGCAGGGGAAGCCACAAGGCCTCCAAAGTCCCAGCCGGCTCCCCGCCTCCTGCAGAAGCCAGCATTGCTGTAAAAAACAGGGAGCTGCTAAACAAAGAGCTCCCTGTCTGTGAGAGCAATAATTTCCTGTTTCCTCACAGCCTATACCAATGTGTGCACTATCACCCAAAGAAATACATATTCAAAAGTGAACATCAAAGAAATACTTTCATCATATGGAAAAATTAAAAAGAAAGAAAAACTGAGATGCATAGCAATTCCTTTCGATTGAGATGATATTAAAACACAATATAATTTTAAGCAGCACTTTCACACTGACCTAGTAGATAATATTCAGTCTATTGATGTATGGAGCTTTGTAAATATATCCAATATCTTATTGGCCCTGTGGCATGAGAAGCATTTGCAGTTCAAAAATGTCCATATATGCAGTTTTGCTGGAATTATTATGGGGTGGTGGGAACAGCAGACAGTGTGGACAGAGGAGAATGAGGCATGGACCAAACATATACCAATCTGGACCCATTATATAGATGATTTGTTTATAATATGGTATGGCCCCAGATGGAAGATAAAGGACCTGACCCCCACTTGCACTTAGGACAAAGATGTGGACTCCAAGGGTCAGGTGGCTGGTTTACTGTGTGGCTAAAGGGATCCAAAATTAGGTTTCCTGAAATGCTCTGCTGACCAGTGGCTACTGGACCTGGACTGAACTTTTATGTTGGTCTCTGTCTGATACACTGAGAATCACTAAATGAGTTCCACTAAAACCCTGAGGGCTTTAGAATTAAGTACTACAATTGTTTGGGCACCAGGAGAAAGCTTGGAAACTTTCAAAAACCTTTCTTTAGAACTCCAGTGGCATACACAGGAGAAAGTGTTAGACCAGCAGTGTCGGACTGTGTCTGACTGAATTTCAGCTTTGTCCCACTCAAAGTTCCCAGCACTTGCGAAAATCAACTAAGTCCCATTCTGTGTTGGTACTTAGAAAATATTCAGCATGAAATATCCGAAGCATCAGAGGGTTGAACCTGGTTTAAGCATCCAGTCTTCAGTTCCACAGCAGTGGCAACAGTTTCAGTGACTTGCTTGGTGAAGATTTTTCTTCTCAAAACATGAAAACGTCCCTTGCTACACTGGGACCTATGCTATACTTTTCAAACCTTTTGACTGTCAGCCTTCGAAATGGATCCAATCCACCTCTTGTATCCGACCAGGGCCCCATTATGGTTAGCTTCACGTTGCTCCTATGTCCTGGTCTACTACCTCAATAGACTTGCTTTGGTGTTATTTGGTTCCACTTACTAGAGTTTTGTCATTTGGTGTATTCAATTGTACTCTATTTTTCTAATTCATTTTGGGATTTTTAGTTGTGTTACCTTATTGCTGTTTAATTACTGCAAAAATACTTTACTGATTGCTGTAATTTAAGGTTGTCTGCTCTGTTTCATAGCTTCCGGGGGATAGAGCTTAGGTTAATTTAGTGAAGAGGTCACCTTGACAAGAAGTGTTATTATACTGTTAGGTGGGCAATCACTCATCTCAAATAATAATCACATTTCTTACACTGAGCATATTTCTTCACTTTCCATTTTCTGAGTATGCAGGGTAAAGATTGCTTTAAATATGGCTTGCATTTGAATATACATTATATGTTAGAAATGTGGAGCATCACATGACTGAATGGGAATACCACTCTATATTGGCAACATCTATAATTTTTAATAGACAATAACATCACATTGGGTACTCTGTAGATAATTGCATCACTGATGCCTAGTTATATATAAAGTTATATATTAAAAGAGACAATTGTGACATTTTAAGACACATATTTATGTACTGCTGGGTGTAATGCTGTCAGTTCAGACATGGAATACAAATTCTCAGGGATGTAGAATGGCTAGTAATCTATGCGAATGGCAAAATCTTTTTAAACTCATGAATTCCATATGAGCACCCGTGTCTGCCGCAGAGATCCACCCTGAATGTTTAACACAAGGTCAGTGATTAAGAATAATTTTTGTACCCATCCCTCACATATCCAAATATACTATATTAAATGAGTCTTGTGCCTCTCAAATAAGGATCTAATTCATTTAACGTTGCAAATATTTATATTTTCAATTAGTGCATATATTAAAGCAATTGAGCAACATTAGTGTGCTGTTGCATTTTGTGTTCTTGAGTTGTGTAAATAACATTGTGTTAGACATTGTGTCTCAAGTTGGCAGAGGAATGCACCCTATCGAAATAGGGACCACAGTCCTAGCAGGTTAAGTCAGATGCATGCCTTAAATGAACCTGTGCTCACCCTCTAGTAGCTTGGCACAGAGCAGTCGGGCTTAACTTCAGAGGCAATTTGTAATGTATTTGTGCAAAACTTATATTACAGTAACAGCGAAAGACACAACAAAAAGACTCCACTCCAGTTTAGAAAAATAGAGAATATTTAACTGAGTAAACCAAGATCAAAAATGACAACAATTCAATAAGCAAATCCTGAGATATGCAATTTTAAAGATTTAGGTAAGAATAGTGCAAAGATGCGCAAAGCACCAATGTTGGTCATCTGGTCCGGGTCAAAGTCACAAGTTCAGTCCGACTGCGATGGAGCATGGGCTGGCTACAGGGACCCACTTGGGCCCGCTGAACACAGTACCTTAAATTCTGGTATGCAGACTGTGTGGTGTTGCTTTGTGAGGCTTTGCGCAGTCTGGCATTGCTTTGCGCAGATCTGATTAAAACCACAGAAGGCAGAGTACCTTAGGCCTACCTTCAAGTGTCTAAGACTGGGGTGGCATCACTTGGCAGGGTAGACGTACTGATGGCGGAATCCAGGTGCTGTAACAGCTGAGTTGCATGCAGTCTTTGATGTCCCAGAGACTGCAGAAGAACAGTAGGCAAGCCAACAAGCCCTGGAGATTCTTGGGTTCAACAATGTAGAGAGCAAGTCCAGTTCCTATCCTCTCACTGCAAGCAAGAAGCAGGCCAACACAGCAAAGCAAGTAGCAAAGTGGCAGTCCCTCCTGTAGCACAGCAAGCACTAGGTCAAAACAGCAATACAGTTGCAGAGTGGTAGTTCCTCCTGGCAGTATAGCATTCCTTCCTGGTAGAGTGTCCTTGGTTTCAGTAGAGAACGGATTTGGTGGGGTATGGGGTCCAGTATTTATATTTTGGTGGCCTCGTTCTGGAAGGTAGGATAAACTTCCAGGCCATTCTTTGAAGTCCACAAGGTCCCTGTCCTGCCCTCTCTGGCTCCTGACACTCTATAAAGGATTATGCAGCCCTTTGTGTGGGGAGAAGCACAGCTTTATTCAGGTGTGAGACAGTGCTAAGTTCCAACCCCCATCAATCCAGTTAACGAGCCATTAAGGCACACCTAAGCTCTCATTGTGTGACTATCTAGAATGAAAGCATCAATTCCAGCTATCATCTACCTCAGACATGTATTCAGAGACGGTCAGAGACACAGAATGGTTAACTTGAGAAAAGACTTACACTTTAAAATCCAATTTCTATCTTAGTTGTGATTTTAAATTGTGAGTCCGGGGCACCAAACTCCATATTTCTATATTTTTTCATTTGGAAATTACACTTAAAAGATATTTTGAGGCAGTCCTAATGTTATCCTATGGGAGAGATTAAAATGGCAGTTTAAAACTGCACATGCCAGCTCTGCAGTGGCAGGCTTGAGACATGTTTGAAGACCTACTGTAGCGGATGGCACAATCAGTGCTGCAGACCCATCACAAGCATTTAATTTACACATCCTGGGCACATAAAGGGACTTACAAGTAAATTAAATATGCCAGTTGTGGTGAAGGCAATGTTACCATGTTTAAGAGAACAGAGCACCTGAACTTTAGCACTGCTCAGCAGTGGTCAAGTGTCCAGAACCCTAAAGACGAGCAAAAATTTGTCAGAAAACTAGCAGAAGGAATCAAAACTTCTGGGAATGACCCTGCATAAAGGGCCATTTCCAACACATTCCTATGTTTAGGTTGAGCGTGCAAGCGCTTTGACCTGTTTTAAGTATATTGGGCTTTTAACCACTCCCACCACTTTCACTTGTGCATGGGCTTGCCCTTCAAAATTCCCTTTATGTCTTTGGTAATTGCTTGAACTTTGCACACCTTGGTTGGTTTTGTTACTGCCTTGCAGACTGACCCTGTTGTATGGATAATTGCACGATGGCCAATATACTTCTTTGTGGGTAAACTATTGTATTTCTTTTGGCTCTCTGTCATGCTCCATGGCACCTATAGCCCTCACAGTGGCAATAGCGCAAACTCCATCAGCAGTATTGGAGTGCTGTCATTGTTCACACTGTTACCTAATCAGTCATTTCTATATTATTACCTTTTTTTGTTTAAATCGAGTGTTTCAATGCCTTAGTACTTTTGTATTAACATGAGATATATTTTGTTAAGGTATTACCTTTCATTTATTTGAGTGAGCCTCTTTATGTAATGCGTTTGTAAGGTTTCTAATGGTGTTTAAGGTCTGGCCACACATGCCAAGAAGGGGAGTGTGAAATACTGTTGTACCTCTCAAGTTGGATAGATGTGTGACTGCAATAAATATTACCTATCTCTATTGTGAAGAAAGGTACACAGAGAATGGTATAGTCTGCAGTTCTAAATAGACTCTCGGTCCTGCTGGTATAGATGGTTTTGCCCCTGTGAAACATCCCTCCCAACGCTTAAGTGTGCAAAGGTTAAAATATCATATATAAGAGGCAGCTCTTTACGTAACATTTTCATTAGTGTTTTTGTGGGTCTTGCAGTTGAGACGTTGGGACGTGTGAAGGAAGTGAGTTAACAATAGTTCATATAACCAATCCTGAACATTTGAGAGCTTTTATTCAAGCTAACTCTGCCATTAGAACCTGTGGAAAAAATTGGTCTTTTAAGGAAATGTACACCAGTATGCAAAGCCTCCCCAAAAAAGCCTAACTCAAGTGAGCTGAAGTTTGCTGTTTTCCCACTTTAAATAGTTTACTGGAAAGTTTCAAGCTGCCATTGCCCTCACCATTCATACGTGTCTGCTCCAGGATCATCGTACTGCACATTACTATGGCAGACCAATGTCTAAATCTGAAAAAATAGAGCAGGACCAACCATGAAATTAACTGAACTGCATTAATTTAGTATGACTAGAGTGAGGGCAGTCTCGAGAAACATTTTGTCACACTGTCACATTTGTGTAAATGTTTCATTTAAGAAATTGAGTTTTCGGTTGAGGGGTGTGGTAGCCATATTCAGGTAACAAACACAATTCTTGTCAGGGTGAGCCACAAACGTCATTAAAATAATCTTGGCTTAACCTTCTGGGAGCTTGGCACAAAGCAGTCAGGCTTACCTTTAAAGCGTGTAAAGCTTTTATGCAGCACAGCATTAGTACGAAGGTGAAAACACAGCACAAGCAAAATTCCAAATCAATTCTGAAAAACAGTAAATTTTAACGAATAAAATACCAGAAGGACAAAGGTCCAATCAATAGAAACAGAAAACTGCAGTTTCAAAGTTTTAGGCAAAAATAGTGCTGAAAAGCACAAAGTGCCATTCATTCTCTGGTTGTGCTAGACTGGGGGAAATTCAGGCCAACCATGATGGAGTGTGCATAGCATACAGAGATCAAGTTTGTCTTGCTAAAATTTACCTTCTGAGCCCGGTGGGAAGAGTTCCATAGGCAGTGAAAGATGTTTTCAGAAGCAATGAGTTTGTCGCAGGTGGTCACCACTGTTACGCAAAGAGCAGCGGGAGTCATAGGCTGTTGTTGCTTTAGTATGAAGAGCCTGTCAGGCATCACGACTGGTCGTTTATGAAGCCTTGCATTGGCATTCATAGTGGGGTGTTGTTGCTATAGCGTGGAGTGGAGATCTGGCATTGCTGGTTGTCACTGGTGGTTGCTTTAGTGTGAAGAACATGCATCACTGGATCTTCACATTGGTGGTTGTCGAGGGTATCTGAGTCCTGACACATAGGGGCCCGTTTGTGGTCACAAATGTCCCAAACTTCAACACTGCACCTTTTCTTCTTTGGAGGCGCTCAAACCGATTCCAGTTGAGGGTCCAGGATCGGGGACAATGCTTGCGGATCAAGAATTCACTCAAGCAGTGGCCAGCATAGCTTAGGCAGGTATAGTTGTAGGTCCAGTCCATCAGGTTATCTGGGTAGTTGCAGGGAGGCCCTCTGGAGCTTGTTATGTCCATGTAACTCATAAAAAAGGGTCAGCCAAATGGCCCTTGGAGTCACTCAGGTAACCTGTGGTGAAGGTAAGCAGGTCCGGTCTTCCTGTTCAGACAGCTAGGAAGTCCTCTGGCACCAGGTCAGTCCTCTGTCAGCAGGGCAGTCCTCCTTCTGTAACATCCACAAGTCAAGAAATATTCTGAAGCGCGACTCTGGAGGTCCAATATTTATTCCTATTGCCAGCCTTTGTGTGGTGGGAACTCCCAGTCTTACCCTCACATCTGGTTCTAGAAAGGTCTTCCCCTGTCAAGGCTCCAAAGTGTTTGGGGTGACAAAAGACAGAGCAGACTGATTCTAGGTTCCATTTTGTCTGCAGGAGGGAAAGTCCTTTGAAGTGTAAATGGGGGTGGGTACAGCTATTCCACTACATACATGCCAGAATGGCCCATCCAATCCATTTGGAAGACCCCTTTGAGTTACTTGAAAGTGATAACCAAACCCTAACAGCAGAGACATTCACAGCCATGTGACCCTTTACTCTGGCAGAAGCAACAAATGGTTGAGACAAGAAAATGAAAACTATTTGAAAATGGCATTTTCTGAATGATGACAAAAAGTCTGGCTTTACCATTAAAGAGAATTTTTAAATTACATTTTGATTGTAAAGAGTATAGCTCTGTGTGTTCCCAATCTAAAATGATCATTTATGAAATGTAAGGTAACCCAGTGTTAGTGAATGTGAGAGACAGGCCTTACAATAGTGAAAAAGGACTTTGGCAGTTTATCACTGCCAGGACATGTAAAATATGTGTATAAATATCCTACATATTAAATACAATGCACGCTGCCATATGCGCTTTAAGACTTACCTTAAGGTTGGCTTATATATATTAAAAAGGAAGGGTTTAGGCCTCACAAAAACATTATTTTGTCAGGATGAAATGGCAGTTTAGAACTGCACTGCAAACTGCAGTGGGAGGCCTGAAATTATTTTTTGTACTTTAGTGGGTGGCACAATGAGTGCTGCAGCCCACTAGTAGAATTCAATTTGAAAGCCCTTGGCACATATAGTACCAATTACTAGGGACTTACAAATAAATTAAATATACCAATGAGGTAGATACCAACTGTACCATGTTTTAGGAAGCAAGCACAATCAGATTACCACTGGTTAGCTGGGAAAGACAGTACAGAGTCCTAAAGCCAACAAAAACAGGTTCAGCGATAGAAGGCAAAAATCTGTGAGGAAACTCCACAAAAAGGGCCATGTGCAGCATTTCATGATGAAGAATGAAGAATATTTTCAGTATGCTTTATGTTTTTTCTTATCCATACATTTGATTGTTTTCATTTTTGTGAAATGCCCTTACTACATGTTTGTCATTTCAAAGAACTTGATTTTGTCATTAAAAAAATATATATTTATTTCATAACTGTATTGGTGTTTGCCTATTTGGTGCACTCCTAAAATATAAATTTTTCCACACAAGTCCTTGAGGCCTCCATGGTGGTGTAAGAAAGGCCCGCAGCCCCTGCAGTGCGGGGGGACCCTGAGCTCCATGGGGCCCCCTTGACATAGTACTCTCGTCTTAGAGCTCCTGAGTGAGTTTGGAGAGGGGCCCTTCAGGTACCTTGCAGAAGGGGGGGGTGGGGGGGGGCTAAGGGTTTGTTATGCCACTCTGCCTCCAAAATTAAGAAAAACACTCCTCAAATCTTTTGCTTGTGTTTTTGGAGAGCTTAGTCATGAAACAGATCAACACTGTGCCCTCAACATGGCCTGCATGCGACAAAGCAAAATAAAAAGCTTTGGCTCATTAAGAGCGTAATGACTCCAAACGATGATCCTTTAAAGCCTGAAATCTTCACCCTCATTTAGAACAGAAGCCTGGATTGCTGAAACTGCAGTCAGCCCTCAGTAACTGCAATATCATTTCATTAAACTATAAAACGGTTTTATGATGGTTACAAAATCTATGCTTATTGCTCTCCGGGTTGTAGAAAAAAAAGTCATCTGAAATATACATGCTCACAGAAAGATTACATCTTAGATATATCTCTTAGGTATAGTTGATTTAACATTAATCGTTGACATTTTAACATTGATTTTCAAAACAATGAAGTCTGACTGAATCGTTTGTTGTATTGCACTAAGTGTATTCTAAATTAAAATAAAACATCTTTCAAAGGTAAAGTGCTGCACCCTCTCCTCCAGAGGCCAACACTCAAATTGCCTAGAAAAACGGAAGGTACAATTTGTCAAACTTCAACACAACTATAAAACTCAGTTCTGCTGAACATGTTCCTTATCAAGCATGTTTTCTCTTATTAATCAAATAAACTTGAGTGCCTTTTTTGTTAGAGTGCGATGCCTAGTCCCCCAATTAAATATTTTTAAGAAGCTCCTTTATCCTTCTTTTTGAATGCTGATCACGTAATTTCATATATTCTCTTCTAAACTAGGCCCTATTTACAAATCAGTTTGCCGGCATAAACCAATGTTTACAGCTGAAAATAGTTAAATTTATCGCCTATGAGCAATGGTCGAAATGGTGCAAAACAAGTATATTATTTTCTCTCTTGGCTCACATACATATTATATAGTCTTTTAGGGCAACTCCCTCTTTCCCCTTGTCCCATTTTTAACACATTTTTGATGACTGATGTATTGTTCTATTCTGAAACGAATTCTTCAAAGTTATGTTCTGTAATGCCTAAAATAGTCCTCAAGTCCATGTGCTAGTTTAATTTAACACATACATGATCCACTTGGTCGGTCTCATTTAATATTCATGGGTACACCTACTGTTGTCACTGCCATTTCATTTATCAGCGTATACTGCTTCAGTGCAACTTTCATTTGTTTGCATTGTGGTTATATACATGTGTTTTTTTTGTTCCTTCTTTTTTTATTCTCTTGTATTAAATAATTGTGCATCTAAATTCTTTGTCTCTAATGCTCTATCCATTCTATGGGATACAGGCCAAGCAATCACCTTCTCTTGTGTCCTCTCCTTCACCACTTCTAACCTAGGAAACATTGGACTGAGCTTGTGACATACACAGTGTTGGACCTGGCCCTTTTGGCAGGTTAATCCCCTGACGTTTTGCCTCCTTCCTCCTATTTTTTCTGACCTCTCGCTGTTGGCTCTAGGCCTCGGAGCACTTTATCACTGCTGATCAGTGTTAAAGTGCAGGTGCTCTCCCTTCTAAAGTTGGGATGATTGGCTTATACCTAATTGTCATATTCAATTTACCTGTAAGTCCCTTGTACATTGGTATCTCTACACCCAGGGCCTGTAAATGAAATGCTACTTGTGCCACCCACTGAAGTAGCCTTTTAAACCTGTCTCAGGCCTGCTAGCGTAGGGCCTATATGTGCAGTTTTCTGCCACAGGGACCTGGCATCTAAATGTACTTGCCAAGGCAAGAACTCCCCATTTTACTACATGTAATTCACCCCAAAGGTAGGTCCTAGTTAGCCCTATGGGCAGGGTGATGTGTTTGTAGAAGGAAGG
Organism: Pleurodeles waltl; assembly: GCF_031143425.1. Classification (NCBI taxonomy): domain Eukaryota; kingdom Metazoa; phylum Chordata; class Amphibia; order Caudata; family Salamandridae; genus Pleurodeles; species Pleurodeles waltl. The sequence continues at coordinate 161,656,501 of NC_090451.1, read as the reverse complement.
ACATGTGGCTGGGTGCGTGACCTGTCCTGGTAGTGACAATCAGCCTATTTGGTTTCTCACTGCTGTGAGTGCCTCCTTCTCATAGGATTGCATTGGAAATGCTCTGCCTTGTGTATTGGGGGTATTGCCCGATTTATGAGGGATAGCGTAGGCATGTTTGGTATGGTTGTAATGGTGGTAAGAAATGCTGCTTACTGGTTTAGGTGGATTTTTTTATTACTGTTACAGAAATGCCACTTCTATAAAGTGAGCATTTCCCTGTGTTTATGTCTCTGGTATTTTGCAGCTTAACTCCAATCCACGTCTGGGCAGAGTGATAGTTGGTCTTTGTGCATACTTTTCAGACAGCGTGTACACAGGGAGGGTTGAGGTGTGTCAGAAGTGCATCTGCATACTGAATAGGCTCCTGGGATGAGAGAAGGGGAAGCGGGGCACACATGCATTTGTAAAGGCTGTGCCCTGGCCTCACACAAAAGGGTTGTTTACCCCCAACTGATGTTTGGAGCCCGTGCTGGAGGAGAGAGGGGGCACTCCCAGAACAAGTTGTAACTGGTTGGATCCTCCTCTCCCCTTCTTTGTGAAACACTGCTAAAACTGAGTATAAGTACAATATGGTGACATTTTGGAACTGGACACAGAATTCTGCTGGAAGGACTCACCAGGAACCGCCATGGACTACTGCTGCTGTGCTGACCTGTGACCTGCTTGGTCATGTGGAGGAACTGCCAACTGTCTGCATTCACCTTATGCTGGCCTGCTGCTGGGCCCTTCCGCCCTGTGCTCCATTGAACTTTGTCCCCGTGGGGCAGGGTGCGGTGGCCCTTGATCCCTGCAACTGCGTGTAGCACAAGATGAGTACTTTTTCGTATTGCTCAGGAAAGCACCTGGAGAAGCTCTTTATGATGTCTGGTCATATACTTTTGAAAGCACTTTGTTTCATTGCCCCCAGTGCTTGAGAGTGCTTTCTGCTGCCAGGAATCACCGCCGCAGCCCAGGTGGGCTGCTTTTCTAAACATGAGGGATTTGCGCTTCCACTGGAACCACCACTGAGAGTAAACAGAGGAGCGAGCGACCTCCTACTGTGCCCCCGGGACGAAGCATGCTCCGAGGAGCACCTGGGGCACAAACAGGCACCTACTTTGGTGCCTGCTCACCACTGCGGCCCGGACGGGCATTTTGGAAGCCGATGGAGATGGCAGGGAAGGAAGCCTTATCGGAGGCTCCTCGCCCCACCGGAGTCCCTCTCTGTTTCTGTGGATTGGCAGGGAGGGGGGAGGAAGCCTCACCAGAGGCTCCCCCTGCCCCAACGGAGGCCTCAGTTATCTATTGAGATCACGGGCAGAGCGGAAGCGTTGCTGGAGGCCCTTTCACCGCAAGGCCCCCCTGGTTGGGCCCCCAAGAGAGTTTGGTGACTCCCATCAGATGTGGGCCCCAATCAAGGTTACTGGCTTTGCCCCCCCCCCACGGAGGGCCAGTTGGGGCCCGGGAAAGCCCCCAGAGATTGCAGTCCCCAGGAGGGGCAAGTTATAAAAGCAGGAGAGGGTTCATGCCACCGCCTCCCCCAAAAACGACCACATGGCCCCAGTTTGGCATGGAGGAGCGCAGGGGCCCTCTTTGTTCTCTGCAGGGCACTAGAAGTGCCATTACATAACTAAACAGGTACTCCTTCGGAGGACATATGATTTAGAATGTTCCTGGTATAGACACAGTGGATTATTATGTTTGCCTGTTTTTTTTAGTGATTTGGCATATATGTTTGCTAATGTTCCTTTTATGGGCATCGCCTGCTGATATGTTTTCATGACTTGCCATATGTTTTATAATGTTTCTGATATGGGCATGTATTATATAGTTCTATGACAAGTGCATTTCCTTCGTAATGTGATTCCTGACTACTGCTTATGTTGCAGAATAATAAGTAACCTGTGTGTTATGTGTGACTACTGCTGATTCTGCAGAGTAACCATGGTGTAACGTTCTGACAAGTGCTTGAGTAGCAGTGTATTACTGACATGTTGTGTTTGGTCTGATAATTACGTTGTGTACAATACAGTTTATTTTTGTATAACATGGTGTTGTGTTTCCTTTGTGGTGGGGATAGTGCGTCACATGTGTTGTGCAAACACATTTTAAACACAGACCTGACTGCTCGTGCCAAGCTACCAGGTGGGTGAGCAGGGGTTATCTTGGATGTGTAACTCCCTTGCCCTGACTAGATGGGGTGGGTTTTGCCTGGCTTAAGTGCATACCCTAGCCAACCAGAAACCCCATTTCTAACACACAGGATCTCTCTTCCTCGTTTTCAAAAAAATATGGCATCAGTATGCCATGTGTTCACTGATCTATGTTGACTCGCAACTGGATTGTTTGCAGTACATGTGCTCCTTCTGAGTGTTGCTTTTCAGAGAAGCACAGCAATATGCTGATGTATATAAATGACTATAGACAAACGGACAGTGATCTGGAAAGCTGATATCTCAGGGTGAACTAGCATTATTTTCCCCTGAAACAGAGGGAACCACAGAAGCCATTAAAATGAAAGATGGAATGGCTAACTAATATACAGCACTGTGCTGTCCTGTCCTTCTCTATAGTAATGTTTTTTTTAGCCATAAAGTCTTCATTAGCTAGATTCTACAAACTACAATCAGTGCATTCTTTTTTATCATTTCAGCTTTCTTTTTTTAGGTTACAGTATTCTAGCATTTCACAAATGTCCTTGAGACATCAAAGTGAAATCCAGAGGACATTCCCTGTGGATTAGAGGTAAAGTTTGGAAAGTCAAAATCATTTGGCATTCCATTGAAATCTCGAGTAAAAACTATTTTGCTAGTATTTGTGTATTTCTTGCCTTTGATGAACCACTAGTTTTCTTCTGGTGGTAAAGGGAGCATGACATAAGTGAAATGCAAGGTAACTGCAACACCAGCACAGTTTTGCAAGGTCGTACAAAGTGATTTTACTGCATTAGGGGACATGTGCATTATTTGGGTCAGAACACATTTTTTCAATGTGCATAGACATCGAAATGGTCATCTAAATATCAAATAATCAACAAATAGCAAATATGCTTAAGTCCTGGGCACAACGTTCTTTAATGTGAAGATGTTAGCAGAAGTAAGATGAATAATTACAGCTTAAATGTGTTTATGCGAGTCATTTTTAACTTCAAGCAAAATAATTAAGAAAGCATAGAATTACTTATCAGTCTTTGCAAGGAAACTCTTACCCTCACCAAGACATCCTCATCATCTAACTACACTGGTATTGTTAGAATTGACGGACTTAAGGTGGTTTTCCACCAACTTTTGCCTGCCTCCCTCGATTTCTCTATTCTCGTTTTCGCTGGATTTAGGACTCTGCACACTTTACTACTGCTGACCAATGCAAAAGTGATTGTGTTCTCTCCCCTAAACAATGTGACATTGGCTGCTATCCAATTGGCAGATTTAATTTACCTGTAAGTCCATAGTTAAATGCACTATATGTGGCTATGGCCTGTTAATTAAATGGTACTAGTGGGCCTGCAGCGCTGATTGTGCCACCCACATAAGTACCCTCCTTTACCATGTCTCAGGCCTGCCATTGCAAGGCCTGTGTGTGCAGTTTTACTGCCACCTCGACATGGCATTTTAGACTATTTGCCAAGCCCTAAACTCCCCTTTTATTTCATATAAGTTACCCCTAACGGTTGGCCCTATGTGACCCACAGGGCAGAGTGCAATGCATTTAAAATGCAACCCAAAGACCTTTTACCAAGTTGTCCATGGCTTCCCTTAGTTGTGACTTCACTGTTTGTGGGTCGGCTCCATAGACCCTATATCAGGGAGTCTGTGTATTTCTTGGACTGAACTTTCAGAGCTCCTGTGATGACTGATATATGCCAGCCTGCCAGCCTGCCCGTCAAATACTGGTAGGACCAAGCGGGATTAGTGAGCTTTATTGCAAATACCTTTGCCAGGGATGTGATTCGTTTTATAACAATTCTGTATACTTCCACTTCTTGCTGTGTGATGTTTCAAAGGACTGGGACCTGTTAATAATTAACTACTATAATAACTGCTTTGACAGGAAAGCCTCACAGGCAGTGGCAGATCTAGAGGCAGTTATCCAGCAGATATGTGATGATCTCAAGCCATGGAATTTGCTTTCTGTGGGGATTTTTTAATGCCCACCACTGTCCAAAGTTCACAAAACTGGTCTGTAGGCTAACAGATAATAAAGAGAAGACCCTTGTGCACTTTTTACATCATGATTATGCAGTGCCCTAAATAACCTTTTGGTGAAGTTTAACCTGGTGATGTTGAATGAGCTGATAGATTCAGCAATTGGTCTTGCCCCTACCTTTATGGGTGTGGATCGCTCATCCACAATAGATTATATTCTAAGCACAGAGTCCTTAGGAACTCTGGTGGCGGATTCAGAGTCTGAATTGATGTGTTGCAAGTTGAAGTTGGAGGGTGTGACCAGGTCTTGTCCAAATGTGGGATTTAAGCCAATTTTTCCTCACTAAAATTGGTTTACTTTTAAGTGGGATTAGGTGGACAGGGTGAATTTCCTCTCTACTGTTTTTTCATAATAAACAGGCTGAGGTTATTTTGTGTCTAGATCCAGAAGCTGAGTCTTCACTAATCATGGTGGCTTTCTCAGACATCACAGCAACTGTGAGGCAAGCCCTGACATGAAAAACCTGCCTGGCAAAGTCACATCCCCGGAGTTGGTTTGACTCGGCATGCACCAAAGCCCTTGCAAAGTTACTCATGGCCATATGCACCGAGCCAAGACAGAGTGCTCATTAGGAATGCATGGGCATTACATAGAGACCCAGGAGGCAAAGGTAAAGGAGATCAGGGAAAACGTGTGGGAGTCGCTCCAGACAGCTAGTCAAAGATGACATCTCAACCTTTTACCGGTTCCTAAATACTTCCTATTTTAGGGAACCCTCAGATCCCTCAAAAGATGTACACATTCAGGAATCAAAATGGGTTAAACACTTTTCTACTGTCCATTCAAACGAGTGAGGGCCACTTGATGAACCGGACCTCCCCACCTGGATTACAAGTGGAACCCACCCCATGGTCTTTGATCTAGCAGAGGTGCTGAGGGTATTAGGGGAAAGCTGTAGAGGAAAGGCACTTGGGCCGGAAGGGATTCCCATTTATGTTTAGACTGCCAGGCTTTTTAGGGACCCTGGATTATGAATGTTTTTAATGTAATTGCGAGGATTGGTCCTCCTGCCACCTGGAAAAGTTCAGTCAGTGTCCCAATTTATAAAAAAGGCAGAAGTCACAGCCCAAGAAATATAGGACAATATCTCTCTGGGATGCCACTGCCAAGGTTATGGGATGCATTTTGCAACACGGATTGGAGGATTGGGCAAGTTCAAAAAAAAATTCACTGACACCCAATATGGTTTTAAGAAAGGGTTATGTACTATTGGCCAATGCTTGAATATGACCTTGCAAATAGGCAAGTATGTTGTTGCTAAGAAGGGCTCCATCTTCTTAGTGTTCAAGTACTTAATGTCAGCATTAAACTGGGTCTCACACTCTAGCCTTTGGGCAACTATGTCTGACAGTGGCATAGAGGAGGGCATCATTACATTCAAAAGGCAGCTATACTGTGAGACAAACGCAGGTGTATGTTTTAGAAGGAAGGGTGCATGCATGGAACCATTTGAGATAAAACGAGATGTGAGGCAAGGGTGTGTGCTTGCCCCCTTCCTTTTCTCACTTATACAATCAGAGTCAAATTAGGACTTACACTGAGATCCAAAGACACTCCCTATCTAGGATCTAGCCCCCTTCCACTACTACTCCAAGCGGATAACACAGTTTTAGTGGCAAGAACTGGGAGGGCATTGCAAGGGCTAATTGATGATTAGATCATCTTTATGCAGGAGTTTTAGAAACTGGGTCTCTAGTTGGCAGAAGTATACACCCTGTCCAAGTAGGGACCACAATCCTAGCCTGGCCAAGACAAGCGCACAACCTAAATTAACCTGTGCTGACCCTCTAGTACCTTGTCACAGGCAGACTTAACTTGGAAGGTAATGTGTAAAGTATTTGTGCAACACACACACACGAATCACACTGGGTACACCTCAGAAAGACTCAAAAGTGATGTAGAAAAGTAGACAGTGTTTATAGGTTTAAAAGTAGGCCAAAACGACAGGAATTTGGTCAACAGACGTTGAGATATTAAGGTTTTCATACATTAAATCTGCATGATTTAGTAATCTGTAGGCCTCATTGTATGAGGTATATGGTAGTTCCCTTGAGTAGCTATGAAAAGGTCTCAGTGGTCCAAGCATGTGCATCATGCTGAGATTGAGGAAGGACGTGCATGCTTCCTTTATATAGAATATAGTAATAAGATTAGCCGCACTCCTCCCGGTACAACAGCTGGCTACTACAGGATTATGGCAGGTTTGTTAAGTATGGTGAGGGAAAGCACCAGATCGAGTGGGGGGGGGTACATGGGGCAGAAGGAAAGCTGTAAAGTAGGTTATCCCCGTTTCACAGTACCTTGTGTTCTTAGCTTTGTAGTCATTGGATGAAGGGTCCACGCTGCGGTTAGGTCAGTGGAGGTCACAGAGCAATCCCCTGCCAACCCTGCAGCAGACGGTGTCCAACACAGGAAGGCTACTGGGGACTGCGCCAGGGGATGGCTTCTCTGAGCACTGACAGCTGCAGCAGCCCCACTTGTGGTGACTGAGTCCTCAAGGTCACCTCTTGAGCGATCGCGGTTGTAGTGGTATCACTTGTGTTGACCGCCGGTGTCCCCCGAGAGCTGCAGAGTGTGTCACGCCACAACACCAGCTGCTGCTGACATAAACACCTGCACGAAGGGGGATGTTGCTGTGTGAAGAGTGCAAGAAGCTTGGTTCCAACAAGTTTCAGGGTTCTTGTGACCAAGGTGGGCAAGCCAACTACCCTGGGAGACACTCTGGAGGTTTAGTTGTGAATCCTTGAGTAGTGCAAAGAGCAGAAGGTAGAAGGGCAGTTCAGTCAGACACGGCAACAGTCCCTCTGGAGAGTCAGCACCACAAGATAGCAACTCTCCGGCGCATCAGACTTTACTCTAGTGTTTTTTCTTCCAGGTCCAGTACATTTACTGTTTTAGTTTGTCAAGAGGCCCAGTACTTATACTAGAAAGTGCCTTTGGTGTGGGGGATTACTACAAAGAATTCTTGTGAAGTGCACAGGTCCCCCTTTCAGGTCAGCTTCCACTCCAGACAGCCAATGGGAGGTAATCAGCCTCTTTGTGTAGGCTATGGTCATTTTACCCTTTGAGATGTAGGTGGGAGCCATTCCCAACCTCCTCCCCAGGAAGGCCAATCAGTATGCAGGTAAATGCAGATGTAGTTGAGTATCCTGTGTTGTGGGTGTCTGAAGGGAATGTACAAGTGGAACGGTCACCTAGCCCAAGCCAGACGTGTATTGGCTGCAGGCACACAGGGTAGAGTGCAGAGAAATGTCCACTTTCTAACTGAATGTGTTAAAATAATCGTTTTAGGGTTGTTGACAGTGTTGGCTCAAATTTCATTGTTGATTTATTTTGGCCTAGCCTCGCTAACAGGCCAGACCCCTTTTCTGTTACAATACACTTTCTAAAAGTGGCAGTTTTAAAATATTATGAATAAATCAGACTTTACTAGTAAAGAAGATTTATTATTACTATCCCAATGGTACTAAACATGATGCAAATTCTCTTCTCAGATCAGGAATTACAGCTTAAAGATATTATAAGGATTTCCCAATGGTGGCCTATGAGAGGGGCAGGTCTCACAGTAATGAAAAATGACTTTAGGAGTTTCATTACTAGGGCATGAAAAGCTTAAAGGTAAGTGTCCTGCGTTCTGCTTACATGACACCCTGCTCTGCAAGCTACTTAGGGCCTACATTAGGGGTGACTTATGTAAAAAAAAAAAGGGGGAGTTTTAAGGGCTGGCAAAAGGTTTTAAATGCCACCTCTGCAGTGGCAAGCCTGAGACAGGTTTATAGGGTTACTTAACTGGGTGGCACAATCAGTGCTGCAGGCCCACTAGTAGAGTTCAATTTACAGGCCCTGGCTATATGCTACACCACTGTACAAGGGACTTACATTTAAATTGAATATGCCAATTGTGCATAAACCACTGTTGCCATGTTTAGGGAAGACACACACGCCCTTTAGCACTGGTTAGCAGTGGTAAAGTGTTTACAGTCCTAAGGCCAACGAAATGATACAGCAACAAACCAGGAGATAGAGGCAAAAAAGTCTTACCCAAGACCACCTTAAAGATATCAGGTCCATCAGGAAGCTGGACCTACATGTTAATGAAAGCAAAACCTTCACTTTGACATGTTTGATGAGACCCAAGAAAAGATCAGGGTAGGTGAGCTGCCCAAATTCTATTTGCCACAATGAGCTTAGTACTCCCCATATTGAGCATAAAACCAAACATTAGCACCACTTCTTCTCTGGCACTCCAGCTGGTTAAGGGAGGCTGCGCTATTAAATCGACTTTTCGTTGAGCATTGCTTGAAACTGCATGCAGCCCTTGACGTACCTTAGCCTGCTTTTGTGAAATCAACATTGGCGCAGATTGGGCTGCCTGCCTTATTTACTTCTCCAAACTCTTGTATGCACTGTAACAAGACCAAGCTGAAACAGTTGTTTTTAGCTAGTGCCATGGGAAAGAGACTGGTGGCTGATAGACACAAAGTTGCAGTGTCTTTTTATAAAAAATTTTTTATAAATTGGTGTGCCTTCAAGAAAGTCTTCAAACTTACCTATCCTCAATTCAGAACCAGAAACACATTTCGTTTTAACTGGATTCCGCTTTAATTACCAACCCTCCACCGGTGGGCTACCCATCAAATTGTTGCTCCCTGTCAGATTTGGATCACTGCCCATGTTATGGTGTATCTATTCAATCGAATTTAAACATTGTGTTCTTTTTCCCCTTTTACAAGGGCCCTAGAAGAAATATTATTCTGTCACTGTTTAAAGTCTTCAAATTTCGACATTGCAGAGTAGCATTGCTGTTTCTACAGCAACTGCATTGCCCTTTGGTCTGTTACTCTATATGGCAGGTGTTAAAACTAAGGAGGTGTGAACTATGCTGATAGGGGTAAGATGGCACTGCATTATAATCAAAATCCTAACGTATGGTATTTTATTTTAACAATTTTTTTTTTGGCCAGCGTAGATGTTCCTGCCATAACTACACTGCTTTTGATCTGCTACTCTAAATGTGCTCTTTATATGGTGGATTTCTACTTAAAGAGACGTGCAATAAGCTGATAGGTTGTTTGATGGCAATGTGCTGTAATTGAAATTCTAATGTACAGGGTTTTATTGTATTTTAATGTAATGGTGTTCTTAGCTGAAATGGTGTCGTTATTAAGCTTTTATCAGCAGGGGCATGGGTACTCCTTCCGGAGTATGAGTAATGAATGCATGCTTCTTGTTTTAGCTGAGCGTTTATCCTACTGAAACGTAGAGAATAAAGATACCTTGACTGGATGACTAATATGTCAGTGGTTTTCTTTACATCACACACTCAGTAAGGCTGCTTAATCTCAGACAAATAAATACATTCACACATTTACCCTAACCAGTGGGTTATAACACACCAACCGAACTATCACTCTTCCATCAAGAATGCACCACAAAGGATGCATGTATTATTCTCCACTTCCCCACCCATATCTCTATAAGCATTTGCAAGCAGCACCATGTTCACTGCAACACAACGAGACCACTTGACAAGATATTATGCTCCTAACCAACTATTGTCTCACCAGTGATAGTACAATCATACACCATTACAACCAAACATTCAGGTCTGCCTATAACTGCTTCAGAAAGACTGCCATGATGCCACACTAGTGGAAACTGAACTCTATACAAATGCCAGATAACCAACTTAAGACAATATAGGGCACATAGCCACACAATCACAACACTGAGACTAGAAGGGATATTCAAAACTGTCTATTCAAGTAAGGAGAAAGGCCTTAATAACAAATATGTATTAAACTACCAGAACCGTTTTTGATTGGAGCACACTATTTCTTCAGCTTCTGATGCTCATTTTGCTTGCTTAAGGTGCACAAGCCTGAACAATGTGATTATATCAGATGCTTGCCTTATAGCAAAACATGCACGGATTGTAAAGAATGCTTTATATTTTTCCCAAACAAAAAATATCTGCAGGTGAAAGCACATTTCATCTCAAACTCAATTCCCACAAGACGGAAGTCCTCATTTTTGGCTCCACCCCCTCCTCATGGAATGACTCCTGGTGACCTGACACTCATGGAACCACTCCGACTCCCACCGACCACACAGGCAACCTAGGATTCATCTTGGACCCCTCACTATCCATGACCAAGCAAGTCAACGCCATCTCCTCCTCCTGCTTCAACACCCTCTGCATGCTCCGAAAGATCTACAAATGAATACCCACCAAAACAAGAAGAACAGTCACCCAAGCCCTTGGAAGCAGCAAGCTGCACTACGGCAATGGCCTCTACGCAGGAACCATGGCCACTCTCTAGAAGAGGCTGCAATGCATCCAGAACACCTCTGCACACCTCATCTTGGACATCCCCCGCCACTTCCACATCACAGACCACCTGAAAAACCTGCACTGGCTCCCAGTCAACAAGAGAATCACCTTTAAACTCCTCACCCACGCTCACAAAGCACTGCACAACACAGGACCAGAATACCTCAGAGGACTCTCCTTCTACACCCCAACCAGGCATCTCTGCTCCACCGACCCCACCTTCGCAACCGTCCCACGCGTCCGCAGAGCTACAACCGGCAGCAGATCATTCTTGCACCGCGCCGCCAAAATGTGGAACACTCTTCCCTCCCACCTGCGCCAGACCAAAGTCCTCCTTACCTTCAGGAAACTTCTCAAGACCTGGCTGTTCGAACAGTAGCAGCACCTCTCCTACCCTTTATCCCCCCTCTCCTCCTCAGCCCCTTGACACCCTCACGGGTGAGTAGTGCGCTTTACAAATTCCTGATTGATTTGCAAAATCATGGACAGGAAGTCCATAATGTGCAAAGCAGAATAAAACCGAAAGACACTGGCCTACATGTGAAAACCATCTATATTTAATGAAACCATATTGTCTAAAAGCAAGTCATTAAGTATTACGGGTAATTAGAATAACTAATTAATTTTGATAATTAATTTTCAATGTGCCTCAAGGAACACACCTTATTTCACAATTCAATTAAGAGATGATTTTTAAGTCAATTCTCCATATAATAAAACACTTCAGTTAATCAGGGGCAGAACAAAAAGGAGAGAAAGAGAGAGAGAAACCCGGTGGAGATGGTGGAAATATCATTTTTTTTGTGAAATTTTATTTACATTCACATGAGCGGCCTCTTCAACTTCTGTTTTTCCTCATCTTGTCCCAGCCCTGTTTGATCTGAATGAAATGTTCAGAATTGCTGCAGTCAATCAAATGCATTCATCGTAATAACTTACTGAGTAATCCTGGGCAGGTCATTCTGTTCCCTATCCATAAAAACAAACGTAGAAGTATGAGGAGAGGTTCACATCAACCCACAAACGTATATTTGTTTTGTTTCTCCTCCCAAACATTTCCACAGTTGCAGCTGGAATCCTGCAACAGATACAGGTTTCTAGGTATAAATATGGGAATATAATAACACATTCCTCTAGCTTCTATTTCCACTCTGTGTGGGGAGTTGACTCAGACCTTCAGGCTCATCTGTTCCTTTCGAAGCAGGACAAAGGATGATTTGCATATCCCTAGATCTAATATGGGGTGGGATGGTGGGCAAAGAAAACGATGGGTTGGAAAGCTATCCTGGGCAATTGTCAGTGATTAGACTATTTTCTTGTATTTCTCCCGTCACCCTTTGTGTATTAGATGTAACAGCCTGAGTGGACGAGGATATGCAGAGATGGTGGTCCTCTGTTCAGTGTCCCACACGAACCAGTCTGAACCTGAGTGAAGCATCTCAAATAGGCTAAATCCAGTTCTGGATGCTTGTGTTCTGGTTCAGAAAGAACTTGACTTTTGCTGTTAATTTTAGACTATTTCTATTTTCACAGGGCTCAAGCTGGTGTGTTTGTGGTTGGGTCTCACCTGAGGTGGCATGGTGGGTAGAAACAATGGGTTACAATGCTGCCCTCAACAGCTGCTAGTAGTTAGTCTATTTGCAAGCATTCCTCCCATCACCTTTTTTGTGGTCAGTCAGATAGACTCCGCCATCATCAACATGCCTTACTCAATGACACTGGAGTAGTCGTTCTGGGCCCTTTTAACAAACAAAAAATGTAAAATCACGGATAGAGATTTAGGTCTCCTCCTAAATGTGTTTGTGTTTTTTTTCTATTCGCAAACAATCCATGAATTGCAGCTGAAAGTGCCACCAGACAGGTTTTTAATTACATATCTGGGAACGTCATGTGACATATTCTGCAGTTTCCTAATTCCGCCTGTGTGGGACTCCACTTAGAGTAGATTTCACCATAGACAGAATTAATCTACTGTGCAACTTTTTTTTCCCCTCTGTAAAAATCATTTTGTGGCACAGTGAAAGCCCTTCTTTACCCAAAAGTAATCTGGGGGTGATCCGCGGCTTATCACAGCCAGTACGTACTTAACCCTGTCTGTAATCCTTTCTTGAATTCCTGTCTGGTATAAACGGGATTCTTTCGCTAGTAAACATATATTTAAAGCTGATAAAACCTTAGCTAAGAGGACGCTGTGTGTTTATAAAGCAAATTAGACATCACAGTCCTAGACACTAGCAATTCAACCATTAATTCAAGGTTAGTAATTGCTATTTGCCTAAAAACAATATTAAAATCCCTTTGCCTGTAATCAGCTTTAGTAGGGAAATATTCCAGAGTAAATCATACCTGTGTCATAAAAAGGCTGCTCGAGCACCCTCAAAACGGTGGCCAGAAAGATCAGAAGAGGAAGACAGAGGTATCCTGTGGGTGCCTAATGGGCTGTTGCTAAAGATGGCCAGGCTTGAAAGCTTTCACAACTCGGACAACTTCGACTGAGGCTTGGAAACTGTTTTGTAAGCCTTGACTTGAAAACACTGGCAGACATGACGTCAGTACATTGTACCTGGGATCAGGTTTGATCTTGGACCTAAGCAAATGAGCCAAGCGTCACTCGACTGGATACTGTTTTGATGAGCACATTCAGCAGTACAAGAGCTTAGCAGAGCCTTCATATAATTGTCTAGGGGACTGAGAACTTTTTATGCGAATTGTGCTCCCAAAGGTGCAAATAACTGCATTAATTGTTGATATACTTATATTGTTTTAAATACAGTTATTGCCTTGCCCAAGGAGAACAAAATCTGCTCTATATCAGTGCAAAGATCAAAAAAAGCTAAATATCTGGCTTGTGGTATGAAAACACTCTGGACATTTGATTCGTGTGGAGGAGTACGGGATCCTATTTATTCAAGTCTTTTTTCAAACTGCCTTTATTAGGAAAAACAAGTGTTATAACCGATCATGTGGCAATATCTGAAAACCGATTAAAAGACCATACTATATAAACTGAAATTGCAATTATCTAGCTACGTCTTTTTTTTTTTAATAAGCTCTGATGCAAATTGCCACCGTCTGCTTATTTTAGGATGCAAGCCTTCATAATCAGTAATATTGAAGATTTGTACGCATTTTTGGACCGGCCCTCAGGGCAATTTGGTAGTGCTTGAAGAGCTGGTCTCATGGATCAGACTGTGGGCTAGTTTTTTGGCTGGATTGGCCTACTGGGCTTCAGGGACACTATTGCGCATAGGACACACAACTCTGCTTGCACCACGTTGCACCTTAAAAAGGGGCACCATGCACAAACAAGGAAAGTGCACCCTATTACATTGAATGTGCTGATCCCAGGGTAGCCGCGAACTCTCACTGCTCTGGGGGCAGAGCATTCCAGTGAAAAATAGAGTAGTTGTTTTAAAGCCGTTCTGTGTTTCACTGTGCAGGAGGCAACCCGCCTGCATTTTTAAGAAGGATTAGAGACTCCTTGCAGGTGGATGCAGTGAGTGACTGCTCTGATCCGTGAACCCCTTTTCTTCCCCTCAGAGGGCTGCCATTGGAAGGTGCACTGAAAGTACGCCACCTTTTTGTGGAGCACTTTTAGTGCACCTTCAAAAGACATGTTTGCCTCTGCCCCCACATCAGAAATACGGCACAGGAGCAATGGATTCCCTCATTTGCATGGGGTGGCTATGTGTTCGGCAGCACTATCAGTAATATTGAAGGGACTGCACAAGCCTCTGCAGCACCTTCTGTAATGCTAAAGTGCCCCCGGGGTGTATAAAGCTGGTGTTTAGGTGGGCTGGCAGGATGAGAGGACAGTTTCACTGCAGATGGGGGCAGCGTAGTTGCTGGGGGGTACTGTCAGCTACGTTTCTACATGCAGCACTTTTAAATGAACAATAAAAAAAAAAAATGTTTAAGTACCCTTTAAGCATGCTTTAAAATAATATGTTTTTACATTGCTTATTTAGAAGAGCTGCAAGCCGGCAGGTTCACGGAAACAAAAGCAGCCCCAACCCTGCTAGTTCACAGGAGCACGCTGTAGCCGGTCTGTCCCTGCTTGTAAACCTATTTTATGGTTTGGTTTTTACTGCTGATTTGTTAGATATTACCACAAATGCATACGCTCTGCTATATCTTGTAAAACATCTAAACAGCTTGGCTGGCCTTTACAAGTGTTAAACTGCTTGGATTTGCAAATGTGGTCACTTTTTTTTAAATCTATCTGATTCACTAATTGAGACACTTTCTTTGCTGCCCAGACCTTTTCCTGTCCCAGTCCGACCATGTTCATAAAGCATGAACAATGAGAAATTTAGCAAATAACAGAGAGTGCTTGCCAAATAGATCCCACAGTAATCTGAAAAACCACAAGGAACACTGATGTTACTGCTTCCCAAACCAGATTATCTGTGGGTTTGATATGCTCAGTTCTTGTGTGATGGTGACAGCATGATCAGCAGTATCAAGTGAGTAAAGGGGGTGCTAACCAAAAGAGGGTCAGTGAAGCAATCTCAATCACATACGAGTATGCAGTGGAAACCCACACCACTGTTGTCAAACATCACGGCAGTTGATTTTAAATAATCCTGCCCCCACCAGAGACCGTAATGAAACCTGAAGAAAACTCTCTTAACTAGAAGAAAATAGTACAACCAAATACACCCTAGTTTCCCGCCCTCTAAAACAGTGATTGGCATATGTTGATGTGCAGAGTGCTGTCCGAGTTGGGCTCCCATGATACTTTTGTTTTTAGGGAGGCAATATAGTTGAGAAGAAGAAGGATTTTTATCTCGTTGGCACATTCAAAATGGCTTTGGGGTAAAGTCCCTTCCAGGTTCTATCATCACAGGTCCTACTATGTATCCTATTCAAACTACCACTGTGACCCTGCTAGACAAATTATTATACTGTAGTCTTTTCAAATTACCATTATCTACAAAGCATATAATACACCCCCCACAACAAAACCCTATCTCTATTTCCTCTGAAAAGTCACCCACACTCCACCTTCAAAGTCCTTTGCAGGACTAATTCAACAAACCACAATTCAGGAATCCTTTACAAAGCCCCAAGCAAGCACCACTCTGCACCATCTTGCAGGCACTCTTTTTAGTGCCCCTTCAGGAGCCCATTTTCAATCCCAGATTCAGATCATCACGTCCAATAAATCTCTGTTCTCACACCTTCTACAGGCCTATCCCAGACTGTTGAAAGGTTGTTAATTTGAGTGATAAGTAGGAACCTACTACTAGTTATAAGGCCACAAACATGATAAAAGGTTCAGTCAAGGTCTCAGTAAATTAATCCCTTGCTCAACCCCCGCTAGCTGGCAACGAGTAGGCAGGCGTAACTTAGGAGACCGTGTGTAACACATTTAAAAACAACAATACATTAAATAAATGAGACAACACACAATAAAAATCGAAACCTAATTTAGAAACATAGGAAACATTGTTATCTTTAAAATGACACCAAAACAACCAAATTTCAATGTAGGGAATCTGAAATGAATTTTTAAAGAATAAATCAAAAATTACTTTCTAGTGCTTAAAAACCAATGGCGCCAACTGAGAATATCTGGTTTTGCTTGACTGAAATGAAGTCACAATTTGAGGCCGACCATGATGATGCCTCGCTTGGATACACTGAGCAGGAGGCCTCGGTCAAAGTTTTACCTTCAGGCTTAGTCGTTTTTCTGGAGCTTTTGCTCTCGTCATCGGGCGAGGCTCCTCGTCAGACCAGGATTCGATGCAATGTCGCTGGCTTGGCTCAGCAGGGGCTCCTGGTTAACTCCTGAAAGTCTTGTTGTCGGGGAAATGCTCCAGAGCTTCAGCTGGCGAACCTGAAATTCAGACTGGGTCTCATTTCGATGCCGGTAGCTTGACTGTCGTCGACAGGTCAGTCACCTTTTGGAGCTGTTCTCCAGAAATTCTCCAATCTTCTCCAAACTTCTGGATCTCCTTACAGAAGTACTCCTTTGGGTCTCCAGTGATCTAGAAGCTCTAAGATGGTACTTGAGATATTGGAACTACGTTTCCCAGAATGCACCTGGTACATCTTCAAAAGTCCAGTTGAAGGTGGTCAGCTGGATCGTTCTTGGTGGGGATATTGCAGGTGAAGATCCTTTAACCTGTTGCTTTCAGGACGTCCACTGCTTCGACCTCTTGAAGCCAGGCAAAGTACTTAGAGCTGTAGTTCCTCAGTGCGCAGCAGGTGCAGTCATGCAGAGTGCAGTCCTTTGGGGTGCAGGCCAGGGTTCCAGCAGGTCAGTCCTTCTCCTTGTAGTTCAGGCAGTGATCTGAGTTGCAGGGCAACTCTTTCATATGCATTGAGTGGTCCTGGACTGGCAGGCAGAGGGGCACCCATGACCAATGGGGTGGAGTGTGTCCCCCCTCTGGGATGACCTGTGAAGTGTGAAAAAAAGTAAATACCAGGAAGCACCATTCTTCTAAAATCCAAGATGGAGGAAATCCCTCCTTGGAGTTAAGATCTGGCTAAGCTGTCACACTGGTGTTGCTTATTTCTCTAGACACTCCCCTCTAGCCCCTTTGCTAAATCTAAAAACGTAGGGGCTCACATTTGGCTGGGGTGGCAGGATGAGAGGGTGAGTCTGTGTCCTGTCCGAAGTGTCATGTATCCTTTGAAGACCAGTTTGGACACTGAGACCCCTCCCTGCCTTTTTCTCTACAGCTTACAGATCTCCACCCACCACATGTCCCTCTGTCTTAATGACAGCCACTTAACACGTCATGATTGGCAGGGTCTGGCCAATCAGAGAAGAGCAGCTGGAGTCCAAGAATGAAAAATGTATCTCTTTTCTAGCGATAGTTATACTTTAATAAAGTTTTCCTATGTTAGCCTATGGAGCTTCTGTACTACAATGGGTGAAATGAAATTGGCAGTTTCCACCCCCGCCCCCCTCCCAGGGCATATAAAACATATTTTCTAATGTCCCTGCTTATAGTTACAAAGCACCCCAGCCCAGAGGATACTAGAGGAGACCTTATGGGTGATTTATATGTACAAATAAGGTAGTTTAAGACTTTGGAAGTATCTTTAATTCCAAAGTCGAATTTGCATATAATCCACTATTTAAAGCAGCCTGCAAAGCAGGGCTGCCCTTAAAAAGACAACAGGCACAAAAGCAGTGCACACCTAAGTGCATTAAAATCCTCTGGGCCTCTAGTCCTCCATGCCATATTTTACACTCAGGACTTACAGGTAGGATGTCATGCCAATTATAATTGTGCGTCTTTCCATACAGTTTTAATCAGAGCACAGGCCCTGGGTCTGGTTAATAGAGTCCAGGGTACGCTCAGTCAGAAAAACAGCATCTATGGGTCAAAAATGGGGGCAAAATGTGGGGGAACTGCAAAAAGACCTGGTTTCTCACACAGGCATACTCTCCAAAGCCCCCAAACGATTGCCTATGCAAAGCTCCAACTATATCATCTGTGCAAAGATCTAGCCATTCATCTTCAAACTCAAGTCCACAAAACCTTTTTATCCAGCTTTTCAAAATCCAATTCACATTTTGTCTCTAGAGCCTTTAAATATTACATTTTGCCCTCCTTTTTTAAAGCTGCTTTAAAGTATTATTCAAGATCGGGCAGTCTCATCTAAAAATTCACACCCAGGCCCCCTCCTTGCAATCTGAATCAGCCATCCCTCAGCAAAGCCCATTTCAGAAAGTCACATCAATTTCCAATTGTTGGAAGACCAATTTACTTCCCCTCTTTGAAAGTCTATTCCCCATCATGAAATTGCAGTAAATATGCCTTTTTAAAATTCCCACCCTTACAGTCTTAAAAAGGCTCTATACTGTCCCTTCATTGAAATATCTAGCCAGTGCCCCTCTTCAAAACCACAATATGAAGTCTCCCTGCTCCATGTGTGACAACTGGATACAGTGTAGTTTTTTTATTTGCATTCTCAGACTTCCAGTCCTGATTTTATAATGAGCTAAAAAATAAGTTTCACATTTCTACAATGCAAAGATAAACCTGGACTAAACAGCAGTTATTCATGCATGGCTCTGAGAAGCTTGACAGCAAAGCAATGAAAAATACAGACCCCGAGTAAAAAGCCCCGCACACCCCAAGTAATGACTCATCCCCCTCTAATCAAACCAGTGTCCCCCTTTTCATTCCTCATACAGACTGCATTTTTCTGTGCATTAACTAAGTATTACAATCCCACAAATGCCACAATCTATTGTAATTTCCCTGCAAATTAGACTAAAATGTATGACAGCATAAAAATTATTGCAAAGTGTTTTCTTGGCACAATATTTCAGTCTCCTGGCCTCCCCTCACTTTCTCACCGACTTTCGAATGATATAAAAGGCATTTGTCTTTGTGTCAAGAATGAACCATCTGCAGTGCAAGCTGAACTGACCAAATGACAAGAGCCCACTAAAACGTTCTCAATAAAACCCACAAGTAAGGTTCTTTGTTGTTGGACTTTCATGCCCTTGTTAGGGCATTAACTTACACCCCCAGTGGGATCAACACATCTCATCCCCTACGGGAGAAGTTGGGGGTAAATGCCACAAATGTGTAGCTGAAACTGCTCCACTTTCACCCACCCAAAGAAACCAGAAGAAGACACTTTGCTGTCACTCACCAAGGACAGAGCAGTAATCTAACCTATTCTCACTCTCAGAGGAAATGATAATGTAGACACTTCTAATTATAACCACAAAGGAGAGACTTGTGAAACACTTCCACTCTGCTTTACTACACTCATTTGAGTAATGGAGGCTACCCAATTCGTATTCATCAAGAGCTCTAGGCTAAGACACTCTGTTCTCTCCCTACAAGAGCAGAGAAGAGATCCCACCTACCTTTATCGATAAAGGAGTTAGTGGAATGAGTCACTCGCGTCACCTTCTGAAACAAGGGCAAAGAAAGCCACCTTCTTTTTTTTTTTACCCACGTGGGAAGGACTGTTGGACTGTGGTCCTCTACTTTTACCTGGCAAGAAAACAAAGGAAAACACCAAACTTCCCCTGGCCTAGGAGTGATTAGTTAAGACACTCTTCTTTCTTCCATTTGAGGTACAAGCTGCTTTCATCAACCTATAGGAGAACAGGGGAAGCTACCTTAGTTTAAAAAATCCAGGGAAAGCAGTGGAACAGTAGACCAAACCCTGTTACCCTCCACTCATGATAGAGTATTGGAAATCACTCTTCCTGGGGAAGTACTTGAGGCCTTCC
Source organism: Pleurodeles waltl (assembly GCF_031143425.1). Lineage (NCBI taxonomy): Eukaryota > Metazoa > Chordata > Amphibia > Caudata > Salamandridae > Pleurodeles > Pleurodeles waltl. The sequence continues at coordinate 161,636,723 of NC_090451.1, read as the reverse complement.
ACTCTCTCCCATACTGAACAGAGTAGAGCAGTGATTACCAACCTGTGGTCCGCAGAACCCCAGGGGCCCGTAACAAATTCCCAGGGTGTCCGCAGGCCTGGGACAACAGAAAGGTACTTCTCCATCTGGGGCCTGACAGAAACATGTGAGTGTTTTTGTTTGTGCAGCAGTGGTAAAATCATGTCAGAGTTCCTTGTACAACCAGCAGCTTTCCAGTGAAAATAAAAGTCAAGATAACTGATGATTAATGTTCCTATGGAGAGAGATGGGAGTTTTGTCAAGTGGCAGTTTTGGCTCTCAGGTAGAGCAGATGGTTAATATGCCTGATGCAGAGAACATGCATCATTCAAAGAAAATTATTTTATGTGCATAGCACAGTGAGTTACTGCTTTTGTCACAGTGATTCTGTTGTTACTGTGCAGTTCATAAAATACAGTCCTAATCTAGCACAGTGAGCTATGAACAGCCATCAAAGAGCTGCATGACACAAATTGAAAGCTTGTTTTTTTCTGAAACCTTTCATTATCCTTATGCTGCTAAAAAAAGGTTTGCTTTCATAGAAATACATTCTTATTATAAAAGTCAACACTAACCACTGTGGTATGTTCTGAATCCCGAGTGTGCTTCTCCAGACCAAGCACTCTTAGAAGAAGCCTACCATTGAGGATGAAATGTGAATCCTACACCTTGTGGTCCCCTGTAAAGTGCTCCGACACCCTACACTGGTATGAGAGGTGCTATAAAGCAAATTTATTACATGTGACAGAGAGGCTATGGAAACATGAGAGGTCGTTATGCCTTCACTTCCTTTCCCCACCACATATTTATGTGAAAAAGTCTTCTCAGATTTTATGTACCTAAAAAATTAAAACAGAAATTGCTTGAGAAAGGTAGATTCTGACCTGAGGATTCAGCTTTCCTAAATAAATTCAAAAATTGAAAAGTTTGTTGCCAAGATGTAGCGGCAAACTTCTCGTTCGTTTTTTTAAATTAGATTTGTAAAGATTTTAATATAAAATAATTATAGCATTACTAATTGGAGTATTTGTTTGGTGTGTACCTGTTTGTCGATTTTTTGTGAATTATTGTTTTAATACTTGAAATTTAAATTGTAGAAATTGCTTGGGGGTCCCTGGCATCCAGTAGTGATTCAATGGGGGTCCTCAGGAGTCAAAATGTTGGGAACCACTGAAGTAGAGGAAATCTCCCTACTCTCATCCTCAGAGTTCAGAGAATGAGAAAACATCTTAGTGTGCAGACATGGAAGGCACCCTCTCTACCCAGTCTACCCTCGCCCACAGAAAGAGCTTTGCAATAATTGTCAAGAAACCTGTTCTGAATTGCTTTACAAATACTCAATTTATCCTAATCTATGTTTGAAATAATTTCAAAACACCTTGTCCTGGGTCATCTTTTCCTTGAGATGCAGGCTTCATTTATAGTAGCAGATTGCTGTACACATCTCTGATCCAGCTTCTCAGTTTCATTAGAGAGTACATCACAAACCATTTCGACCCACTGTTGGATGACAGTTATGTTTGTCATTGTCACTGCTCATATAATGTGCATATTGCTCTGAACGTCTTGAACCTTCAAAAGGTTTGAACCATTTCCCAAAATACCTTCATCACTATACGTTGTTGCCACAGTTAAGTGTATTTAGCTTCATTCAAAACAATTAAATTGTAAAACATACATCAAGGGAGGTATATTCTAAAAGATGATGTAGAATTAAAGTCACAGTAAATCTATTCATAAAACAAATCTTCCAAAGATGACTTAGCTATGGTATGCCGTCAATCTGTAAATTGATTTATCTTAAAACTAATTTCTTATTTGTTAAATTTAATTTAATATACATTAACGGACATGTGTAGAGCTTCATCATCTGTCCAACTGACAACAAAATCAGAACAATTCCGAATCAGTGATTTCAATAGGTTTTTCAACTTAGAATAACAAGATGAAACATGTCCAAGTGATTGCTCCTCCCTCCACCGCTGAAGTTCTTTAGATACACCAACCCATTCTGAAACTCATGGTTCACATGGATAGGATACTACAGATGCGCAGCTCAGAGGAACTTAAAGAATTTCAACATTCTCCAAAATAAAGCATGTTTTTCCATCCAATTATGATAGGGATGCAAATGTTATGACCACTTCCCATATAATTTGATGTGTAAGAAATCGGGTTTCTAATTGGCTAGAATAGGCACCTAGGCCAGGTAGAACCCCCTGCTCTAGTCACGGTAGGGGAGCTGCCCACCCAAGACAATCCCTTCTCATCCCCTCTGTAGCCTTGTCAGAGCAGTCAGCCTTATCCCTGAGGCAATGTGTAAAAGCATTTGGACAACATGCACACACTAGTGAAACAATAAATACACCACAAAAGAGACTCCACACATTATTATGTAAAAATATCAAAAATATTGTTCACAAAAACAGACCAAAACCATTGTGAAACAGTTACTATTTTGCCAACCAGGCAATTGTCAAACTTTTATAGCACAGAATAGCACAAACATTTCTATATTGCACATCATAAAAACAGACACACCCTTTGCCTGAAATGCATATCCTGAAAAATGCCTGTTATCCTAACAAGGCGACCATAATAAAGATGACAGTTATCCTAACAAGGCAACCACATCATCAGAAATCACTTCAGGTCATAACAAACAGGAGAAACAGTGAGGGTAGAAACACAATAGAGACTGCCGGACATAAATGATTCAACATCACATCACCTTATACGTATTGTCATCAACAGTCTCACCAATAGACCCAGTGCTATGGTGCTCCTAATATAGGTAATACAGTAGGGGGAAACCCAACATGTCCAGTACAGGAGCTCTTGGGCTCCTACCACCAGAATTATGGTACAAAGGGGGCTCAGCAGGAACGGTACCTCTGTTGAGGATTTCTTACCATCCTGCGAGCCACTAGTGAGTTCCTCCATAGCTAGGCCACAAGGGCAGGGGGGCACACACACCACCCCCGGCAGCAGGAAGACCTCTTTCTGTTCCCTGCTTAAAACAATGAAAGGCCATTTTGGCTACTACAGGCTCTCCTACCAAGGGAAGTGCAAACTATTAAAAATGGAGTCTCCTGGTCTCGGGTGCAAAGCCCAGCACTCTCGCTGCATCCAGTCAGGATCCCAAGTAGGCAGGGTGGCTGCTCCCAAGCACATCAGCTTATGATGCAGCATGACCCTTCTTGAAGCACCCCGCAGCCCTCTGGAGTGATGGCCGCTCTCTTCTACACGTCCAACACTGCTCTCCTCAGCATCTCAGGGAGGCCAAAGCGCCCCCTGGTGTCCGTGCATGGCGGCTTCCTCAGGACATACTGCCACAAAAAGAGATGCTTCCTTGTGGCCTGGTGGCACTTGTTGATGTGGGTCTTCATCTGCGATTCCCTGAGTACCACGAGTATACACCACCACAATCCTCCTTCTCCCCAACTCCTCCTCAGAGGGGTGGGGGAGTGACACCACTCGTCCCTGGACTCCGAGGGTAGAGTGCTCTCCATGCACTCTCTGCAATCTTGATGCAGTGCTCACCACACGCCAGCCATTGCAAGAAGGGCAGCTCTCCTCCTGCTGCCCCTAGAGAGAACCCTCCTGGTCAGTCCAGCCTGGGGAGGGGGTGTTCAGCCCACTCAACACCCTCCAGAGTAAAATCACTCATCGTGCTATAAGGGCCATAAAGGGGAATCAGGAAGCACTCTCCCAGTGCTAGACGAGAGGCCACAGTCCCAAGCAGAAGCCAACTGTAGGGATGAGGCCCTTTCAGTACTTTAGGCTCCCCACAGCAAAACAGGGGTAGGATGGAAGGCTACTAATTCATTCCCAGAGAACAACTGGGGGATGCACAGGGCAGGTGAGAAGCCAGCAGGCCAGCACACAAGGTATCTTTGTAGAGAGGCAGTCTGTCCCTCAGCCCAGCTGGCTAGTAGTTCAAATGGTGGTCCTTTCTGGCTATGCAACAGTCTCTGGCAATGTGCATCATGTAGTGTCAGCAGTATCTGGTTAAAACTCCTGTGCAATGTATAAAAACATGGGGCTACAGCATCTGTACTTCAAAATGTCTTTGATTTAAGGGGCACTTCAAAGGAACTTTCGAAGTGCACAACACCCCTTTTCCACCCCACCCACACTCCAGACAACAGTAGGAAGTAAATGTGCCCTTTGTGTGTGACAAAGTCTATAAAGATGTGAGAGTGCCCCGCCTCCCACTCTCCCAGCACAGGAAGGCCACTCACTATGCACATATAATCATGTTACACCTCCAACCTCCATCTGTGATGGCTGTCTGGAAAGTATGCACAAAGCCCAGCTGTCACTCTACCTCATACTTAGACTGAAGTCAGGTTACAAAGCACAAGAGTCATAAGCACGGGTAAATGCCCACCTTTTAAAATTAAACAAACACAAATGATGGACGGAATGCAGGACCAAATAAAACATTCACCCCCAGTCACAGATCTGGGTTTAATCCATCAATTATTTTGCTCACCATGACACCCCAGTTTGGACCCAACCATATGCAAATCGTTCTTGACTGTGTTCCGCATGGAACAGTCCATTCCGAAGTGCCAGGCCAGGTTCTCTCTGGACTGGAAACAAGGATCCTGGGACCGGTTTCAGGGTATCACCCTTTCTTAATTCCCATGCATCTCTCCAAAAGCAGGCTTCATTACTAGCATACTATTGGTTTGAAGGACATGCTGAACCCCAGATAGCAAAATGTTTTTTTTTTTTTTTCCGCTGCAAACACAGTTCTAGTTGATGGCACAGAACATCATCCATGTGTTCAGTTGAACCTTGCAAGACCATTCTTTGGCACTTCAGAAATCCACATGTTATTATGAACATTTTAGCTTATTTTTTCTGCATTAATTTCTAGGTATTTGTACTTTGTAACACTCTCAAATCTGTGACTCCCTATCTATCGTAACTAACTCATGTTACTGTTTTTTCATCTTTTCCAAAAACCAACACCAAGGAATTACATTGTTGCTGGGCTCAGTTGAAGATCCATGTCGTCATGACCATGTAGTATTGTCACTGTCATTGGAACAGTTACATTAGAACTAATGCAAGGAAGACAACAATAGGCAGAGCCAACAGGTTCGTCTTGTATTGTGTAACCCCACTAGAACGAAAAAACATAATGCCTGCTTCAAAAATATGTTTTCTTTTTATAATGCATCTAAGAGATAAATATTTTAATGTGTTATAAGACAGTGTGCTTTAGAGATGTAAAGTAGCCCATTGTTCATTACAATACGAGCATACAATAGGAGGTGGAGTCATACACTAAACAGCCAATAGCAAGAGGTGAGAGGGAGATAAAGCCTGTTAGAAATGGGGTTTCTGGTTGGCTAGGGTATGCACCTAAGCCAGGCAGAACCCACCCACTCTAGTCAGGGAAAGGGAGTTACACGTCCAAGATAACCCCTGCTCACAGCCTTGGTAGCTTGGCACGAGCAGTCAGGCCTAACCTGGAGCCAATGTGTAAAGCGTTTGCACAACACACGTGACGCAGTATGTACACCACAAGGTAAACTCAACACTGAGCTATGTAAAAATAAACTGTATTGCATAAAACATAATTAGACCAAACATTTACCCATCAGTAATACCCTGCTACCTTAGTAGTTGTCAGAAAATTACACAAGTTACTAATACTCTGCAAGAATAAGCAGTTGTCACATTGGAACACATAAGTACTCAGGATTCTGCAACATAGGCAGTAGTCAGGAATCACAGTAAAAAAAAAAAAAGTGCCCTTGTCATAAACATATCCTAAATGCCCATATCAGGAACATCAGAAACATATGGCAAGTCATAAAAAAATCATATATTAGCAGGTTATGCCCATAAAAGGAACCTTAGCAACCATATATGAAAATATCATAAATATAGGTAGTTATATATAAATCACTAAGGTCCATCTTAGGACCATGAGACATATATATGTCCTTCATAGAGTACCTGGGATATGATGAAAAAGGGGCACTCCTAGTGCCTGGAAAAGGAAGGTAGGGCCCCTGGTGCTCCTGTGCGATAAGCGGGGGCCACGTTCAGCTCCTGGGGGAGAGGGGCAGTTGGCACCCTCTCTGAGTCACCTGACAGGCCCCTCCTGGGGACTGCGATCTCTGGAGGGCCCGCCCCCAGGCCTCCACTAGCCCTTCCACAGGGGGCACCAAAGAATGCCAAAAGTTAATTACTGGGGCGATCGGCCGGGCAGTAAGGAATTCCCTTTCAGCCCCATGCCCTGCGTCTGCTAGACAGCCGCCCGCGTACTCGGAACAGCTGTCAAACAGGAACGTAAAGTGGAACAGGGGCCTCCGATGATGCTCTCCTCCTGCTCTGGAGGGCAGCTGCACCTGCACGGTGCGTGAGCCGCTCTCCTGGCTTCCTCAACACTTATGGTGAGCAGACACCGAGGACGGTGCCTGCTGGTGCCCCGGAGGTGCACCTGTAAGTACGCTTCACCCTGGGGGCACGGCTGGCGCGTGCTCATTCCTCTTCTCCTGCCTTGAGTGTCCTGGGGGCACTGGACACAGCACAATGCGCTTGAACACTGAAAAGTGCACTCGGGCTACAGTAGCTGGGATTCCACGGCACCCGGGCTGTGGCGTTGATTCAGCCAGCATGTAGAACGCTTTGAAAAGCGCAAAAGGCATCACTGTGATCCAGGGCTGCGGCGGTGATTCCAGGAAGTGGAACAGTGCTTACGAAGTGCTGTAGAAATAAAACAAGGCGCTTTCCAAGCGCTGACTCAAACTTGTGCAGAGCTCCTTCTAAGCACTAAATCAAGGGAGGAGGAGCGCTCCTCATGCACTCCTGAGTGCTACAGCACCCTGCCCCTAGGGAACAAAGTTCTATGGAGCACAGGGCTGCAGGGCCCAGCAGCAGGCCAGCGCAAGGTGGATGCAGGTAAATGGCAGTTCCTTACAGTGACCAGGCAGGTCGCAGGTCACAGGCCAGCACAGCAGCAGCAGTCCATGGCGGTTCCTGGTGAGTCCCTCCAGCGACATTGTGTCCAGTTCCTAAGTGTCACCCCATTGTGGGGAAAATTCCCCTGTACTTATACTAAGTTTGCAGTGTTTCTTACAATGAGGGGAACAGGGGGTTCCTACCAGCTACAACTGGTTCTGGGAGTGCCCCTTCTCTCCTCCAGCACAGGCTCCAAACATCAGTTGGGGGTAAATGACCCTATTGTGCGAGGCCAGGGCACAGCCTTTACAAATGCAGGTGTACCCCGCCTCTCCCTTCTCTCAGCCCAGGAAGGCTATACAATATGTAGATGCACCTCTGACACACCTCAATCCTCCCTGTGTACAGGCTGTCTGAGAAGTATGCACAAAGCCCCAACTGTCAGTCTGCCCAGACGTGGATTGGAGGCAAGTTGCAAAAACACCAGAGTCATAAGCACAGATAAATGCACACTTTCTAGAAGTGGCATTTCTGTAATAGTAATAAAAAAATACACCTGCACCAGTAAGCAGCATTTCTCATCACTATCGCAACCATACCAAACATGCCTATGCTACCCCTCATAAATCAGACAATACCCCTTAAACATAAGGCAGGGCCTTTCTAACGCAATCCTATGAGAAGGCAGCACTCACAGCAGTGAGACACCAAGTTAGGCTGTTTGTCACTACCAAGACAGGCATGCAACCTGGCACATATCCTGCCTTCTACATACATGGAACCCTGCCCATAGGGCTAGCTAGGGCGTACCTTAGGGGTGACTTACATGTAGTAAAAGGGGAGTTCTGGGCCTGGCAATTAAATTTAGATGCCAGGTCCCTGTGGCAGAAAACTATGCACACAGGCCCTGCGCTAGCAGGCCTGACACAGGTCTGAAAGGCTACTTCAGTGGGTGGCGCAAGCAGCGCTGCAGGCCCACTAGTAGCATTTAATTTACAGGCCCTGGGTATAGGGATACCACTTTACAAGGGACTTATAGGTAAATTAAATATGGCAATTAGGTACAAGCCAATCATACCAATTTTACAAGGGCGAGCACATGCACTTTAGCACTGATTAGCAGTGAAAAAGTGTTCAGAGTCATAACATCAGCCAACAACGGTCAGACAAATAAGGAAGCAAAAGCCAAAATGTCTGGGGAAGGACCCTGTAAAAGGGCCAGGTCCAACAAAGCCCAATCGATTTATAGAAAAAAAAAAGGGAATGGGACTTTCGGACAGCTGCGCTAACAAACAAGACCTACAATGTACGCCGACTCTCTCTGTGGCTGGGTAGTAAGTGATAGCCATAACTGTGTCTGCAGCAGGCCCCTCACATCCATCGCTCTGGCTCCAGTGCACATGGTGCACTAATGTTAAGATCAATTCTGAATATAGAGTCAGTTACATTTAGCAAGAACAGGATATGCGCACTCCCCAACTTCTGAGGGTTCAATTAGCCAGTGCTCAATTAATCTTTTTTTTTATATTGAATACATTTAATTAGGATTCCTGGGGGGGGAGGGGAGATACCATTACAGATACAATTACATGTACATCAGATTTTGCACAAGTAATCTGTATTTTTATTTTCCATTCTCAGTTGCATGTCAGTTGCTTCATCTCAATAATAAACAGACAGCATTTCACTCTCTCCCTAAGGAGATGCCCAAGACAGTATGTAATCCTTTCATTCATTTGAAGCTAATATATGGCAAGCAATTGAAATGTCATCTCTTCAAGCATTCCCACTTAGAGTGATTTAATCACATCATAAAAGTTCCCAGCTACCGGTATATTATGATATTCTATAACATTCAGTTCTAGAGCAGTGTCTGCTTCACGGTTCCTTCCAAAGAGGGACTAAAGGACACCGTGGTTATGGGCTCAAATAAAAGGTGGTGTTCGCGTGCCAGAAGATCGCGAGAACTTACCCGATCTGCCCCTCGAGGTAAAATAGTGCACATTACTGAAATCAGGTAGTCGGCATAGAAACATGTCCAATGAACGCTGTTACTGTAGAAATGACGCAGCTTCTGCAAATGTGCTTGTTTTGTCTTCGTGACGGCAGAGGTGCCATCTCTGAAGGATATTCAACAGTTCTTAATTTGTAAATAAAAACGTGCCAGTGCCCAAAGCCCTCCCCTGAAACACGCGATTGCTGCAATTAAATGTGGGAACACGGAATACCGAGGCGGCGTAACCCTAAAGCCATCTCGGGCCTCCTCTATACGTATAGAGCCACTCCCTGCCCTGTCAGCACACTCTAGCAGCATTCTACTTTCTCCTTTTGTGACGCTTTTTCGTTTTTCCCTTCCTCCGTCTTTCCCATGTGTGTCTTTTACTCGCAGCAAATGCTTGAGGCAGAAGAATAAGCCCCGGCCCGCAAAAATAAGTGCCGGTGCTCAGCACCGGAAACAATACACACAAATTAAGCATCTAGTTATCCTAACTTTGCCACATTGACCAATAGTTTATCAAACCTCGCGACAGCTCAACGAGCAGCTGCTACATGTGACAAGCGTGGAGTCTCTGGGACTGTTGGGCTTGTCCGACACAATATCCAGTGTTTAGGATAGTCCTCAAATCACCACTAAAAGTGGCTCCGATGCCTGGTTGCTGTACTTACATCAAACTTAAAAGCCTGAGTATGCAATGATGCAGAAGGCTGAGTTAGCCATTCACCCCTGCCCAACTGCCTTGACTCACACTGCTGGACCCCTGCAAGTGGCTATGCTGAGCATTATTCCCCAGTGAGGAGTCCTACGTCTGGTAAATATCGGATTAATAATTAACAAATGAGAATAGACACGGAAGTGTTATTGATACGTGAGCACTTGAAGAAACATGGTAACGACATTTTTAATATTGGAAGAATGGCAGATTATCGATAAAACCTACAAGAGTTCCAGTGGCAGTCCCATTCAATAAGAGGCCACTCTGAGGAACAGATACATAGGTAAACAAGTAAACAAGTTTGAAAACCTTCTGGCGAGACCTTTAACAGAGAGGGTCATTTCGGCACTGAAATCATTGGCTGAATTTGTACTATCCTTTAAACACACATCAGGAGGGCATTGCTTTACGTTCTACCAGTCCTGTTCAGAATGCCATTACACTAGCCCTCTGTGAATCCCATTTATAATCACTGTGTTATCTGGGCCATTGTGTTGAAGTGTGATATGGATCTTCATTGAAAAGGAACTTATATAATTTTAAATGATGAGGATGTTATAATGATTCGAGCCTCCAGTCTCTTCAGAGGCAAGGGTCTGAACTCAATTGGCCTTTGATGGACTAGTTCTCCACGACCTGTGAAACATAAGGCTAGGTGCGTAATCCTTTCAAAGAAACATACCACCAGTATTCTGTCAAAAGTAGGCACCAGATACTACTGGTTGTTCAAATAAATGTCCACAGGCTCCTTTTGAGGTTTTGATTTTCAGGGTCTATTGGAATTCGTCAATGCTTACTCTTGGAGGGAAGTTTGTGGATAGAATGTCTAGTTTAGGCAGTACATGCATCACTCACAATACATAGACTGTCCAATCATTGCTTTGTTTTCTTTTTTTAAATAGCAGTTTTATAAATCTTAAAGGAATATGTCTCCTAACTAACAAGTTTAACACTTTATTAATATTATTTAACTGCATATCTTAAGTCGTTCTGTAAGAGAACTGGGTCTTGGAATTACATGCATCTGGGGCAAATAAATGGCTGATAGACAAAGCTTATAACAAGTACTGCCACTGACCCTGAAAGAGCAGAAATCAGGCACAATTGACAGCTCACTGAATTGCCAAAGTTCTCCTATTAATTCTTTGACTTTCAGGTTGGGTACAGTCCATGTTTACTCTTGCAGGATGGTGTAGGAGCAACACATCTAGTTCAGTCTGAGAGGCTAGCTGCTCCCTCTAGCTCACACCTTCCTATGACACTGATGCATTCTACTTAATAAAAGAAGAGGACAGTCCACAACAGTAAACATGTAGCTCTCACCTTCGCCTTGCGATCAGTGTTCTCATCTAAAAAGAATGATCTCTTCAAGAAAGTATAATCTCCCTAATTAACTTAAAGTGGTTCTTCCAAAACATATCTCGAGGACACTGTGGAGCATCTGCTCATATTCCAACACAGGTTGAGCAACTGAAACTAATGAGTGGTCAAGGCCATATAGTAATAAGAAACTTCCCTCATGCTGAACTTTTACCCATGCCAACAAAGACATCAATCATTTAATACGGGACTTTGATGAAGAATTTACCACCAATATAACATGACACCACTGTTATTTACGTTGCTAAGAGCGCAGAGAAAAAATGCTCCAGGTCCTCGAAAATGGTGCTCACTTACAAACTTGAAAGAAAGTAAAACAACAAAGACCACTGCGAGAAGTAAACTGCAGTCTGCCTTCCGGTGGCTCTTGTATAAATGTTGGTTGACCACAAAATCCATCCATGAGATTGTGGCTCTGATAATCTCAAATAACCAAGGTGAATGAATTTTCCAATTATAGACCTTGTCTCCAAGCAATAGTACCCTGTCATCCATCCCGCTCGGAGTTAGCGTTATCAAAGAAATGCATCCAGGTTACCGCCTGCATACCTTCATGGGTGATTAGCCACGTTCTACAAATGTGAGTTGTTTGTTGGAAACCATTGAATGATTCCTCTTCAGTTTTCAAACTCTCACCCTTTCAGTGTGCTCAGTTCTAGACCTTACCATCGTAACAAAAGGTATGCTAAATATAGGCACACCGACCGCCATATATATTTGTCAGAACACTTACTAAGTCCCTTATCTCTTCGCTCCTCAAAAGGCATGAACACAAGTCAACTCAAAAGGCAAGGCAAAATCCTTGGGTCAGAGACTGTCAAAACATTGATCTCACACCTTTAGCAGGGGAAGTATCCTCTTCATCTCAATCCATCTCATCAGACCAAGTAGTCAAAGGACTTGTGATCACTACTCGGATACAATGGCAGAAAACATGAATACAGGAACCTTAAAACCAAAAGGATAAAAACTAAAATAAATTGGCACGATGGAACTTAAAATCCCTAAATGAGGAAAATATTATTATTAAAGAAACAGAGCATATGGTGCCAGAATTGAAATTAAAATCCACAGTATGACCTCCTGAAAAACTGTGTAATTAGAGAAGGAAATGAAAGCAATCTATTGTTTAGGGTGAGCAGAACTTGATACGACACAAAACACCCTATAGGGGCTCTTGAAATACTGACAAAAAAGAATACTGATTTCTCACAAGACATGTTCTGTCTTTTTTGAGGACAAGGTAAAAATGAAACTGTCCTTTACACATTCTATGATGGTGGATTAATTCTGTGACAGTGCCCAGGCATCCAAGTTTATTTGGGCATGCTTTGGAAAGGTCACAAACATACCCTTGCTCACTACCATTGCCAAGACCAAACCTGTCTCAATTTTCTACATTCTGTATCTTCTACACTTCTCAAAGGGACAAGTTAGACCCTGTTTAATGTACATCATCCACACCTCCCTAACGCAAGACAATTCTGGACTCTCAAAGTAGTTCAGGACTTCCCTGTTTAATGATATTATGAACAGATCATGAATATCTGAATAAAGTCTTATTCACCCATCCTCACAAAAGACCTGGAAAGCTGCAAGGAGACGCAGCTCGAATGTTTCATAGCAAAAAAAGACCTCTTTGATGATCTTCATTATGTCTTCAGGTCAGATACAACACAAAAAACACAACTTTCAAAATAGTTGATGAGGCACTTTACATTATAGACAAGGCAAACGCAGTAGCTTTATGTTTCTAGATTGAAAATTCTTAAGTTTATAATAAGGTTGAAGGGTTCAATCCAGTGCTTAATTTGTGCTTGTTGTTTCCAATGCTGAGCACCGGCACTTATTTTTGTGGGCCGGGGCTTATTCTTCTGCCTCAAGCATTTGCTGCAAGCTCTTGTAGAAAAAGACACATATGGGAAAGACGGAGGGAGAGAAAAGCTCAAAAAACATCACACAGTTAGAAAGCAGAAAGCTGTGAGTGAGCTGGAGGGGCAGAGATTGTCTGTAAATAGATTAAAGATGCCAGAGTTGTCTTCAGGGTTACTCTGCCTCGGTATTCCGTGCTCGAACATTTAATTGCAACAACCTCGTGTTTCAGAGGTGAGCTTTGAGCACCAGCAGGTTTTTATTTACAAATTAAGCACTTGTTCAATCCCTAGTTGTTTCTCATCATGCCTCGAAAACAAGTGTCTGCATATAACATTTTCTCTCCAACCTCACTATGCTCCACCTATGCAGTCCTCAAGGGTGTATTCTCTCTCCCACTCTTCTCAAACTTTATATCACAAGGCTCCTCTCTCAAGTACTTAAAAATCAAGTGCCACTTTTGCATGGATGAAATTCAGCTCCATCTCAAAAGTCCTAACCAAAAAACATTCAAATGAAAAACCAGGATTTGGTTGGTATCCAATATCCGAAGACACAGTTCATCTTCTCAAATATAAAACCTGCCTTTAACAGTTACTTCCGGTCCCCACAAAAGTTTCTATCCTTCTGGCTTAACAGTTTTATTATATTAAAATGCCACTCAGACATTGTAGGATGTTGCAATTGTGTGGGTATCCTCTTGTGCAAGAATCTGAAAAAAGAGTACATCACATTGTTAGAAATGGGGTTTTTGGTTGGCAGTTAGGTTGCCCTCTGTCCAAGCAAGAACCCTCACTCTAGTCAGGGTAAGTCACACACAATCCAAAATCAGCCTGTGCTCACCCTCCGGTAGCTTGGCACGAGCAGTCAGGCTTAACTTAGAAGGCAATGTGTAAAGCATTTGTGCAATAAATCATACAACACCATAGTATAACACCACAAAAATACACCACCCAGTGTTTAGAAAAATATAGAATATTTATCTGGGTACTTGTAGGTCAAAACGATCAAAGTTGCAATACGAATTTGTAAAGATATCACTGAAAAGTGATATTAAGTGTCTTTAAGTCTTTTAAAAAGCAATAAAGTGTCTTTCAAGCACAGAGTACCTGGTTTCTGGTGGGAAATCTCCTCAGAGGGCCACAGGAGAAGAGATGCGTGGAAAAAGGGGTGTGTGCGTCGATTTCTCCTCAGCACACACAGACTTGCGTCGTTCTTTTCCACGCGGGGAAGTCGGGCGTCATTTTCCGGCGCGCAGACAGTCTCTTTGTGTGGATCGCGGGGATTACCAGATGTCCCGGGTCTGTGCGTGGATTCTCCTGCTTATTTTCCGGCTGCGCGTCGTTCTGCGGGGCTGCGCGTCGAAGTTTCGATCCCACGGTAGACGTCGCGTCGATTTCTCCTTGGAAGTCGGGCGGCGTTGTCCTTGCGAGGCCGTGCGTCGAAATTTTGGTCTCACGGCAGGCGTCGCGTCGATTTCTCCTTGGAAGTCGGGCGGCGTTGTCCTTGCGAGGCCGTGCGTCAAAGTTTCGCACTCACGGTAGGCGTCGCGTCGATTTCTCCTTGGAAGTCGGGCGGCTTTGTCCTTGCGAGGTTGTGCGTCGAAGTCTCGATCGTCCCGAGGGCGTCGCGTTGATCAGCGTCGGTGTGCGGCGTTTTTCTCGCCGCGAAACAAGCTGTGCGTCGAAATTTTCGGTGCACGGAGCGTCCACGTGAAAGGAAGAAGTCTTTTTGGTCCTGAGACTTCAAGGAACAGGAGGCAAGCTCTATCCAAGCCCTTGGAGAGCACTTTCACAGCCAGACAAGAGTTCAGCAAGGCAGCAGGGCAACAGCAAGACAGCAGTCCTTTGGAGAAAGCAGACAGGTGAGTCCTTTGAGCAGCCAGGCAGTTCTTCTTGGCAGGATGTAGTTTCTGGTTCAGGTTTCTTCTCCAGCAAGTGTCTGATGAGGTAGGGCAGAGGCCCTGTTTTATACTAAGTTGTGCCTTTGAAGTGGGGGTGACTTCAAAGAGTCTCTAAGAAATGCACCAAGTTCCCTTTCAGTTCAATCCTGTCTGCCAGAGTCCCAGTAGGGGGTGTGGCAGTCCTTTGTGTGAGGGCAGGCCCTCCACCCTCCCAGCCCAGGAAGACCCATTCAAAATGCAGATGTATGCAAGTGAGGCTGAGTACCCTGTGTTTGGGGTGTGTCTGAGTGAATGCACAAGGAGCTGTCAACTAAACCTAGCCAGACGTGGATTGAAGGGCACAACAAGTTTTTAGTGCAAAGAAATGCTCACTTTCTAAAAGTGGCATTTCTAGAATAGTAATATTAAATCCGACTTCACCAGTCAGCCGGATTTTATATTACCATTCTGGCCATACCAAATATGACCTTCCTGCTCCTTTCAGATCAGCAGCTGCCACTTCAACAGTGTATGAGGGCAGCCCCAATGTTAGCCTATGAGGGGAGCAGGCCTCACAGTAGTGTAAAAACGAATTTAGGAGTTTTACACTACCAGGACATATAACCACACAGGTACATGTCCTGCCTTTTACCTACACAGCACCCTGCTCTAGGGGTTACCTAGGGCACACATTAGGGATGACTTATATGTAGAAAAAGGGGAGTTCTAGGCTTGGCAAGTACTTTTAAATGCCAAGTCGAAGTGGCAGTGAAACTGCACACACAGGCCTGGCAATGGCAGGCCTGAGACAAGGTTAAGGGGCTACTGAGGTGGGTGGCACAACCAGTGCTGCAGGCCCACTAGTAGCATTTAATCTACATGCCCTAGGCACATGTAGTGCACTCTAATAGGGACTTACAGGTAAATTAAATAGTCAATCATGGATAAACCAATCAATAGTACAATTTACACAGAGAGCATATGCACTTTAGCACTGGTTAGCAGTGGTAAAGTGCTCAGAGGTCAAAAGCCAACAACAACAGGTCAGAAAAAATAGGAGGAAGGAGGCAAAAAGTTTGGGGATGTCCCTGTCAAAAAGCCAGGTCCAACATGACCCCCCACCTGCCTAAAGCCAGGGGAGAACAATCACTATCCTGATGTACTTCCCTGTTTGAGGCGACAGAACAAGGACCCAGGCCCACAACAGCAGGGGCATGCTCCAGTTCTTCGCCTTCCTGACTCCAATTGGATCCCTCTGTCCATACTCTCAGGGCCCACTAAGCCCATCCATGGGGAACCTTTCTCCTTTCCTGCAGATCCCATCTGTGCAGCACCTAACCTTACATTGCTCACAGATGTATCCCAGGAGCAGGATAGTACCACCAGGACCAACACAGTGGTGTTGCCCATTCTATCCCCGGGGTGGGACACTTGTCCCCTCCCCAGGGATAACTCTGTCCACCCGGACAGCAAGCCACAGTGATTACTGACAGCTGCCAGGGATGAGAGCCAGGCCCCAGGCCTCTCAAAGCTCTCCAACCACTGTGGCTGTGGAGAGTGGGGGGCGGTAGCCCCAGGTGCTGGGCACCCTTTAACCACTCTCCCTTCCACCAGGTCAGGGATGACAGCCTGAACCTGGTCCTCCCCTCTGGGGCTTTGTACCCTCCCTCCTGGAGCGGTACCCCCAGAGTCCAACATGGCCAGGGGGCTTACAGGAGTCGCCCTGTACCATTCCTCCACCAGTGCAGGGCTGTTAACCTGCCACTGGCCCTCCAACCTGGGGTCTGTACCTTCAGGTTGGACTAGGGCCCGGGGTGAGGCTTCCCTCCCCCTGCCCTCCCTTCTGGGGTCCAGCACCCTCCAACTAGGAGTGGCCTCCTCAGAAGACAACATGGTAGGGGCACTGTTATCAGTAGCCCCTCCCTCCAGGTCCGGGGGGACACCCTGAACCTGGTCTTCCAGCCCAGGGTCTGTACCCTCAGACTGGATCACCGCCTGGCAAACCAGGACTTCCTGGGAGGCACACCTACCCCCCACCAGGTCAGAGTTTAACCTCTGCACCTGCCCATTCAACTCAGAGTCACCACCCTGAAGTTGAACAATTGCCTGGCACGCCAGGACTTCCTGGAGGGCACACTGACCCTCCACCAGGTCAGAGTTTAACCTCTGCACCTGACCACTCAACTCAGAGTCACCACCCTGAAGTTGAACAATTGCCTGGCGCACCAGGACTTTCTGGGAGGCACACCTACCTCCCACCAGGTCAGAGTTTAACCTCTGAGCCTGGTTCCCCAACCCAGGGTCACCACCCTGAGGTTGGGCAATTGCCTGGCACGCCAGGACTTTCTGGGGGGCACACCTACCCCCCACCAGGTCAGAGTTTAACCTCTGAACCTGGTCATCCAACCCAGAGTCAACACCCTGAGGTTGGACAATTGCCTGGCACAGCAGGGCTTCTTGGGAGGCACACCTACCTCCCACCAGGTCAGAGTTTAACCTCTGAACCTGGGTATCCAACCCAGAGTCAGCACTCTGAGGTTGAACAATTGCCTGGCACGCCAGGCCTTTCTGGAGGGCACACTGACCCTCCACCAGGTCAGAGTTTAACCTCTGAACTGGGCCATTCAACTCAGAGTTACCACCCTGAAGTAGAACAATCGCCTGGCACGCCAGGACTTCCTGGAGGGCACACTGACCCTCCACCAGGTCAGAGTTTAACCTCTGAACCTGGTTCTCCAACCTAGGGTCACCATCCTGAGGTTGGACAACTGGCTGGTACACCAGGGCTTTCTGGGGGGCACACCTACCCCCCACCAGGTCAGAGGTTAACCTCTGGATCTGGATATCCAACCCAGAGTCACCACCCTGAGGTTGAACCATTGCCTGGCAGGCCAGGACTTTCAGGGAGGCACACCTACCTCCCACCAGGTCAGAGTTTAACCTCTGAGCCTGGTTCTCCAACCCAGGGTCACCACCCTGAGGTTGAACCATTGCCTGGTATACCAGGACTTTCTGGGGGGCACACCTACCCCCCACCAGGTCAGAGTTTGACCTCTGAACCGGGTTAGCCAACCCAGAGTCACCACCCTGAGGTTGGGCAATTGCCTGGCACCCCAGGACTTTCTGGGAGGCACACCTACCTCCCACCAGGTCAGAGTTTAACCTCTGAACCTGGCCATCCAACCCAGAGTCGACACCCTGAGGTTGGACAACTGCCTGGCACGCCAGGACTTTCTGGGGGGCACACCTACCCCCCACCAGGTCAGAGTTTGACCTCTTCACCTGGTAAGCCAACCCAGAGTCACCACCCTGAGGTTGAGCCATTGCCTGGCATTCCAGGACTTTCTGGGGGGCACATCTATCCCCCACCAGGTCAAAGTTTAACCTCTGAACCCGGTTATCCAACCCAGAGTCACCACCCTGAGGTTGAATCTTTGCCTGGCATGCCAGGACTTCCTGGGGGGCACTCTCACCCCCCACAAGGGACACGCCGTCCCCAAGGGCCACACAAGAGTCTGGTTGGCGCAGGTCTCCCGACCTCTGCCCATCCGGCAGAGTCTGGGTTTCCCCCAAACCAGAAACGGTCTCACCTGGGTCATTCCTGGGGGGCTCTGCTCTCAGAGCTGACCCCTGACTTTCAAGATCCTCCACTGGGGTCTGCCACCCCCTCTCAACCCTATGTCTGGACTTCTGCACCCCCTCACTAGGAGTGGTACTGCCAGACACCAGAACTGTTGGGATGCTGTCTACAGTCATCCCCCCAAGTTCTTCTGACACTGCGGGGCTTCCCTCAAAAGGTGGCCCTACGGTACAGGTTAGGCTCTGAGACCTACCTGGGACACTACAATCCTCTCCCACCTCACTTGGTCGGGAACCACCTAGACCACTCCCTTCAGGAGCACCCCCAAATGCCTCTTCAGACTCTCTGGTACTCACCCAAAAGTCTGCCTCCACTGTAAGTTCCCTGGGGTCAGAGAACTCACACTCCACCTGGTGTTGGCGTAGCTCTGGAAAATAAGGACCAGACATATGCTCTCCAGCAATTACATCACTCTGCCCTTCACATGTATTAACCACAGTACCCTTCACCCAACCACCTAGTAACTCAGCCTTGGAAAAGCACTCTACATCACCCTCTTGAGACTGGTGAGACAGTTCCTGTCTGTCCCTGACACTCAACCCAAACTCTTCTGGGATGTCTCTACACTCTATATCCAGGACGTCCACCAGGGGGGAACCCTTTTCTCTGTCACTCTCTGCTAGAGTCAGTAAAGTGTCCCTCCCCCAAGTAGGAATATGACTCCCTGTGCCAGTTCCCCAATCCTTCTCAGGGACCCTGTGCATAACGGGAACTACCTCATACCCTTGAACTGCCTGGGGTGTGTCAACTCCCTTCTTCAAGTTGGGCACCACATCTCTGGGCTTGTGCCCTTCTTCAGCAGTACTAGATGCAAGATTTTTGCTGCCACCATCTGAACTGGACTCAGCCCTTCCGGCCTCCAGTTTCAGCTCTTTACAGCTCAGCTCTTGAGCTGCAATCTTTTCTTCTTCCAGGGCTAAAAGTCTTTTTGCCTCAACCTCTGCAAGATACTCCTCTAATTGTTGCTCCTGTCGCCTTTGACTTCGGAGCCATTCATCTATTTCTGGGTCACTGTCCAACTCTGAGTAGCCTTCCTCCTCATCTGAGTAGTCTTCCTCCTCATCTGAGGGGTACTTAGTCATTTGGTTTCTTGCTGCCTCTCTCTCTGCCCATCTTTCCTCCCCCCAGACTATGTAGTGATGGAGCATCTCCGCTTTAGTAGATCTCCTTGCTACAGGAAGGCCCCATTGTCTGCAAAGCTTCCTTAGGTCAGCCTTAGTGAGGTGGTCAGTACGAACAAAGAATGAGTAGGTAAGCAATCCCATTTTGATAAGATCTTATCAGCAAAAACCAAAATCCAAAGTCCAAAATATCAATAGTATATCCAGGAGGACATCAGAGAACCAAGAGCCAAAAAAAAGATGAAAAATCAAGTTGACCTTCCACTGTGGGTAGGTAGTGAAATACTTAGCTACTGTATGTCACTGCACAAACACAAGTCCTATCCTCACCGCTGATCACCAATGTTAGAAATGGGGTTTTTGGTTGGCAGTTAGGTTGCCCTCTGTCCAAGCAAGAACCCTCACTCTAGTCAGGGTAAGTCACACACAATCCAAAATCAGCCTGTGCTCACCCTCCGGTAGCTTGGCACGAGCAGTCAGGCTTAACTTAGAAGGCAATGTGTAAAGCATTTGTGCAATAAATCATACAACACCATAGTATAACACCACAAAAATACACCACCCAGTGTTTAGAAAAATATAGAATATTTATCTGGGTACTTGTAGGTCAAAACGATCAAAGTTGCAATACGAATTTGTAAAGATATCACTGAAAAGTGATATTAAGTGTCTTTAAGTCTTTTAAAAAGCAATAAAGTGTCTTTCAAGCACAGAGTACCTGGTTTCTGGTGGGAAATCTCCTCAGAGGGCCACAGGAGAAGAGATGCGTGGAAAAAGGGGTGTGTGCGTCGATTTCTCCTCAGCACACACAGACTTGCGTCGTTCTTTTCCACGCGGGGAAGTCGGGCGTCATTTTCCGGCGCGCAGACAGTCTCTTTGTGTGGATCGCGGGGATTACCAGATGTCCCGGGTCTGTGCGTGGATTCTCCTGCTTATTTTCCGGCTGCGCGTCGTTCTGCGGGGCTGCGCGTTGAAGTTTCGATCCCACGGTATACGTCGCGTCGATTTCTCCTTGGAAGTCGGGCGGCGTTGTCCTTGCGAGGCCGTGCGTCGAAATTTTGGTCTCACGGCAGGCGTCGCGTCGATTTCTCCTTGGAAGTCGGGCGGCGTTGTCCTTGCGAGGCCGTGCGTCAAAGTTTCGCACTCACGGTAGGCGTCGCGTCGATTTCTCCTTGGAAGTCGGGCGGCTTTGTCCTTGCGAGGTTGTGCGTCGAAGTCTCGATCGTCCCGAGGGCGTCGCGTTGATCAGCGTCGGTGTGCGGCGTTTTTCTCGCCGCGAAACAAGCTGTGCGTCGAAATTTTCGGTGCACGGAGCGTCCACGTGAAAGGAAGAAGTCTTTTTGGTCCTGAGACTTCAAGGAACAGGAGGCAAGCTCTATCCAAGCCCTTGGAGAGCACTTTCACAGCCAGACAAGAGTTCAGCAAGGCAGCAGGGCAACAGCAAGACAGCAGTCCTTTGGAGAAAGCAGACAGGTGAGTCCTTTGAGCAGCCAGGCAGTTCTTCTTGGCAGGATGTAGTTTCTGGTTCAGGTTTCTTCTCCAGCAAGTGTCTGATGAGGTAGGGCAGAGGCCCTGTTTTATACTAAGTTGTGCCTTTGAAGTGGGGGTGACTTCAAAGAGTCTCTAAGAAATGCACCAAGTTCCCTTTCAGTTCAATCCTGTCTGCCAGAGTCCCAGTAGGGGGTGTGGCAGTCCTTTGTGTGAGGGCAGGCCCTCCACCCTCCCAGCCCAGGAAGACCCATTCAAAATGCAGATGTATGCAAGTGAGGCTGAGTACCCTGTGTTTGGGGTGTGTCTGAGTGAATGCACAAGGAGCTGTCAACTAAACCTAGCCAGACGTGGATTGAAGGGCACAACAAGTTTTTAGTGCAAAGAAATGCTCACTTTCTAAAAGTGGCATTTCTAGAATAGTAATATTAAATCCGACTTCACCAGTCAGCCGGATTTTATATTACCATTCTGGCCATACCAAATATGACCTTCCTGCTCCTTTCAGATCAGCAGCTGCCACTTCAACAGTGTATGAGGGCAGCCCCAATGTTAGCCTATGAGGGGAGCAGGCCTCACAGTAGTGTAAAAACGAATTTAGGAGTTTTACACTACCAGGACATATAACCACACAGGTACATGTCCTGCCTTTTACCTACACAGCACCCTGCTCTAGGGGTTACCTAGGGCACACATTAGGGATGACTTATATGTAGAAAAAGGGGAGTTCTAGGCTTGGCAAGTACTTTTAAATGCCAAGTCGAAGTGGCAGTGAAACTGCACACACAGGCCTGGCAATGGCAGGCCTGAGACAAGGTTAAGGGGCTACTGAGGTGGGTGGCACAACCAGTGCTGCAGGCCCACTAGTAGCATTTAATCTACATGCCCTAGGCACATGTAGTGCACTCTAATAGGGACTTACAGGTAAATTAAATAGTCAATCATGGATAAACCAATCAATAGTACAATTTACACAGAGCGCATATGCACTTTAGCACTGGTTAGCAGTGGTAAAGTGCTCAGAGGTCAAAAGCCAACAACAACAGGTCAGAAAAAATAGGAGGAAGGAGGCAAAAAGTTTGGGGATCTCCCTGTCAAAAAGCCAGGTCCAACACACATCATTGGCTAAGAATACACATTATTATTCGTAGAAGATGGTTTTAAACAAGGGATGTAATGACTAGTGCTCGTGAGGCTCAACTATGAACTTTTCATAGGAACTCCAAATCCACATCTTATCGTCTTCCAAAGACTGATGCCTAGCTGAAGACCCTCAGTGGTGGTTGGAACAGGAGGTCCAGGTTTACGCTAATAGTCTGCAAGGTAAGGGCGACACCTTCTAGTTGCCACAATGCTGCTGCCACTTGACAGCACCAAAGCAGATTGTGCCTTTCAAGAAAAAAAACAGTGGTCAAAAAACCTCCAAGGATGGCACAGGAATCCAGGAGTGTGCAAAGGGATTCAAGGAGCCGGCAAAAGGAACCCAGGGATCAGACAAAGCAACCAGGAGCAGACTGAAGAGAAAACAGGAATACAAGGAACAACTGGAAACAAGTTGGGAGCAACAATGCTAATGACTAGACTGTCAACGCATTATGACACAAAAGGAAACCATACTGAGTTCCTTTCATACCCCAAAAAAACAGGAAATTACATCAGGAAGGACTGCACCATGATTGACTGGGAAGACCTAATAATAGTCTCTGTAAAGCCATCATCTTGGGTTGGGAAGCTATATCCCATGAACCCTCTCCAGAAGATTCTGGGAAGAAGATTGTTTCTGTTAATGTAGACAAAAGAAGAGCCTCCTAGAATCTATTCTCCCAGGAAAAAACAGAGATGAAGAGGATTATAATGGGGAGGTGGTCGACACAAGGTAAGTGCTTGTATGGAGAGTGGTGGTCCACCAGCAACCCCTGCACCTCTACTGCCTTCTGCTCAAGGTGTGCCCTGACCACCTTAGAACACTGCGGGGATACGTGTCAGGCATGGCAACTGCAAATCAAACTTAGCTTTTCTAGAACTGTTAGGTTATAAAGCTGTCAGTACCAAGAGTAACTAGTATTAGACATTAGCCCAAAGACATGTGATCACAACACCCCATCTCTGATCACAATGAAGTGGCATTCAATCGCGTCAACATATAACTATGCTAACCATCAGTAACTTACTAGAGACTCAACTGTTGCAACCTATATCATGTGACCTAATAGTATATAAAGTGCTATGCCATCCTCAGGGTTTAGCCCATTCTGTATAAAACCATAAAAACATGCAAAATAACTGCTTTGCATTATATGTTGCTGCATATTAATGAAGGAATGGTGCATGAGGCCATCACTATTTTGAATTAGGGCACCTGATTTGATTCCTAGTCACAGAGTATATTACAAGAACAAACACAAAAGGACCTGAGTGACAGTCATTATTGCTGCTTGCGACCATATAGTCAATATATTTCTTTAGATTGCCTAGCAAATTGATGTGCTGAGAGAGAAATTAGAAGGGCTCTTTAAAGGGCTCTAAGTGAACTTAATGGCTTTTGAAGGAGAAGTAATAATGGTTCCCCAACTCATTATTTGCTACTGATGTCAGTGAGAGTTTGCGGAGTGTTTGCTTTAGTAACTCTGTCTCTTTCTTTTTTTTTTTTTTTTATAATTATGGTACCGCAACCAATTATCAAGAAAGTTCTGGAACTTTTCAAAGTAAATGTGGAATGACACAAACAAACTGTGTTTCTTCCTCATTAGTGGCAATTGATTTCCCATGCAGAGAAATTGCATTGTTGCATTTTTGTATTGGCAATGCCACCTTTTTGTAAATACAAATATGAGGTTAATCATATGGAAAGCATTCTCTCAACTTAGTGTTTTTTCACACATCTAGATAAATTCTAAATGCCTTGCATGAATAAGAGGTGGAAATCATTAAGTGCTCCAAAATGCTAATCATTGTGATGAGAAGTAAAGACCGTATTGAGATTATAATATGACCAACAGGAAAGGGGGAGGAAGCTAAGCACATAAAGCCTAATTAACAAAATCATTTTGAAGTACATAAAGTAGTACTACATCAGAACTACTTCATGTACTACTAAATACACAAATTCTACAGCTGGAAATCTTCACCTTAGTCTCTCTTATCTTTTCTGAACAGGGATTCCAACCCAGTGGCCCAGTACTCTGTACCCTTAAGTATAGCACTAAGTAGTAAGTGTGGAAGGGTCAATAGGGAGTGAGGGAAAATGGGTGGGTTAAGGAAAACTTAAGGAGTGGTTTGGGGGGGGCACATGATAATATGAAACCTACCCCCCACATAAGAGTAAGACAATTGATATTCACAAAAAGCACTTCTAATTTGACTACATCCCTAATGGTGACAAACCTACATGCATTTCTTCAGACCAGCATTGAAGCAAGTCAAGTGCCAGACATGGCCCACCACTGGTACTACAACGTATTCCTGTAGAAAAGAATTAAAGGAAGGCTATAACATCACATAGGATATCAGGTATCAAATTAGAACTAATCGTACCATAACTTATACCCATGATCATTAGTAATAAAATAGAGTATTTAATCAAATGGTAGTGATGGAAAACATATTTTAAACAGCAATTAATGTATTGCAATGCATTTAAAAAGAAATACTGCTCATTTTAGAAGGTAATGTGTTTTATCTTTATTTAAATAGTTCTAATTTAATAATTATTTAAGGTATTTTACATTTTAATCTTAATTGAGATTGTTTTTATTTGTTTAATTTTTTTTATAAACTATTACATTTTGTCATAATTTTCTAAAGTAAGATCCCCATCCGGTGGCCGAGATCTCCACAAATAGGTTGAGAGTTATGAACTGTAACTCTACCTTCATAAATTCAGTTGTAGTAGTCTCCAGACCCTCATTTTAGGGGGTTGGGACTCCTAATTCTTCATGTAGATAAAAGTCTCCACTTAGAAAAGACAAATGGAATAATGCTGAGGTTTGAATCTAAGGGCCAGATGTATCAAAGGATTTTGCAATCGCAAATGGTGCGAATCAGTAAATTCCAGCTTTTGTGAATGCAAAATCGCCTTTCACGATGTATGAAAGGCCGTAGCAGTGCAATTTTAAGGAATCACTAAAATAGCGATTCCTTACAATTGCAATGAGATATTGTGAATCGCATACTGCAATTCGCAAATAGAGATGAAAATTTGTGAATTGCATTCTGCGATTCGCAAAACCCAAATCGCAATGCATCAACAAGTCGCAAATTGCGATTATTCGCAGAATGGGTTTTTACACATGCAATTTACCACAAATTGAAATCAGGTGGTAACCGGGTGCAGCCTATATAAAGAGGCCCAAAATGACTCGGCCTCTTTTCCACAATGGCTGCACTCTACATCATGGCGAGGAGGATGAGGATCCTGGCAGATTTGAGGAGAGGGAGGAGGAGACAGGAGCACATTTACAGAGTGCGCATCACTCTTTTTGACCAGACAGAGGAGGAGATATATGATAAGTACAAGTGAAACTCAGCCATGATACTTGACCTGATAGCCGATATACAACCCCTACTGCTGTGAAACACACACAAGACCAACAGCATACCCACCCATGTGCAGGTATTATGCTCCATGCACCTTTTAGCCTCAGGGAGCTATCAAGGGATCATAGCAGCAGCTGGCGGTGTCTCACAGAGTGCGCTTTGACGCTTCTGCAATGCTTTCCTCAATGGCATGCTTAGCAAAATCCATCTGCACATAAGATTCCCCAACACCCCATAGGAGTTGCAAAAAACCAAATACAATTTCTACCAGATTGCCCAATTCCCACGTCATTGGCTGCATCGATGGGGCTCATGTAGCTATCTGTCCACAATCTGCCACAGAGTATGTTTATCGGAACAGAAAGAGTACACATTCCATGAACATACAAGTCATAAGCAATGCCTCTAAAGTTATAACCGATCTTGTGGCCAGATACCCAGGTAGCACACATGACTCCTACATCTTCAGGCACAGTGGAATACACACAACTACTTGCTGGGGAGTTTGGCGAAGGATACCTACTTGGTAATTTAACAGTTTACAATGTCATCTTTATGTATATGTGATGTCACGGATAACAATTCATTTTACCCTCCTGTCACTCTAGGAGACAGTGCCTATGCAGTGCGGTCCTTCATACGAATGCACTATCTGAATCCTGCCACACCAGGCGAGAGGAGGTACAATGCAGCACACAGGACAACACACAGTGTTGTAGAGAGGACCTTTGGCCTGCTGAAGAGTCGTTTCTGATGCCTGCACAAGAGTGGTGGTGCACTTCAATACAGCCTCAAAAACATCTGCAAAATCGTGGCTACAAGTGCTATGTTGCACAACATAGAACAACGAGGGGCATACCAGTGGAACCCACAGAGCCTGACTCCGATGAGGATGATGATCTCTTGCCACCCCTTCAGCCAGCAGACAGAAGCAGTGCAGCAGAGGGTAGACAAAGACGTGCTGAGATCACACACAACTATTTCTGATGTTAGCAATGACAACACCACTTCAACTTTCATGTATTGCTGTAGGTAGCATCTTTATTGCCTTGACTTCAGGTAATATATGTGTAATTAGGATATAGGTAAGCACTATACACATACAGGTCCTAGTTGCAGTAAAACACTATTAGCATCATAGTATCACTGCATTGCTACATGATATGCAAGTCTCTTCTACCTCTCAACATTACTTTCTACGTCCACGCACTCCACTTGAGTGCTCAGTGATCTCGTGGCACCTCTTGGTGCACGTTCTGAGACAGTACTGTGTCTGGTACTTCGACACCTAGTATCCATCACAGGGGTTGTGAGACTGCTGAGGCTAGAGAGCTCCTCACTGTCCCTACCACCCAGTTTGCTGTTTGTAGCACTACAGGCTGTGTTCATTGTCTCCAAAACATTAGCGATTTGCAACAATCCTTGTGCCACGTCTGACTGCAAGGTGCCATCTCTGCTTGCATGCCCACAGCACGTCGTGACACCAAAGCAGTTGTGGTAGTGAGCCAATTGACCGATCTGCAGAACTCATCCAACCTGCCCACCAATTGGTGATGGCACCTACTGTGGCTGACATGCTCCTGCTGCATCACAGTGCAGAGTTCCCTAATGGCATTTGCCATCTCCTTTGCGTGTTTTGCTGCTGTTTGCTGTCCCTCATGCAGCTTGCACATGTAGTCATTGAGAGACTCCAACTGCCTGTGCATTGACTTTATGTGTTTACATTGCAGGCACTGCACTTTCAGCATGGAACCCTCAAGGCCACCAAACAGTGATGGGCCCTCACCTTCCTCTGTGCACTGTGTCTTCTTCGCAACGCCTCCTGAGGGGAGTGGACTGACGCTGGGGAAGGGACTGCTGTCTGTCGGTGCTTCTAGCCTCTGGGGGTGGTGTGGGTACTTTATCCAGCATTTCAACTGAGTCCAGGTTATACTCAGGGAGGGGTAGCACTCTTGCCCTGTGTCTAGTTGGTGCTTGTATGATGGACTCACTGGTGTTTGAGTCAGACCGTGGCCGACTTTCACAATCCCCCACATTTCCACCTTCTGCTGTGTCAGGGACCGGAACATCTGCAACAATATGCAGCATGTCATTCTTGGATATGTACTCTCACAGTTGCATAATAGGATTAAATTTACCCTGGCATAGTATCTCTGAAAGTCTTTTGTGTTGTTTATCTGTTTGGTTTTACACCATCTCGCTATTTATGTGGTAGATGCACTTTAGGGGGGTGTACTACCACTCTCATAATGCATTGTTGTGTTGTATGTAAAAATGTGGCATGGACTACTTATCACACTGCATAGTGTCATAGCTATTTTCAAAGGGCCATTTGTACATGCACATATGGGGAAACGCATAATTACTGCCCTTACCTTTGCTGATGCTGGGTGTGCCTGAGGTGTCAATGTCAGTGACACCACTGACAGCTTCAGGAAGCAGTGTTGTCTCCACCATGTCTTCCATTGGTGTAGACGGTGTCTGGGTGGGTGGGCCTCCTCCAGTGCTCCTTGCCTCCTTCAGACTACTTGCTACCCTCTCTTTGGCATGTGAAAGCAAGTCGTACCAGCACTTGTGTATCTCCTCAATGGAGCGCTGCTCAACACCCACTGTACATATTTTGGTCTAGATGTCTCACCACATTTTTCTCTTCCCACTTTCTGGCACCTGTAGTGAGTGTCTTCCAAATAACTTGTAATTGTTTCTGACCACCTCCTCTGTGAGCACCTCTAATTTCTACTCACTGAATTTAAGTTTGCGCTTCCTCTCTCCTTTCTCATTCACATTCCCATCAGTAGCCATTGTTTTGTTTGGTCCTGGCTTACTCTTAAGACTGCCTCCATGGTGCTTGGATGGGTCTCTCTGCCTGCTCTTGTGGCTCGGGCTTCTGGAAACAGCATGCACTGGCTCACTTCCTGGTTGTGATGTCATGAGACTGTTCCAGATTGCCAGGTTCACAGTTTGAGATTTCCAAATACAGATTCACTATTTTTGTGATTCTTTATTTGGAACTCGCAAATTGTTATTGCGATTTTTAAGAAATTGCTATTACCGAATCACAATTTTCATAAATCTAATTTTTAATTTCTTAACTTGTGATTTCTTAAAATTCGCTATTTAAGAAATGCCAACTGGGAGCTTTATACATCTGGCCCTAAAGGTTGGTGACAATCTACTAGGGGTAGGTGAACTCATGGAATTTGATTCCATGAAATTCCAGGGAGTGACATTGAAACTTTGAGATTCTGCAGAGTTCCGTCAATGAGCAGAAATAGGTGCATTGTGCTGCTCGCACTGTGATTTAGCACGAGCCAATCAGCACAAAAGGCACCACGTAGTGTGCCAGAGTCTGAGCTACTCAAGCTGATTTTATTGCTGCTCAAGTAGATTTCCTACTCAAGTGGCAGTCTTTTGAAATTCGGACTAGGAGATGCTAAATCTCACTCACCTCTCCAATTTACTGTTTTATAACCACTTGCAGAAAAAGAAATCCACCATTCGCCAATTGGAGGAATTTTTCCAGAACTCTGAGTTACAAGTGTAATGCGGAGTCGGTAATATCCTGCCAATTCTGTCAGCGGAACAGAATATTTCACTAACCCCTACAATCTACATGTGTGGAGATCTAGACATGCAATCTTACATTGGTGAATCAGGGCCAAAGTCTTGTGCAACCTCAGTATTACTTAGAAATAACATCAATAAACATTACTTGAATGTGAAAAACATAGCCAACTTTATCGCAGATGAACTCTAAGTAATTTTAGCTTAATTAAACCCTGGTACCCCATCACTTTCAAATTTCCTATGTTATGCCCTTTCTGGAGAGGAGACATGATATGCTACCTACGGACCAAATTCATAATCATCAGCAAAAAAGTAGGATGTATACGTGCACAAGTCTACTCTGATGCTTGGTGTAAATTTGTCAGTGTTTGGAATTCGGAAATGTTTTCAGAAATGGCTCAGAAAAACAGTTACAGTCACAGATCTTCAGAATACTGAAATGTGATACTGCATAATAAAATATAACAGGTGTATATTTACACAACCAAAGATGTGACAAAAGTTAATATACAGTTATGAACGTTTGTTTTCTTACTTCCCTACACAGGGAAATAACTGAGAAAAGAAACACCCCCTATGATCGGGCTTACAACGCATTCACTTCTGCTCATAAGAGCAAATTTACAATGGTTATAGTTGGGAAATATCAAGTCAAATTATTGATAAACAATCTATGAGTTAGCAGGAGTTTTTCATGTGGAATCCTCTAAGAACACATACCAACCCATTTTTATTTATAGATTTGTGAACATGGAAATACAAGCATACTCTCAGAATTTACATTAAACAAATCCAGAGCCTAAATATTATATCCCCCCCACACAAGTAGGAATGATGTTTTTCTTTCCAAACTATGTTGTTTCTGCACCCAAGAAGACAGTTGATCTGGCCCTAATTTTACTCAATCCCCGCTTTAATGGTAGTCAGTTCTAGCCCTTTCCATTTTCAACACTTTTCCAGCAGATATTCTGTTAGACTTTCCATCCTTGGCATGTTCTCCCTATACTTGTTATTTCTGTTCCATGGGTTGTTGATGTGTGCTGGACTCAGATTTTTCTGTTTTTGTTACTCTGGGCACTTTACCACTGCTAACCAGTGCAAGTGCTCCTTTACAAAATGTGTATGTCATTGGATTCTCCATGATTGGCATATTTGATTTACCAGTAAGTTTCTAGTAAAGTGCTCAGGAAGTGCCAGGGCCTGTAAATCAAATGCTACTAGTGGGCCTGCAGCACTGGTTGTGCCACCCACATAGGTAGCTCTGTAATCATGTCTCAGACCTGCCATTTCAGTGTCTGTGTGTGCAGTTATAACTGTAAATTTGACTTGGCAAGTGTACCCACTTGCCAGGCCTAAACTTTCCCTTTTCTTACATATCAGAAACCCCTAAGGTAGTCCCTAGCTAGCCCCAAGGGCAAGGTGCAGTGTATGGTTAAGGTAGGACATATAGTAATGTGTTTTATATGTCCTGACAGTGAAATATTGCTAAATGCGTTTTTCACTGTTGCACGGCCTGTCCCTCTCATAGTTTAACATGGGGGCTACCTTTAAATCATATTAAAGTGTTGATATCCTTTGGGAGCGGATGGACATGTGGAGTTTAGGGTTTTTGAGCTCACAATTTAAAAATACATCTTTTAGTAAAGTTGAATTTAAGATTGTGTGTTTGAAAATGCCACTTTTACAAAGTGAGCATTTTCTTGCTTATACCATTTCTGTGACTCTGCCTGTTTGTGGATTGCCTGTTTGTGGATTCCCTGTCTGGGTCAGTTTGACAGTTGGACTGGTTGCACCTCACACTGAACAGTGACACAAAGGGAGCTGGGTTGTAGAGAGTGGGGTGGTGGTCACTCACACATGAAATGGCTGTGCCTGCCCTCACACAATGCAGTCTCCAACTCCCTGGTGAGTGTCTGGGGCCTCGCCTGGCCAAGGCAGGATTTCACATTCAAAAGAGACTTTACTTTGAAGTAGGCCTACTTCAAAGGAGAAATTGGGTATAAGAAGGGCACCCAAAACCACAGACTTTAGAACACTTCTGGAAACTAAGAGGAACTTCTGCCTGGAGAAGAGCTGAGGAAGAAGAGCTGCCCTGCCTTCGACTGTGCTTTGTGAAGCTATCCTGCAGTTACTGCTTCTGCCACAGTAAGAGGGCAAAGACTGGACTATGTGTGCCTTCCATCTTGAGAAGAAATCTCCAAGGGCTTGATTTAGAGCTTGCCTCATGTTGTTTGAAGTCTCAGGGACAGCAAAGACTTCTCTCTACCAGCACCTGGAATCTCTGGAGAGACTCATACTCTGCCCTTTGGTGCCCATCTAGTTCCTGGGACCCTGAAAGGAGAAGCTGGCAGCCTAAAGACATGGAAATCCACACACAGAGTGCCGTGCGGGGAAAAGATCAACGCGACTCCGATCTGCGGCTGAAGAAACGACGCGCTGCTGGCTCCGCAGCTGAGAAACAACGCTTGCAGGAAACACAACTGAAGAATCAATGCACGGAGCAGGAGAAACAACGTGCAGCATCGCTGACAGAGGCTGGGAGATCACCACCCGCACTGGGGGTTTTTTGGATCATCGTGCGGTTGGATTTCCGACTCAAGTACCACTGTGTGTGGAAAAAACGCACGGCCTGCCTGGTCCCATGGGTGCTGACCAGATCGACTCATCACTCTCCTGCGGAGAGAAGAAACTACGCGCCACAACCCAGAAAAAGGAGAAACGACGCACGGTCCCACTCGTGAGTGGAATCAACGTCTCACATGATCTTTTTGACGTGCACTCACCCATGCTGGGTTATTTTTGATGCGCCCAAGGTACTTTTTCACACTGACAGCGTTAGTGTGTGTTTAAAACTACTTAAAGACTCTTTTTGATTTTTCCTTTATAACTTGACTTGTGTATTGTAGATTTTTGTAGTGTTGGTCTTGTTTTGTTTAGATAAATATTTCCTATTTTTCTAAACTGGTGTTGTGTCATTTTGTAGTGTTTTCATTAAGTTACTGTGTGTTGGTACAAATACTTAACACCTAGCACTCTGAAGTTAAGCCTACTGCTCTGCCAAGCTACCATGGGGGTAAGCAGGAGTTAGCTGAGGGTGATTCTCTTTTACCCTGACTAGAGTGAGGGTCCTTGCTTGAACAGGGGGTAACCTGACTGTCACCCAAAGACCCAATTTCTAAAAACTAGTCTGTAGTAAATGGTGCTACATGTACTAAGGGAATGTAAATGAAATGTTTTAAGTGGGCTACAACACTCATTTTACAGCCCGCTCAAGCAGCTCTGCAGAACCTGTCTTCAGGCCTGGCCCTACAGCCTGAGTATACCATTTGTAACTGTCATTTTAGTCTGGCAAAATAAACGATTTGCCAGGCCCAAGGCACCCTTTTTAGGGTCTGCCCCTTTGAAGGGAATTGGACTTCCAGGAAAATGTTTAAGTCTAAATTTAAGTGGCTTCATTGGAACACACATTCTGGACTCAGACTTTGGACTTCACCCACTTTAAGCTTTGCCATCTTAGTTGATGGCTGCAGCGGGATCCTGGACTTCAGCAACCCTCTGTCATCTAGTCCTTCTTTGCGTCCAGCTTTCCTCATTAACAATTCATCAACAACCCCTTTTTCTCCATAAAAGTTTCTGAGTCAGGAGGTGAACTTTCCATTCGGATGAAGTTGGTCCCTGTGTTTGACTCATGTGCCACTGCAATCAGCCATAACCTTTCACTTAGGCCTGGTCTAACATGACCAGATAACTGAGGTTGGTGCTTTATGGCACAATTTTAATATCAACATTTTAAAAAATCATATCTCCAGTTCTACTTATTGGAATTGTGTTGTTTTGGTGTTATTTTATCTTTTAAAATATTTTCTATTTATCTAAATATATTTGGACTTTTTCTTGTGCAGTGTGTACATTTTATTGCTGTTTTAGCACTGCATTAATACTTTAGACATTATATTTATTTAAGCCTAACTGCTTTGTGCCAAGTTACTGGAGTGTTGAGCACATGTTTGTTTAGTGACCTACGGCATTTATCTTGGCAAATAATGTTATTATTATTATTTCAGGTGGACTCTCACCCTTCCCAAATACTGTGATCATTATTTGAGATGGGTTCTTAATCCCCGCAACAAATGCTCCAATTTCTTCCACTAATGGACTCCGGTGAGTTTTGTAAATGGTCAGTGTTGGACCTGGCTTTTTGACAGGGACATCCCCAAACTTTTTGCCTCCTTCCTCCTATTTTTTCTGACCTGCTGTTGTTGGCTTTTGACCTCTGAGCACTTTACCACTGCTAACCAGTGCTAAAGTGCATATGCTCTCTGTGTAAATTGTACTATTGATTGGTTTATCCATGATTGACTATTTAATCTACCTGTAAGTCCCTATTAGAGTGCACTACATGTGCCTAGGGCCTGTAGATTAAATGCTACTAGTGGGCCTGCAGCACTGGTTGTGCCACCCACCTCAGTAGCCCCTTAACCTTGTCTCAGGCTTGCCATTGCAAGGCCTGTGTGTGCAGTTTCACTGCCACTTCGACTTGGCATTCAAAAGTACTTGCCAAGCCTAGAACTCCCCTTTTTCTACATATAAGTCATCCCTAATGTGTGCCCTAGGTATCCCCTAGAGCAGGGTGCTGTGTAGGTAAAAGGCAGGACATGTACCTGTGTAGTTATGTGTCCTGGTAATGTAAAACTCCTAAATTCGTTTTTACACTACTGTGAGGCCTGCTCCCTTCATAGGCTAACATTGGGGCTGCCCTCATACACTGTTGAAGTGGCAGCTGCTGATCTGAAAGGAGCAGGAAGGTCATATTTAGTATGGCCAGAATGGTAATACAAAATCCTGCTGACTGGTGAAGTCGGATTTAATATTACTATTCTAGAAATGCCACTTTTAGAAAGTGAGCATTTCTTTGCACTAAAAACTTGTTGTGCCCTTCAATCCACGTCTGGCTAGGTTTAGTTGACAGCTCCTTGTGCATTCACTCAGACACACCCCAAACACAGGGTACTCAGCCTCACTTGCATACATCTGCATTTTGAATGGGTCTTCCTGGGCTGGGAGGGTGGAGGGCCTGCCCTCACACAAAGGACTGCCACACCCCCTACTGGGACTCTGGCAGACAGGATTGAACTGAAAGGGAACTTGGTGCATTTCTTAGAGACTCTTTGAAGTCACCCCCACTTCAAAGGCACAACTTAGTATAAAACAGGGCCTCTGCCCTACCTCATCAGACACTTGCTGGAGAAGAAACCTGAACCAGAAACTACATCCTGCCAAGAAGAACTGCCTGGCTGCTCAAAGGACTCACCTGTCTGCTTTCTCCAAAGGACTGCTGTCTTGCTGTTGCCCTGCTGCCTTGCTGAACTCTTGTCTGGCTGTGAAAGTGCTCTCCAAGGGCTTGGATAGAGCTTGCCTCCTGTTCCTTGAAGTCTCAGGACCAAAAAGACTTCTTCCTTTCACGTGGACGCTGCGTGCGCCGAAAATTTCGACGCACAGCTTGTTTCGCGGCGAGAAAAACGCCGCACACCGACGCTGATCAACGCAACGCCCTCGGGACGATCGAGACTTCGACGCACAACCTCGCAAGGACAAAGCCGCCCGACTTCCAAGGAGAAATCGACGCGACGCCTACCGTGAGTGCGAAACTTTGACGCACGGCCTCGCAAGGACAACGCCGCCCGACTTCCAAGGAGAAATCGACGCGACGCCTGCCGTGAGACCAAAATTTCGACGCACGGCCTCGCAAGGTCAACGCCGCCCGACTTCCAAGGAGAAATCGACGCGACGCCTACCGTGAGATCGAAACTTCGACGCGCAGCCCCGCAGAACGACGCGCAGCCGGAAAATAAGCAGGAGAATCCACACACAGGCCCGGGACATCTGGTAATCCTCGCGATCCACAAAAAGAGACTGTCTGCGCGCCGGAAAACGACGCCCGACTTCCCCGCGTGGAAAAGAACGACGCAAGTCTGTGTGTGCTGAGCGGAAAACGACGCACCCACCCCTTTTTCCACGCATCTCTTCTCCTGTGGCCCTCTGAGGAGATTTCCCACCAGAAACCAGGTACCCTGTGCTTGAAAGACACTTTATTGCTTTTTAAAGACTTAAAGACTCTTAATATCACTTTTCAGTGATATCTTTACAAATTCGTATTGCAACTTTGATCGTTTTGACCTACAATTACCCAGATAAATATTCTATATTTTTCTAAACACTGTGTGGTGTATTTTTGTGGTGTTATACTATGGTGTTGTATGATTTATTGCACAAATGCTTTACACATTGCCTTCTAAGTTAAGCCTGACTGCTCGTGCCAAGCTACCGGAGGGTGAGCACAGGCTGATTTTGGATTGTGTGTGACTTACCCTGACTAGAGTGAGGGTTCTTGCTTGGACAGAGGGCAACCGGACTGCCAACCAAAAACCCCATTTCTAACATTGGTGATCAGCGGTGAGGATAGGACTTGTGTTTGTGCAGTGACATACAGTAGCTAAGTATTTCACTACCTACCCACAGTTGAAGGTCAACTTGATTTTTCATCTCTTTTGACTTTTGGTCTCTGATGTCCTCCTGGATATACTATTGATATTTTGGACTTTGGATTTTGGTTTTTGCTGGTAAGATCCTATCAGAATGGGATCGCTTACCTACTTATTCTTTTTGCCTACTGACCACCTCACTAAGGCTGACCTAAGGAAGCTTTGCAGAGAATGTGGCCTTCCTGTAGCAAAGAGATCTACTAAAGCAGAGATGCTACATGCCTACATAGTCTGGGAGGAAGACAGATGGGCAGAGAGAGAGGCAGCAAGAAACCAAATGACTAAGTACCCCTCAGAGGAGGAGGAGGACTACTCACATGAGGAGGAAGACGACTCAGATGAGGAAAGAGACCCAGTGAAAAAAGAATGGCTCATGGCTCAAGCACGGTGGATGGAAGAGCTAGATGAGTTTCTTGAAAAGGCTGAGGCAGCAAGTCTCTTAGCCCTGGAAGAAGAAAAGATTGCAGCTCAAGAGCTGAGCTGTAAAGAGCTGAAACTGGAGGCCGGAAGGGCTGAGTCCAGTTCAGATGGTGGCAGCAAAAATCTTGCATCTAGTACTGCTGAAGAAGGGCACAAGCCCAGAGATGTGGTGCCCAACTTGAAGAAGGGAGTTGACACACCCCAGGCAGTTCAAGGGTATGAGGTAGTTCCCGTTATGCACAGGGTCCCTGAGAAGAATTGGGGAACTGGCACAGGGAGTCATATTCCTACTGGGGGGAGGGACACTTTACTGACTCTAGCAGAGAGTTACAGAGAAAAGGGTTCCCCCCTGGTGGACGTCCTGGATATAGAGTGTAGAGACATCCCAGAAGAGTTTGGGTTGAGTGTCAGGGACAGACAGAAACTGTCTCACCAGTCTCAAGAGGGTGATGTAGAGTGCTTTTCCAAGGCTGAGTTACTAGGTGGTTGGGTGAAGGGTACTGTGGTTAATACATGTGAAGGGCAGAGTGATGTAATTGCTGGAGAGCATATGTCTGGTCCTTATTTTCCAGAGCTACGCCAACACCAGGTGGAGTGTGAGTTCTCTGACCCCAGGGAACTTACAGTGGAGGCAGACTTTTGGGTGAGTACCAGAGAGTCTGAAGAGGCATTTGGGGGTGCTCCTGAAGGGAGTGGTCTAGGTGGTTCCCGACCAAGTGAGGTGGGAGAGGATTGTAGTGTCCCAGGTAGGTCTCAGAGCCTAACCTGTACCGTAGGGCCACCTTTTGAGGGAAGCCCCGCAGTGTCAGAAGAACTTGGGGGGATGACTGTAGACAGCATCCCAACAGTTCTGGTGTCTGGCAGTACCACTCCTAGTGAGGGGGTGCAGAAGTCCAGACATAGGGTTGAGAGGGGGTGGCAGACCCCAGTGGAGGATCTTGAAAGTCAGGGGTCAGCTCTGAGAGCAGAGCCCCCCAGGAATGACCCAGGTGAGACCGTTTCTGGTTTGGGGGAAACCCAGACTCTGCCGGATGGGCAGAGGTCGGGAGACCTGCGCCATCCAGACTCTTGTGTGGCCCTTGGGGACGGCGTGTCCCTTGTGGGGGGGGAGAGTGCCCCCCAGGAAGTCCTGGCATGCCAGGCAAAGATTCAACCTCAGGGTGGTGACTCTGGGTTGAATAACCGGGTTCAGAGGTTAAACTTTGACCTGGTGGGGGGTAGATGTGCCCCCCAGAAAGTCCTGGAATGCCAGGCAATGGCTCAACCTCAGGGTGGTGACTCTGGGTTGGCTTACCAGGTGAAGAGGTCAAACTCTGACCTGGTGGGGGGTAGGTGTGCCCCCCAGAAAGTCCTGGCGTGCCAGGCATTTGTCCAACCTCAGGGTGTCGACTCTGGGTTGGATGGCCAGGTTCAGAGGTTAAACTCTGACCTGGTGGGAGGTAGGTGTGCCTCCCAGAAAGTCCTGGGATGCCAGGCAATTGCCCAACCTCAGGGTGGTGACTCTGGGTTGGCTAACCCGGTTCAGAGGTCAAACTCTGACCTGGTGGGGGGTAGGTGTGCCCCCCAGAAAGTCCTGGTATACCAGGCAATGGTTCAACCTCAGGGTGGTGACCCTGGGTTGGAGAACCAGGCTCAGAGGTTAAACTCTGACCTGGTGGGAGGTAGGTGTGCCTCCCTGAAAGTCCTGGCCTGCCAGGCAATGGTTCAACCTCAGGGTGGTGACTCTGGGTTGGATATCCAGGTTCAGAGGTTAACCTCTGACCTGGTGGGGGGTAGGTGTGCCCCCCAGAAAGCCCTGGTGTACCAGGCAGTTGTCCAACCTCAGGATGGTGACCCTAGGTTGGAGAACCAGGTTCAGAGGTTAAACTCTGACCTGGTGGAGGGTCAGTGTGCCCTCCAGGAAGTCCTGGCGTGCCAGGCGATTGTTCTACTTCAGGGTGGTAACTCTGAGTTGAATGGCCCAGTTCAGAGGTTAAACTCTGACCTGGTGGAGGGTCAGTGTGCCCTCCAGAAAGTCCTGGCGTGCCAGGCAATTGTTCAACCTCAGAGTGCTGACTCTGGGTTGGATACCCAGGTTCAGAGGTTAAACTCTGACCTGGTGGGAGGTAGGTGTGCCTCCCAAGAAGCCCTGCTGTGCCAGGCAATTGTCCAACCTCAGGGTGTTGACTCTGGGTTGGATGACCAGGTTCAGAGGTTAAACTCTGACCTGGTGGGGGGTAGGTGTGCCCCCCAGAAAGTCCTGGCGTGCCAGGCAATTGCCCAACCTCAGGGTGGTGACCCTGGGTTGGGGAACCAGGCTCAGAGGTTAAACTCTGACCTGGTGGGAGGTAGGTGTGCCTCCCAGAAAGTCCTGGTGCGCCAAGCAACTGTTCAACTTCAGGGTGGTGACTCTGAGTTGAATGGTCAGGTGCAGAGGTTAAACTCTGACCTGGTGGGGGGTAGGTGTGCCTCCCAGGAAGTCCTGGTTTGCCAGGCGGTGATCCAGTCTGAGGGTACAGACCCTGGGCTGGAAGACCAGGTTCAGGGTGTCCACCCGGACCTGGAGGGAGGGGCTACTGATAACAGTGCCCCTACCATGTTGTCTTCTGAGGAGGCCACTCCTAGTTGGAGGGTGCTGGACCCCAGAAGGGAGGGCAGGGGGAGGGAAGCCTCACCCCGGGCCCTAGTCCAACCTGAAGGTACAGACCCCAGGTTGGAGGGCCAGTGGCAGGTTAACAGCCCTGCACTGGTGGAGGAATGGTACAGGGCGACTTCTGTAAGCCCCCTGGCCATGTTGGACTCTGGGGGTACCGCTCCAGGAAGGAGGGTACAAAGCCCCAGAGGGGAGGACCAGGTTCAGGCTGTCATCCCTGACCTGGTGGAAGGGAGAGTGGTTAAAGGGTGCCCAGCACCTGGGGCTACCGCCCCCCACTCTCCACAGCCACAGTGGTTGGAGAGCTTTGAGAGGCCTGGGGCCTGGCTCTCATCCCTGGCAGCTGTCAGTAATCACTGTGGCTTGCTGTCCGGGTGGACAGAGTTATCCCTGGGGAGGGGACAAGTGTCACACCCCAGGGGTAGAGTGGGCAACACCACTATGTTGGTCATGGGGGTACTATCCTGCTCCTGGGATACATCTGTGAGCAAAGTAAGGTTAGGTGCTGCACAGATGGGATCCGCAGGAAAGGAGAAAGGTTCCCCATGGATGGGCTTAGTGGGCCCTGAGAGTATGGACAGAGGGATCCAATGGGAGTCAGGAAGGCGAAGAACTGGAGCATGCCCCTGCTGTTGTGGGCCTGGGTCCTTGTTCTGTCGCCTCAAACAGGGAAGTACATCAGGATAGTGATTGTTCTCCCCTGGCTTTAGGCTGGTGGGGGGTCATGTTGGACCTGGCTTTTTGACAGGGACATCCCCAAACTTTTT
The DNA here is from genome assembly GCF_031143425.1 of Pleurodeles waltl. NCBI lineage: Eukaryota > Metazoa > Chordata > Amphibia > Caudata > Salamandridae > Pleurodeles > Pleurodeles waltl. The sequence continues at coordinate 161,597,217 of NC_090451.1, read as the reverse complement.
GCCTCCTTCCTCCTATTTTTTCTGACCTGCTGTTGTTGGCTTTTGACCTCTGAGCACTTTACCACTGCTAACCAGTGCTAAAGTGCATATGCTCTCTGTGTAAATTGTACTATTGATTGGTTTATCCATGATTGACTATTTAATCTACCTGTAAGTCCCTATTAGAGTGCACTACATGTGCCTAGGGCCTGTAGATTAAATGCTACTAGTGGGCCTGCAGCACTGGTTGTGCCACCCACCTCAGTAGCCCCTTAACCTTGTCTCAGGCCTGCCATTGCAAGGCCTGTGTGTGCAGTTTCACTGCCACTTCGACTTGGCATTCAAAAGTACTTGCCAAGCCTAGAACTCCCCTTTTTCTACATATAAGTCATCCCTAATGTGTGCCCTAGGTATCCCCTAGAGCAGGGTGCTGTGTAGGTAAAAGGCAGGACATGTACCTGTGTAGTTATGTGTCCTGGTAATGTAAAACTCCTAAATTCGTTTTTACACTACTGTGAGGCCTGCTCCCTTCATAGGCTAACATTGGGGCTGCCCTCATACACTGTTGAAGTGGCAGCTGCTGATCTGAAAGGAGCAGGAAGGTCATATTTAGTATGGCCAGAATGGTAATACAAAATCCTGCTGACTGGTGAAGTCGGATTTAATATTACTATTCTAGAAATGCCACTTTTAGAAAGTGAGCATTTCTTTGCACTAAAAACTTGTTGTGCCCTTCAATCCACGTCTGGCTAGGTTTAGTTGACAGCTCCTTGTGCATTCACTCAGACACACCCCAAACACAGGGTACTCAGCCTCACTTGCATACATCTGCATTTTGAATGGGTCTTCCTGGGCTGGGAGGGTGGAGGGCCTGCCCTCACACAAAGGACTGCCACACCCCCTACTGGGACTCTGGCAGACAGGATTGAACTGAAAGGGAACTTGGTGCATTTCTTAGAGACTCTTTGAAGTCACCCCCACTTCAAAGGCACAACTTAGTATAAAACAGGGCCTCTGCCCTACCTCATCAGACACTTGCTGGAGAAGAAACCTGAACCAGAAACTACATCCTGCCAAGAAGAACTGCCTGGCTGCTCAAAGGACTCACCTGTCTGCTTTCTCCAAAGGACTGCTGTCTTGCTGTTGCCCTGCTGCCTTGCTGAACTCTTGTCTGGCTGTGAAAGTGCTCTCCAAGGGCTTGGATAGAGCTTGCCTCCTGTTCCTTGAAGTCTCAGGACCAAAAAGACTTCTTCCTTTCACGTGGACGCTCCGTGCGCCGAAAATTTCGACGCACAGCTTGTTTCGCGGCGAGAAAAACGCTGCACACCGACGCTGATCAACGCAACGCCCTCGGGACGATCGAGACTTCGACGCACAACCTCGCAAGGACAAAGCCGCCCGACTTCCAAAGAGAAATCGACGCGACGCCTACCGTGAGTGCGAAACTTTGACGCACGGCCTCGCAAGGACAACGCCGCCCGACTTCCAAGGAGAAATCGACGCGACGCCTGCCGTGAGACCAAAATTTCGACGCACGGCCTCGCAAGGTCAACGCCGCCCGACTTCCAAGGAGAAATCGACGCGACGCCTACCGTGAGATCGAAACTTCGACGCGCAGCCCCGCAGAACGACGCGCAGCCGGAAAATAAGCAGGAGAATCCACGCACAGGCCCGGGACATCTGGTAATCCTCGCGATCCACAAAAAGAGACTGTCTGCGCGCCGGAAAACGACGCCCGACTTCCCCGCGTGGAAAAGAACGACGCAAGTCTGTGTGTGCTGAGCGGAAAACGACGCACCCACCCCTTTTTCCACGCATCTCTTCTCCTGTGGCCCTCTGAGGAGATTTCCCACCAGAAACCAGGTACCCTGTGCTTGAAAGACACTTTATTGCTTTTTAAAGACTTAAAGACTCTTAATATCACTTTTCAGTGATATCTTTACAAATTCGTATTGCAACTTTGATCGTTTTGACCTACAATTACCCAGATAAATATTCTATATTTTTCTAAACACTGTGTGGTGTATTTTTGTGGTGTTATACTATGGTGTTGTATGATTTATTGCACAAATGCTTTACACATTGCCTTCTAAGTTAAGCCTGACTGCTCGTGCCAAGCTACCGGAGGGTGAGCACAGGCTGATTTTGTATTGTGTGTGACTTACCCTGACTAGAGTGAGGGTTCTTGCTTGGACAGAGGGCAACCGGACTGCCAACCAAAAACACCATTTCTAACAGTCAGGCACTATTTCCTGTTCCTTAAACATACGATGAAAACAAGTACAAAGTACTATCCACAATTTTTTTTAACTCACCCTGGTAAATCCTTCTGCATTTGTTAAAAGGTTTATCATGGCCAAATTACCTTGTTTTGATGGGTCTTTGTAACATGAGCAGATTATGTAATGAGTGATCTAATTGTGCTCTTGCACCAGTAGTTTTCTTAACACTTCAAACGTTAACGGAAACGTTGCTGATTCCCCCCGTTCATGACCTCATCAGACAGTAACAGAGGCATGTGATACGAGTGGTGGTCCAGGCCATATCTCATACTAACTCTGCGCATACTAGTAGAAATGATTGGACAGGAATGAAACACGTCTTTAACGATGACATGCAAATCCCTCCTATGTCATGTTAGAATCTCCTTTAAACAAGGACAAGAATTTTGGAAAACACAGAAGACAAGGTCATTGGTTTTGAGCTGGACATAGATACCCTGCCAGCATCTCTTGCTCCATTTTAACCCACCAAAAGGCAATCTGAAGAATTCAGGAGAAGCCTCCTCAATATTTCCATGGACTAGTCCTTCAATTGCTTGTACAAACTATCCATTAGACCTGGTTGCGAAAACAAGAAACAATGGTAATACTCCAACCAACTATTCCGACTTCCTTCAGCAGATGTGTGTGTTAAACTATCAAATCATCCACAAGCAAGATGGCCTAGTGAGTCAATGTGATCAATGCAGAGATCTGTGTAAAACCTACATGTAAACATGAATGCGACCTAGTATGATCAACTGAGAAGCATTCACTTGGCCTTCTGTTTATTGTCAAGCAATTGTAGCAAAATAGCACAAATGCCTTACACACAGTACAGATGAACCACAGACACTAAGGGAAAGTCTATCACTAACACTCACTGGACAGAGCCCATGGATAAGAAAGGTAATATCACTTTTCCTTTTGGCTACATGATGCATCCATCAAGTTCAGTAGTTTTGTTAAAATCTGCCCATATGCAATCTCAATTTCTAAAAATGTTTATTAACAAAAGGAAAATATGCCAGAGAATCACAGAGATGGGAAAAAAGAAGATCCCCTAGCATTTTGTATACCGGGCTCTAAGGGAGAACATGTGCTGCACTTTTAACAAACATGGCACAGAGGTGCCGGATTTTGAAGTCATTAGAAAGTAAACAAACAACCTTCAAATAGATACAAAAATGTAAACTATTGCCACTGAGCTAATCAGAAATTTCCCGCCTCAAATGCCAGGCATGAAAGAGAGGAATTATACATCCTACAAGTTCACAACTGGAAGGCATAGATAGCAAGAGACAACAAATGGCTGCATTAGTTAGTTACATTAAGGCAAAATGTTATTATTTTAGTTTCATAGTCTAGTAAACAGATCAGTATACCCGTTACAGGCAACTTGGACTCTGAAAAGTATGGAACTGCATGCAAGTCATATTCCAAATGACCCGTTCTACATCACACAACACATCAGAATTTCTGACGTCACTGCACCTAAATGGCTGCAAACTATCAAAGGGAAGGGTGATTCTGCCACCCACTTCATTCTGACAGTAAACCCGAGAGATGTCATCAAGCTCTACCATGCAAATAAATATGTCATTATATTATATTTACAAGGGAAAACGAATCACAATCACTTTGCAAATTTGCAGTCAAAAATAATTTCCAATTAAAATTCTTTCTGCTGAGGAGACGAAGGAAATGAGCGTCCCATTGTAGCTGAAGGAAGAATGATCAGTGTTATGTTTAATTTCCCTTAGTGCATGCACTGTCACTTCAATTCTCTCCTGAGATGGGCTGACTTGGAGATGATATAATTAAAACCCTGCATAGGTACTTTTAAATATACATGACAGATGTTTATTAAATTTCTGTACACATCATGTAAAAAAGCCTCTTCGTTCTTCTATAACGGCAGAAGAACAGACTGCAATAACCTCTTTTGGACAACCTCAAGCACTCCATCACAGTTTATGTAGTAATTATGTTGCATGCACTATTAAAGTGTTTTTCAATGACATGCCCGCTTTAAAAGTTTAGAGCCATAACAGTTTCTGAAGCATTTGAAGCACGTAAGACATAGCAAAGTACAGCACTGCCATAAGTATACTATATTTAGTTTTTTGTAGAATTACACATTGGGCGAAATAGGACGTTCCTGTCTAAGGGCCTGATTTAGAGTCTCATGGATGGGTATTCCATCACAAATGTGACCGATATCCTGTCCATCTTATTACAAGAGCAGTGTATCCTAATGTACAAGTGATAATTGAGGTATAGGGACATCAGTATTGTTGGTGACTGAGTACCCATCTGCAAAACTTTAAACCAGGTCCTAAGTTGCAAACTGATAAAATGAGTTCCAGGAACACATAGCCTCAAGCAGGCATTCCCGTTATTGTAAATAGGAACAATATATATAATTCTAATACCATTGTTGTAAAAATACACTATAAAAAGGCACAGCCTTGAAGAGGTAGATGTGTGAACAAATCTCCAAATCTCCTTATGTATATTGAAAATATGTCAAGGATCAGGCCTCGGAATTTAGCCCTGAATTTATAATCAGGGGCACAGACATTTTAGAAACATCATCAAACTCTGCCCATCCATAAACTGGAGTTAAAACCAGTTTGCCCAGGTAGACCTCCCTGCACTAAATTTTACTTTAGCATCTTCCCAGCTCCAGGGAACTTAAATGAGGCAAGAATACAAAAACTGATGATATTTCGGAAACAGATTTCTGGGGGAGGGTATCAGGAGTAGAGAGGAATTCGTTTAGAAGGATCTGGAAGTGGCAGATAGCCCATGTCTGTATTTAGCTAACACATGTGAAAGGAAGAGCAGGACTTTTGACAGCTGATCCACACAATCACAACTGCCCTCATAATATGTCAAACATTTGTCAATAGAAGAATATTACAAGGAATCACTTTTGAAGGTAATCATCTTAGGGATGTACTGCATACATCTCTAAGCAGGTGACAGTAGACGACTATTGTCAGGGTCAGGGATCCTCACCTTCTGGAATGCGTCAGGATAAAGAGGATTTACAGTAAGGGTGGGTGGAACTTTCTCAATTTGACCTGGCAGAGTTACAACAAAAACTCCATGAGATTTGCAGAGTTCCACCAACAGGTGGGAACTGGCAGGTTGCACTGCTCACACTATGATGTAGCACCAGAAAGGCATTCCATGCAAAACAAATAATGCGAACGGCAGCACGCCAGAAGGCATGGCTACTGGAGCTGATTTTGCTCCCACTCGACTAGATTTTCTTTTCAAATGGCAGTCTTCTGACGGCAAATTGTAGCAACCACCCGCATTAAAAAATCTCACTGAGGTCCTCTAATGAACAAAAACCACGCTAGGGTATGCCAAATCTCACTGTGCTCATCAATTTACCATTTTGAAGCTGCACACAAAAGAAAAGTCCACCATATGGTGATTGGCAGAATTTTGCCAGAAATCCACGTTACAAACATAATGTTAAGTCATCAAAATTCTGCAAATTCTGCTGTTGGAACTGGATATTTTGCACACACCAAATTTAGAGCACCTTTGCAAGAAGAACCAGAAAGCCTATCTGGGTCTGAAATTTGGGGCATCAACTTTCATATTTCCCAATATTCCTTCTAGACTAGGGGTCTTCAATATCTTATATAGTGGGAGCTACGTCTGCTCAAAGAAACTCCTCCTAAGCTAACAGCACATTTTATCACTGTAAATAGTTACTACATCTGTCAACATTTCATTAGTGACCACCCTGAGAAGGATTAGCAGTAGTGATCACCCACACATTTCAAGTGACCAATAGCTTCAAATGTATGTTTTTTTTAAAGCAACCTTTTTTTCTATCAAATACCACTTTCCATTTTACATACACAAAATAATTTCCCAGGAGAAAAACCTTTCCTGAAAAAAATAAGTTTTTATTTTTAGGAAGTTTAAAATCCAGTACAAACACCTCAAATAGTCAGATTCTGATTCAAATTGCCATTATTACAATCATTCTGAACTATACAACAGTATCTAACAGATTAGCAAGCCTGCTCAGCCATTTAGACAAAGTATTAGAGTCCAGTGATTTGTTGGATTACAATCCAGAGCAATTTTAGGATATGGAGTTATCGGATATTGATAATAAGTTTACATAGCAATGATATGTATGTGGTACCTGCATGGTTTTCTTTTAAATTGTGCAGTACAATACAATATTTTAGGCAATTTGTGAGAAATCTATCTAGTGAGATGTGTAATATTTAAACATGATTGCCTCAATTGATCGGCCAACAAATGATAAACTATTATCATGACAAGAACTGCATTACTAGTGGAATTCAATGTGTTTCAGAATGTGATAATGACAATGATGTTGAGGAACGCCATTCAAGAGATAGTCAAGGAGCCCTAGAGCGTTTTAAATAGTGAAACAAATGTGACACTGTGAACACTGAATTTATTACAAATGAATTTTATATGTTATGAGTTATGAATTTGCATAGCGTTAGACTAAGAAAATAACGTGCGACTTGGAAAATGTGTCCACTTGAGTGGCCGCCATCATACACGTCATAGATGCATATTAAGGTTTATTCAAAGTATATACGTAGAACATTTTGTAGTAGTGTGTTACATTGATGATTTAATGTTATGTATTTGCTTATTAATTGTAGGGCTTAAGTTATCGAGGTTTGGGCCTAGTTTTTCACAGCCTCATGTTAAACTGCGATGTCTGAATAAAAATTTTGAGAATGCATGTTCAGAAAATAGAGATGTATTGTTCACATTGCATTGACCAAACATTAGCAGAATTCTTTAACTTTCTCATGAAAACTGCTTGTTAGAATGTCCTCTATTAGTATTTGTTACATTGTATAGTTGATGTGTGAGACAACGATGTTGTAAGGACCAACAATGGACGCACTGACTAGAGCGTGGAAGGATAGAAGAAAGTGACCTGACATGCTTGATGATGGGAACAGGAGAAGAGGAGCCAATCATCGACCTATGAAAGACAGTTTAGTTATATCATAGATTTGGGGTTTCATTCTTATTGGATTGGCTGTAAATGTACAATTTTCTGACCAACGGTAGGTTCTTTAGGTGATTCTAACTTAGCCTGACTGCACAGAGAAGAAATGTGCTTTTTCTCAGTAAAGGTTCTGTTTTGGGAGCTAAGCAGTTCATGATGACTTTATTCTTAACTTTAACTTTGAAGCCTGATGGCTAAATAATGTGATGCTGCCCATGGAGATTACTTCTTAAATGGTCTTGCTTAGAGACCCCTGTGTCTGAGCCATTCCCTTTCATGGTCCCTTTGCTGGAGAAAATTACCAGATGAATTTCCAACTGACTAAGAGAATCGCAGCTTGCCGATCCATAGTGAGGAGAGGTATAACAAAATGCTATTGTTTTGGTTGTAGATTTTTTTAGTTGTTTTAGGTACCAACACCTATTTTGTTAGAGCCATAGTTATATGTTTTCCAAATTAAGTTTTGACAAACTGTTTTTGCATAAAGCCCAAACATGCTATTCTAATCTGAAGGATAGACTGGGAGACACTGGAAATGCTGGCATTAATAAAATAATTTGTATTGTTCATTTGCTGAATTTAACTGTATGCTATTTCTAATGCATATTTGTTCTTGTTGATTTGTACTTTGATTCTAGAATGCTTGACGGTCAACGCCTTAGCAAAACTGAGATTCTTTAAAAGATTTGGTCAACAATTGCTGTTTGTCTTTGTTTATCAGCTGATTTTGAGATTGAGTTACATGATATTAGCATTGTTAATCTAGGGAAATAAACATTCTAACTTTTTCTAAACGGTATGGTTATTTGTGAACAAATTGGTCATGGTGAGTGTCAATTAATGAGTCTAAAGAGTTTTGTCGATGGTTATTGCTTATGATGATGTATTTGCATTGAGTTTAGGGACTGATGGTGGAATCACTCTGTGCATAGTCAAAAGGTTCATTGACTAACAACATGTCCCCTTATAAATTAACATTAAAAGACCAAATAAGGACTGACGTGCTAAAACACCAAAGCCTTAGGTTACAAGATGTTTGATTAGGTTGGGAGGGATTTTGTGTGTGTGTCCGCTTCCATGTGTATGGGTGCAGGGGGCGTGTGCGCATGTGTGTGGTAGGTAGTCGTGTGAATGTGTGTGGCTGGGTAAACGTGTACACATGCAGTAGTAAAGGCAACACATTTCAGTCTGAAGGACTCTATCAGCATAAATCCATACTATCTTATAAGGGCCTATAGATATGTAAATAGTGCAGGTGGTGCAGTGGTCAGTGATAATGTGAGTACTGCAAGGGAGAAAACTGAAAACTTTCTCTTTGACCTTTTGCACACGTTTAGTCTATTCTAATTGTCAATGAACATCTAGGACCATATTTTACCAAGTGCTCTGGGATGCAATATACCTTTAATCATCCTATTTTTGGCCACTGGGAATAAAGATACTCCAGAAATGGTTACAGATTATTTGGGGCCCTCTTCATAATGTACAGAACGTGGTAGCATACATCATGCATCTGTGCAACCAAAAGAGGGTATTACCTCATTTGCATTGCGTTGCCCCATGCATTTGAGGAAATCTTTTGTCTTTGCACCTATGCATTGCTACAGATTCACTGTGAATCGTGTTGTTTTTTTCATATTTATATAAATTGAAGAAGATTCCTGACTATTGTCACTTTATGACAATTTGTTTATGTTTTGGAGTGAATTCAAAACGGAGTATAAATGTACATAAAACAGTACTACAAGAATACTACAATTTATACTCCAAAATTGCACTGTGAATAGGCCCCATTGTGACAAAGTTCAATAATAAAAATATTAATATTGGACACATAGAAAGTAAGACAAAAAAATGGGCCACCAAAACACTTTTAAATAGTTATTTCCAGTATTGTAAAAAAAAAAAAAAAAAAAGGAAATATTCATATGCAATTAGTAAAAATGCAAAAGGCTGTGGCCCTCTTAATTTTAGATAATAGATAGGTTAATGTTTTCTACTGATTTACTTAGGCATGTAGCAGTATCTACCTCATAATTACTTTGTGAATCGAAATATTTTTTGTCATGACATTTTTATAGTCGTTAATTCAACATACAGCCTATATAGATAGGCACAACTAAATGTTGATCGTTCTTCTCTCTAACACAAATTGTGGTAAACTCCATCAGCCCTGCTTCTCCTCCTGATGATGACTTTGAAGAAATCGTGATGAGAATGCCATTCTACTTGTAAAGATGCTGCAAGCACATATTGTCATTATTACGGTTTGCTAATTGAGCATAAAATATTTGGATTAGTTTTTGTTGTTTTTTTCATTTATATTTGCACTACCAATGTTATGACTGACCACTGAACCACATTCATGGTTTGTTTATGCACTACTTCTCACTATCCATTTAGCATTATGCCAGTATTGTTTTAAATTAATCGGCTTTAAAGAAATACATTGGCTACTTTCACCATCACTACAGCCCACAGTGCTGGGTACCACCATCTCCCTGGGGGTCAATAATAAATTATGAGTGAGGGGCCATGCAGCCCCCACACCACAGGAACCACCACCCCCTGGGGCAAAAAGGTTTTCTGTATGTGGGGAGAATTGATGGCACCAGGGACCACCACCACCCTGGGGCTTTATGAATTATGATTTGGGGGATGCATTCCCTCCCCCCCATTAGCCCTTAGGGTCCACCACCTCCCCGGAGCTATCTGCGTGTGGGAAGAGGGCCACACGGCCCCCCCTTGTGGAGCAATAGATGGCCCTGGGGACCGCCACATCCCAGGGACGGCTCCTGCCATGTTCTGGAGCACCTATCCCCCAGAGCATTGCTGTTTGCTGTGGCTTGGCTGCATCTGTCAGACCTTTCATCTGTCCCCTGCATGCTTGCAGGGGACAGAGATGAAAGATTTGCTTCAGCAACCACAGAGCTGCTGCTTAAAGCAGCTCCTTGGTTGCTGAAGCAATGGGAACATGGGGGAGACCTTGAGGCTTCCCTGCCGTCCCAGATAGATCATAAAGGGCTTGTTTAAAAAAAAAAAAAAAAAATACATGTAAGGACTGCTGAGAAGCTGTTGAGTTCTCCCCATAGTCCCAGATAGCCCACAACAGGCTAAAAAAAATTGAAATAAAAATTAAATAAAAATGTCGAACTATAAAATAAAAGATTTTTATTTATTTTTTAAAAAGGAATATTTTCATTTTTAAGTTGAACAGAAATATGTAATTTTAAATTTATCATGCAAAGCCTAAAAAAGTCTCTATCTCGTTTCCGCTCACTCTTTCAAACATACCCATGAGTAAGGCTGTTGCCGAAACGCGTTGGATTTTGTGCTGAAATAAATTGAATTTTCATATTGGAGGTGTCCTGGTTCTCCTGATATTTGAAGGAGTGTCTAAGGTTATATTAGGGTCTCTCGGAACCCATCCAGGACCGCTGTGTGGAGCACCTGCATTCCGGGACTTGGTTTCGAATATATATATATATATATATATATATATATATATATATATATATATATATATTCATATACCCAATGTGCATAATTAAAGAGCAAAACGTGCCAGAAATAATGCGTCTTGGCCCAATAAAGACAATATGGCTTCGTTTACTTTCTAGACTTGTGAAGCAATTATATACAGCCATTTTGCCTTTATTTATGCAGTGCGTCTGCAGAGAGCTACGTGCGATTTATCCACACTGCACGCAGGGCACGATCGCCGTTCATTGAGTAATTACTATTCCGTTCGCTTAACTCCACAAGCAGCGGGTATCCTTGAGCTGGGAGACATCTCCAGGCTCCGTCTGCATTACAAGTCTCATTCATCAAAAATGGAAATGCAAAGACAAGAAAATGCGTGTTCAATTTATGTCAGCTGCTTTGGAGGAAATATTACAATAGAACTCTTTATTGATGTGGATGCACATAAGCTGGAGAAACGCATAATGCAATCAAAAGTTAATGAGCTCTCTGTCTGCATTGTAAACAAGGAATATTTCTTATTTTGAAGAAACAAAGGTCAACGCATGTTTTTCAGTGCACGGCTTTGCTTCAAGAAACCTACTGTATTGCCTCGGCTTTTTGCTTGCAATTTTCTAGACAAATGAAACAAAATCCTGGATTGATGGGTGACCACTTTAAGGCACACAATTACGTCAGACATTTAAGGTGCACATGTTCCTGTTGCTTAATAATAACATTTTAAAAGTAGTTTAAATATCAATATGTTGTTGTTATCTAGTATACAGTTGATGGGACATGGAAGGACAGAAGGGTCAGTCTGATTTTACAGTATTAATAGGTGTGACCTTTTTAGCACTGTATTTGTCAACAGTTTGTGTTCAGCTCACTGAGCTACTGTGCTGGTATATCCTGCCTACAACTACACCAGGACAGGATGGACAGGCAGTGGTCTAGAGGACCACTGACTGCTGTCCCAATGTGTTCCCAAACGGGAAAGATTTTTATTTTTTATTCTTTTTACTTTTGAAGGTAGTTCCTGTAATGGACGTAGTGAGCCTTTTAAAAATGTTTTTCGTTTGGAAATGCAAAAAGAGGGAAAGAGGTCTGCTCTCCATTGTAAACATTCGTCCTACATTTGCAGCCAATCACAGGGAGGTGGCAAATTGTGACGTGCTTAATTAATAGTCATTAGGCAGGTTGTTTTGCAATCCCCTGTGAATGTGCATTTTGCAATGAGACCAATTAGTACATGGGCTGCACCGCAGATTACATTTAAATTTGCACACCAGGCAGTCTACCGATTAACACACACTAGGTTTAGAAATGGATACAGTACATCAGTCCCTAGGGTTAGCTAGATTTGTTATAACAGTGTATGACAGGATTTATTTTCCCAGCAATCTGATGACGTTTTACACCAGAAGTTACCAAGGATATCACCAGTCAGATTTGTTTCTAGGAAGTACAGCCCTCCCCCAAAATAATCTCTATGTACTGGATCAGTCCACGTTCATTGAGCAGATATTCACACATGGAGAACATGCGTGAATATTTAAACATTAAATTCTCAACAAAATATATGCAAACGTACTTCTTTCAATTCTGTACAAGTTATGGGATGCTGCTGGATTTAGAGACAGTATGTATGCAGCAATGTCCCAAGTGCTTAATCCAAACATAACTGCATCAAAGTCGGATTTGCTATAAGCATCCCTCACTCCTTTCTTCCAAAACATTTCTGAAGACACTTTATTTCTTCAGCATGATATTATCGGAAATATACAGGGTCATTTATCCCCTGATGGGTGCCTCGCCAGTCTAAGCAGTCTTTCACTCACCTGGTAGAGAACCTTTACTCACATTTGAAGGAATCCTCTGCATGGGTATAGCTGTTAGTTTAGCAACAGGTAAAGTCCAAGAGAGAAAAGTATAATTTCCCTTGCTTGCATTAGAGCGCCTGGCATCCTTACTATGCTACTGGATATCCGTGTCTATAGAGGAGATGCTTATGTGGTGGATCCACTGAGGAACTGAATTTTGCAAAGTTTGCTCCTTATAAACAAAACTAAGAAAAACATGGCCCTGTCGCATGGGAAAGTTACACCCTGTGCTTCAAAGTCATTGTTTGATTTCACAGCTCGGGATCTCCCTAGATCTCATGGCCCTGGCGTGAACATCTAGTAACCGTCTCCCTTCCCTAAGCCAGGGTGCCCACCAATATCACCTGGCATCTCAGTAGTGGACAGTTCGCCATGTTATCCTCAAAAAGCCAGTTGTGGCTCTGCCAATGTAAACCTGGTGCATTTCCCATAACTAATTGAGGGGAGAAACCATGGGTTTGTCGGTTGGGGGGCACTGATAGATAACAACATAGCTGCCTCAAACACTAAACGATGTCCATAGTCGTCATTCAAATGAGTCAGGATTCACAAAAAATAAATCCTCCTCTATTTCCTATCATGATGGTTATTGTGCATCCAGTACTGCAGCCAAGTCTCGTGAGAGCCAAATTAATAGTCCTGTTCTTCAACTTGAGATAAATTGATCATTTGTTTCATCAGTGCATACCCAGATAACTAGTGATCCCAAACTGAAGAAACTGTCAGGTTATGAGGGAAGGGTTTGAATAACTGTAGGATTTTCATGCCACAAACAAGAACTGTAGGGTGGCTATGTCACTCAGACATTTAGGAGCACTGCTCCATTAACAAATAGCCCTCTAAAATACAATCCTAAACATTTCAAAAATATTCATATATCAGCATGTGTTGGGACAGAAGTCATATTATTTACAAGAGGCCATTAAAATGACTCCTCAAGGTAGCCAATTTGACCTGCGGTTACATTTAACACTAATTTCTCTTATGACAGGCTCTAATGGGACAGATCAGTCTTAGTGCGGTCATTGCACAAAAAAATCAAAGACACTACCAGTTTCTTCCTCTTGTTTTTGGCATGCCTTCCTTCATTCCAAGATTGGATTTCAGTCAGCATTTTGAGTCACATGTAACTATCTTTCAAGTTGACGTCACCTGGCAATTTGACAGCATTAGTTCTGGCATTCATCAGACTGACACCCCTTGTTCACCTCTTAAGATGTCTTCAGTCTCTTTTCCTTTTCTAATTTAAGTTTTCTTACTCTCAACACTGCTTCACTCTGTCCCATCTTATCCCTAAATTCACCCTTATATCAGTTACTCATCTTAATTATTCATATTCTCTTTTTTTTCTTTCTTCTGATCCTGCCCTTCATTTACCACCAACTATACACCTCACTCCTCTACCTGTTCTTCAGAGATTCAATGTCTCTTTCCTTTCCTGCGTTTAATTCTTCACATAACTTTCATCACTACCCTGCGCTCCACATCTTCTGTTTACCACTGGCCCTCTGTCTCTTTACTGACTGTCATTTCAACACAATTTACATTATACAAGCACTAGATCACCAGCTAACTGGAGGTTGAGTGCACTGCATACATCGTCTAAATACATGCTTTCACCAGAAGCTTTATTATATCCTTGTCACATCATATCTCTTCATTGACAGGTTCTGTGTCTGCTCTTCAGGTCTAGTTCGCTGAGATGCATTGTTCTAATATTACTGAATGAGACATTTCTTCCTGCTGTCTGGATATTCATATAACTAAAATGGGCTCCTTCCAGGGGGCAGTGACTGCCAAGGATTTGCACAATAAAGGAGCTCAGGTTTTCTGATCATGCGGCAATCTCAAGGAGACCTCTACATCAAAATGATGAAGATTGTACTCTGGTTCAGGCTTTGGCATGCCCTGAATCGAGTTGTACACTTGGATGTTTAATCAGCGTGCTCTCGTCAAGTGCCTTTTGGCAGCAGATATGCAGCACAAAGTACTCCACTCCCATAAAAATCCCTATGTTAACTTCTGCTCAACACTACTTTTCGCTGGGCCCTTTCCACTTCTTTCTCTCACGGTCATGCTTCACAAATTCTTGTCACTTGAGATTCTGTCTACCTCTGTTGGACTTGCCCCCTTCCACAGGGTCTTCCCCAGACTTTTTGCCATCACCTCCCTGGTTTCTTAACACATTTTTGCTGGTTTTTAGGACTGTGCACACTTTACCACTGCTAACCAGTGCTGTAGTGCTTCTGCTCTCTCCTTAAAACATGACAGCATTGGCCTATACCCAATTGCCATACTGTTAAAAATTAAGTTTTTGGTTGGGAGTCAGGTTACCCTCTGTCCAAGCAAGAACCCTCACTCTAGTCAGGGTAAGTCACACACAATCCAAAATTATCCTGTGCCCAACATCTGGTAGCTTGGCACAAGCAGTCAGGCTTAACTTAGAAGGCAATGTGTAAAGTATTTGTGCAATAAAGTATACAATAACACAATATAGCACCACAAAAATACACCACACAGTGTTTAGAAAAATATATAATATTTATCTGGATAATTGCAGGTCAAAACGAATAAAGATGCAATGTGAAATTGTAGAGATCACTGAAAAGTGATATAAAGTGTCTTAAGTCATTAAAAATCAAACAAAGTCTCTTTTAAGCACAGAGTGCCTGGTTTAAAGTGGAAAATCTCTGCAAAGGGCCGCAGAAGAAGAGATACGTGGAAAAATGGTGTGTGCGTTGTTTTCTACCCTGCACACACTGACTTCTTTTTCACGCGGGGAAGTCGTGCATCGTTTTCCGGCGCGCAGACAGTCTCTCTCTGTGGTTCGCAGGATTACCAGATGTCCCAGGGTCTGTGCGTGGATTCTGCGGATTGTTTTCCGGCTGCGCGTCGATCCGCGAGGCTGTGCGTGGAATTTTCATTCTCACGGCAGGCGTCGCGTCGGTTTCCCCTCTGGAACTCAGGCGGCGTTGTCCATGCGAGGCCGTGCGTCAAAGTTCCGGCTGCCCCGTAGGCGTCGCGTCGAGCAGTGTCGGCGTGCGGCGATTTTCTCGCAGAGGAGCAAGCTGTGCGTCAAAACTTTTGGCGCACGAAGAGTCCAAATGAAAAAGAGAAGTCTTTTTGGTCCTGAGACTTCAGGGAACAGGAGGCAAGCTCTATCCAAGCCCTTGGAGAACACTTTTACAGCCAGACAAGAGTTCAGCAAGGCAGTAGGCCAACAGCAAGGCAACAGTCCTTTGTAGAAAGCAGACAGGTGAGTCCTTTGAGCAGCCAGGCAGTTCTTCTTGGCAGGATGTAGTTTCTGGTTTCTTCTCCAGCAAGTGTCTCAGGTGGTAGGGCAGAGGCCCTGTTTAATACCCAAATGTGCCTTTGAAGTGGGGGAGACTTCAAAGAGTGGCTAAGAAGTGATCCAGGTCCCCTTTCAGTTCAATCCTGTCTGCTGTGGTCCCAGTAGGGGGTGTGGCAGTCCTTTGTGTGAGGGCAGGCCCTCCACCCTCCCAGCCCAGGAAGACCCATTCAAAATGCAGATGTATGCAAGTGAGGCTGAGTACCCTGTGTTTGGGGTGCGTCTGACTGAATGCACAAGGAGCTGTCACCTAAACCTAGCCAGACGTGGATTGTAAGGCACAGAAAGATTTTAGTGCAAAGAAATGCTCACTTTCTAAAAGTGGCATTTCTAGAATAGTAATATTAAGTCCGACTTCACCAGTCAGCTGAATTTTGTATTACCATTCTGGCCATACTAAATATGACCCTCCTGTCCTTTCAGATCACAACAATGTATGAGGGCAGCCCCAATGTTAGCCTATGAAGGGAGCAGGCCTCACAGTAGTGTAAAAACGAATTTAGGAGTTTTACACTACTAGGACATATAAACTACATAGGTACATGTCCTGCCTTTTACCTACGCAGCACCCTGCTCTAGGGGTTACCTAGGGCACACATTAGGGGTGACTTATGTGGAGAAAAAGGGGAGTTTTAGGCTTGGCAAGTACTTTTAAATGCCAAGTCGAAGTGGCAGTGAAACTGCACACACAGGCCTTGCAATGGCGGGCCTGAGACAAGGGAAGTGGCTACTTAAGTGGGTGGCACAACCAGTGCTGCAGGCCCACTATTAGCATTTAATCTACAGGCCCTAGGTACATACAGTGCACATTACTAGGGACTTATAGGTAAATTAATTAGTCCAATTGGGTATGATCCAATGTTACCATGTTTAAAGGGAGAGAGCATATGCAAGTTAGCACTGGTTAGCAGTGGTATAGTGCGCAGAGTCTAGAAACCAGCAAAAATGAGGTCAGAAAAAGAGAAGGAGGAAGGCACAAAGTCTGGGGATAACCCTGTAGAAGGGCCATTTCCAACACATACTTAATTTGTTTGTATGACCTAGTGAAGAGTTACTAGGGCCTGTAAAGTAAAAGCTACTAGTGGGCCTGCAGAACTGGTTCTCCTGCCCACTAATGGAGCACTTTTAAACATGTCTGCCATTTCAGTCTGTGTGTGCAGTTTCATCCTGGCAAAACAAACGTTTTGCCAAGCCCAAACCTTTTTTTGTAGTACATATAAGTCACCCCCAAAGTAGGCCCTAGACAACCCAGACAGCACGGCACAATGTATTTAAAAAGTAGATCATGCATGTTTACATTTTACATGTCCTAGTAATGAAAAACTCTTAAAACTCTGCAAAGCCTACTTCTCCCGTAGTGGTACCTTATTACATTTACAAATCTGCAATTACCAGATGGGAAAAGGTACCAGTTCTTGTTTGGTGTCTTTGGATATATAATGAAAAATCCTAAATTATGGGTTAGTCGGCTTCGAAATTGCTGTTTTGAAAATGCCACTTGGGGAAGTTGGCCTTTTCATGCCTTAGCCATCTGGTGCCTGGAGCCTAGAGATGCCTGGAGCCTATCACTGAGTTGCATATATTTCTCCTAGACAGCCACAAACAATAGACACCTTAGGTGTGCCTGGATGGGACATCAATGGCAGGATGGGAGGGAGGAGCTGGGCCCAGCCCCACTTACACTTGAATAGTCTGTGTCCTGCCTCCACACAAAGGGATGCATACACCCTGTAGCTAGGCCAGGTAGAAAGGGCACATGGGCACTTCAAAGGACTGCCACTAGAAGCTTCTATTCACTTCAATGTACAACTGGGTATAAATACTGAACCCCATTCACCAACTCTTCAGTACACTTTTAGACCTGTGGATACTCTGCCAAGAAGAAGGACTGCTGTGCTTTTGTCCCAGTCCGGCATGACCAGATATCTACGGTTGGCACTTTACACTTTCAGGAGGTATTTTCACCAAAATATTTTAAACTGCGTATCTCCAGTTCTACTGATTGGATTTTTGTCATTTTGGTCTTCTTTTATTCATTTAAGAAATTTCTATTTTTTTATCTGATGTGGGATCATTTTTGTATGTTTTTCACTTTATTACTGTTCAAGTGTTGCACAAATATTTTACACGTTGCCTCCAAGTTAAACCTGACTGCTCTGTGCCAATCTATCAGAGGGCTGAACACATGTTAACTTAGGGCTGCCTTGTCCCTCACCCTGACAAGGATTGGGGTTGATGTTTGACCAGGACTCACATCCCAGTCAAAGAGCAAAGAGCAACCCAATTTCCTAAAACCTCCATCCCTTTTATTTATATTCATTTATTTAGTTTTTGCAATTTTAATTAGATCAATCAAACATTAGAATAAACAAGTGTTATAACAAAGAACTTAATACATTAACAAAACACAATGAAGTATATGGGTGGGATAATTTAGGATAGAAAAAAACATTAAGGGAGTAAAACATATCAGCATGCATCAACATGAGGAAAGACAGTTCAAAATAAGAGAGTGAACTGTTTTAATTGAATATAAATGTAAATCGTACCTTTGTATGGTGAACTAGTAACATATAAGTATTTAAGTGGAAGACTGATGTGTGGAAATATCATGCATTCCATTCGGGAAAATAGCACAACATGTGGCATAAGGGTGCATGACAGTAAACTACATGAATGTCAAAATTAGAGTAACTGCTAATCAAATCTATTCTGTATCGAGGCATTTCTTTTCACTACTGTGGTCAATAACTACTTGTTGCATGTCAAAGAATAGGATAGAAAGTGAAATGTCTGTGTACTAAAGATGATGTTGCAGGTAGTGTATTGTTTTTTTTTTTTTTTTTTTTTTTAAGTGGATGAGGTAATCTAGAGACAGTATGACAGTTCCAAATCATAGATGCACTTCAAGTGAAGTGCAGTGCTATTGTGCATGTTTTTTTAAGCCTGGTATATCTCACAAACAATAGAACCCTAAGTTAGAAAGTAACATAGGTACTTCTAAATAACATCAATTTCTGAATCCTGTAGATGGGTCAACCCATATGTGTGCCTTTGTGAATTAGATGTGCCATTTAAAGACACTTCTGCCTTCAATAAGGAGCCAGTGTCAGTATAATGTGTTGGGAACATGAGAAACATGGCCAGATTGTATGCTCCCGTTGAGGAAACATGCCACAGCCCTGGGGATAGTATTAAGTCAACTATCAACTTTATGTCACAAGCGATAGGGAAGTGGGGATAGGAACTTCAGTTATATGCCAGTAAATCAATACAGGACAATGTGGCACTCAGGGCTTAATTTGAGACACAGGGGGAGGAAAAAAGATATAGGAAACTGTGATGAAAAAGAACCAATAACATTGGTATAAAGGGGTATGGGGGAGTATCTTGGTGGATAAAAGAAACAAGTGGTAAAATCAAGACCATACAATCGCGGTATTTGAAACTGACATTCAGAGTAACACTGGTGAGCTTCTGAAAAGACATATTGACCGTATACATACGTTTTTGTAAAGGAAGCGCTAGTGGCACTCCAACACAACCGAGAAGGCTCCGATTTGAGGCATACCTCCTTGTACAAAATACGGAAAAATATTACAGCTACAATTTGTTTTTCACCAGCTGCTTTCTCACTAATCTGTTTTTTCAATGATATTACGAAATGCTTGACATCCTTCTTCAAATTTGCAAGTCATTGTGAGAAAACAGGGCTGATTGCAGAGGCCCCATAGCTTTTTGCCCCCATTTTCCACTTTTTGCTGGTGTTTTCCTGACTTTAAAGGTGCCCTGGGTACTGCTAACCAGTCCCAGGGCCTGTGCTCTGTGTAAAATGGATATGCAAATTAGGCTAATTATAATTGGCTAAGTTAACCTACCTATAAGTCCCTAGTATATGGTAGGGCATGTAGGTTTAGGGACCACAGCATAGGTGGTGCACACCTAGGTGCATTGCTGAGGTGCCCAGTGTCATTTTAAAAGCAAGCCTGCCTTGCTGGCTGCTTTTAAATTAAAGTTATATGCAAATTCGACTTTGGAATTAAAGGTACTTCCAAAGTCTTAAACTACCTTATTTTTACATATAAGTCACCCCTAAGGTGTGCCCTATGTGCCCCTAGGGCTGGGTGCCATGTAACTATAAGCAGGGACTTTATAAAAATAGATTTATAAGCCCTGGTGAGGTAAAAACAGCCAAATTCGTTTTTCCCTCATTGAAGTAAATGGCCTTCATAGGCTAGAATGGGCAGACTTTATTTTAAATTTTAAAGTCTCCTTAAATGTTACATACCAAGAATTTGGTATCAAATTGATTGTTGTAATAAATCCCACAACTTCCAGTTGTTGGATTTAATATAACTTGTCCAGGTAAAAAGTTTAGACTTTACCTAAAAAGTTGCAAATTTCAGCTCTGCATTGTTTTTGCTGCTGTGCTCTGATTGGCCAGCCTGCAGCAGCTTCTGCCAGGCTGCCCTGATGAGGTGTGAAGTGGCCAGGCTTCACACAAAGGAATGTGCTTGGGGGAGAGAATCTCCCCTCAGCAGATGGTGAGGCAGGAAGGGGGAGGGCTGCCAAACTGGTCTTCAAAGGCAGAGAAGGACATTTGCAGCACCCAGCAACACCCCCACATCCTGCAACCCCAGACAATTAGGTGCCCCCTTGATTAGATTAGGAGAGGGCAGGAGAGGGGTGTGTTTATGATTTTTAGCCACACCAGTGGGTGGGCTCAGCCAGATGTAACCTCCAAAAATCAGATTCATCCATGTTGGATTTTTAGAAACTGTTGCCTTCTGGGATGGATTTTTGCCACACTTCCCAGGAAGTGGTCATCACAGGGGGACGACCCTGTCCCTGATTGGAGAACCAGTGCCCCCCTGCTTTTCACCCAGGAGCAAGGATAAAACTGGCAGACCTGCACCCACGCCTCAGATCCCTGCCAGATTTCAAGAAGAAAAGAACTAAAAGAGAAGAAGGACTGCCCTGCTGGACCCCTGGCCTGCACCTGGAACCTGCACTCAGAAGGACAGCACCAGCTGCACACTTGGGCTTCACCACAAGAAGGACTTTGCCTGGCTTCAACTGGTTCAAGGAGGGACTCCCTGTTTGCTACAGGTGAAAAATTGCTATTCAGAGTCCCCCTGCACCAACTCCTGAAAAGTGACCAGCTGACCACTGTCCAGTGGCCAAAAAGGAGTTTGCGCCAGGTGCATTCTGGGAGTTGAAGTTCGCACCCCCCAAGGACCATCACAGAACTTCTGGACCCTTGGGGTGAGCTGTGGACCCCAAAAGAACCTTAAAAGAACATCTGGGTGAAGCCCCAGAAGTTTGGAAAAGATTTGAGAATTTTTGAAAAAAAGCTCCAGAGAGGGACCGACCCACCGCGGAAATTCTAGCCGGCTTGCCTCAACCACGACCCGGACTGACTTCGTGGTTCGTCCCGGTAAAGAAAAACATCCAAAAAAGAGACTAAATCCGAAGGTAAAAAGTTGACCGGGACCTCCCAGCCATCGTATCCGAGAAGGGCTCCATGGACGTCGGATCAAGATCCAGGTTTACCCCGGTCGAAGGATTTTCATCTCGAAAAAACGACTAAGTCCGAAGGTAAAAGTCTCCACAGAGGAAACCCACATCGCGTATCCGGACAAGGGCTCCAGGAGGTCGGATTCAACTGGCAGGCTCGTCCCGGTGAAGAAAAACTTCAAAATAAAGACTAAGTCAGAAGGTAACTTTTTAACCGAGGCCTCCCGCGACCTGTAGCCAAGCAGGGCTCCATCGCGGTCGGCCTGAAACTGACTTTGCCCCGGTCCTGGTGCAACCAGATAACCCGATTGGCGCTTTTTGTTTCTAAGCGCTAGAAAAATAGTAATTCTTTAAAAATTCATATCTCCGGTTCCCCTGAACCGATTTTAATCGTTTTTGTGTCATTTTAAAGATAAAAATATAAACTATTTTTATAAATTGGTTTTGGATTTTTAAACTGTTTCCTGTGTTTTATTTGATTACTGTTTTGTGATATTTGAATGCTTTACACTTTGTCTCCTAAGTTAAGCCTTGACGCTCGTTGCCAAGCTACCAAGGGTTGAGCTGGGATTAATTTACTGAGACCTAACTGTACCTAGGTGGAGGTTAGTGGCTTGTTGCTAGGTGTAGATACCTACCTGCCCTTACCAATAACCCATTTTCCAACATAATTGGAAGCAGCGACGGGATCCTGTACTTGTGTTCAATATCACGTTACAGTTTTGAGTAAAACAAATTAAAAATCCTTTAAATTGTCCTAGTGCAAAAATTGTTTTTTTTTTTTAATTTGGATTAATTTCAATTATTGAATTTTTGTAATTTTTCTAAATTCTTGTTTCCAATTTTTGCAAAAAGTTTTTGTTGACACAAAACTAGGGAACCATGGAGCTTGATCTGGCTAGCCTACCCACACTGACAGTAGTCCAGCTTAGGGGGTTGTGTATTGAAAGAGGGTTGCCTGCAACCACTGATCTCAGGAAGCAAATCCTGATCACATCCCTGACAGCATGGGCTGAGGCCCAAGAGGTAGAGTCAGAAGAAGCTCCAGAGGAGGGAGAAAGAAGGGAGGATGCAAGCTCTAACCACTCAGGGGAGGGAAGGCATCTGAGCCTAAGTGAGGATGAGGAAGAACGGTCCTCAGTAAATACAGTCACTAGGGGCAGACCCAAAGCTAGTGGTGGGAAGAGGGTCCTTTCAGGAGGAGAGAACCCATCCATCAGAGAAAGAGAGCTGGAGGCCCAGCTAGCATACATAGCTTTGGAAGCAGAGAAGCTGGCCCTAGAAAAGAAAAAGTGGGCATACTAAGAGAAAAGAGATGGAAGCAGCGATAAAGAAGCTGAGGTGTCCATGGGTGGGGGAGTTTGCCCCAGGTTACCAAAGGGGGTAGTTCCTGCTTATGTAGAGGGGGATGACATAGATAAGTGGCTGGGGGCCTTTGAGAGGGCACTCCAAATGAGAAGGGTTAGGCCTCAATACTGGGGTTCCCTTTTGTGGGAGTTGGTCCCCAACTCAGGGAGGGATAGGCTTCTGACCTTAAGGGGGGAGGAGGCAGATTCATACCCTCGTATGAAGAGGTGCTTAGCCAAGAAGTTTGGTCTGACCCCAGAGCAATATAGAATGAAGTTCAGGGACACCCAGAAGGTCAGTACCCAGTCTTGGGTTGACTTTGTGGACATTTCACTAAAGGCACTAGAGGGCTGGATTATTGGTAACAAAGTAGATACTTATGAGGGGTTATACAATCTGATCATGAGAGAGCACATCTTGACCAATTGTACCCAAGAAAGGTTACACCAGCATCTAGTGGACTCTAAGCAGACCAACCCTAGAGAGCTAGGGGAGGCAGCTGATGAGTGGTTGAGAACCAGGGTGGTTGTCAAGTCCCAGGGGGGAGACTCCAAGAAGGGGGGGACAGGTCCCCAAAAACCTAAGGAGGGAGGTGGTAAGCCCACCACAGAGACTCCCTCTGTACCCCAGAACCCTAAGAAGGAGGAGAGTAAATCTCACTCTGACCAGCAGAGACAGTTAGACCCAGGGTTAAAAAAGCTCTTGGACAGTAGGGCTTGCTTTGACTGTCAGCAGACAGGTCACTTCAGAGGAGATGCAGCCTGTCCAAAGAAGGTGGTTAGCACTGGGCTGTCCAGTGTAGCCATAGAGGAGGATTCTTCAGATGATGAAGTCCTCTTAGCATTGAGCTGGGAGACAGGACCAGATGGTAAGCTGGTGATCCCTGAGGGTGGGAGTAGGCACTTCCACCACATTCAAGTGAATGGGATCCCTACCACTGGCCTGAGAGACACCTGTGCCAGTCACACTATAGTGAGTGACCGATTAGTGACCCCAGACATGTATGTCCCAGGAAAGACAAAGAAAGTCAGGATAGCCACAGGGGAGGTCACCTCCAAACCTGTAGCCATAGTGCCCCTAGAGAGGGAGGGTATCCTTGACTGGATTAGGGTGGTAGTCAGTGCTGACCTTCCCCTAGATTGTATCCTGGGCAATGACCTCCCAGAGGTGAGTCTGGTCACAGATGGGGTGGTCGCCCAGGGCGCCCCCCCAACCCAAAGTCCTGGGGAGTCAGTCCCTACAGTTAGGAGACAGGGGTCCCCAAGAAAAGGAAAGAAGAAAAGGAAGGGTAGGCCACTCTTAAAGAGAGTTCCAGGGAGCCAAGGGCCCTCTGCCCCAGTAAGGGGGGAGCCCAGAGTTGGCACTGGTGAGGCCTCACCTGACCCCAAGGAAGTCCTGAGTAGTCAGGCAGCTGTCCAGATGCAAGGTGTTGTCCCTGCACTGACAGAAGGGAGAGTGGAAGGAGGGTGTCTGCCACAGGAGGTGGTAGCCCCCCACTCTAGACAGCAAGAGGGGTGCCAGGACCCCAAAGATGCCCCTAAAGCAGCTCAGCCACCTGTCAGTGGAGAGCTTAGGGTGTGGGTCTGGGTACTGACAGCTGTCAGTAGCCTCTGCTGGGTGCTAGCCTTCCTGGCAGCAATGTACTTGGCCTGGGAGGCAGACCCCAGGGCCAGTAGCAAAGTAGGCCCCCTGACCCTATTGGTCATGGTGGGGTTGCTCAAGTGTTGGGTGACCTCTTTGGGTAAGCTAGGTGTTGCCCTAGCAAAGTTTGGAGTAGGGGAGGTGGGCACCTCACTACCCAAGTTGGCAGAGAGAAAGGAGGAAGACCCCCCTAGAGGAAAGTTTCGGTTCGAGTTGGGTCCTTTTACTGTTGGGATGGCTTCACTACCCATAGGGAGTGACCCTGACAGGAGAATATAAGGCAGAGTAGGCCCTGCAAAGGGACAGCCAGTTTTCTTCACTGTCTTCCTCGCCTAACAAGCCTAACAAGCTGATTGCAGAGGCCCCATAACTTTTTGCCCCCATTTTCCACTTTTTGCTGGTGTTTTCCTGACTTTAAAGGTGCCCTGGGTACTGCTAACCAGTCCCAGGGCCTGTGCTCTGTGTAAAATGGATATGCAAATTGGGCTAATTATAATTGGCTAAGTTAACCTACCTATAAGTCCCTAGTATATGGTAGGGCATGTAGGTTTAGGGACCACAGCATAGGTGGTGCACACCTAGGTGCATTGCTGAGGTGCCCAGTGTCATTTTAAAAGCAAGCCTGCCTTGCTGGCTGCTTTTAAATTAAAGTTATATGCAAATTCGACTTTGGAATTAAAGGTACTTCCAAAGTCTTAAACTACCTTATGTTTACATATAAGTCACCCCTAAGGTGTGTCCTATGTGCCCCTAGGGCTGGGTGCCATGTAACTATAAGCAGGGACTTTATAAAAATAGATTTATAAGCCCTGGTGAGGTAAAAACAGCCAAATTTGTTTTTCCCTCATTGAAGTAAATGGCCTTCATAGGCTAGAATGGGCAGACTTTATTTTAAATTTTAAAGTCTCCTTAAATGTTACATACCAAGAATTTGGTATCAAATTGATTGTTGTAATAAATCCCACAACTTCCAGTTGTGGGATTTAATATAACTTGTCCAGGTAAAAAGTTTAGACTTTACCTAAAAAGTTGCCAATTTCAGCTCTGCATTGTTTTTGCTGCTGTGCTCTGATTGGCCAGCCTGCAGCAGCTTCTGGCAGGCTGCCTTGATGAGGTGTGAAGTGGCCAGGCTTCACACAAAGGAATGTGCTTGGGGGAGAGAATCTCCCCTCAGCAGATGGTGAGGCAGGAAGGGGGAGGGCTGCCAAACTGGTCTTCAAAGGCAGAGAAGGACATTTGCAGCACCCAGCAACACCCCCACATCCTGCAACCCCAGACAATTAGGTGCCCCCTTGATTAGATTAGGAGAGGGCAGGAGAGGGGTGTGTTTATGATTTTTAGCCACACCAGTGGGTGGGCTCAGCCAGATGTAACCTCCAAAAATCAGATTCATCCATGTTGGATTTTTAGAGACTGTTGCCTTCAGGGATGGATTTTTGCCACACTTCCCAGGAAGTGGTCATCACAGGGGGACGACCCTGTCCCTGATTGGAGAACCAGGGCCCCCCTGCTTTTCACCCAGGAGCAAGGATAAAACTGGCAGACCTGCACCCACGCCTCAGATCCCTGCCAGATTTCAAGAAGAAAAGAACTAAAGGAGAAGAAGGACTGCCCTGCTGGACCCCTGGCAAGCACCTGGAACCTGCACCAGCTGCACACTTGGGCTTCACCACAAGAAGGACTTTGCCTGGCTTCAACTGGTTCAAGGAGGGACTCCCTGTTTGCTACAGGTGAAAAATTGCTATCCAGAGTCCCCCTGCACCAACTCCTGAAAAGTGACCAGCTGACCACTGTCCAGTGGCCAAAAAGGAGTTTGCGCCAGGTGCATTCTGGGAGTTGAAGTCCGCACCCCCCAAGGACCATCACAGAACTTCTGGACCCTTGGGGTGAGCTGTGGACCCCAAAAGAACCTTAAAAGAACATCTGGGTGAAGCCCCAGAAGTTTGGAAAAGATTTGAGAATTTTTGAAAAAAAGCTCCAGAGAGGGACCGACCCGCCGCGGAAATTCTAGCCGGCTTGCCTCAACCGCGACCCGGCCTGACTTCGTGGTTCGTCCCGGTAAAGAAAAACATCCAAAAAAGAGACTAAGTCCGAAGGTAAAAAGTTGACCGGGACCTCCCAGCCATCGTATCCGAGAAGGGCTCCATGGACGTCGGATCAAGATCCAGGATTACCCCGGTCGAAGGATTTTCATCTCGAAAAAACGACTAAGTCCGAAGGTAAAAGTCTCCACCGAGGAAACCCACATCGCGTATCCGGACAAGGGCTCCAGGAGGTCGGATTCAACTGGCAGGTTCGTCCCGGTGAAGAAAAACTTCAAAATAAAGACTAAGTCAGAAGGTAACCTTTTAACCGAGGCCTCCCGCGACCTGTAGCCGAGCAGGGCTCCATCGCGGTCGGCCTGAAACTTTGACTTTGCCCCGGTCCTGGTGCAACCAGATGACCCGATTGGCGCTTTTTGTTTCTAAGCGCTAGAAAAATAGTAATTCTTTAAAAATTCATATCTCCGGTTGCCCTAAACCGATTTTAATCGTTTTTGTGTCATTTTAAAGATAAAAATATAAACTATTTTTATAAATTGGTTTTGGATTTTTAAACTGTTTCCTGTGTTTTATTTGATTACTGTTTTGTGATATTTGAATGCTTTACACTTTGTCTCCTAAGTTAAGCCTTGACGCTCGTTGCCAAGCTACCAAGGGTTGAGCTGGGATTAATTTACTGAGACCTAACTGTACCTAGGTGGAGGTTAGTGGCTTGTTGCTAGGTGTAGGTACCTACCTGCCCTTACCAATAACCCATTTTCCAACAGTCATGATCTCTCATCACAGTTTCAAATTCAACTTTCATGTTCAGGTCATCATTATGGCTTTGGTGAGAGGATGCTACTTGCCTAGAAAAACAGTTTATTGTAAATGCTCCTTAAGAAGCCAAAGAAAGGCACTCAGCATTAATCTCCTTACAGTACTTCTTGGGTCAGTGACATATTCCAAGGGCATACCCTTGGAGCATTTCGTACTTTTCCTTTAAGGATGAATACTTTTGCCTGGATTTTGACATCACTTTGCCTACAGACACTTCTTGGAAGGAATGTGGATTGCTATGATTCAATGCATTATGGAAACCTTCCTAATGGAAGGGTCTGGAATGGCTGATTTCACTAGTGAAAGACCAAAACCAGGATACTATTCTTCCAGCAGTCCACAGGTCCACCTGTTCTCAGCAGTTGAATCTTTAACGCACAAGCCCTCCTCAAACCACTACAGTCTTCCCTGCTTGCCTGGTGCTTGCTTTATTCTCTAGTGTATTAGAAAGGCCGGCTTGAGGGCCACGACTAGCAGCCTGGTTGCTCAAAAGACTGCATGTTTGCTAGGCCTTGGTTCACAGCTACATGTTACCGATGTCAGCAGAGACCTTTCATCCAGTCCTTAACATCTACGTTACAGCATCACACCTGGTGGGTACTCGCAGAAGCTTACATCTTGACGTACTGCTCCTAAAAACACCCCAACAGTATCCTTTAATGGAGCCTCCACAACCCTCTCTAATGAAGGAAGTGGAGGGCACTCACTGCATTGTTTTGCACTGCAGTCTGTTAGATGAAGCAGCGGCTTCTGTTTTTTTTTTTTTCCCGAAAATCCTTCCATTAAGGTAAGTGTGAGCACTAAATTGCTAGTAGTATTAAGTGTGGAAAGCTATGTCAAAAACTGCTTTGGCCCAGATAACTGTGTTCTGAGGTGGTCTTAAGGATAAGGAATGAGCCAATGCCTATGTTTAACAAAAAACAAACAAAAAAATGCATAACGTTTGTACATTGGTCCAAACCACTTACTGAGTGCAAAAACAGATAGAATATGGTGGGACAAAATGGTGCCAGATATCTCGGACTAAAATTGTATCTGTACTTTAACGGAAACATGGCGAACCACCCACCTAGGGCATAGACACCTGCCCTTTGGGATTACACCCTACTCAACCCTTCACCCTGCCACCACGAGCCTTACTTCTGCAGCGTTCCTGCAACAGACAACTGCAACAGCCGCTGTGGGCAACAACTCTTTTTTTTTTTTTCAATTTAAAGTTTATGATTGCCCCGGAAAAAACAGATTGCAACTACTGCCAAATTGATGGCACTATAATTATGACCTTTGAAAAAAAAAGGAGCATGCATAAAAATAACAGTGCTTCGTTCAATGTACATTCTTTTTCCATTGATGTGCGTCCAGCATTGCTTTAGGTACAGGGATTGAAATACATGGCCGCTAGGTAAAATAATGTCATACTTAAGTAAAAAATAAATAAATATCAGGTGTCTCCCTCCGACATAATGTTTCACCCACCAAGCTATTGCTAAATGCTCAGATTTAATTTTTAAACACTAATCTGAACTTACTTTGAAAGTATTTGAAGCAGTATAATGGTAATTATATAGGACAACAAAAGATGACCTTCAGCTCTGAAAAGAAATGCAAACATTGTTTTATTCAATTGGTTTCTAGCAAAAGAAATGAAGCAAGTGGCCCAATTTGAAGTGGTGGCTTAATAGAAAATGATGGGGCCCACTGCAAAATGAGATGTGCCCCCGCCCCACCGCCCCAAACCCGACGTGCCCATATGTCACAGATATTCATTGGCCCTAAACTCAACAAAGGCTCCTCTAGGGTTAGATGCTCTTCTGCACCACAGGGGCCTGTGTTACGCCCCCTGATCTGAAGGCTGGATATGAACTATGGGTGGGCATAACTGGAGTAATTCTCTCTAGTGTAATTACTCCTAATGACAACAAAATTAATTGTAATTATGCGTAATTACGTGAGAAGTGTAGTCCAGCAATTACCGTTATAAAAGCTCTGTCTCGTCCAATATAGGCCCAAGGATGCATTCTGAAAATGGTACTACATGCTATAGGAAAACATACAGCAGCAGTAGCCATTCTCTCTCTAAGTTTGTTGTTACTGTGCTCCATGGTACGATTTTTTGTTGACCATTAATCCTAATTGCTTAAATTGGCATAATCGCGTAACTCTGGTATTTTCATAAGAGTAATGCGTAATTATTGAAATGTATGTGTAATTAACATTTCGCTCAGGCCTAATATCAACACATTTTCACCCTTTTTGCCTCTGGTGTGAACGCTAAATTCTAATACAAAAGGAGTGCATAGCTTGGTTTTCCTACGTTTTTGGCGTCCAGTGAAACTCTGAATTAAGTTCTATATATGCCGGATCGTCCACAATCGTGTTATCTTGAAAGGAGGCCTAAGAGGGAAGATGGGCTCCGATTGAAAATACCTGTCCAGGTCAGTTTTACATTTTTCTTTTCAATTATCAGACTACAGGTCATCACATATGTTATATATTAGTTCTTCAAAAATACCTCACGTTATCATTTCAAACAAAAAAAAAAAGATTAACAAAACAGACTGGAGAACGCGAAGCAATCACTCAAGACCCTGCCTGTGAATATGTTTCTTCAGATATGGGTTTTTTCTGCAATCAGGCTGAAGATGAATATTTGTAAGTGTAACATGCATATCAAATGTGAAAAGCAGCTGCAGAAAAGATTAATATCTTTTCATTAAAAAGGAAAGTGCACTGTTGGTTCAACATTTGCATTTAGATCGAGCAAGTATTAAGTGTATTGACTGCTTAAGGATGCGCATTACATAAAAAGAGTAGTGCAGAAAGGCAGTAGATTCTGTCCGTGAGTCCGTGCGGACATTGAAATCAAATAAATGCCTAATAATGATTTATCTACCAACCTGTGAGAGTACAAAGCATTGGACGGAAAGAACGCTATGAATCACGATTAGTAGAACTTTATTCTAAGCTCAGTAATGCAATGCAGAAGGCTCAGACTATTAGACCAGTGGCGGCCACTTGTCAATGGAAGTGGCGTGGCAGGGCAGGGGGGGTATTGAAAAAAAAAATATTTTTTTAAAAACGTACCTTTATGTTGGAAGAGATGGGTCCATCTCTCCTTCCTCCTCGGACTCCCGGAAGCACAAGGCTTCCAGACTCCCACCCAATCACGAGACTGCTGTCAACAGCATGACAGCACCGTTGTTGTGATTGGTCTAAGTGCCTTGCTTTGGTGCTCAGACAGGTAGTAGGTCCCTGTGCACTTTCTCCTACCAGCAGTTAAATACAGTTGGTTGGAGAAATGCAAAGTGTGAACATGGCCAGCCAAAGCGTCATGCGCACATAGCCCTCCTCCTGCGAAGCCCAGCCCTAACCCTGCTCCAGAGGAAAAATAAAATGATAATGTAATATTATCATTTTATTTTTCCCTTGCGTCCACTGCATAAAGCAGTGGTGCAACGCGCTCTGCTTTAGCGGAGGAGCAGCCTCTGTATTAGACACTTATGCTTGAATCTTAACCCACTCAACTAATGGTCTTCTTTTTATTAACCCCCAAATTAAAGAAGCTTGCATATTCTGTTATGTGAAGTTTCCAATAAGGCTGGCACATTCATTATAAAAGAGAATAGATGGATTCATAAATATTGTTTGATGGGTCGCAGGGAAAGAGTGTTCAATGTTGATCCAATATAGCCACCGCCATGGCACGTTTCCAAAATAACTGTCTATGTGAGTTCAGTTTATGCACAAATATTTTATGTGGATGTCTTGAAAGTTAGTAATGGATCTCACCCTACTAGACATGTGTTCGAAGCACTTAATACTGAGGATCCTAAATTTTAATAATTTAAAGATAATTTATATCCTGTTTGTTGGACTTTTTTGCTTATGCAGGGTCATCCCCAATCTTTTTGCCTCCTGCCTCCTATTTTTTCTGACCTGTTGCTGGTGGCTTTTGAGCACTTTACTACTGCTAACCAGTGCTAAAGTGCACATTCTCTCTGTGTAAATTGTACTGTTGATGGCTTTATCCATGATTGGCATATTTGATTTACTAGTAAGCCCCTAGTAAGGGGCGCTAGAGGTGCCAGGGCCTGTAAATCAAATGCTACTATTGGGCCTGCAGCACTAATTGTGCCACCCACATTAGTAGCTCTGTAATAATGTCTCAGACCTGCCATTGCAGTGGCTGTGTGTTAGACCTGACAGCTTTAGGGTGGTCAACCCTAAATTTTTGCCTTCCTCCCTCCACTTCTTGGACACTGTTTTTGCTGGTTTTTAGACTCTGCGCACTTTACCACTGCTAACCAGTGCTAAAGTGCATATGCTCTCTCCCTTTAAACATGGTAACCTTGGATCACACCAAACTGGACTATTTAATTTACTTATAAGTCCCTAGTAGAGTGCACTATATGTGCCCAGGGCCTGTAGATTAAATGCGACTAGTGGGCCTGCAGCACTGGTTGTGCCACCCACTTAAGTAGCCCCTCTACTAATGGGCCTGGAGCACTGGTTGTGCCACCCACTTAAGTAGCCCCTCAACCTTGTCTCAGGCCTGCCATTGCAAGGCCTGTGTGTGCAGTTATACTGCCAATTTGTATTGACATTTAAAAGTACTTGCCAAGCCTAAAATGCCCCTTTTTCACATAAATGTCACCCCTAAGGTGTGCCCTAGGTAACCCCTAGAGCAGGGTGCTGTGTAGGTAAAAGGCAGGACATGTACCTGTGTAGTTTACATGCCCTGGTACTGTAAAACCCCTAAATTTGTTTTTACACTACTGTGAGGCCTGCTTCCTTCATAGGCTAACATTGGGGCTGCCCTCATACATTGTTGAAGTTGTAGCTGCTGATCTGAAAAGAGTAGGAAGGTCATATTTAGTATGGCCAGAATGGTAATACAAAATCCTGCTGACTGGTGAAGTTGGATTTAATATTACTATTTTAGAACTGACACTTTTAGAAAGTGAGCCTTTCTCTGCACTTAAATCTTTCTGTGCCTTACAATCCATGTCTGGCTGGGTTTAGTTGACAGCTCCTTGTGCATTCACTCAGACACACCCCAAACACAGGGTACTCAGCCTCACTTGCATACATCTGCATTTTGAATGGGTCTTCCTGCGCTGGGAGGGTGGAGTGCCTGCTCTCACACAAAGGACTGCCACACCTCCAAGGGCAGGGTGCAGTGTATTGTTAAGTTAGGACATATAGTAAAGTGTTTTTTATGTCCTGACAGTGAAATATTGCTAAATTTGTTTTTCACTGTTGCAAGGCCTGTCCCTCTCATAGGTTAACATGGAGGCTACCTTTAAATCTGATTAAAGTGTAGATTCCTTTTGGGAGCGGATGGACATATGCAGTTTGGGGTCTCTGAGCTCACAATTTAAAAATACATATTTTAGTAAAGTTGATTTTAAGATTGTGTGTTTGAAAATGCCACTTTTAGAAAGTGAGCATTTTCTTGCTTATACCATTTCTGTGACTCTGCCTGTTTGTGGATTCCCTGTCTGGGTCAGTTTGACAGTTGGGCTGGTTGCACCTCACACTAGACAGTGACACAGAGAGCTGGGGTGTAATCTGCATTTCCTGATGAGCCATCTGTGCTAGGAGGTGAGGAGTGGTCACTTACACCTGAAAGGGCTGTGCCTGTCCTCACACAATACAGTCTCCAACCCCCTGGTGAGTGTCTGGGACCTGGCCTGGCCAAGGCAGGATTTCACATTCAAGAGATACTATGCTTTGAAGTTGGCCTACTTCAAAGGAGAAATTGGGTATAAGAAGGGCACCCAAAACCACAGACTTTAGAACACTTCTGGAAACCAAGAGGAACCCCTGCCTGGAAAAGAGCTGAAGAGCCGAGGAAGAAGAGCTGCCTTGCCTGTGACTGTGCTTTGTGGAGCTATCCTGCAGTTGCTGCTTCTGCCAGAGTAAGAAGTCAAAGCCTGGAATTTGTGTGCCTTCCTGCTTATGAAGATCTCCAAGGGCTTGATTTAGAGCTTGCCTCCTGTTGTTTGAAATCTCAGGGACAGCAAAGACTTCTCTCTGCCAGCACTTTGGAGTCTCTGGAGAGACTCCTACTCTGCCCTGTGGTGCCCATTCAGTTCCTGGGACCGTGAAAGGGGAAGCTGGCAGCCTAAGAGGAAGAAATCCACGGACAGAACGCCGTGCAGGAAAAGATCAACGCAGCTCTGATCTGCAGCAGAAAAATCCATGCTCCGCCGGCTTCGTGGCTGAGAATCGACCATCGCCTGCAACGCGGCTGAAGAATCCACGCACGGAGCTGGAGAAATGACGTGCAGCATTGCTGACGCAGGGTGGGAGATTGCAACCCGTGCTGCGTGCTTTTCGGATCATCGTGCGGCTGGATTTCCAAAGCAAGCATCACTGGGCTGTAAAAAAACGCAAGGCCTGCCCGGACCAAAGAGTGCTGACCAGATCGATGCATTGTTCGCCTGCGGCGAGAAGAAATGACTTGCCCCAAACTGACGAAAGGAGAAACATCGGAAGGTCTCACTACTGAGTGAAACCGACGCATCCAAGCCCTTTTTGATGCACACTCGCCCGTATGAGGTTATTTTTGAGGCACCCAAGGTACATTTTCATGCAGTGTTAGTGTGTGTTTAAAACTACATGAATAATCTTTTTGCTTTTTAATTGATGACTTGTGCATTGTTGATTTTTGTCATTTTGGTCTTGTTTTGTTTAGATAAATATTCTCTATTTTTCTAAACCTGTGTTGTGTCATTTTGTAGTGTTCTCATTAAGTTAATGTGTGTGTTGGTACACATACTTTACACCTAGCACTCTGAAATTAAGCCTACTGCTCTGCCAAGCTACCAAGGGGTAAGCAGAGGTTAGCTGAGGGTGATTCTCTGTCACCCTGACTAGAGTGAAGGTCCTTGCTTGAACAGGGTGTAACCTGTGTCAACCAAAGACCCCATTTCTAACACTGTTGAAATAAAAAAATATGGCATGGGTTCTGCCCTCATCAATAAGTACAAGACACCTGTTTGTAGGGAAAAGGGATTCTAGGTGGAAGATAAAAGCACTCTTGCCAAGTCTGACAATTTTATAGAAGGAAGTGGTATGTCTTGTTTCAGTTTTTGTTGGGCTAAGAAGAGTAAATAAATGAATGATTTCAAGGTGAGGCTGCAGCACATGCCTTGCTTAAGGCTGAAAGCCCTGTGGTAATAGTAAGTTTTATACCAATTACAGCTGTGACTTAATGAAAATGTTTTAGAATTGGTCATTCGCTAGAGTGTGACTACATAACTGTACCTACCATGACGGTTTTTTCCTTCCTTCAGGAGTGATGGCAGCAATGTAAATAACATCCATAAACACAACTTGGACAGAGCAAGGGCACAGGAATAGCTTTATACCATAGTGTTACAGGAAAGAGGGAAATACCATGGTAGATTGGAAGTAAGAGTTTATGTTCCTGTACAATTGTGTGTGTGTATTGGTTCAAGTCAGAAATCTTGTAAAAACATATTGAAAGTAGGCTTGAGATCCATGCACGTGGACTGTGTATGAAGTAAACCCTCTATTTATTGGAAGAAAGTGAATACGAGCTATTTTACAGAATCTTTTAAAATCTTTTTGCCTCATACGTATGTAATATTTGCCCAGCTATCCTGGTATGATGAACGAAGCTAATGTACAGCAATGAAAATTTGTTGTGGTGTGTATAGATTCTGTATTCTGTTTAATCACATTAGCATGAATACCAGTTTTTAAACCTGTTTATTTACTGTTTTGACGCCACAGCAATGAACTATAAATTGGTTTTCATTGGGTTTCTCTAGATTTCATCAGACCGAGGGATCTAAGTGACTGTAATGTTGTGGCACTGCCAATCGCTATCTTCCCACTCAGCCTTAGTCCTTTCAGCTGATGGGGGATTGCAATGAAGTCCTTGCTGACAACACCCCTTGCAGAGTCATCCAATAGGTAGACCTGGGGGTATAGTTTTGGTTGTCAAACAGAGGAGGAGCCCGAAGGAGAGTTGGATTCCAGGTATTTTTTTTCCACATTTTGAGGTGTGCTGGGGTTGGACAGATGCGCAAGACACCAGGTTTGAAATATTTTTAAAATGTGGCTAAATGGAAGAGGATAAGGCAAGTGAGACCGTGTTGTACTTGACTCCTTGTGTTTTCCTTCGCTCAGTGAAGCTGATCCATGGCATTAGATCAGTGTTTAGTTTGGAAACGAAAGTGCCAGTATTGCAAAGGAGGCCACAGCAGCTCACAATAGTAGCTGGAACTGTCCTTGCTGCCAAACGCCAGTAGAATCGGTCCCTAATAAACATCACTTTACTACAAATGTGACACTGTGGTTATCTTTAGACCAGCCAGATCTATAAGAATGACTTAGACGACACGGGATCACCTTAAGTGTACATTTAATTTTTAAACTGAAATATAGTGCTACAAAATAGCACCAGCATGTGGTGAACCGTCATCATAAGTGCCAGTGTTAAGGGTTAAGTGCCATGCTGAGCACCAGCAACGCTGGCACACATTAAGCACATGATTAGCTGCATATGGGAAGAGTGTTTGGGGGCAGTATCAACAAAATATCACAAAAAATCTGCCATTTTAGGTTCCTTTGGGAAACATTTTAACTTCTTGTCTGAGTCCCAGTTATGAGTTAAAACTAACTAGTTGCCCATATCAGAACAACACATACTGATGAAACAACCACTTACCTACCAAAAAGCCCCTTTTTCGTTGCCATTTACATTAGATGGACATTCAGTACCGAGTATCATTAAATTAAAACTCTTTAGATTATATTGAATAACCAACTTTATTCTTCAGGTAAGTAAATAGATACCAACATTAAATTATTATGTCATATTTAATAAAAAAATAACTTCACTCTACAGGACAACACTCCTTCAGGCTGCGGGTTAAACTCATCTTCAGGTTTCATCATATTTCACAATACTCGTCTCTTCCTGCTGGTATATCAAATAGAAGCCCCTGCTCTCCCAGTCTAAAAGGAAACTTTCCCAACCAAACTATATGCATAATCATGAGAGAGTGTTAGTCAGAAAATAAAGAACGTACCAGTGCTTAACGTTTTATGTTTTGATGTTTTGTTATTGTGGAAATATCGTATCCTGACTTGGACAATAGTGCACACCCCTGAAAATAGAAATATTATGAAAATTATCAGATATTAAAAATGCTTGGCTCAGTTCCGAGCTCGTCTTTTCTAGCTCTTCTCACTTTTTCATTTTGTACCTTTGAATGAGACACCTTGAAAACATGCTACATAAGCACCTTTGGCATTTTTTCCAAAGCTTCCCAAAGTCGATTTGAGCTTATGATTTACAGAGATTCACATTTATTCTGGGATACATAGACCTCCAAGTTAAACTCCAGCGAAAGTTTTACAAATTGAAGATTTTTAAGATAAAAACATGGTACTCTGTGTACAATTGTGAATTGGCACATAGCAAGCAGCTTATTGGAGTATACATTGTGGACATGTGCACAAACAAACGTTTTTTAAATGTATTCCATGGAACAAACTCCTTTCCTTACATGCTAATGAAATAAGAAGCTTGTATATGAGCAACCATTCAGGGATTCTACATTTAGGACCCAGGTCACAGACATCCTGCAAAATATTTAACAAAACATTCTGCAAAACTATAGGGAGTGGCTATATTGATGTCACAGCCAAAACCCGTAACAGGGTGTCGGTTTTCTATCTGGGCACTCCTCCTCCAGTAGCTAGCTCTTTTGTTGTAATCTATCATTTGGCAAGGGCTGCAACTATTATTCAATACAGAAAAAAGATAAATAAATGAATAATCTAAAAACTGGCACAGTAACGTGGAAGGGTGTACCTTTGCAACGGTACAATGAAACACATAAGAGCCGTAGCTGCAGCAGAAATTAAAGAAATTAAGAAATATTGATAAGTGATTAATATGAACTCCCTTATTGAGAGCACAACTGAAATACAATGTTGATACTTCTTCAAAATAGAAACATGGTAAATATAATATTAACCAGTTCAACATGAATATGGACAATAATATAAATAATACTGATAACAATACTAATAATTAACACTAATGTTTTGCGTTTGTTGGTAATGTTGTGGCCTAAATTACAAAAGGTAATAATTGTCTTGTGTCTCAAGGGATACAGGTAAAGCTCTACTAAACATTGGTACAAGCCAGAGGCATTTGTAAAGGTCAACATCTAAGATGTATCCATGAAGGACCAACTTGTAGTGTCCATATCTAAAATAACTATTCTTAAACGGGCCCCTGTTTGATGAATACACAGTTCTTTTTTGGAAGTTGTAAATTACTTAGCCGATCCAGAAGGTTACAATGGAAAATAATAAAAGCAATCAAAAAAGTAAACATAATAATAAACACAGTTGGAATTTTTATTATACTGCAGCACTTTTAATAACAAAATTGTATACAATTAAGTGTGTAGTCAATTACAGCATTTATTTGCCACCAAATAGATTGACTGTGTTATGCTTCATTTGAAGTGGCTTAGGGTTAGGTTAGGAAATCCAAGGGGGTCATTTTGAGTTTGGTTGGTGGAAAAGCCCGCCTGCCAAACTCCTTCAGTCAGGTTGCCGCCAGTGCAGCCGCCTTCCCACTGGCCCCATTACAAGTTCCCCGCTGGTTCAGCGGGCAGAAATGGTGTTTCCGCCTGCTGGCCCAGCGGGGAACATCCCGCAACATTGACACCGGCTCATAATGGAGCCAGCAGCAATGTTGCAGTGCGTAGGGTGCAACAGCACCCATCGCGCTTTTCACCGTCTGCATAGCCATGTAAAAGATGGCAGAGAGGGGGCTCATAATCCCCAGGTCGGCGCTGCATGCAGAGCTCCCCTGGTGGATTAGGAACACTAGCACTGCCAGTCCCTCCAGTGGGGGGAAACCAGCAGTAATGTGCATCTGACTGTGGCCAAACCGCCAATGTCAT
This sequence comes from Pleurodeles waltl, assembly GCF_031143425.1. Taxonomy (NCBI): domain Eukaryota; kingdom Metazoa; phylum Chordata; class Amphibia; order Caudata; family Salamandridae; genus Pleurodeles; species Pleurodeles waltl. The sequence goes on along the minus strand of NC_090451.1, from coordinate 161,558,915 downwards.
CATGTGGCGTTCTGACCGCCGTCAAAGCGGTTGGACCACCACTTTGGCAGCAGTCAGACCGCACTGCGGCCCTGGCGGTCTGTAAACCGCCAGGGTCGTAGTGACTGTCTAAATGTTTAGTATCCAGGTGGATACGAGATTACATAATTTTGGAATTGGTACAACAAAAGCACTTCCAGTCTTGACCTCTAAACCTGTTGGATAAAGTGGATGATTTCACAGTAAGGATGAATATTTCTGACAAAGATGTGGTGATGGAATTTAGATGCAATGAATAGTTGCTCTTGGTGATGAAAAACACAGAGGCTAGTGCACAAGAACAATTGACCAGTGGAAGACTGGTAGGGCAGGAGGGATTTGCTTGTTTACTCTTAGCTCTAATGAGACTGGTTTTAGAGTTATTTGAGCCTTTGAATGATGAGGATTGAAGGAAGGGATAGATGCAGATGACATTTATAAGTCTAGATAAAATTAGAGCTCTTACCATAGTTTGGCTGATTCCACAACAATGCATAGCTTGGAGGATATTTTATTTTCATTCAATTTGTTTTTATGGAAACTAAGGGGAATATGATAGATAATGGGACGTTTTCCATTCAATGGTGGAGATAAAGGGGGTCAGTGAAGGAGACTGATAATGCTTAGGGGGTATATGCATGATAAATGGAATAACCCATTTTAAAGGTAACAGAAGTGGTGTAGCCTGTAATCAGAGAAGCAAATCAATTATTTATTATATTTACTTTAAAGTTTGGTAAACTATCACATAAGCCAAAGGGGGCTGTGGAGTAAAATAACTAAATGCAGATACAAAAAAACAAAATAAACAGCAAATCATATAAAACCCAGCACATTTTGCTAATGTGGCCACATAAGTCTTCAATCTATTACGGTAAAGGAGATTCATAGATGTTTGAGTGCAGCACAAAACATAAATCACATGTTCAAAAAAGCACTTTGCTGGAACACAATAGACAGTACAGGAAAGGGTACTAGAATTTGAGAACACAACCTTCCTCTATATAAGTCTATAAATGCTGCCCAGTAATACGTGCAAACAAAACTATAGTCAAATAAAACTGCAACTGTCAGCGAACAGAATAATAAAGACTGAGATGTTTATTTCAGTGGTACAAACTAATATGCCTCAAACTCCCAGTCCCCAAAGACAATTTGGATTAAATACAAGTAAAACTAGTTCATACTAGACTGAATGATGTCACAGGATCAATCTGTTGGAGGTAAAAGTGCATAAACAAATGGTATGTAATTACAGAAAATCTTCAATGGACATTACTGAGAAAACATCACCTTCACAGGCAATGTGTGATCTCAAATTGACTTTGCCATTGAAAGTGGCATCAGTGTCTCATGAATCAATAGTCACCTTTGAAGCATTCTTTGAAGAGTAGTATGTTCATCCAGTGGTATTGATTTTACAATTATCTCTAAATTACACGGATCTCGAGTGTGGTTTGCATTTTGTGCATAGAAAAACTTAGTCTATTTGGAATAATTACAGTCAAGCAGATGTGAAGTTTCTGACAAGGAATTTTGAACTGGAGATTTTGCAATGAATGGGGAGGTTAGTTGGGTTTCATAGTTGCTTTTAAACTAGTCCTATCTGACAGGATAATGTATTATGGGACCACACAATGAAATTGGCATGTCCTACTAGATCTTTCAATCATTTTCAAAACTGAAATGTCATTTTCCATTACAGAGGCAGTGATAGTACATCTGCAGGTATGTTAGTTCAGTGTTTCCTTGCAAAAGGTATTCTGTTTCTTTTATAATCCCTTTAATGCTTTTTGAAGAATCTGCACAAACGTTTCCCAAAAAAGGTCACCTGAATGGAGATTAACTAGCTAAATCAATATGCGAGGATGATGGGAGGGCAAAAAAGGAGCGGCAAAAACATGAAATTCCTCATTTTAATTGCAGTAGGCTCCTTTTTCTCCAATACATATACTAGGCATGAAAATAGAACTTTACTCACAGAAGAGTGCAGGCTTGACTTGTTTTGTGTTCAGTTAGTAGTGTTAAGAAATTAGCTTTAGAAAGTTGTTTTAAGAAGACCTAAAATTCATATGACATGCCAGTCAAATTACACAACATTAAATCCGATAGCAACAAAATGGAGTTGTTTCAAAAGCAAAACGTTTATCAAAAACATTGGTTGACATACTGGGCTACACTGTTTGGTTGTCTGTAATAAAAAAAAAATAAAAAAAAAAGAGACAAATATGTTGTGAAGAATGTGGGATTTAAGGAAACAACCTGCTTTGCATTATTAAAAAATACTTTCAATCTGTACAATTAGAGACCCTGATGCATACACAAAGAAGTACAACTGCACTTGAATAATTAATTTTATGTCGGAGTGTATTTTCACTACTTGTGGAATTCAAGCAATACAATTGGAATCTGCATGGCAAGCTGCACCTAGCATAAGGGTTCATCCAGATTACATGGAAATTCATGTGATTTTCCCATTGGGGTTCCATCCCTTTCTTCAGAGTTCTTTATGGCCGATATCTCCTCACAGGTTCATCAAAATTGCTCTGCAAATGCACTTTGGTTCTTCTAGGGGAAAATACTTTTTTCGTGGTGGAGAAACCAACTCCCTTATACATCCACCCAACTTGGGAATTTACCTTCTTACCACAGAAGGGGATCTATGGCAGACCTTGGCTGGATTAAAAACAACTCATACCGGGTGGAAAAGGAAATGTGAGAAGTTTGTGAATTACCCCAACTAGTTGTTTGAGGGAATTCACAAACATCCAAACCCAACCATGATACAGAATGCCCAGGAATGTAATACATTTCACCCCGGAGTGGGATTTAATGGTGAAGATTACTCAGAACTTTTGGCAGAGTTTGCCACATCCAAAAAAAGGGCATAAGTGCGCAAGAATCAAATTATGAATTACTGGAAGGAATAGGTAAAGTCAGTCATAAACATATTCTACACCTTAAGCTACTTTTGTGAATGCATGAAATTAGAATGTTCCAATATAGCTTATCTTTCATGGTGACTGTTGTAATAATATTAAAAGCTATATTAATGAGCTCAGAGCAAATAGAAGCTGTCATTAACTAAACACATTGTTATGCTGAAAAAATAATTTAGCAGAGGGAAGGGAATTAGACTGCAACTCGGCTTTTATTTAGAAAACAAGGTGAATCACAAAAAACAACATCACAAGAATGATGTTAATTAAAGCAATGAACTAACAGTTTGCATTACATTAAAAATATATAGTTTTATGAAAGCAACTAAAGTAAACATGTGGAAATTACCCTATTTGAGTCGGGGTGAGTCAACTTTTTCCTTTTTTATCTTGTAGGTTTCAGGACTCTACTTGCTTTGCCACTTCTACAAAGTAGTAAACCACATGTACTTCCTCCCTAAAGCATGTGGTGTACATTGGATCTACCCGTTTGGCCTATTTCTATTCACTATAAGTCCACCATTATTTTTTTCCAAATGTACAAATGGCATTGAGAGTTAAATGTCATATGTGGGCTGCAGCGTGACGTATATGACAAAAATGCACGTTTGCCAGTAGCACCACTGTGCTCTGGCTGCACAGCAATTTAAACATGCTGCAATGACGACTGCAAAAGTGCCTCTTGACACAGTGTAGGAAAAGGCTATTTTTGTACAATATAATCACCTCTAACGAGTGCCTTTTAAACCAATGTGGAAGGATGATAATCTATAGAAGTAGGGCATTCTACCTATTGAGGTTAGTGTGCTCTCACAGTGAAATACAAACCAAAAGCTATCTCACTGTGTAAGCCTCCTAAGACCTTTCCTTGGCCATGCCTGTATGAGATTAAAAGGTTAATTTCCTTTCCCCCAGAAGGACTATGATTGAAAAATTCAATTTAAAGGTGAATCAGATTTTTTAAAACATAAGTGGAAAAGTAACTTTTCTTTAGAGGTATGTTAGGCAGCCTAATCCAGAACTGACTTAAAACCAATTCTGCTACATATCACACCAGCAGAGCTAGAATGCACATCCTTTATGGCAGAGTTATCAACTGTGGCTAAAAGGTCAATAGCCTGCCACTGAGTCTATAAACATCAAATGGATTTTCACCGCTGACCACCTAGCATGGATTAGCGACCTGGGAATGGTCAGAAACAATTAAAGAACATAATTTGCATATCTTTTTATACTAAAGAGATCTTCTCATATTCACCATTCTCCTATTGTCCAACACCATCTAGACAATGAGGCTTCATTAACAGAGGAGAGATTACCAGTTTCGAAGCTGTCAGATGGGAGTGGACCTCTTCAAAATAGGTAGTGGCTTGGAGACAGGTATCTTTGGTGGCAGCTCAGTTCTATCATCTTGAAACAGGAGATCCTGTTTGATTTTATTGTAAAGTGAAGGGCGTACTGCAAAATGATCTAGGAGACTGCAAGAAAATGTTTAAGATTGGATTGTAAGATTTCTCTAACCACTGGGTAATGCTCAGGATGAATTTAGCTTCTCAGCTACTACCTCCAAATAACATCCCTGGCCATGGTAATTCTCTGCTTGCAAAAGATGTCTCTGCTTACAGAGTGTTCCTATCTCCTGATTCTTGCCACCAGAGGAGGAATTACTCAAAACTCAGACTTCTGAAGCCTGATGGAAAGTAGGGATGGTAACTGCTCTCAAAGAGTCAAGGAGCTGGTCCCCTGTTACCTGCTTCAGGGACAGAAAATACCAAAGGACTTCTGTTCACTAAGGGGCCAGCATACCATAGAGGAATGGGGCCTGTTGGTGACATGGCTAGAGAAAGGAGTGGTAACTAGAAGCATGCCCTGCCAATATAGGAGCTGCAGGACTGACCAAGATCCAGGCTTGCCCGCTCAAAGCTTTTTGCTGCGCTACAAAATGGTTCACCAAGATCTAGAAAAGTATGAAAGTATCTGGCCTCAGTGAGCCATGCTTGGCACAGCTCATTGCCTTGCCACATTGAAAGATTTTGCCTTTCAAAAAAGTGACTTGGTCCAAGGTAAACATGTGGAAGAGTGAACAGTGATAATTCTATTTGACCCAGGAAATAATCTTGGTGGGTTCAAATCCAGTTATGTTCCTGTTGGGCATCTTGATGCCAAAGCCAATGGCTTAAGCGGGATATCATTGATGACATGCAAGGGACTCTTGCAGACCGGAACCTACTGGAAAAAATGTAGTTCCTCCTTAGAGATGAAGGGACAGCTTTATTAAGACTTTTCTGCCAGTGCAGAATCGGACAAAGTGACAAAAACCCTTTCAAAGTCTTGCTAAAGTATTTACTTTCCATCACAAAAATTACTTTGCATTGGAAAGTTGTCCTAAAAATAACTCGTGTGTAAGTAATGATTTGTGCTGTCTTGCATTACTTTATAATTAAATGGTGTCCCATAGGTGATATATTGGCATTTCCAGACTACCACCTATGGTTATTAGGAACAGAGTCCCTCTAACTCCAAACATAAGAGCTTTGAAAGACAACTCCTAATTGATTGTTGCCTTACTTTTTGCTTTGAAAGTAAAAACAACAAAAAAACAAAAAAAAAATCATATCTCCAGTTCCTTGTAATTAGACGGTTTAGGTTTTTCTGCTCATTAACTTGTTTTCTCTATTTTCTAAATTAGGTTTTGAATTTATTTTGTTGGTTTTTAAAAAAATTATTTGTACTGCTTGAATTTAACATAAACATCTCTGGGGATTATCCACTGCATGTTCCATAGTTAGCAGGGGTTTAGTGAAGATTGTTTCATGACTGCTTTCACCAAATGAGTAGATTTATTAAGGTGGTATTTTTTGCATTTTAAAAAACTGATGCCTGACAGCATGCATAACCAAAAATGTAACTTACAAGATGTTTGTGAGAATAAAATCATGCCAAAAATGCTGAATTTAATAATCCTCTGAATGACAGATTACACAACTAAACAGCAGAAGATCTTGGGCAGCAACATTCTGGATTGCAGGAGGAGCTAGCAAGATCTGCAAAATGTCACAAAGGATTAAGGTTTTACTAAACAGGTTTAATCTGTTGGGGTGTGATTTTTCTACTGCAAATCAGTTTCTCAGCACTGCTTTTGCAGTGCCTTGGGCAGTTGTTGTATAGCTGGGAGATTTGGCAGTGTGCAATGTTGCCCCTGCATCTTAAACTGATTATTAGTATTATAGGGGCATTTGAAACCAATTAAACACTGTGGGAATACACTATTATACATAGATTTGGCACCTGTAGGTTAAGTAAAGCTTTTTTATGTTTGTTAGGAATATCAATGATTAACATATAGTTTATTAAAGTAGCATGGATATAATTTTCTATGCACTATGTTATGAATAAATGTTAAATTATTGCTACTTAATTATAATTGAGTTTATCTTTTTAGTTACTTGGATTATTGGGATCTTGAGGCCCAGATTTACAAAACAGCAAGGAACTCGGCACAGCAGCCAAAAATGCTGTGCTTTGGTGCGAGACAGGGAGACAGCAGGAGAGCGCCACTTTTCCAGGGATATGGCTGTCTCCTCCCATCTCCCTAGTGCCAGGGCCGATCCCAACTGCTGTGTGCCACACACACATCTTTGAACCATATTGCAAGGGTGTGTGTGTGAGCCTAGCATAGGCTTTGTACTAGAAGGGTACCCTTCCAGTACTAAATACTATGGTTAGACACACTTTAAAACTTTTCCTGCTTTGTATGTGTGCTGCTCAGTGTAGCACACGTGTAAAGTTGGAAAAGATAGGAGAAATTAAAGCATTTCTCCTTTTAGCGCCTCCTTTGAAAAAAAAACGTTTGGCGCAAAATCCTGTCTACTATAGTTTGTAGATAGGTGTGTGTTAAGAGGCATGGGTGGTTGCATTGGAATGCCCAGGCACCACCTATTTAACACCTCTTTGGGGCTAAGTAAAGAAAGCAGTGCTTTGTGCTGCTTTGAATTATTTTAGGGTACTTTCCAGTGCAAATCAAGTTTTGCACTAAAAAGCAAACTAGGAAAAAGAAATCTGTGCTGGCTAGCGTCATTCTTGTAACCCCAGTGCAAAATGTTGGTAAATCTACCCGAGTGTATGGTGTTCAATCCAAAACTAATATGTTGCATTTTATTTAGTTGTAATTATTGTAATGATTTGAGACTTTATTATAATTTTGTAGGCTACATTATTATTTTACTATATGTTTTTAACTTATTTGGGGGTGATGGCATTTACTCTGATTTTTTGGAAAAGTCTTAATAGCAAATGCATGAATAGTATTAGATTTTGAATGATTTCATTAATTTACATTGTCCTTTTATTCAATAATTTAGAATAAATTATAAAAGTATTTATAGTATATTGACATCTATGTAATTATTTCGATTAAATACAAAAATAAATATTTTTACATTTTGGGGGGATTTGAGCAGCTTTTATAATAGTAGTAGAAGTAGTAATACTAGTAATACAATTATCGGTTGCTTTCAGTGATAGTAATATCATTTTTAAAACTAGTAAGTTTACTATGGCAACTTTTTAAAAACATTTTGGGTTTAGTTGACATTTTTTTGCTGGTAAAGAGTTTTATTTTTGATGGCGTGGAAGATGCTACACCTACGTAACTATGTAGGTATCACATCTATACTCACATGAGATTTGGATATTCCTTAAATGATGCTTAATGCCTACAGGGAGGTTTGTGACAAAGAAACATTTGTTTAGACAATTGTGTGATGGTTTGGACAACTGTGTTATGAAAATGTACATAATAAAATGCTGAACATTAGGGTGCTATCACTATATCTAAATAAATCACAATACAAAATAATATCCCAAGAATATCAGTTACTAAAGGTGCTTAATTACAGCCATGCCTCTTTCTAGAAAACAATTCAAGGTAAAATATCCCATTCTATTTGTCTCAGTCACAAAGTAATGTTGGACTATGTTAAAGTTGTGTTGATGTAGTATACTTTAACCTACTCTTGCATGCCATTGTCTTATAAGGCCAAAACCTCTAAAATGTAATTGAAAAGAATTAAAAATCGGGTAATATTCACATTCAAATTGAAAGGAAAGTTTCTTCTTTTCACTGATACTAATACAGAGATACATTTTTCAATGCTGATTTACAAAAGCATGCAAGTATGTAAAAAAACAACTTCTTGCGCTCATAAATACTTATGTCAACCTGCTCCTTTGTGTGCAACCTTTACTGGATGGTTCTGTTTATGAGTATTATGCCAACTAACCTACTGACCTGCAAAATCTGGGAGCTAATTTATCTTCTGCCAAAACATCTCAAGCAAGGACTTTCTCCTTGCAATGTCAATAACTAAAACAGAGCAGTGTTTTCTAGAGATTTGTATCACAGTAACTTATCTTAGATTTAAATATCTTATCATGTCCAATCCAAACATTAAAAAATAGGCTTTGAGTGAATACAAAAATACAAGTGTGTTATACTAGATTTAAAAAATATTATTAAATAATAAGGTTTGTGCTTTAACTCCTCAAATGTTATTTGTGATTGTAATGTTGAGGAGACATTAAAATTTAATAAAATCTAAAAAAGAAGAAAAAAAAAAGGTCTTAATGGAATATCTATCCAACAACTTTTTCTTAAGTTACAATCCACACTCAACATCCTGCAGGTTATACCCATCACTAGAATGTGGACAACCGAATTTAATAATTTGTCTTAAAAGGCAAAGGATTCATATGTAAATTCCAAGCTCATAAATACAATTCTAAATATGGTTACATACACACATATAATTTTGTATTCACTCAGGGAAAGGGAATGATCAGAAAAAAGCTTTGGTTTACTGCCAAACCCAGGGTAGCAAAATCATAAGAACAATGGCTGTTAAAGCAGCCAGAAAGGGAGAAAGGCAAACCACAAAGTGCTATGCCAGACCAGTACATTGTAAGGAAACTTAACAAAAAATATAACAAATGAGATGCAGTAATAATTTTTTTTAATAAAGTTAATTTATTAACAGATGACCTGAAAATAATTTCAACATTGAGTAAGCAGTCATATCAAGAACAGAATGAAAGGGCAAAACGTAATCATGCATAATTGTTACCTTTGTTAGACAAATACATATTTTTGATTATTTGACATGGATGACTGAGGTCCTCGAGATGTGGACAGGAATCAAGAATTTGTATGCAGAGGGAATTTGGAGAAGACAGTGGAACTTTGTTTAAATCTACTGAACGTTGCTTTGTTGCTTTACAGACCGAGCAATATGCATGAGCACTGTATGTGTACTTTTTCAATATAGCCACGGATTTTAATTAAATTTATTCTAATTATTTTCAGGCCAGTGTTGGTATGTGAACTTATCTACAGGATTTCAAGATAATGTGTAAGGATAGAGTGAATGTTAGTTAGGCTTACAAAAGGAATTTGGAATAAAAAGTGCAAGAGGGAAACCAACACAGTGGGGTGAGGAAGGAGAGAGAAGGGAAAGAGTGTAGGATATCAAGATGGTAAAGTGTGAAATCTTTCTTTAATCGTACCACTGATGGAAAAATGTTGGGGTCATACATAGGGGTATGGGAAGTTTTTATTACATTGGTGAAATTCACAAATTTTGTATTATGTGATATCAATGAAATTACAATAATTTCCCTAGTGCAAAACTTTGCATATTTTTCTCATCTGGGACTGGCTTGAGGAAGGAATGTCTCACAGAAAACTGATTTGAATAGCAGACGTCTCACATGAGACACTCTCTGCTTGAGCTAGTCCATGTGCTTGTATCTCTGGGTCATCTAAATATAGGATATGCCCTAATGTTCAATTTTGATGTGAGATCCGAGGCTATTAGTTTAATTATATTTTCAATACTTTTTGTGTAACATCACAATTTGGCACACCCATAGGTAAAAGGGACATAATTTCAGTTTCGTAGTTGACGTGTGTTAGACTTGGCATCCTTGATGTGTTATCCCCTAATGTTTTGCCTCTGTTTCCCAGGATGTTGATATGTGCTGGACTCTGATTTCCTGTTTTTGTTACTCTGGGCACTTTACCACTGCTATCCAGTGCTAAAGTGCAAGTGCTCCTATGTAAAATGTATGTGTAATTGGATTCCCATGATTGGCATATCTGATGTACTGGCAAGTCCCTAGTAACGTGCACTAGAGGTGCCCAGGGCCTGTAAATTAAATGCTACTAATGGGCCTGCAGCACTGGTTGTGCCACCCACATTAGTAGCCATGTAAACATGGCTCAGAACTGCCATTGCAGTGTTTGTATGTGCAGTTTTAAACTGCCAGTTCAACTTGGCAAGAGTACCCACTTGCCAGGCCGAAACCTTCCCTTTTCTTACATGTAAGACACCCCTAAGGTAGGCCCTAGGTAGCCCCATGGGCAGGGTGCAGTGTATGTTTAAGGTAGGACATATACTAATATATTGCGTATGTCCTGACAGTGAAATACTGCCAAATTCGGTTTTCACTGTTGCAAGGCCTACCTCTCTCATAGGTTAACATGGGGGCTGTCTTTAAAAATGATTAAAGTATAGATTACCTTTGGGAGCAGATAGACATGTGGAGTTTGGGGTTTCTGAGCTCACAATTTAAAAATACATCTTTTAGTAAAGTTGGTTTTGAGATTGTGTGTTTGAAAATGCCACTTTTAGAAAGTGGACATTTTCTTCCTTAAACCATTCTGTGACTCTGCTGGTTTGTGGATTCCCTGTCTGGGTTAGTTTGACAGTTGGGATGTTGGCACCTCTCTATAGAGAGTGACACAAAGGGAGCTGGGGTGCAGCCTACATATCCTGATGAGCCATGTAAGGAAATGTCTCCTTGGCATGGTTACCCATTGACTTTTTGCCTTTGCTGATGGCAAGTTATGATTTGAAAGTGTGCTGAGGCCTGCTAACCAGGCCCCAGCACCAGTGTTCTTTCCCTAACCTGTACATTTGTCTCCACAATTGGCACACCCTGGCATCCAGGTAAGTCCCTTGTAACTGGTACTGCTGGTACCAAGGGCCGTGATGCCGGGGAAGGTCTCTAAGGGCTGCAGCATGTCTTATGCCACCCTGGGGACCCCTTACTCAGCACAGACACACTGCTTGCCAGCTTGTGTGTGCTGGTGAGGAGAAAATGACTAAGTCGTCATGGCACTTCCCTCAGGGTGCCATGCCAACCTCACACTGCCCATGGCATAGATAAGTCACCCCTATAGCAGGCCTTACAGCCCTAAGGCAGGGTGCACTATACCATAGGTGAGGGCATAGGTGCATGAGCACTATGCCCCTACAGTGTCTAAGCAAAACCTTAGACATTGTAAGTGCAAGGTAGCCATAGGGTATATGGTCTGGGAGTCTGTCAAACATGAACTCCACAGCGCCATAATGGCTAAACTGAAAACTGGGAAGTTGGCATCAAACTTCTCAGCACAATAAATGCACACTGATGCCAGTGTACATTTTATTGTGAAATACACCCAGAGGGCATCTTAGAGATGCCCCCTGAAAAAATACCCGATTACCAGTGTGGGCTGACTAGTTTTACCAGCCTGCCACACACCAGACATGTTGCTGGCCACATGGGGAGAGTGCCTTTGTCACTTTGTGGCCAGGAACAAAGCCTGTACTGGGTGGAGGTGCTTTCTCACCTCCCCCTGCAGGAACTGTAACACCTGGCGGTGAGCCTCAAAGGTTCACCCGCTTTGTTACAGCGCCACAGGGCATCGCAGCTAGTGGAGATGCTGCCTCCTCCGGCCACGGCCCCACTTTTGGCGGCAAGGCCGGAGGAGATAATGAGAAAAACAAGGAGGAGTCACTGACCAGTCATGACAACCCCTAAGGTGTCCTGAGCTGAGGTGAGACTCACTTTTAGAAATCCTCCATCTTGCAGATGGAGGATTCCCCCAATAGGATTAGGGATGTGCCCCCCTTCCCTCAGGAAGGAGGCACAAAGAGGGTGTAGCCACCCTCAGGGCTAGTAGCCATTGGCTACTAACCCCCCAGACCTAAACACACCTCTAAATTGAGTATTTAGGGGCCCCCAGAACCAAGCAAGATAGATTCCTGCAACCTGAAGACGAAGAAGGAATGCTGACCTGAAGCCCTGCAGAGAAGACGGAGACACCAACTGCTTCGGCCCCAGCCCTACCGGCCTGTCTCCCCACTTCGAGAAAAACTGCAACAGCTACACATCTCCCAGGGTCCAGCGACCTCTGAAGCCTCAGAGGACTACCCTGCATCTAAAAGGACCAAGAACTCCAGAGGACAGTGGCCCTGTTCCACAAAGACTGAAACTTGCAACAAAGAAGCAACTTTTAAAGACCACACGTTTCCCGCCGGAAGCTTGAGACTTTCCACGCTGCACCCAACGCCCCCGGCTCGACCTGCAGAGAACCAACACTACGGGGAGGACTCGACTGAGACCCTGTGAGTAGCCATAGTTGACCCCCCCCCCCCTGGAACCCCCCAGCAACACCTGCAGAGGGAATCCAGAGGCTCCCACTGACCGCGACTGCCTGCTTCAAAGAACCCGACGTCTGGTAAAGACACTGCACCTGCAGCCCCCAGGACCTGAAGGATCCGACCTCCAGTGCAGAAGCGACCCCCAGGAGGCGGCTACCCCGAGGAGCCCCCCCCTTGCCTGCATCGCTGAAGAGACCCCTGGGTCTCCCATTGAAACCTATTGCAAATCCGATGCCTGTTTGCACTCTGCACCCGACCGCCCCTGTGCTGCTGAGGGTGCACTTTTTGTGCTAACTTGTGTCCCCCCGGTGCCCTACAAAACCCCCCTGGTCTGCCCTCCGAAGTCGCGGGTACTTACCTGCTGGCAGACTGGAACCGAGGCACCCCCTTCTCAGTTGAAGCCTATGCGTTTTGGGCACCACTTTGACCTCTGCACCTGACCGGCCCTGAGCTCCTGGTGTGGTAACTTTGGCGTTGCCCTGAACCCCTAACAGTGGGCTACCTTGGACCCAACTTTGAACCCTGTAAGTGCTTTACTTACCTGAAAAACTAACAAACACTTACCTCCGCCAGGAACTGTTGAATTTTGCACTGCATCCAATTTTAAAATCGATTATTGCCAAAACTGTATATGATATTGTGTTTCTAACATACCTGAGTGAAATACCTTTCATTTGAAGTATTACTTGTAAATCTTGAACCTGTGGTTCTTAAAATAAACTAAGAAAATATATTTTTCTATATAAAAACCTATTGGCCTGGAATTGTCTTTGAGTGTGTGTTCCTCATTTATTGCGTGTGTGTGTACAACAAATGCTTAACACTACCCTCTGATAAGCCTACTGCTCCACCACACTACCACAAAATAGAGCATTCGAATTATCTCTTTTTGCCACTATCATACCTCTAAGCAGAACCCTTGGACTCTGTGCACACTATTTCTTAATTTGAAATAATATATACAGAGACAACTTCCTACAAGCCATCTGTGCTAGGATGGAGGGGAGGAGTGGTCACTTACACCAGAAAGGGCTGTGTCTGCCCTCACACAATGCAGTCTACAACCCCCTGGTGTGTGTGGGGGGCCTGGCCTGGGCAAGGCAGAATTTCATCAACAAAAGGGACTTTCCTTTGAAGTAAGCCTACTTCAGATGCCAAAATGCATATAAGAAGGGCACCCATAGCCACAGACTTTAGATCACTTCTGGACATCAAGAGGAACCTCTGCCTGGAGAAGAGCTGAAGATAAGTGTTGCCCTGCCTGTGCTTTGAGGAGCTATCCTGCAGTTGCTGCTTCTGCCTGTGCAAGGGGACAAAGACTGGACTTTGTTGTGCATTCCTGCTTGTGAGGTAATCTCCAAGGGCTTGTCCTGAGCTTGCCTCCTGTTGTTGAAGTCTCAGGGCAAACAAAGACTTCTCCTGCCAGCACCTGGTCTCTCTGCTGAGACTCCTGCCCTGCCAAGTGGTGACCTATTCAGTTCCTGGGGCCTTGGAAGGTGGAGCTGGCAGACCAAGACTGAAAATTCATGCACAGATCGCCGTACGGGGAAAAGTTTGACGTACCTTCTGAGACGCAGCTGAAAACCGACGCGCCACTGGCTTTTCAACAGAAATTGCTACTCCACCAACATCACGGCTTGAAGATCGGTGCACGCAGCTGGAGAAACAACACGCAAAACCTGCTGACGGAGGCTGATAACATGGCAACTCACATAGCTCGTTTTAGCTAATACCATATGGCCGGATTTTCCACGCAAACCTTGCTGGGCATGGAAAAACGATGCAATATCTGCTCGGACCCGATTGCTTGCCCGGATCGATGCATTGCTCTCCTGCGGAGAGCAAAAATGATGCACGCCGACTCGACCGTAGAAGGAGAAATGACGAACGGTCTCGCTTGCGGGTAAAAAATCAACGCATCGCTAACCTTTTTCGACGCACACTCGCCCATGCGTGTTATTTTGACGCTACCCAGGTACTTTTCAATGCTAACTGTTTACTAATGTATTTAAGACTCTTTGGCTTTTAAAATTAATAACTTGAATTGTGTATGTTGGATTTTTGTCGCTTTGGTGTTGTTTTGTTTAGATAAATATTTCCTATTTTTCTAAACCTGTGTTGTTTCATTTTGTAGTGTTTTCACCGAGTTACTGTGTGCGTTGGTACAAATACTTTACACCTAGACTCTAAAGTTAAGCCTGCCTGGTTGTGGCAAGCTACCAAGGGGGCGAGCGGGGGTTGACTGAGGGTGATTCTTCTTTACCCTGACTAGAGTGAGGGTCATTACATGGACAGGGGTTACCTGACTGCCAACCGAAGACCCTATTTCAAACAATGTGCAGAAAGGATCTGGTGGTTTGTGAGATCTTTATGCCTCTTGAAATCCATGCATAGCCAGGTATGTGATCTTAAGAGTGGATACCCCATCAGACACATTCACTTTAGAGGCAACCTAGTCAGGTTTGCTCAAGTGACTTTTTAAAGTGGGTTTTAGGCAGTAGAAATAGTCAATGTTGTATATATTAATTGCTGAAAACCAAACCTCAAACAACTGGTTTTGATGACCAATATTAACAAAACCTGTTTCAAGTTTTTTTTTCAATTTGAATGGCATTTACTAGGATGACTAAACAAAGTCAGCCAATGTTATGAAAATTCATCATTGTTTTTTTTTGGCAGTTTGGTTCTTCTGACTATTCTGAATCCCCTGTTCTGTTTCCTCAATAAGGCTTCCCCCTCTGACCCCCCTCTTTACTTCCAATAACTCTTCCTGTCTATTTGATCTTTCCTCTGTCTCCAATCAACACTCCAACTTCCAAGATGCACTAGAGTGTAAAGATCAAATGTTGCTCCCGTCTCTGGACCGTCCTTACCTCCATCCCACTTGAAGCAGTTTCCTCTCCTTAGCCTCATTTTTCTGTCTGCCTGATCCATACCACTTTTTCCCTATCCCTTTTCTATTTTGTATTTAATTGTTTTATTCCACCACATCAGCTTCTTCCTTCTTTTGATCATTCCCCATTTCCTCAATTTTTCCATTCAAAGTGCATAGTAGCCATTAAAACAGACTGCAATGCACAGAGATTCTTGTTTCTGCTGGTTTCTATTCTACTTTTGTTTAATACTCTCCGAGTATTTTAGGAGTTTTAATAACTGTTTACATTTTTGATATTCTAGATTCCAACCTATGTCTGATGCACTTTTTGTATGAAAATCATGTCAAATGTATTTTTGCAATATGCAATGCTACTAAATGCACTTTGGTCAGTCTGGCTTTCTCCATTTTGGGTTATCATCATAATGTGAAAGAGCCAATGAGTTGATTTCAAAGTAGACAAGATATATTTGAAATCCCTTTGGTTGGTTGTCATGCTGCTTCATAAAATACACTTACATTTTTTTCAATTAGAGCTCCAGGAGACTAGTGAATACTTTGTTACAGCAGCCAATGTGTGACAAGACAATAGGTTTCGGCTATGGGCTCATACCTCATGCAAGGAAGAAAGGGCTTCATCTTGCAAAGTAGTATGATTTGAACCCATACAGTTTGTGCCTTTGCCTTCCTATGCAGGATAAATGTGAAGACCGGGAGATTTAAGAGGATGAAAGTAGACTGAGAAGACATCTACGTTACATAAGTTAATATTATTCAATCACTCGGCTTTGAGGGCTTCCGTGGCTTGTTCATGTGTTAATGAAGAGACTCAGAGCCTGATTACGAGTTGGGGCAGTTGAACAGTGTCAACTCCAATACAGCAGTGGTGAAGCAGCTGGCAAGCCTGGCGGCCTCACCACTGCTGTATTACTAAGTTTCCACTGGGCCGAAAGACAGAAATGTCATATGACGATGTATCCACTGGTCAGCCTGGTGGAAACAGCGTGGAAGCATTGGCTCCCTCAGGGAACCGAGGGCAATAGTGAAGTATACAGCACCCTTGGAATGTGCACTGTCTGCCATAGGAGACAGTGTGCATTCCAAAGGGGCTGACAGGGGTAGTCATGCACTGCCCACAACATGGTTGTGGGCAGCGCAGGGCCCGTCTGTAGCCCTCAGTGCTGACTTTCCACCAGCCTTTTCATGGCTGGGACCCCATCATAGAAAAACTGTGGAAAGCAAAGTTGTGATCAGCACAGCAGTGACGAACTGTGGCTGACCACAACTTTGCCTGCTGTCAACCCATCGGTATCTCTGATTTTGGTGGAGGTGGTGGTCTCCTGGCTGTCAGACTGGCAGGATCGTAATTTGGCAGTCGGACCACCAGGAGTGCGGTAGTTCGAACGCCATCATGAGTTTGGTGGACCACTGAACTCGTAATGAGGCCCTCAGTCTTTTTTGTGTTGAGCTTCAGGTACACTGTGGAACATTCAGGAACACATGTTTGCCTGGCAGGATCTCAATTTAAGGATCTTTTGAGTGCGCAATAATATTTTGCATAAATTGGTGTCATCTGTTTACTGATTTACAGCCATGTCATGGTGGTTGAGTAGTACAATAGAGAAAGCATTAATCAAAGTTAGCCACACTTAATGGACAAGCTGAGTCCTGCAAAACAGACCCTCTAAAGTAGTGCACATAATTATGTTACCAATAGCCTTTCAGTAAAAGTATATTCTCAGCCAACCTTTGATGAATAGTTTTCACCACTAATCAAAGCTCATTCTATAAAACTGCCTAAACAGAACCCAGTGATTAACATGCATTTTCAGACCAAGATTTGTTTAATCTCTGCTGTGAGCCAGAGCCACAAAACGCATTGGAAAACACATCAATATTAGCAAACTAATAGTCAATATTCATGTTAGTCAGGGTCATTGAGAATGAGTTAATTGATAGAAGGTATCTGTATGCAATGGTAATCAATGAGAGCCAGAGTTGACATAATTTCAACATATATCTACAACATTTAATTAATGGCCTTGAAACATCTGAACATGTTTTGTTTCATGCAACATTGATGAATGTTCTTGATTTAAGGGACAAATCTGTTAGTGTAACCAATTAAACCCATTTGTAAATTTTGCAAATCTTATCCGCCCTGAACTATCCTTCAAATATTGAAGCCCATTTTACAGGTTGATGAAAATGAGTGAACAGTTTAATGGACTAAAGAACAAAAATATCTTATCAACGGTTCAGAACCTCTAATGTCATAATGGTGAACCATGTACAACAGAGTCTGACATTATACATCCACCCCTGTAACATTTCATAAACTTGTAAAAAAAAATAGGTAAAGACACCATATTCACCACCAAAATGAAAAATAAACAAATGATAAAGATGGCTAACAAATTCCTCCAATTAAATGGCAGTGAATAAATTATGTATGCTATTGCCCGGTCTTCTTAATCATCTTACATAACAAGTTTGAGACAATTGTCCAATAACATTTTAACCTCATTGTGTATACTACTATCTTCCCTTTTAAGCCTACACAATAAATTCACACAATGCATCAAAAAGATTAAAAAAACAAGAAATTGTGTTAACTCACTTTACAGTCTCTGGAATAAACTTTAAATTGCAATTAAAAAATATCTTCTGTAGAATGCCATTTTGTATGTGATGTTTAATCCAAATTTACAAGTGAGCACACACTCAATAGTCAACAAAACCAAGCCATTAAATTACATTTGCGTTTCCTTCATAATAGACAACCATCTATGGTTGCATCATTTGGAATTGTCTCAACAACGTGTTTCATTTGTGTTATACATTTACAAACATTTTAATATCATGCTGTATAAAATATATTTAATAAACAATCTAAATCAAAGACCTTTGCCATGATTGTGGTGTGTACTTAACTTTCTTTACAGAAACGTTCACTATGCAGTAACACAAACATTGAATTTGCAAAAAAGTATTTCAAACATAGTAGACAGTGATGCAGACTCACCTCTCGGTCCAGCAGTGCAGGTGATACCACTGTGACAATGTCTCCCCCTTCAGGATCAATGTAGAACATGTTTGGGGAAGGTTTGTCTGGTTTTTGTTGTAGGATATTGTAACGTAGAACAGCATTATCAGTTGTGGGGTCATCGGCATCAAAAGCAGTCATGCTCATTACTACTGTACCTGCAAAATAAAAGGATGCTTGAACAAGACATGTCCAATTTGATTTTAAATTGATGTCTCAAAACAGTTATGGAATGTGTGTGATGATATAAATGTTTGGAAATCAGTAGAAGTGGACATTTGTTAGGAGGACTCTTATTCAGCCAGCAGAAGCACACGGTCAACCAACCAAACATCGAGTTAGTTGCTTTAGAACACCCTAACAAAACTACGTTTTTAGATTTAAAAAAAGATCTTTTGTCTGTTGATTTTCCAAACTTTATAAGAAGGAATATTGAATTTACATTGCTTGGCGAAACCGACACAATTTCATCTAAAACCATTAGTAATTGTGAAGCAGAATTAATTCCTTAAGCTACATCAAAAAAGTTAAATGAGCTCTAGAAACTGTACTATCACTGAAGAGAAGGCAAAAAAGGAATGCTTTCAAATACATTAGTTGATTTCTTGAAAAGATAAAATGGCATGCTTCAGAGGTTTAGAGACAATTGAAGGATTTTTACAATTGTGTCAATGAATGATAGTGTTAGATGGAGATCTCAGAGTCAATCAATGCCATGATTAGATGGTCAGCATAAAGCCAAACAATTACATAGCTAGATATCAGTGACAGTATTAGTAACGCAGCGCTTATTGAAAATGTTACACTTCACGTACACAGGGTTAAGAAAAGATACTTTTCATGTCTAGAGCAGAATTGATACAAACCTACACAACATTGCACATTGGACACCTACAAAGTGAGCAACCTCTCTAGAGCCATCGATTTTAGTGGCAAGCAGTTTATCAGAGTTGGTAAATTCAGAGTCGCAGAGTACTGTGGACAAGATCACTTTTAGTGCCTCAACCGGGAAGCTTCAATAATTCTACTGAATAGTCAACACATTTTATATCAATTTCATAAATATATAACCTACTATTACAGACTTTAGAGAATGCTGAGCTGTTTTTCAATATGCAATTTATTATTGATCCTCCTTCTCCTCCTCGTTGCACTCAATTTTCTCTCTACACCCTTCTATCTCCAACAACTTGTTTCAAAATCCAACATTAAAGGTTAGAGAAGGCAGAAAGGAACCAATACAGAAAAACATACTATCTTCATAAACCTCTGTATAAGATTGCTTTATTTATTGTCTCCACCTCTCTTTTTTTGGAGCACTTACAATTCATAGTCCCAAAACTGTACCAGAGCGGACAATAGAAACACTGGGACCAATTCAAAGGTAATTTAGCACTGTAAATATATATTTAAATATTCCAACCACTCTGCAAGATAAACAAACAAGACCAGAAGCCCATGAGCTTGGAGTGCCAAAAGAGTCTACCAACGAAAAAGTTCTGTCAACTTCCACAAATTAGATACTTACTCAGGTGGATGTGAAAAGCTTTACTTTCAACAAGATGCGTTTCAGCCAAAGCAGCGGCCTTGTTTACATATATAAGACTATAAATATATATATATATATATATATATATATATATATATATATATATATTTGCCGGTGCTCTGCAGAGATTAGACCAGCTCCAATTATTTGTAAAACAGGGAAAGGAAACACCACGTTATTTACCTTAGGGTGATGAATCTCACTAAGAGTTAAAAGTTGAACCTAAATATAATTATGTCAAAATCAGGAATTGTCTTGAAATTTGGAGTCTTTAGAAAATGATGCTAGAATGTAGCAGAAACAGAAAACGTATTCTAAGTTATAGAAATAATTATTATGTTATTAGTTTTCATGTACATATGGAACTGAACTACGCAATCCAGAATACTTTGGGTCTCTAAAAGTTATTTAGTAATGACACGAAAGTAGTACTTACAGTCATGAACAAGACTGTTGTGGTTGAAACGCGTTGACTGTTTCTAACTTAGTATACAGAAAGACATGCTTCTCATCCTATGTTGTCTCTACAAATATTCCTTCTGCTTCTCCTAAGTCCCCAGTCTTTTCCCATAACCCATCTCCTCAGTTCTCAACATCTTCTATCAGAGCCTTTGTTTCTCCTCAACCCTCCATTTTTGGATTGGCATGGTCATCCTTCATAAATCCTTATTTTGGCTCTCCATTTTACCATATTCCACCCTCCATATCTCATTAGAGCTTTTCCTCTATTACCTCTTGGAGACCCTGAGCCAACTTCTGCAGTCTCTAAGGTTTCACCATCTTTCATGATGGTCTTGTATGATCATCCTTGTGAGTCTTGCTGAAATGTTAGGCAGTGTCCTACTGAAACTATGATATTGTCTCTTTTGCATCAAAGGAAATTCATTTTTATTTTTCAAGCCAAAAGGAAGCGGTGATTCTAAGTTAGTATCCATTCCTGAACTTTAATTGCGTAAAGGCTGAGAGCATCATAGGCATTCTGTCACACTGACTACTTTCTTCCAAACACCAGAACAGAATTCTGAATATACAAGCATTAATAATGCTCAAAGCTTGCATACATACCTCCCCACTGGATGATTTATTTTGAGGGAGGAATCTGATGGTTTTAAGACAAGATTGTCTAGGCGATGAGTTCTGTTGCAATACTGGAATTTCTCTAGTGCTTGAACCATTGTGCTGGGTATATAAATTACTCTGTCAGGGGAGTCAGGAGGAGTGTGAAATCTTCTGGTTTTAGGTTGATAGTGTGAGCAGTTACATGCAAAACGCAGGTAGAATCAGGACATTGACAATAGGAAGACAACAGTAATTGAAAAGGAATGGTACTGTTTTATTGAAAGTAGGGGTATTCTTTCTTAGAAAAAGATGAATAATTGCTTGGTGTACGATAGTGTGTCAATGCAAACTGATACCAAGAAAGAGTGTTTGATGAAAAGTTATGCAAACAGCTATCAAGAACAGAAAACAAATATGAGAAAGCTTATATTCACTTGAAATGTCTGGAGTTTAGGCTAATTAGCAGGCAGATTCGCATCCATATACACATCAACAACAGAGTTTTTGTTAGTCACCATTAACACTCAGCTCACCCTTCAAAGACAAACAAATATTTCCAAACTAGTATGTTACCAATAGACGTCTGCAGATCTTTACCCATATTTCTCACCATACAAGTTTTCAGACCCCCCACCTTTCGTTCCCTAATTGCCAGAGTGCTCAATGGATGAGCAGATAGCACCCTTGCTCTCATGACACTACTCTTCTGTCCTCCTGATTGGACAAAAGATCTTCATTATTCCCATCTGTTGACATCTACGCTGGTGCATCCTTGAAGAATCTATTCATTTTGAAATGGACTGTACCATCTACAAGGTAATCTATACTAAAATAGTGTCCAACTAAAAGATTTTGCTGTGAGTAACTGTGACACTTTTGTATTACTCCTGATGTAATTGTGCAATGCAGCAGGAATCCATAAGTACTTCAATAATATATTGCAGAAACTCACATCAAAATCTTTGCAAAATGTCCGCATAATATCCAAACTGTAATATTGGCCAACAGAAAGAGCTGGAGAAATATTTGAATGGTGGCAAAGATCAGAAGGCAGAAAGATGGATAGATACAGAAAAACACAGACAAAATGTTGTGAGTACTGACTAAATGATAGAGTGATGGATCAGTTGACCGTCAGAAGGAACAGATACATTAGGAGGATAAATTCCTCAGAGGCACAGATACAACACAGCAGCCAACTCAGACAACTGACTACAACAAGCAGAAATAGCAAAAAAGAGACTTGAAGTATGTACTAAGCTTGACAAACCAATTGTTGAGCAAAATTGAAAAATGCTTTCCTCATTCCACCACAGAAATGTATAGGCGCAGGAGATGACATTTTCATATGTAGGCTTTGATAAATAAAACAAATAAAGTGGTAATCGTTTATAATTTGTTAGTTTGTCACCCTCCAATTTATGCGTGTTGCTAGCATAAATTCATGATAAAAATATTTTGATTGGGTTTTTATTCAAACTAATAGACATATCTTTCTGCCTTATGGATCAGAGGTACGATGTAAAATGGATGTACTTAAGCAACTCAAATGGAGTTTAATGACCCTCTTTATTCACGGGGAAATCCCCTTCCCATCAAACATTGATCCGTTGATTCCCCTTAATCCCACCCCACATTTTTCATTAGGTTTTCTTATGTTAAGCACTTACCAAAAAGGAATTAAAATTCGGAGCACTCTGGAGACTCACTGAATACCAGAAGAACTTGTTAGGCCATGGAACGGTAAGGGGTAACCATTACAATTAAGAAGCAATACAAAAATGGTTGCTTGGCATTTTATCGGTGTAGTTACCTCATACAACATTCTTTCTACATACGTATAATTACTATGTAGTGTTGAATTGGGTTCAATGCACCAGTTATCCAGGGTAGGCAGCTCTCCTGTTAGCGCTTGAGGCTTTGATGGAGTAGGAACCTGCTGCAGTTCTGTCAGGGCTGTCACTTCCTCCTGCTCCCTTCTGGTCCTTAGCTGGAAACGAGGCAACTTGACAGAAGAGGTGGGCTGGGGGAGTAACTCTTCCCATTATGCCTCCTCCAGTCAGGTGCTCTGCTTCTTATGCTGCCTTTTTTACTCTCTGGGAATTTAAGTACCACCGCACAGGCGCGCATTACAAACTAATGACCTTCCCACTGAAAAGCGAAGTGCGCTATTACTGATAACAGGCGCTCATGACTTCATAGGATTATCGAAATTGCAGAACAACTCAATCTGCTGTTTAGTGTGAACTTCATCTGAATTTTAACAACATATTTCATAATGTGAAAGGAATCTTCGTGGGAGCAGGATGATCCATTTTGATAGATGTATTGAAGCTTTAAAGAATTTTACATAAAACTACTATTCCTGCTGCAGGGCCTCAACTATTTGCCATTTCAGGCTGATGTCAAATAGCTTGCATGCCGATTATTGGAGCATCTAACCCAGCTGCGTGGCTAGTTATGTACTGCAATAGAAGTAGACAAAGTTCTATATCTTTGCATACTCTGATTAGCTGACTTTGTGCTTAACATTCAGCAAAAGAATAGGTTGGTTGCTCCAGCCAAAACCATAAGCTTAAATGTGTGCTCATCACATTAGAATATTGTAGGTTGGCTACTTACTGTGGAGTAATGGCTATGTAATGTCACTGAGTACAAGCAATAAGTAATACTAGTTAGCAGCATTCTTGCCGTCCAACATCAGGTTGTTCCAGGCTTTCCATTTAACAATTGCGCCGTTTAACCTTGTGCGTAAGTCATTTTTGATGTTGCAACAAAATATTGAGGAATAACTATTGAAGTTTTTTTTTCTTCCTAAAACGTATCTATTGTGGTTACTTTAAACAAGAGCAAAGAGCTGCTTATGCTGAAAAAAGGAAGTTAGAAACCCATTTTCATCTTGTCAGGTAGTGAGAAAATCACTTTGACTAAGTTGCAGCCAATTAAGTGCTCCGCAGCCAACCTCTGGTATGGGTTGGAAAAGTTCAGGGCAATGAAGACACTAGCTATGGGCACTAGGGAGCGCAGGATAATTGGAGGGGTGGGTGGAGAACTTTTGCCACATTCCTCTGGATATATATTGTGGACTTTGGAAACAGGGGAGCACTCTATTATTCTTTAATCCTTTGATTATAAAATGGCTATTTAATCTTTTGCACTACAGTGGTAATGTCCTTTCTTCACAGTATGTGCACACAGTGTAAACCTTGCTCACTCTATTTTTCAGACTAATTTGTCAGCTAGTCAGCTATGGGGTCTTTCCAGAATCTGTCCTTTTAACTTTCAATATTTTTATGTAGTCATTACCGTTCAATTCAGGAATATGATCCACAGTGTGGTCTGATATGTCAGTTAGGTACTAACAATACAAGGATATCACCAGATCTTGAGCATTAAGAAAAATGCTTGTGTGGGGAGATTCTTGGGATTGGAATACTGTAAATGCAGGACCACTGGTTTAAAATACATGGTGATCTGATAATGGTCCTGCCCCCTTCCTGTGCTGATCCCGCCCCCACAATCTGTTCTCTCCTGTTTGATTGCTTCATTGATCATTTAAGATTTAAGAGATGATCTTCAACAGAGGTTTTTCATGTGGATGTCTTGTTAAGGCACTTAAGAATGGTATGACATATACCATTTCAGTGCTCAAAGACAGTGTGAAAGAACAATGCAATGGTAAATTGTATGGTAATAACATTTAGTTTCTATACTGTTAGCTATTGTTTCCATTAGTTAACTTGTGATTCTCTTTTTAGCGGAAAGCAAAGGATAATGTCTTCTGTCCTTGAAAAGAGCATTTCAAGGTTCTGCTTCATTGTTACTCCAGGCACAGTTACACCCTTGAGAAATATAAGAGTGATCTGACAGCATGTTGGTTTTGTTCAGAAGTGATTAAAGGCCACTCTTCTCAAAGAGCAGACACTTCCTGCTCAATGCAACTCGACATCACAGGAGGACATTTTAGCATTATACTTGCGGTGTTCAAACAATGTGACGCTGGGCATCAAGAGCGAAAGATAACATTCTTTATAAAATATACATTCTAAGCATTTAAAAGTGAAAAATGAAAAATCACATTGTGTACTAAGATGAAAAGAACAAAGACATTTCCTGCAAGGTGGATACCTGGAGGTGTTGGCAATTGTACAATTTCCAGCCGGCCCACATACTCTTCCTGTCCACTAGGGGGCATGACATTTGTACAAGTGTTTCTAGAAAGGGAGACATCTACTCCAGCGAGCGTCCCAGTCAGGTGGACTGGTCATGCTGATGTTGAGACCTTGACAACTTGAGGCTGTTATGGTCCACTTCCTTGGTACCTGCCTCATTGGTGCCTGGGGAAACCCGGGGATTCACAGGCTGGAAGTGGTGTGTCAAGGCAGCTAGTCAGTCCTGCAGCAGCGGGAGCCCCATACCACCCTTCCGTTTACTTTTGAATCATGGTACAGTAGTGACAATATGGGATTGGCACAATGGGTGAAAGCCAGTGGGAAGGCAGAGGTGGGTTGTATAAGTGGCAGAGGGTGACAAAACTGCAGAAGGAGGTTCTCTGTCCACCCACAAATTAGTGGAAATCTTAACCCTGAGTGTCTAAAACAGACCTCAAATCTTACTGTATTTCAGTTGTTATGATTGTTGCTTGAGGGTTCAGAATGAATGGGGTACATGATTGCTAATAAAAACATGGCCTTGTCAATTTTCACCACATTGCAGAGGCAGTCGCGTTTTTTGGAGAGAACACTGCATTTTTAGATTTGTGAAAACCAACGTAGTTGTGTATGTGATAACTGGTTTGTTGCAGTGGGGCTGGAACGATTTTCAGAGTGGGGGTGCTGGCATCAATGTTACATTGCTGAGGTCATAGCGATTATGAGAAATCAAAGAGCCTTTCAAAGCACAAGAGTAGCAAAAGAGTCACACCCATCCCGGAGAAGAGTGGTTAGGGTGTGGTGGTAGGTGGCTGATGGTGCATTTTGTAAAACACCGTTACAAATCTATTACTAAAGCATGGTGTGGTAGTGAACTACAATTTACAGACAGCACATTTTCCATTAAAATGGCCACAAAATTGACACTGGCATGAAGTTTTTCTGATAAAGGTATTTAGCGCTCAAATTATCAAATGTGGAAAACATTTTTCACAACTATTTACCATTTGCATATCACCAAGTAAAGTGGATTTGTTGTGATCCGATTAAAATGTTTGTTTCCATCGATCTTAGAATAAAACAAAGGCATGACTTATGCTGATATGTTTTAAAATAGTTGCACAGTTAATTTACCAGATATTTAAACGTTGTATAATAATAATAATTTGTAAAAAAACTGATAACCTACAGCATTTCCTTTCATACTCCATGTACCCCAGAAATATTGTCATAAAGTTCACTTTACAAAATATTCCAAACTTTCAATCAGGGAAGTAAAAATAAACACTAATCCCCGTGTTAAAAGAATAAGCGGCAATTTGTCATAAGATATGACATCTGAGCCCAGTCACTGAATGGACAGCAAATGTAATAAGCTAAAAATAAAGTTCTAAAGCATCTTTCTGAATTCCAGCATGGTTATTTTGGGGGTTACCAACGCACCCCTACATCCAGCTCCTATGATTAGATGGGTCATCTATTTGCTATTTCAAAGAATCTGACAATAAGGCCCAGTGACAGCACTGCAGCTGTTCACAAAGTAGAGAAAAAGCCCACACATACTCGAGAGTACTAGAAGGGGAAAGTAATGCCCCCATCACAAAGTTCTAAATGTTGATAGTACAATTTAAATTAACTATCTAGCCTAAATAAGTTGACTGTCAAATTAAGTAAAATATACCTAAGTCATCATGTGTCACAGATGCCCAGGAGGCATCATATAAATTCATGCATTATTCTTTAATAATCATCATATTCAATTTTATATTTCTCCAACTATTTGTATGTTCAAATCACATTTTGCATTAAGGAATAGGATCTTAGATTTTTCTTTGACATAAAAAATGTTTGAGTTCATTGTTTTGAAATGATTACAAGACGGAGTCAAGTGTACAGTAGTTAGAAACTGGAATAAAAATACATCCCACTTAAATTTTTCTCAGTCTATACATTCTGATTCAACAACGGAAGTCACAAGGCTAGTAAAGGTGGGACGATCGGGGAGGCTCCTCATTCTGATTATAATAAAATGATGGGGCAAAATAGGAGAAGGGAAATGATAGAAGGGATGAGCAGATGTGAAAGCAAGAGTACTGTAGCTCTAAAAGCTTCTGCTATTGCGAACAATCGGGATTTATGTGGTTTTTAGTATCTACCAGTAGAAGGGTCGCTTAGCAAGGGATGCAGAAAAGGCACAGTACGATGGCTTTTCTAATGTTCGCATCTGAAAACCTGAGCTGTAACTGAAGCAGGTCTGGCTTTAATATACTTACAGATGCAAACATAGGCAAAAAAAACTGTTTGCATGCATTGCAAGCACGTAATGTTTTTTGGGAGATTAATGCCAGACCTATTGACTTTGCCAGTCCTGGGCAAAATAGTACTTACAAACAGAAAAGATTGGCTTTCTCAGTACTAGGAAAAAATAGCAAAAAGGGATTCTCTAAAGAATGCACATAACAGGTAAAAAAGTGAAAGTGACAACCATTATGGTGATTGAGAGTACTTTTTAGATGTAAAAAAGTTCCTTGTGCATTACAATGGAAGAACTTAATTGAAAGCATGATGTTGGACTTTTTTGCTTATGCAGGGTCATCCCCAATCTTTGTGCCTCCTGCCTCCTATTTTTTCTGACCTGTTGCTGCTAACCAGTGCTAAAGTGCATATGCTCTCTGTGTAAATTGTATGGTTGATTGGTTTATCCATTATTGGCATATTTGATTTACTATTAAGTCCCTAGTAAGGTGCACTAGAGGTGCCAGGGCCTGTAAATCAAATGCTACTAGTGGGCCTGCAGCACTGGTTGTGCCACAAACATAAGTAGCTCGGTAATCATGTCTCCGACCTGCCACTGCAGTGTCTTTGTGTGCAGTTTTGACCTGTAAATTCGATTTGGCAAGTGTACCCAATTACCAGGCCTAAAACTTCCCTTTTCTTACATGTAAGGCACCCACTAAGGTAGGCCCTAGGTATCCCCAAGGGCAGGGTGCAGTGTATGGTTAAGGTAGGACATATAGTAATGTGTTTTATATGTTCTGATAGTGAAATATTGCTAAATAAATTTTTCACTGTTGCAAGGCCTGTCCCTCTCATAGGTTAACATGGGGGATACCTTTAAATCTGAGTAAAGTGTAGATTCCCTTTGGGAGCGGATGGACATGTGGAGTTTGGGGTCTCTGAGCTCACAATTTAAAAATACACCTTTTAGAAAAGTTGGTTTTAAGATTGTGTGTTTGAAAATGCCACTTTTAGAAAGTGAGCATTTTCTTGCTTATGCCATTTGTGTGACTCTGCCTGTTTGAGGTTTCCCTGTCTGGGTCAGTTTGACAGTTGGGCTGGTTGCAACTCACACTAGACAGTGACACAAAGGAAGCTGGAGTGTAGCCTTTATATCCCGATGAGCCGTCTGTGTTAGGAGGGAGGGGAGGAGTGGTCACTCACACCTGAAAGGGCTGTACCTGCCCTCACACAATGCAGTCTCCAACCCCCTGGTGACTGTCTGGGGCTTGTCCTGGGCAAGGCAGGATTTCACATTCAAAAGAGACTTTCCTTTGAAGTAGGCCTACTTCAAAGGAAAAATTGAGTATAAGAAGGGCACCTAAAACCACAGATTTTAGAACACTTCTAGAAACAAGAGGAACCTCTGCCTGCAGAAGAGCGGAGGAAGAAGAGCTGCCCTACCTCTGACTGTGCTTTGTGGAGCTATCCTGCACTTGCTGGTTCTGCCTGAGTAAGCGGGCAAAGACTGGACTTCCATCTTGAGAAGAAAACTCCAAGGGCTTGGGCTGAGCTTGCCCCATGTTCTGAAGTCTCAGGGCCATCAAAGACTTCCCTTACCAGCACCAGGACTCTCTGCTGAGACTCCTGCCCTGACATGTGGTGCCCTATCCAGTCCCTGGGCCGTTGAAAGGAAAAGCTGGTGAAAATTCAAGGAAATCAACCTCGGATGACTCCGGACCGACACCGCTGCTGAATCCGGTGCCGTCGCCTGCAACCGACTCCGTGATCTTCGCTGGAACACAACGACATTCGCAGGCCTGAAACCGCTGCAGCCCCGCCGAAGTCCGTGACTCCGTGGAAGTCGCCGCACCACGCCATGACCGACGCCACTCAAAGTGCGCGTATTCAACGTTTCACACAGACGCCGCAATCCTAGACTTCGCGCATCGGCTTGTTTTCACTCTTCACCAAGGTACTGTACCTGGGGTCCATGTGACTCAGTGGCCGGTGCCGCTGGTGTCGGATTGTTGGGAATGACTCCGTCAGGATGCAGTGTTAACACCTCATCAAAGCATTTTGCGTTTCTAAGCGCTATTTTTCAATTTAATCTTTAAAAATTCATAACTTGACTTGTGTATGTCGGATTTTTGTCGGTTTGGTCTTGCTTGGTTTAAATAAATATTCTCTTTTTCTAAACCTGTGTTGTGTCATTTTGTAGTGTTTTACATTAAGTTACTGTGTGTGTTGGTACAAATATGTTACACCTAGCACTCTGAAGTTAAGCCTTCTGCTCTGCCAAGCTACCAAGGGGGTAAGCAGGGGTTAGCTGAGGGTGATTCTCTTTTACCCTGAGTAGAGTGAGGGTCCCTGCTTGAACAGTGGGTAATCTGACTGTCAACCAAAGACCCCATTTCTAACACATAATGATACTAAACAGCCAATATCCAAGGTACAAGATAATTACTCTCCTGGGTACAGCCAAAGCCATCTCCATGTATATTTTAAATAACTGGTAACAGCAGGTCATCTGGTAGTCTCGCTGGCAAACCACATCTTAAATCGTGGGAGGCTGTTCAATTATTTTTTCAACTTCTACTTTGAGAAATGATTACAGAGGGGAAGGGACGCTGCTGCATGCAATATAAAGCATTGAAAAGGGTGTGCCACAATAACCTAAGTGAATGGACTCAATTTCTTAACCTCAACAGTTGGAGAAGTCTGGCCAGGCAAACAAATTGAGAAAATTCTCATGACATATTGTTTGTCGGATCCCTTTTTAATGGTGGAGGTGGTGGTATGTTTTGCCAGGCAATGTGGAATTTTTCCTGCTTAGCTGCTCCTGGAGGAGATCTTTCAGAGTTGAGCCTCGGTTGCGCCCCACTGGTATGAAAACTGAGTTTTCGGAGGTCTGTGTTTTCTGGATAACGCCTCTCCCGGGCTTTACTTCCTCATGGCTTTCAATCAACAGGTTCCATCAAGGCATTTTAAATTCATGTTAGTGTTCTTTTCCCTTCACACTTATTTTTTTCTTTTTTCATCCTAGCACATGATTTGTCTTGTACATGTGGTGCTCCTAAATAAGTAATTAATGAATTTGTGTCATGCAGGAAGGGAGATGCAATCATCTCTGTTACAACACTCTAAAGGATTAACCTCAAACCAAAATACCTTTTATTGGCTGGGAAGGTGGGATGTACCAGCATTTTCTGTGTGACTAAAACCTCTACTTATCCCACCAGGTTTCTCAAAACCATACCTGATGTTCTGCTCCAGTCCTGATTTTTTCCATTCAAGTCTGGGCTCTGTAATCTAGTATATTTCATTATAAACTGGACAGGTTCCAAAATTGAAAGAAAAAACCTGGACTGGTGCAGCGTATCACGAATAGACCTGTGAAACTTAGGAGGGCTGTATTGGTACAACCTGAACCGAGGTTTTCCAGCTGCCAAATCATTCTTCGACAGTGTAAATATATTTTCAATCTCACAATAGGGGCACACAGAGCAATAGGATCGCCTGCAGAGTACAAACCACCAATTTTATAATTGTTTACTCAAAAAAGGCAAAATCCATGTCTTGTCAGATGGCCGAAATTTTTTAGTACTTAATTAAATTAAAATACAACAAACATATAGAGTGTCATTTTATTCCAACCAGCATATTTCCACGTTGTTTTCAGGATGCTCAATTGTCAGTAAGTATTTGCATATCAGATAGCGCAGCGTGGCAGGACAATGTTTATTTTGTTTTGCAACATCCGGCCACTAACAAGACTGTTTTGTGAAGAAAATGTAATGAGCCCTCGTTCCGAATCAGCAATGGCTCTGCATTAAGCTCAAGTGTCTGCTGCATGGGATGGTAATCTGCAATGTGCTGATTTCTAGTGGCTGCTTAACACCGCCGCGCCATTTATCACAGGAGGAAATTTGTTTTCAAAATGTGGAAAAACTGACCTCCTACGTGGCTTCGCGTTTTAATCAGTTGTTCTGCAGCGGGCGCCATCTTCTTTCTCAATAAATGCGGCTTTATACGTTAACCCATTACCTCTTGTCGCCTATCCGTTCTCATTGAAATAACCCAGTCACTGCAAGTGATATACCGTAATGCAAATAAGATACAGTGCTGCAAACATTTATTTTATAATCAAATTTTCACCCAACAAATGTGTCTTTGATAGCAGGGACATCTTACAGATGTTGGAAGCTCTAGGCTAAACATATTTTGGGGCCCCTATTTGGAAGAGCTTTGAAGGTCTGATCCAATTTCAGCATTTTCATGACGGCTTTGCCTAGGTCACTGACAGTGGATAGGCCCACTCATCTAAATTTGTTTATGTCCAATATTCAGGGATAGTGATGTGTGTTTTCAATACTCGAAGGCAGCAGCAGCTTGCTAATATTACTGCAAATCATCTCTGTGACACCCTCTCATTTGTCAAATCTGTTTTGGTCTAAAACAAACTTTTTTATGGATGGTGAATGCAATCTAAAGACAATAGTTCTCTGCAAAATGTCTATAAAAGACTTCCACATCATCTACAGTAAAAATACATTTAAGGAAAACGAGATTTAAAATAATCTGTTTAAGAATTATTCAAGGTCATAAGGGCAAGACTCCTCAGGTAGTTTGATAGAAGGTGTTAGACCTGACAGCTTTAGGGTGGTCACCCCTAACTTTTTGCCTGCCTTCCTCCACTTTTTAGATACTATTTTGCTGGATTTAAAACTCTGCGCACTCTACCCTTGCTAACCAGTGCTAAAATGCATATGCTCTCTCCTTTTGAACATGGTAACATTGGATCATACCGAACTGGGCTATTTAATTTACTTGTAAGTCCCTGGTAGAGTGCACTATATGTGCCCAGGGCCTGTAGATTAAATGCCACTAGTGGGCCTGCAGCATTGATTGTGCCACCCACTTAAGTAGCCCCTTCGCCTTGACTCAGGCCTACCATTGCAAGGCCTGTGTGTGTAGTTTCACTGCCAATTTGACTTGGCATTTAAAAGTACTTGCCAAGCCTAAATCTCCCCTTTTTCTACATATAAGACACCCCTAAGGTATGCCCTACGTAACCCATAGGGCAGGGTGCTGTGTAGGAAAAAGGCAGGACATGTACCAGTGTGGTTTACTTGTCCTGGTAGTGTAAAACTCCTAAAGTCGTTTTTACACTGTTGTGAGGCCTGCTCCCTTCACAGGCTAATATTGGGGCTGCCCTCATACATTGTTGAAGTGGTAGCTGCTGATCTGAAAGGAGTAGGAAGGTCATATTTAGTATGGCCAGAATGGTGATGCAAAATCCTGCTGACTGGTGAAGTCGGATTTAATATCACTATTTCAGAAACGCCACTTTTAGAAAGTGAGCATTTGTCTGCACTTAAATCTTTCTGTGCCTTACAATCCACATCTGGCTGAGTTTAGTTGACAGCTCCTTGTGCATTCACTCAGACACACCCCAAATACAGGATAGCAGCCTCACTTGTATACATCTGCATTTTGAATGGGTCTTCCTGGGCTGGAAGGGTGGAGGGACTGGCGCTTGTATGTGAAAGGACAGTAGCCTGCCCTCACCCTTACTGGGACCCTGGCAGACAGGATTGAACTGAAAAGGGACCTTGTGCACTTCCAAGCCACTCTTTGAAGTCTCCTCCACTTCAAAGGCACATTTGTGTATATAAACAGGGCCTCTGCCCCTACCAACTTAGACACTTCCTGGAGAAGAGAACCTGAACCAGAAGCTGCATCCTGCCAAGAAGAGCTGCCTGGCTGCCCAAAGGACTCACCTGACTGCTTTCTGTGAAGGACTGCTACCTTGCTATTGCCCTGCTGCCTTGCTGCTCTCTGGCTGAGGTGAAGACGTGCTCTCCAATGGCTTGGATAGAGCTTGCCTCCTGTTCCCTGAAGTCTCAGGACCAAAAAGACTTCATCTCTACAAGAAGGACTCTTTGTGCGCCTAAATTTGATGCACAGCCTGCACTGCGGTGAAAATTTCACGCAGCTCTAGTGACTTTGTCATGCCAGTGCAGGAAATCCAGCATCGTCCCGGGGGCGTCTGAAAACCACGCAACCCGAAGAGACTCACGACAGAGCACCAGAAATCGACACACAGCCGTCCCTGCATGAAAAGTAAATGACGCACAGCTGTGTGCGCCCAGAGAAATTGACGCACACCCCTTTGTTTCCACGCATTTCCTCCTCTGCATTTCTTTGCAGAGATTTTTCACACGAACCAGCTCCTGAAAGAGACTTTGGTGGTCATTCTGACATCGGCGGTAAAAGGCGCCTACCGCCGGTCAGAAATCCTCCATAATCCCGCCGCGGTCGCGGAAACCCGCCACGGTCATTCTGACCCGCAGAAGGCAAACCTCCGAAAATCCGACCGCCACAACAGACCGCCAGACCAGCGGTCGGCGGAAAAGTGGAGGTGACAAAACCTCCACCGTCACGCCAACAGAAATACGCCCATGCCATTACGACCCACGAATCCACGCGGCGGTCATTCAAACGCGGTATTCCATTGGCGGGACACACCGCCGCGGTCAGAATACACACAAACGAACAAAACTCAGCCACATTGGACGATTTGAATCCCACACACCTGATACACATACACACACCACTCCCACACACACAATACAATATAAAACACACACCCACATCACCCACAAACCCCTACGCTAAAAAATTCTGAAAGAAGGCCAGAGCGAGACACCAGCATCCACAAACTAACAGCCACAGCCACTCAACACCATCACCCACACACTATCCACACACAAAACAACACACACCACCACACTCAACTCACTTAAATACACATACTCCACCCCACACATCATACACACCACCCCATGGCACCCCAAAGACAACCCCGCTTCACAGACGAAGAACTCAGGGTCATGGTGGAGGAAATCGTTCGGGTAGAGCCCCAGCTGTTCGGCACACAGATACAATACACCAGCATTGCCCGGAGGACGGAGCTATGGCAGAGGATTGTCGACAGGGTCAACGCAGTGGGACAGCACCCCAGAAATCGGGAAGACATCAGGAAGCGATGGAACGACCTACGGGGGAAGGTGCGTTCCATGGTATCCAGGCACAACATCGCCGTGCAGAAGACTGGCGGAGGACCCCCACCTCAACCCCCACAATTCACATCATGGGAGGAGGAAGTCTTGAACATCCTGCATCCTGACGGCCTCGCAGGAGTCGGCGGAGGAATGGATACTGGTAAGTTGAAGCTTCAATACTGCTTCCCCCCCACCTGCATGCCAAATCATACCCCAACCCTCACCCCCATCCTCGAACCCCACCCTCACCCTCACCCCCACTCCCATCCTCACCCCCACCCTCACCCCCACCACCATCCTCACCCCCACCACCATCCTCACCCCCAACCCCAGCACACCTATTCCCCGCCAATGTCTCACCATCACAACCCACACATCCCAAAACCTAGGCCTGCATGCGTCCACTAAGCATGGACACCCATCACCAAAGCATGCCCAATGCATATACACATCCCCCCCACAAGCCACCCTCACCAAAGCCCCCACACACGAATGCCAGCACTTGGGGACACGAGAACCCATAGATACACCCATATGCCACACATTGAAACTATAACCATACCTCTATACCCCTGCAGGACCCGACCGTCAACACACCGCGGCGGAGGGGCCAGAATTCTCCACACCCCCCACCCAAGAGGCCGTCAGCGATGACAGCAGCTCTGTCGACCTGGACACTGATGACCAGCCCAGACCATCGGGGACCTCTGGACAGTCGGTTCCCCTCACACAGGCCCAGGCCACTACAGACCCAAACCCCTCTGGGAACACCAGCACAGCTCCCACCCAGCGGGCCCATGCCTCTGTCTCCAGGGCGCGTCAATCTGCGGTGTGTCTACCACTACAGGGCACCCAGGATAACCCACCACCCCAACAACAACAGGGACCTGGGAGCAGTGGTAGTGGGCACACCGGCCAGGGGGCAGAGGCCCAGGGAAACAGGGGAACTCGGAGGGCAGCTGTGCGACAGGGGGGGGAGGAGAGGCCCAGGGAACCCACTCTCCACGAGGTCCTCACCACCATCATGGGAGCATACAACCGCTCCCAGGAGACGATGGCGACGGTACTGGCCCGGTTCCAGGAGATCCAGGTACTGCAGGAGGAACACTATCGGGGGTACAGGGAGGACATCAGAGCCATCAACACCACCCTGGTTACCATGGTAGGGCTGCTGCAGGACCTCGTCAACACCAGGGCGGACACTGAACAACACCCAAGGGCCCCTGCCACTAGCCTGGACCAAGAACAGCCAACCACCTCCGCCGGCGCTAGTGGACAGGAGGCCCCCGCACAGCAGCAGCCCACCAGACCCCCACCTCCTGCAGGAGAAGAACCACCCCGCAAGAGGGCCCTGAGATCTCGCAAGAAGACAGAGTAGGATGTCAAGACCCCCGCCAGCAATGGATACCACCTGATGTCATCCCACTGTCCCACATTGTCACCCTGTCCATCCTTGAACTGCCCATGCTCCATCTCTCCACAGGCCTCTGGACAATGCACCTGTGTGACTGTTACTCTGGACTCTGCCATGGACATTCCTTCACCATAGCCCCCACCCACTTGAAACCACTCATCCCATTTTGAGCACTTAAATAAACACCTATTTTGCACCAAAATATCTGGAGTCTGGCTGTGATTTCAATATATTGTAATTGACATGACAGTGCAAATATGTCCTTGTACATGGTGAAGTCAACAAACAGCTGCCACAAAGCTGTAGTCCATGGGGAAACGAAGCACAGGACTCGTAGTGGGGACCCCAGATCTGAAATAGGGAGGGAAAAGCCAAAACTCAGTCATCATACACTGGGGCAAATAGACAGGCAGCAGAGATGCAGGAGAGTAGTTAACATTTACTAAATTATCTTTGAAATGTTACCTGTGTCCTATTGGAAGTACTGTTCAATGATTCTGTCCCTGTTGTCTGTTTCAGCCCCGTCGTCTTCCTCCTCGTCACTCTCCTCAGGTTCCACCGCTGCCACAACACCACCGTCTCGACCATCCTCCTGCAGGAAAGGCACCTGGCGGCGCAAAGCCAGGTTGTGAAGCATGCAGCAGGCCACGATGATGTGACACACCTTCTTAGGTGAGTACATTAGGGATCCACCTGTCATATGCAGGCACCTAAACCTGGCCTTTAGGAGGCCAAAGGTGCGTTCGATCACCCTCCTAGTACGCCCATGGGCCTCATTGTACCGTTCCTCTGCCCTGGTCCGGGGATTCCTTACTGGGGTCAGTAGCCACGACAGGTTGGGGTACCCAGAGTCCCCCACTAGCCATACACGGTGTCTCTGTAGCTGTTCCATCACGTAAGGGATGCTGCTATTCCTGAGGATGTAGGCGTCATGCACTGACCCTGGGAATTTGGCATTGACATGCGAGATGTACTGGTCAGCCAAACACACCACCTGGATGTTCATTGAATGGTAATTTTTTCTGTTCCTGTACACCTGCTCCCTGTCTCTTGGGGGAACCAAAGCCACATGGGTCCCATCAATGGCACCAATTACGTTGGGAATATGTCCAAGGGCGTAGAAATCACCCTTCACTGTAGCCAATTCGCCCACCTCAGGGAAAATGATGTAGCTCCTCACGGATTTCATCAGGGCAGACAACACTCTGGATAACACCTTCGAAAACATGGGCTGAGACATCCCAGAAGCAATTCCCACGGTTGTCTGAAATGACCCACTTGCCAAGAAATGGAGTACTGACATGACCTGCACCAGAGGGGGAATCCCTGTGGGTTGGCGGATGGGGGACATCAGGTCGGGCTCCAGCTGGGCACACAGTTCATGGATAGTGGCACGGTTAAGACGGTAGGTCAGGATAATGTGGCGTTCTTCCATTGTCGACAGGTCCACCAGCGGTCGGTACACGGGAGGATTCATCCGTCTCCTCGCCCAACCCAGCGGACGGTGCCTAGGAAGGACAACATGGAGCACACAGTCAAGCAACCCACAGGTACGTACTCACAGCTAGCACAGTAAACGATTCTCTATGCAGTGAATGGCGTGTCTGAGTGGCTATGCAAGGCCTAGGCCTGTGTGACGCTGTTGAAATTGAGCCATGTGGGCCCTGGAAATGGCGGCTGCCTGACCTGTGAAGTGTGACAATGGGATGTGAGGTCAATGCGCTGGCGTGGCACACCGCGGCGGGCGAAGACCGCGGCGCCAAGCCGCATTGGTTAACATTGAAGCCTATGGGTTTCAGGAGCCAATGGCGAAGGGAGCCGGCGGTGGCGGGACGCACCGCCGCGGTACGCACCGCCGCGGACGTGACCGCCATTTTCTATCTACTTATCCACTTGCGACTTGAACTTTCACAGGAGAGGACCTATACTGCAAGTGTTGCTGTGACCTCGGTCTGGAAGGGACAATGGCTGCTGCGCCTGGGGAAAGGGCCCCTGCCTTCACTGGAGAGGAGTTGGAGAAACTTGTGGATGGGGTCCTCCCCCAGTATGCGCTACTCTACGGTCCTCCAGACCAACAAGTGAGTTTAATTCAATCTGGATTTGGGGCCACTGGCTGGCTTGGGGGCATGTTGGGCCTGGGGGGGGGCATGGCGGGGGGCCTGGCGGGGATGGGGGGCATGTTGGGCCTGGCGGGGGGCATGGCGGGGGGCCTGGCGGGGATGGGGGGCATGTTGGGCCTGGCGGGGGGCCTGGCGGGGATGGGGGGCATGTTGGGCCTGGCGGGGGGCATGGCGGGGATGGGGGGCATGTTGGGCATGGCGGGGGGCCTGGCGGGGATGGGGGGCATGTTGGGCCTGGCGGGGGGCATGGCGGGGATGGGGGGCATGTTGGGCCTGGTGGGGGGCATGGCGGGGGGCCTGGCGGGGATGGGGGGCATGTTGGGCCTGGCGGGGGGCATGGCGGGGGGCCTGGCGGGGATGGGGGGCATGTTGGGCCTGGCGGGGGGCATGGCGGGGGGCCTGGCGGGGATGGGGGGCATGTTGGGCCTGGCGGGGGGCATGGCGGGGATGGGGGGCATGTTGGGCCTGGCGGGGGGCATGGCGGGGATGGGGGGCATGTTGGGCCTGGCGGGGGCATGGCGGGGGGCCTGGCGGGGATGGGGGGCGTTGGGCCACTGGCAAGGAAAATGCTGACAAACTTGAACGTGGTATTTCTCCCTCCCTGTACGTGTCACATAGGTCCGCGCCCATGAGAAGATCGGGATTTGGCGTGCCATCGCCAAGGAAGTCCGGACCCTGGGGGTCCACCATCGACGGGGCACCCACTGCCGCAAGAGGTGGGAGGACATCCGCCGCGGGACCAAGAAGACCGCCGAGTCTCTGCTGGGGATGGCCTCCCAACGTAGGCGGGGTGCCTGCCGTCAACTGAGCCCCCTGATGTTCCGGATCCTGGCGGTGGCCTACCCTGATTTGGATGGGCGCGTGAGGGCAGCACAGCAGACACAAGGGGGTGAGTACAAGCATTATCTACTCTGTTGTCGCGCAGTGGAGGTGTCTGGGTGGGGGAGGAGGACTGGGGGTCCCCCTAGGCCAGGGCGATATCTGTAGGCTGGGCACCCCCGTAAGCCCCTGTGTCCCCAGCCACCACCCTCAGTAGTTTGTCAGTACAGCCATCCCTGGGCCGTGTCATCCATGGGTGCAGTTGTCAACTCTAGGCGTGTAGGGCATGTTCCACGGAATGCGTAGCGGACCCCAAGTGCGCAACTTAGTGCAGGGGGCATCTGTGTCTGTCATGTCCGCTAACTGTACCGGAGATCCATGTAATCAATATCCCTTTATTTCTCTCTTCCCCCCCCCCTTTTTGTTTGTCTTTCTGTGCTTGTGTGCATCAGCATCATCAGGCGGAGGAGAAGTGGCATCGGGGCAGGAGGGAGCTGCATCTCACATGGCCCAGGAGGGCCATGCCACAGAGTCAGACTGGACCAGTGAGACGGAGGGCGAGGGGAGCTCCACGACGGGGACGACTGGACCCTGCAGCGACACGGACACGTCCTCGGAAGGGGGCTCCCTTGCGGGGGTGGCACCATCCGTGCCCCCCGCCATTACAGGTACAGCCGCCACCCAGCGCACCATCTCCGCCCTCCCAGCAGCCCCTCAGCGTTCGCCCCGTGCCCGCTCTGCCAGGAAGCCGGGCATCTCCTTCGCCCCAGGCACCTCAGGCCCTGCCCCTGTTACCCCCGCTGCCCTCAGTGAGGAGGTCATTGACCTCCTCCGAACGCTCATTGTTGGGCAGACTACCCTTTTGAATGCCATCCAGGGGGTGGAGAGGGAGGTTCATCGCAGCAATGCGTACCTGGAGGGCATTCATTCGGGTCAGGCTGCCCATCAGCGATCGTTCCAGGCTCTGGCCTCAGCACTGACGGCAGCCATTGTCCCTGTCTCCTGCCTGCCTCTACTAACTCCCTCCTCCCAGTCTCCTGTTCCTCTGCCTGTCCCACCCACACCATCAGACCAGCCTGCACACACCTCAACACCCAAGAGAAGCTCATCCAAACATAGGCACCACAGATCACGCAGACATTCACACATGCAACATTCCGATGCAGACATGCCAACAGTCACTACCACCTCTGTGACCCCCACCTCCTCGTCTCCCTCCTCCCTCCCTGTGACGTCTACACTCACACCTCCATTCACCTCACCATCAGCCAGTGTTTCCATCACCAGCACACCCTCCACTCCAGTCCGCACACGTGCAGTCACCACCCCCACTGCCATTTACACGTCCCCTGTGTCCTCTCCCACTGTGTCTGTCACCCCCTCTTCCACACCACACAAACGCAGCCACCCACCCACCCAACAGCCATCCACCTCACGACAGCCTATCCCTCCTGCACCTGCACCCAAAGACAGCAAACGTGACTCACCTACAACCACATCCTCTCCCTCCACTCCCATTCCCACTGTACCTACCACTCTCCATTGTCCCAAGAAGCTCTTCCTCGCCACTACTAACTTCTTTCCTGACCCTGAGCCCCCCCCTCCTTCTCGTCGGGGTAAGAAGAGCACCTCAGCCACCACCAGCCCTGCAGCCCCCTTGACAAGGGTGCAGGGGTATTTGAGCCCGCCAGCCCGCATGTCTGGATCTTCGCCCAGCAGCAAGGGGACAGCCAGCCCACCCCCTGGGAAGAGGAGCAGAAGGCGGAAGGGGCGCCGCAGGAGCCCGCCTTCTACATCCCCCCCGGACACCACCCAGAGACAGTCACCAGCTGTAAAGAAATGGCTCCCTGTTGCAGTTACCCCCCACTTTTTGCCTGATACTGATGCTGACTTGACTGAGAAGTGTGCTGGGACCCTGCTAACCAGGCCCCAGCACCAGTGTTCCTTCACCTAAAATGTACCATTGTATCCACAATTGGCACACCCTGGCATTCAGATAAGTCCCTTGTAACTGGTACTTCTAGTACCAAGGGCCCTGATGCCAAGAAAGGTCTCTAAGGGCTGCAGCATGTCTTATGCCACCCTAGAGACCCCTCACTCAGCACAGACACACTGCTTACAAGCCTGGGTGTGCTAGTGAGAACAAAATGAGTAAGTCGACATGGCACTCCCCTCAGGGTGCCATGCCAGCCTCTCACTGCCTATGCAGTATAGGTAAGACACCCCTCTAGCAGGCCTTACAGCCCTAAGGCAGGGTGCACTATACCATAGGTGAGGGTACCAGTGCATGAGCACTGTGCCCCTACAGTGTCTAAGCAAAACCTTAGACATTGTAAGTGCAGGGTAGCCATAAGAGTATATGGTCTGGGAGTCTGTTTTACACGAACTCCACAGCACCATAATGGCTACACTGAAAACTGGGAAGTTTGGTATCAAACTTCTCAGCACAATAAATGCACACTGATGCCAGTGTA
The DNA here is from genome assembly GCF_031143425.1 of Pleurodeles waltl. NCBI lineage: Eukaryota > Metazoa > Chordata > Amphibia > Caudata > Salamandridae > Pleurodeles > Pleurodeles waltl. The sequence goes on along the minus strand of NC_090451.1, from coordinate 161,517,682 downwards.
CATTTTATTGTAAAATACACCACAGAGGGCACCTTAGAGGTGCCCCCTGAAACTTAACCGACTGTCTGTGTAGGCTGACTAGTTCCAGCAGCCTGCCACACCAGAGACATGTTGCTGGCCCCATGGGGAGAGTGCCTTTGTCACTCTGAGGCCAGTAACAAAGCCTGCACTGGGTGGAGATGCTAACACCTCCCCCAGGCAGGAGCTGTGACACCTGGCGGTGAGCCTCAAAGGCTCACCCCTTTGTCACAGCCCAGCAGGGCACTCCAGCTTAGTGGAGTTGCCCGCCCCCTCCGGCCACGGCCCCCACTTTTGGCGGCAAGGCTGGAGGGAACAAAGCAAGCAACAAGGAGGAATCACTGGCCAGTCAGGACAGCCCCTAAGGTGTCCTGAGCTGAGGTGACTCTGACTTTTAGAAATCCTCCATCTTGCAGATGGAGGATTCCCCCAATAGGGTTAGGATTGTGACCCCCTCCCCTTGGGAGGGGGCACAAAGAGGGTGTACCCACCCTCAGGGCTAGTGGCCATTGGCTACTAACCCCCCAGACCTAAACACGCCCTTAAATTTAGTATTTAAGGGCTACCCTGAACCCTAGAAAATTAGATTCCTGCAACAAGAGGAAGGACTGCCCAGCTGAAAACCCCTGCAGCGGAAGACCAGAAGACGACAACTGCCTTGGCTCCAGAAACTCACCGGCCTGTCTCCTGCCTTCCAAAGATCCTGCTCCAGCGACGCCTTCCGAAGGGACCAGCGACCTCGACATCCTCTGAGGACTGCCCCTGCTTCGAAAAGACAAGAAACTCCCGAGGACAGCGGACCTGCTCCAAGAAAAGCTGCAACTTTGTTTCCAGCAGCTTTAAAGAACCCTGCAAGCTCCCCGCAAGAAGCGTGAGACTTGCAACACTGCACCCGGCGACCCCGACTCGGCTGGTGGAGATCCGACGCCTCAGGAGGGACCCCAGGACTACTCTGATACTGTGAGTACCAAAACCTGTCCCCCCTGAGCCCCCACAGCGCCGCCTGCAGAGGGAATCCCGAGGCTTCCCCTGACCGCGACTCTTTGAACCTAAAGTCCCGACGCCTGGGAGAGACCCTGCACCCGCAGCCCCCAGGACCTGAAGGACCGGACTTTCACTGGAGAAGCGACCCCCAGGAGTCCCTCTCCCTCGCCCAAGTGGAGGTTTCCCCGAGGAACCCCCCCCTTGCCTGCCTGCAGCGCTGAAGAGATCCCGAGATCTCTCATAGACTAACATTGCGAACCCGACGCTTGTTTCTACACTGCACCCGGCCGCCCCCGCGCCGCTGAGGGTGAAATTTCTGTGTGGACTTGTGTCCCCCCCGGTGCCCTACAAAACCCCCCTGGTCTGCCCTCCGAAGACGCGGGTACTTACCTGCAAGCAGACCGGAACCGGGGCACCCCCTTCTCTCCATTCTAGCCTATGTGTTTTGGGCACCACTTTGAACTCTGCACCTGACCGGCCCTGAGCTGCTGGTGTGGTGACTTTGGGGTTGCTCTGAACCCCCAACGGTGGGCTACCTTGGACCAAGAACTGAACCCTGTAAGTGTCTTACTTACCTGGTAAAACTAACAAATACTTACCTCCCCTAGGAACTGTGAAAATTGCACTAAGTGTCCACTTTTAAAACAGCTATTTGTGAATAACTTGAAAAGTATACATGCAATTTTGATGATTTGAAGTTCCTAAAGTACTTACCTGCAATACCTTTCGAATGAGCTATTACATGTAGAATTTGAACCTGTGGTTCTTAAAATAAACTAAGAAAAGATATTTTTCTATATAAAAACCTATTGGCTGGATTTGTCTCTGAGTGTGTGTACCTCATTTATTGTCTATGTGTATGTACAACAAATGCTTAACACTACTCCTTGGATAAGCCTACTGCTCGACCACACTACCACAAAATAGAGCATTAGTATTATCTCTTTTTACCACTATTTTACCTCTAAGGGGAACCCTTGGACTCTGTGCATGCTATTCCTTACTTTGAAATAGCACATACAGAGCCAACTTCCTACACCAGCCACAGCTCCAAAGGGAGGAAAGGGCCACAGGCCCACGACTAAGGAGGGCAAGGGCAGCAAGTCGGAGAGGTCAGGCAGCAGGCCTGCTGCCCAGGAGGAGCCCACAACCCCCATAGCCGCTGCCCCGGGAGGAACCGGCACAGCTGCCCCGGGAGAGCCCACCACCCCCATAGCCGCTGCCCAAGGAGGACCCAGCCCAGCTGGCCAGGAGGGCCCCACCACCCACAGCCCAGGTGGGCATTGAAGGAGCACCATCCCCGCTGCCCAGGAGGGCACCACCAGGCAATTAGCAGTTGGACATAGACCGGCCGCCGTCTCCAGAACCGCTGAACTGGGCCCCGCCGTCTCAAGCACCGCTCCGCTGGGCCCCGCCGTCTCAAGAACCGCTGAACTGGGCCCCGCCGTCTCAAGAACCGCTGAACTGGGCCCCGCCGTCTCAAGCACCGCTCCGCTGGGCCCCGCCGTCTCAAGAACCGCTGAACTGGGCCCCGCCGTCTCCAGAACCGCTGAACTGGGCCCCGCCGTCTCACGCACCGCTGAACTGGGCCCCGCCGTCTCACGCACCACTGAACTGGGCCCTTCAAGGCAAGGAGCGCTGAACTGGGCCCCGCCGTCTCCAGAACCGCTGAACTGGGCCCCGCCGTCTCAAGCACCGCTCCGCTGGGCCCCACCGTCTCAAGAACCGCTGAACTGGGCCCTGCCGTCTCAAGCACCGCTCCGCTGGGCCCCGCCGTCTCAAGAACCGCTGAACTGGGCCCCGCCGTCTCCAGAACCGCTGAACTGGGCCCCGCCGTCTCCAGAACCGCTGAACTGGGCCCCGCTGTCTCCAGAACCGCTGAACTGGGCCCCGCCGTCTCAAGCACCGCTGAACTGGGCCCCGCCGTCTCAAGCACCGCTGAACTGGGCCCTTCAAGGCAAGGAGCGCTGAACTGGGCCCCGCCGTCTCAAGCACCACTCCGCTGGGCCCCGCCGTCTCAAGAACCGCTCCGCTGGGCCCCGCCGTCTCAAGAACCGCTGAACTGGGCCCTTCAAGGCAAGGACCGCTGAACTGGGCCCCGCCGTCTCAAGCACCGCTCCGCTGGGCCCCGCCGTCTCAAGAACCGCTGAACTGGGCCCCGCCGTCTCAAGAACCGCTGAACTGGGCCCCGCCGTCTCAAGCACCGCTGAACTGGGCCCTTCAAGGCAAGGAGCGCTGAACTGGGCCCCGCCGTCTCCAGAACCGCTGAACTGGGCCCTTCAAGGCAAGGACCGCTGAACTGGGCCCCGCCGTCTCCAGAACCGCTGAACTGGGCCCCGCCGTCTCAGGAACCGCTGAACTGGGCCCTTCAAGGCAAGAACCGCTGGCCCTTTGGCAGACGTGGCAGGGCAGGATCTATCTCGGGCAGGGCTGCAGGATGTCCTCTGGCCAACTTGCCTCCTCCAGTGGCAGTGGGGTCTGTTATGGACTGTATGGACTGTGGCTTTGCTCTCCCCAGGATGGCCCAGTGGGCAGGCCACCCACTGTATGGACTGTATGGACTGTGGCTTTGCTCTCCCCAGGATGGGCCAGTGGGCAGGCCACCCACTGTATGGACTGTTTGGACTGTGGCTTTGCTCTCCCCAGGATGGGCCAGTGGGCAGGCCACCCACTGTATGGACTGTTTGGACTGTGGCTTTGCTCTCCCCAGGATGGCCCAGTGGGCAGGCCACCCACTGTATGGACTGTTTGGACTGTGGCTTTGCTCTCCCCAGGATGCGCCAGTGGGCAGGCCACCCACTGTATGGACTGTTTGGACTGTGGCTTTGCTCTCCCCAGGATGGCCCAGTGGGCAGGCCACCCACTGTATGGACTGTTTGGACTGTGGCTTTGCTCTCCCCAGGATGGGCCAGTGGGCAGGCCACCCACTGTATGGACTGTTTGGACTGTGGCTTTGCTCTCCCCAGGATGGCCCAGTGGGCAGGCCACCCACTCTATGGACTGTTTGGACTGTGGCTTTGCTCTCCCCAGGATGGGCCAGTGGGCAGGCCACCCACTGTATGGACTGTTTGGACTGTGGCTTTGCTCTCCCCAGGATGGGCCAGTGGGCAGGCCACCCACTGTATGGACTGTTTGGACTGTGGCTTTGCTCTCCCCAGGATGGGCCAGTGGGCAGGCCACCCACTGTATGGACTGTTTGGACTGTGGCTTTGCTCTCCCCAGGATGGCCCAGTGGGCAGGCCACCCACTGTATGGACTGTTTGGACTGTGGCTTTGCTCTCCCCAGGATGGCCCAGTGGGCAGGCCACCCACTGTATGGACTGTTTGGACTGTGGCTTTGCTCTCCCCAGGATGGCCCAGTGGGCAGGCCACCCACTGTATGGACTGTTTGGACTGTGGCTTTGCTCTCCCCAGGATGGGCCAGTGGTCATGGAGTCCCCTCGTGGATCTGGCGTCGTGTACTCAAGTGGCTGAGGTGCCCCCCCTTCCCTTCCCCCTGAGGTGCCTGTCCTATTTTCTTTCTGATGCCCCTGCAGTGTTCTCTCCGTGGAGTTCTTGTCGTGGGACTGGGCCTTGCCCCTTTGCACAGGACCCCTGTGATCCACGGACAGTGGTTGGACTACATTTAGTAGCTGTATATATTTTGTACATAGTTTATTTATTTATTGGGATTACTGGTGTACATATTTCAATATATCTGCCCGTTTATGATCTCTTCTTTTGGTCTTTGCATTATTTCGGTGGGGGGTGGTTTGTGGGTTGTGACAGTGATCTGTGGGAATGCATTGATGTGTGTGTTGTAATGGGTGTGGGTGGGTGGGTGTGTGCCGGTAATCTTTTCCCTCCCCTGTGTCGTAGGTGCAGTACTCACCGATGTCTTCCGCGCCGCCGGGCGTGCTCCTGGTATATGAGCAGGTATAGGAGTGCGGGGATGACCTGCAACTCTGGTTCCATACTGCCGGAATCTCGCGTGGAGTGCGTAGAGGTGAGCGTTTTCCCGTTCGTAGTCTGTTTCCGCCGTGTTCTTATCGGCGGTGCTCCCGCCCCGGAAAAGGTGGCGGATTGGTGGGTCGTAATAGGGTGGGCGGTACATTGTCTGCCGCCTGGCTGTTGGCGGGAACCGCCGCGCTGTTTGTTTGTACCGCCGTGGCGGGCGGAGTGTTCATACGGCGGACTGTGTTGGCGGTTCCCGCCAGGGTCAGAATTGCATATTTTAGACCGCCGGCCTGTTGGCGGCTTGGCCGCCGCTTTATCACCGACCGCCAGGGTCAGAATGAGGGCCTTTGTTTGCTTTAAAAAAAAAGTTAAGACACTTTATATCACTTTTCAGTGATATCTCAACATTTACTTATTGCATTTTAATCGTTTTGACCTGCATTTATCCAGATAAATATTATTTAATTTTCTAAACACTGCGTGTGTATTTTTGTGGTGCTATATGGTGTTTTGGTATGATTTGTTGCACAAATACTTTACACATTGCCTTCTAAGTTAAGCCTGACTGCTCAGTGCCAAGCTACCAGAGGGTGGAAAAATGGAAAATTAAGGATAAAAAAGAATCTGCAAGAATGAGGTGGAGACGGTAAATGTAGGTAGGTATGGAAAAAACATCATGACATGGATTAAAGAGTAGGTAGCCTTGGTTTTCAATAATCCTGCCACACAAGGAGAAATTGTGCCCCTGCGCTGTTTTTTTTTTTTTTTTTTTTTTAAACAATAGAAACACTTTTAAAGATAAGTGACCGGTCACTGTTGGGCCACTGTTCTGTACCCTAAGTATACCATCCCTAATACTTAATTATTTGAACGGTGGCACATCACCTTCTAAACAAGTGAAATGCCTGAGATAGAAGTCAACAGGATGAACTGCCCAGGACAATTTCCATCTCCCTCAAAAAAAATTTGAAACATATTGATTTGAATGGACTCTCCCTCCAATATCACTCTATCCTCTCCCTCCAATATCACTCTATCCTAACCCTCTGGGAGACCTGAAAGGTTAAAGAGTATGATAAACTACTTTCATGTCCATCAGTCTGTGACAACCCCTAGTCTCAGAATCTTATTCAAGACCACTGCCATGGAAAAACATTTATTTAACCTCATTTATTTGCTCTAATTACCAAATTTATTTTCCTACTAGCACAGGAGAGGCTTAACGGCTATGTACATCCTTACAGATGCATCAAATTACTAAGATTTTCCTCTTACAATCTTCCCATAATTATTTTGAATGTTGAAAGTACTATATTGTAATGTTCCTAACTTGTGCCTTTAAATCTGAAAATCATGAACTTCCAAAGGCTTCATAAGACTGAAGTTGTTACAAGAAAATAAAATACATTTTGACAGTTTGCTGGAAAAACCTGTGCCGGGGCCTAAATACCGGGAAACTTGATAATTACACAGTCATGTCCTGTAAGTATTAGGCCTGGACGGAATTTCAATTACATTCGAGAAAACGGAGTAATTTAGGTAAATCTGCGTTACTCCTTGTAGTGGTATCACGGATAACGTGATTAGGACCATTTGTGTAATGAACAGTAATTTGCAGTGAAAATATCCTACCAAGAGATCACAATTAGCAAGTGCAAGCAGCTGCTCGTGCTTGCTAATCATGTTCTGTTGCATTTAGTGAAGGAACAGTTGCAATCATTGACAGTTCTTTAGGAACCTCCTCTAATGTCAGAAAAGTCTCCACACATTGCTAAAAAGTCCTGCGTCCAGCATTGACACTTCCATTTTTAAATGCACATCAATCCTGCACAGATCAATAAACCAATACTTGTACATGTATTTCTTGAAGCATGCTATTTGCATGTATTGCTTGACAACATGTTCCTGGATCAATGGGAAAACTTTGTAAATTGAGCAGCCATTTTCTTTAAAGAGATTTATGCGATAGGAATGTTGTGTGCATAATGCATGTTACATACATGACCGGCCCAGTGGTATGCAAATATGAGTTAATTTAATGTTGGAGAGTATGTAATAGGTGTAAAACCTAGAGAAATAAATTGCCTGTTTGAATGGCAAACAAAGCACTATTGCAAGGGGTGCTTTAAAGACGGGATAACTATGCACTACCTGGTTGCAATCAATTGCATTAGGATCTTGGGTCTCTATTGATCAAGCATATGAACTGGTAGCTGGCACAGTCTAAAGGGTGTGTTCCATATTTATGAATTAGGGATGTGGTGGCATTGTTTTTCACGGGGCTTAAGGTGCTGAAGAGTTCCACTTTCTTAAATCCTTGATACTGGGGGTGTCAGATAGATACTATCAGCCTTGAAGATCCCACTAGGGAATCCATCTTGCCCATGGAATTTACACATAGGGAGATAAGATACGGCTAATACAATTTCTTCCTTTGAAATCCCACTGTCAAGTAGAGTTCTGCCTTCTCGGACAAGGTGGGACAAGATCGGGTGTGGAGGTAGTTTTTCTCCAGTAGTCATATGTTAGCTGTTTATGATCTATACAATGCCTTTTAGTAAGAGGCCAAGACCTCTGTTATGTCGAAGGTGTGGTAGAGCAATGGATTCTCAGTGAAACAAATGGACATAATGCAGGTAGGGGATTCCCTCTGGTGTTGCAGCATTGCCAGTGCCTGCCTGCCTTCTCATCGTAGGTATTATGCTGCTGCTGTAATTTCACTACCATCTATTCAGCCTTGTTTATGAAAAAGGTGTTAAGTGGCTTCTAGCCGATTCCAGAAGACTCTGAACTGCCAGTGAAGATTTAGAATTATAACACAAGGTAGGGTCAGATCCTCCATGCAAGCCGCATTTGTTCAGTTTTCTGCCCGGCAAGTGCTGGGGCAGAAAAGATAAGTGCATTCCTTATTGGTTAAGTGGACCAATCGCCAGTATTCATTAGTGTTCGACCTATGAGCCCTAGCGTGGCCTTCCTTCAAACCTTTTGCCTGCTTGCCTCATATTTTTGCTGAATCATTTTGTTGGCCTTAGGGCTCTGTGCACTTCATCGCTGCTGACCAGTGCTAAAGTGCATGTGCTTTTCCCCTAAACATGGTAACAATGGTGTAGACATAATTGGCATATTTAATTTACTTGTAAGTTCCTTGTAAAGTGGTATAGGGGGCGTGGCCAAGATGGCGGCGTTAGCGGACGTGTGTATCCGACCTCCACAGCCCGGGCCTTCTCCAGCTACAGCGCGGCCCCGGGCACCCTTAGGAGGGGCCGCCCTGGCAGCTGGAGGACGCAGAGAGGCCTCGTGGGTGGAACCAGGAGATCAGCCGGGGGCCTGGAGGCCAGACAGGGGCGGGCGGCCAGCCTGAGAGGCGGTTCGGGCACCGGCGGCATTCGAGTGCTGCGGGCGCGGCGGCTGGGAGCTGTGGCAGCGGAAGGCGATGCACAGGAGGCAACAAGCCCATAGGCCCATTCCATGCTCGGGCTTAGTCTTGGACCTCGTAGGAGTCGGGCCGTGGGGGTACGGAGCCAGGGGGAGGGCACACGTAAGAGTCGACAGCATATGGCATTGGCCCCCAAGGCCTCAGAGATCGTACGGCCCTGAGAGGGCCTGCTTGGGAGCGATGTGAGGCTGCGACAGGGAGCGGGAGCCCAGGGGGTCCTCTAGGAGTTTGAAGAGCAGTGGGCCCTACCGTGCTCTGGGGAGGAGACAGAACTGCGGCCTGGCAGGACATTTCGGCCCGCATAGTAAAACAACAGGGCCAGGGACGCTTCCCTGAGCCCTGGTAGTCGTGAGTCATCCCCTGGTGGGCCCTGTAATGGGGACCAGCAACACAGAGCTGGCCCTGACAGGGTAGAGGAGCTGAGGACGGTCACCTTGCCTAGGCTTGGTGGAGAGTCCGAGGCTGGACCGGCCGGTCCTGGTGAGTGGTGGTGATCCAGTGGAAAAGCTAGATAGAGGAAAAGTGCAGAGGACTGCGACAGGTGCTGGTTCCCTCTCGAAGATGGCTGTCGAACAAGGCTATGATGGCGTCCTCTAAGACAAAGAGAGACCAGTCGGTGAGGGAGATGTTGACTAGGTCTCACCTTCCACAGGGCAAACCGGCTGAAGGGGCTGCCTCAGCGAGAGGGCTAGATGACCGGGGAGAGGCGGAGGACGATGGAGGGGCCCCGGTCATGAAAGGTTTTCTCACCTCCTTATTTGACTCTCTCAGGATGGATCTGCAGGAGCTGCGTAGAGACATTTCCCAGGAGATGCAAGATATGCGAGCGGGCATTATGTCGCTCGGAGAAAGGGTGTCGAGTATGGAAGACAACGAGATCTCCCGGGGGGAAGAGGTCAAACAACTGCAACAGGAGGTCTTGCGTCTTCGTGAGCAGCAGGAGCTTCTGCAGATTGCCAAGGAGGACTTAGAAAATCTCTCTAGAAGGCACAACATTCGGGTCCGGGGTGCCTCTTCCGGGGCGGAAGGGGGAGACATTAGAGAGTTCGTCACTGCGCTGTTCCGCTCCATCCTGGGCCCTATTGACTCACGAGAGATCACTCTGGACCGGGTCAACAGAGCAGGTCGGATGGGGGGGGGGGGGGGAGGAGACAGTGAGCGCCCTCTGGATATTTTGGCGTGTCTGCACAATTTTATGACTAAAGAAAGCATACTGCAGAAAACATGCAATCTTCTGGGTCCAGTTACGAGGGCACACACTACAGCTGTTCCAGGACCTCTCGGTGCGGACATAGCAGAGGTGACGAGAACTTAGGCCCATCACAGAGCATCTTCGGGCACATTCTACGCCCTACACCTGGGGTCACCCCTTTTGCCTTGTGTTCCGCTGGGGAGACCATCTAGCCCAGGTGAAATCTCTGCAGGGAGCTTGTCGGATCCTGGGCCTGGAGGAGATGGGGCGGAACCCCAGGCCGCGTGCAGAAGCTGCTTCCGAGGGCCGCCCGCGATGGCGGCAGAAAGAGAGGAAACGGAGGCAACCGAGGCCGTCTATGACTGAACAAGCGCTAGAGAGACAGTCTGTATTGAATAGCATAGTGGAAAGGATAAGTGTTTAGATGCAGACTGTCCGTGAGGGTCGCTGCAGGGGACTGGGGTCATTTGAGAATGTCGGTGAAGCTGCTGGAGTTGGGTCTGGGTGGTGGGGTCTCTGGGTGTCGAGGGACAACCTTGTGAGGTGTGGTCGACCCCTGTCTGGAACTTGCCTCTTTTTGGGTGTTCGATTGAGGACTTGTGGAAGTTAGATGTACACCCCTTGTGTACTTTTGTTTTACGTTGTTGTGCTTCCTCTGGAGATCCTGGATGCCCGAGAATTGAGCACTGCTCTTTTATGGATGAGCCCTCCTCCGGCTGGGAAGCTGGGGTTGCCCCTGGGGGGAGGCCTACGGTTGATGAGCTTCATCTCCTTAACCACTCATGTCCCTTAAGTGTTTGAGCCTTAATGTTCGGGGGCTGAATAGTCCTGCCAAGAGGTTGGCAATCCTCTCTGCTCTTGAGCGATCTGAGAGTCATATATGTTTGCTGCAGGAAACACATTTGCTGTCTACAGACACTTACTGCATGCCCTCCAGCTGGTTTCCCCAACAGTTTTGGTATTCTGCACCTACGAAGCATGCTGGGGTGGCGATCTTGATCTCAAGGGCCTTCCACTGGGAGGTAATTGCTAAGATACATGAGGTTAAGGGTAGGTTCCTGGCCAATAGAGTCCGTGTCGAGTCATTTCACTTCACAATTGCTACATTATATGCCCCCAATGAAAGGCAGGAATCATTCATGGGACAAGTCATATCCCCCCATGCTCGCTACTCCGGACAGGGCTATATTGGTAGGGGGGACTTCAATTTGGTCATGGACAATGATTTGGACCGCTCTGGACAGCTTTTTGGGCAGACTGGGGCGTTGACGCCAGCGGGGCCACAGTGGCTGGCTGACTGGGACTTGGAGGACGTCTGGAGGAGGGCGCACCCGAGACTACTCATTCTACTCAGCATCCTCCCAGATTTACACGGGCATAGATTTTTTTCTGTCCTCTTCAGACTTTAGCTACAGAGTCAGGGAGAGAGCGTGATTGAACCGCGGGCCTTGACGGATCACGCCCCTATTACCTTGGTGGTCTGCCTTGATGGTGGGCGAGTTCGTGTCCCCAGCTGGCGTTTTCGGGACACTATGCTGCAGTCTAGGCCAGCGGAGGAGGCACTGTGACAAGCGAATCTTGACTATCTTAGTCACAATGACGATGGGAGGACTAACTTAGAGACACTCTGGGAGGAGCTGAAGGCAGTCATCCCGGGGGAGGTGATATCTCTCTCGGCAAAGGAGAATAGAGCTAGGTGAGAGCTGAGAGAGGTCCTAGAACAGAAAGTATCGGCCTTAGAGCGTTCTCACAATCAACGTTCCATGTGCCTTACCCTGGGTATTGCCCAGGCAACAACAGCGGCTAGAACGTCTAGCATGAACTATGCTTCCCTCTCTAGGGAGATACTGATAGACCTGGAGAAGTGGGGGAAGCAGGAACTCTCCTGGTTCGGCAGGGTATCCGTGATCAAAATGACAGTTTTCCTGCGCATACTCTATGTATTTCAGATGCTCCCTTTAACCCCACAGCCGCGCACCATAGCAACACTTCAATCAGCGATATTGAAATTCGTATGGGGGGGAAAGCCTGCTCGGATGCCGCACTATGTCCTGTACCGTCCTAAAAAGAAGGGAGGCCTAGCTGTTCCCTGTCTGCTGCGGTATTTTCAAGCTGCACAGCTTCGCTATTTGCTGGAGTGGAGTCGACCGCTCACCAAAAAGCACTGGTGTTTCATGGAGCAGGCGGTGACTGGGTCTCATCTGGAAGAAGCCATGGCTCCGGCGTAGGCATAGAGCGTCAGGACTTTATTCCCCTCCGGTTACGGGTACGACGCTCCGGGTGTGGGATGCTGTGGCGACAAAGCAGGGTTTGACGACCTTCCCCTCCCCGATGTCTCCGATTTGCGAGAACCCCGACTTCCCCCGGATCTTCAGGCGGAGCGTTTTCAGCATTGGTATGAAGGAGGCTGCAAACGGGTTGGCAGTATATTTGATGTGGATGGAGTAATGGCCTTTGACCAGATGAGGGAGACTTATGGGCTCACAGAGTCAGACAGACTGACATACTACAAGGTTCGACACTGGGCCCTCCAGACGGCGATTAGGCCGTTGGTATCCAGACCGCTTACGCCGTTTGAGAAATGGCTTATGGGAAAGAAAGATGACAAACGAATGATCTTGGAATTATATAAACTCCTACAGGCGGAGACGCAGTTCGCTAAAACCAAGGGGCAGCGGAGATGGGAGGCAGAGCTGGGGAGGGAGCTAACAGAGGAAGAGTGGGAGAGTGTTCACTATAGAGCACACACCACAGCCTACAGAACGCCAGGGACAGAGACTGCCTGCAAGCTCGCCACTTATTGGTACTATACTCCGGCTAGGGCGCATGGATGGGACTTCGCTAAATCTGACCTTTGCTGGAGGGGATGTGGTAGCACTGGCACACTTATACACCTATTATGGCATTGTCCCAAGTTAGCCAGATACTGGAAAGGCATTCTTGATGATATCAGAGTGTTTCAGACAGAGATTCCTAGATTTCCGTCAGATGTTATACTATGCTTACCCAACCCCCTTACCTTTCCTCTTCGCTCGCAGAGGGGACAACAGATGGCGCTGGCCCTTAACGCATTGTTACAGGCGATACTAGCTCTTTGGGGCTCGGACAGGGTCCTGACTTACACCTCCTGGCTATATTAGCTCTGGTTCATCTTGGGAATGGAGAAACTAACATTAGCGGATACACAGAGTGGGAGATATGGGTGACAGTTTTAGGCCGAAAATCCAGATACTCTCAGCGGAGTTCAACGAGTTAACTTGCCCCGCATACCTAAGGGTGTTGAGGCTGCTGGGGGATCCCTGATGGGAGGAAGCCAACTGGTGCAGAGGATGGGGGATGGGATCCGGGCTGCTCCTGGGGAACGGAGCTAGGGGGGGCAGAAAGAGAGATACTGCTGGGGACTGCGATGGGGGGCACAGTTTTGTCTTTCGTATTTTGTATTATGTGTTGTGGTTTGTTTTCAAGTTCTTAATAATCTCCTCATAGACTGGCAGGTTTGACATCGGGGGTATGGGCGTTGACCTCCAAGAGACGGGCTCTGGAGATAAAGGAACTTGTCTCATTATGTCTGCTGGCTGTCACTACAGGCCCGTCTGTTAACTTGTGTAGCAGGATTTCCTGCAAAACTGGTTTGCCGGCCGACCCAGATGTAGGCATAGAGTCTGTATTTAGTCTGTCTTTGTTATATACCAATAAACAGATTTGATCCATAAAGTGGTATAGGACATACCCAGGGCTTATAACTTAAATGCTACTAGTGGGCCTGCCACACTGATTGTGCCACCCAAACAAGTAGCCCTTTAAAACATGCCTCAGGCCTGCCACTTGAGATCCTGTGTGTTCAGTTTTACTGGCACTTCAACTTGGCACTTAAAACCCTTTGCCAAACCTTTTATTACACATATGTCACCCCAGGTAGGCAGTAGGTTGCCCATAGTGCAGGGTGCTGTATAAGTAAAAGATAGGGCATGCATTTTAAACGTTTGCATGTCTTAGTAGTGAAAAACACAAGTTTGTTTTCACTACTGGGAGAACCACTCATCTCATAGGTTAATATTCGTAATACACTATTATACTTTTAAGGTGTTATTCATGATTGAGAAGGAGTAGCTATGTCATGTTTCATAGCATTGAAATGGTAATGATGAATCCTCTTTACTGGTAAAGTCGAATTTAACATTATTGTTTTAGAAATACCACTTTCAGAAAGTGGGCATTTCTCCGCTCTTAGGTTGCAAGTACACAGAGCTGTGTCTCCAATATACATCTGGGGTGGGTGACAACTAAACTTTGTGCATTCTCTCTAGTCAGAGACAAACATAGGCAAGATTAGTTGTGTCTAAGCACTCATTTACATTCTGATGACTCTTCCTGGGGAGGAAGGAGATGAGGGGAGGGGCTAACACTTGCATGTGAATAGGCAGTGCATGTCTACACAAAGGGCGGATTACCTCTATTGATAGTATGGAGCTAGGGCTAAGAAGAAAGGATTTCTGTGCACTTCAAAGACCCTTCTGTGAAGCCAATCCCACTTCAAAGACCCAACTGGGAGCAAGCAGTGGGTCTCTGACCCTACCAAATCAGGCACTTCTGGACCTACAACTGGACTGTCAGAAAAACTGCTCTACTGCATCAGGGACTGTTACTCTGCTAGACTGCTGACTTGGAAGGACTGCTTTTCTGCTGTGCTGGCCTGCTCCCTGCTGCTCTCGGACCCTTGCCTCCTGTTGCTTCAGGCTTGGGGATTTCAAAGTTTCTACCCCTACTCCTGTGCCTGGTTCACTGGAAGTGGGCCCGATGCTTACACCAGAGAAATTAATGTATCTCCAGTCTGCTTGGAGCAGAACTGGTGCATCAACCCTGTTGTGGGAGTAGAACCAGTGTATTGCTCTTGGCACCAATGCATCACCTTAAGAGCATGGCTCTCAGAACCGCACATCGTTGTTGTAGCAGCTTGGAGAGATCGGCACATCCCCTCAACTGCACAAAGAAACTGGGTGCATCACACTTCGGAACCAATTAATTGCAGCTCAGTGCTTTGTCTTCGGAGTCAACACACCACAACCACTGCATGAAGAAAATCATTGCATCACTTTGACTGAGGGTCCAGCATCGACGCATCAATCAACGTATCTTTCACCAGCTACCTGCATCTCGCTATTGTGACCAGGATCTGGGGCTCTTGTCCTGACCCACGATCCATCGTGGTTGGCCTCAACTTTGACTTTGCCCAAGTCCAGCACGACAAGAACTAGAACTCTTTTCATTCTTTAAAAATTCATTCTGCAGATTGGATTTTTGTCATTTTGATCTGGAGTTATTTATAAAGTTGTCTTTTTTTTCTAACCTGTTGTGGACTCTTTTTTGTGGTATTTTCTTTGTGTTACTGTTGTTGCGTTGCACAAACACTTTACACATTAATTCTTTAGATAAGCCTGACTGAAGTGATCTCCAAGGGATTTTTGGCTTGCCGCCTGTTGCTTCATGCTCAGGGATTTCAAAGATTCCCCTTCTCCTTTGCCCGGTTCACTGGAAGTGTTTGGAGCAGAACTGGTGTATCAACCCTGTTATGGTAGTAGAACCAGCACACTGACGCCATGACTCTAAATTCAGTCACCACTCTAGCAAAAGATAGAAAAGAAGCATTATTTCTGAGTATTTGAAAGATATATCATTCATTGTCCTGTCTGAAGTTTTGAGTTTCACGAAAGAGTACTTATCTCCAGGGTCAGTTTAGGTTTTTGTAAACGTTGGGGGACAAACCTACAAATGATGGCTACATCACACTTTTTGGTACTATTGTTCTGAGTTAAAAGGGGTAACCTTTGGAGTAACAGTATGACTTCTGTTCACAACCATACCCAGCCCCTCGCATTCCACTTTAGAGATGATCCTTTGATAGCTGTATCTCCTGAAAAATGGTGGTCATAATTTTTGGTATTTCACTAATGAAGTATTTGATTTTCAGTTGATATATTAGGACAATGTTTTAACACAGAGTGCACAAAAAAGTATGGGCTGTAATCCAACAGGCATGAAATACCCACTGCAATCTGTTTTCATAAACAAGCATTACATGGAGGTCACTCTGTGTTGGAAATGGCCCTTCTGCAGGGTTATCCCCAGACTTTTTTGCCTTCCTCCTTCTCTTTTTCTGACCTCATTTTTGCTGGTTTTTAAACTCTGTGCACTTTACCACTGCTAACCAGTGCTAAAGTGCATATGCTCTCTCCCTTTAAACCTGGTAACATTGGATCATACCCAATTGGACTATTTAATTTACCTATAAGTCCCTAGTAAGGTGCACTGTATGTGCCCAGAGTCTGTAGATTAAATGCTACTAGTGGGCCTGCAGCAATGGTTGTGTCACCCTCTTTAGTAGCCCCTTAACCTTGTCTCAGGCCTGCCATTGCAAGTTTCACTGTCACTTCGAATTGGCATTTAATCGTACTTGCCAAGCCTAAAAACTCCCCTTTTTCTAAATATGTCATCCCTAATGTTGCCCTACGTAACCCCTAGAGCAGGGTGCTGTGTGGGTAAAAGGCAGGACATGTACCTGTGTAGTTTACATGTCCTGGTAGTGTAAAACTCCTAAATTCGTTTTTACACTACTGTGAGGCCTGCTCCCTTAATAGGCTAACATTGGGGCTGCCCTCATACATTGTTGAAGTGGTAGCTGCTGACCTGAAAGGAGTAGGAAGGTCATATTTAGTATGGCTAGAATGGTAATACAAAATCCTGCTGACTGGCGAAGTTGGATTTAATATTACTATTTTGGAAATGCCACTTTTCGAAAGTGAACATTTTTCTGCACTTTAATCTTTCTGTGCCTTACAATCCACGTCTGGCTGGGTTTAGTTGACAGCTCCTTGTGCATTCACTCAGACACACCCCAAGCACAGGGTACTCAGCCTCACTTGCATACATCTGCATTTTGAATGGGTCTTCCTGAGCTGGGAGGGTGGAGGGCCTGCCCTCACACAAAGGATTGCCACACCCCCTACTGGGACCCTGGCAGACAGGATTGAACTGAAAGGGGACCTGGTGCACTTCTAAGCCACTCTTTGAAGTCTCCCCCACTTCAAAGGCACATTTGGGCATATTAACAGGGCCTCTGCCCTACCACCTCAGACACTTGCTGGAGAAGAAACCTGAACCTGCACCCTGACAAGAAGAACTGCTTGGCTGCCTAAAAGACTCACCTGACTGCTTTCTACAGAAGACTTCTGCCTTGCTGTCTTGCTGCTCTCTTGCTTTGCTGCAAGTGCTCTCCAAGGGCTTGGATAGAGCTTGCCTCCTGTTCCCTGAAGTCTCAGGACCAAAAAGACTTCTCTCTTGCAACTGGACTCCTTGTGCGGCGAAAAATTAGACGCACAGTGTTAGAAATGGGGTCTCTGGTTGACAGTCAGGTTACCCCCTGTTCAAGCAAGGACCCTCACTCTAGTTAGGATAAAAGAGAATCACCCTCAGCTAACCCCTGCTTACCCCCTTGGTAGCTTGGCAGAGCAGTAGGCTTAACCTCAGAGTGCTGGGCGTAAAGTATTTGTACCAACACACACAGTAACTTAATGAAAACACTACAAAATGACACAACACCAGTTTAGAAAAATATGAAATATTTATCTAGACAAAACCAGACCAAAACGACAAAAATCCAACATACACAAGTCAAGTTATGATTTTTTAAAGGTTTAAAATAAAAAGAGTCTTTAGGTAGTTGTAACACCACACTAGCGCTGCTAGCGCGTAAATGTACCTGGTTTGCGTCAAAAATAACCCCGCTCGGGCGGTGTGCGTCGAAAATAACCCTGCACGGTTATATGCGTCGAAAACAGCTCGGCACGGCGAGGCGCGTCGAAAAAGCCAGCCACGCGACGGTCCGAAAGTCCCGCGGCGCAGGTTGCGATCTCTCAGCCTTCGTCAGCGATGCTGCGCGTCGTTTCTCCTGCTCCGGGCGTCGATTATCCGGTCGCGTTTCCTGCGGCGTCGTTTCTCAGCTGCGGAGCCGGCGTCGCGTCGTTTTCTCAGCCGCGATCGGATTCGCGTCGATCTTTTCTCCGCACGGCGCTCGGTGCGTGTATTTTTGTCCTTAGGCTGCCAGCCTCTCCTTTCGGGGTCCCAGGAACTGGAAGGACACCACAGAGCAGAGTAGGGGTCTCTCCAGAGACTCCAGGTGCTGGCAGGAAGAAGTCTTTGCTATCCCTGAGACTTCAACAACAGGAGGCAAGCTCTACATCAAGCCCTTGGAGATTTCTTCTTCAAGATGGAAGGCACACAAAGTCCAGTCTTTGCCCTCTTACTCTGGCAGAAGCAGCACTGCAGGAAAGCTCCACAAAGCACAGTCACAGGCAGGGCAGCACTTGTTCCTCAGCTATCAGCTCTTCTCCAGGCAGAGGTTCCTCTTGGTTCCAGAAGTGTTTCTAAAGTTTGTAAGTTTGGGTGCCCTTCTTATACCCATTTTAGTCTTTGAAGTCACCTTTCTTCAAAGGGGACTCACACCTTCTTGTGAAATCCTGCCTTGCCCAGGCAAGGCCTCAGACACACACCAGGGGGTTGGAGACAGCATTGTCAGAGGCAGGCACAGTCCTTTCAGATGAGAGTGACCACTCCACCCCTCCCTCCTAGCAGAGATGGCTAATCAGGAAATGCAGATTACACCCCAGCTCCCTTTGTGTCACTGTCTGGTGTGAGGTGAAAAACAACCCAACTGTCAAACTGACCCAGACAGGGAATCCACAAACAAGGCAGAGTCACAGAATGGTTTAAGCAAGAAAATGCTCACTTTCTAAAAGTGGCATTTCCAAACTCACAATCTCAAAATCAACTTTACTAAAAGATGTATTTTTAAATTGTGAGTTCAGGGATCCCAAACTCCACATGTCCATCTACTCTCTAGGGGAATCTACACTTTAATCATATTTAAAGGTAGCCCCCATATTATCCTATGAGAGAGAGACAGACCTTGCAACAGTGAAAACGAAATTGGCAGTATTTCACTGTCAGGACATATAAACCACATTACTATATGTCCTACCTTATCCATACACTGCACCCTGCCCTTGGGGCTACCTAGGGCCTACCTTAGGGGTGCCTTACATGGAAGGAAGGGGAAGGTTTAGGCCTGGCAAGTGGGTACACTTGCCAAGTCGAATTTACAGTGTAAAAATACACATACAGACACTGCAGTGGTAGGTCTGAGACATGATTACAGAGCTACTTATGTGGGTGGCACAACCAGTGCTGCAGGCCCACTAGTAGCATTTGATTTACAGGCCCTGGCACCTCTAGTGCACCTTACTAGGGACTTACTAGTAAATCAAATATGCCAATCATGGATAAACCACTTACATACAATTTAAACAGGAGAGCATATGCACTTTAGCACTGGTTAGCAGTGGTAAAGTGCTCAGAGTTGAAAAGCCAACAGCAACATGTCAGAAAAAAATAGGAGGCAGGAGGCAAAAAAGTCTGGGGATGACCCTGCATAAGCAAAAGTCCAACACGACCCCCTACCAGCCTAAAGCCAGGGGAGAACAATCAATACCTTGATGTACTTCCCTGATTGGGGCGATAGAACAGGGACCCAGGCCCACAACAGCAGGGGCATGTTCCAGTTCTACGCCTTCCTGACTCCAGTTGGATCCCTCTGTCCATACTCTCGGGGCCCACTAAGCTAACCCATGGGGAACCCTTCTCCACATCTACAGACACCATCTGTGCAACACCTAACTTTACTTTGCTCACAGATGTATTGCAATGGGCAGATAGTACCACCAGGGCCAACACAGTGGTGTTGCCCACTCCACCCCCGGGGTGTGACTCTCGTCCTCCCCCCCCCAGGGGCAACTCTGTCCACCAGGACAGCAAGCCACAGTGGCCCCAGACAACTGTCAGGGATGAGAGCCCGACCTCAGGCCTCTCTAACCACTGTGACTGTGGAGAGTGGGGGGTGGTAGCCCCAGGTGCCTGGCACCCTTTGACCACTCTCTCTTCCACCAGGTCAGGGATGACAACCTGACCCTGGTCCTCCCCTCTGGGGCTCTGTAACCTCCCTGCAGAAGCGGCACCCCCAGAGTCAAAAACTGTCAGGGTGCTTGTAGAAGCAGTCCTGCACAATTCTTCCACCAGTGCAGGGATGTCAACCTGCAACTGATCATCCAACCTAGGGTCACCAGCCTGCGGTTGAACCACTGCCTGGCACACCAGGACTTCCAGGGGGGCACCCTTACCCCCCTCAAGGGACACACTGTCCCGAAGGGCCACACAAGAGTCTGGCTGGCGCAGGTCCCCTGACCTCTGCCCATCTGACGGAGTCTGGATTCCCCCCAACCCAGAAATGGTCTCACCAAGGTCATTCATGGGGGGCTCTGCTCTCAGAGCTGACCCCTGACCCTCCAGGTTCTCCACTGGGGTCCGCAACCCCCTCTCAACCCTCTGTCTGGACTTCTGCACCCCCTCACTAGGAGTGGTACTGCCAGACACCAGAACTGGTGGGACGCTGGCTACAGCCGCCCCCCCAAGTTCTCCTGACACTGTGGGGTCTCCCTCAACAGATGGCCCTATGGTACAGGCTAGGCTCCCCTCCTGGTGTTCCCGCAGGGAACCCTCCAGGACCTGGGACCGGATCTCGGGCACCTTGGGCCTCAACCCATCCCCATTCCCTCTCCTCTGAGACTGGACATGGGGTCCCTCACCCATCCCACTACACTGGGACCTACCTGGGACACTACAATCCTTCCCTACCTCACCTGGTTGGGAACTACCTAGACCACTCCTCTCAGGAGCACCCCCAAATGCCTCTTCAGACTCTCTGGTACTCACCCAGAAGTCTGCCTCCATTGTAAGCTCCCTGGGGTCAGAGAACTCACACTCCACCTGGTGTTGGCATAGCTCTGGAAAATAAGGACTAGACATATGCTCTCCAGCAATTACATCACTCAGCCCCTCGCATGAATTAACCAAAGTACCCTTCACCCAACCATCCAGTGACTCTGCTTTGACAAAGCACCCCACATCACCCTCCTGAGACTGGTGAGACAGTACCTGACTGTCCCTGACACTCAACCCACACTCTTCTGGGATGTCTTCACACTCCATAACCAGGACTTCTACCTGGGGGGAACCCCTCTCCCTGTCACTCTCACCTAGAGTCAGTAGAGTGTCCCTCCCACCAGTAGGAATATGACTCCCCATGCCAGTTCCCCAATCCACCTCAGGGACCCTGTGCATCACTGGAGCTACCTCATACCCCTGAACCTCCTGGCGTGTGTTAACTCCCTCCTTCAAGTAGGGCACCACCTCTCTGGGCATGTGCACTTCTGCAGCATCACTGGATATACAATTGTTGCTGCCACCATTCCAGCTGGACTCAGCCCTCATGACTTCCAGCTCTTTCAATTTAAGCTCGTAAGCATAAATCATTTTTTTAATCTCTAAGTTCCTCCTCCTTTCTTCCAACTCCCAATCGAGCTTTTTCAGCTCCCATTGGTACTCCCTCTCTGCCTGTCTGTCCTGTAACTCTTCAGGAGTCAGACCCTTGGGTGACACCCTGCCATCCCTCCTGGGGACCCTCCCCCCAGGCGTAACAGGTTCCTCCACTACACCACTGTGTATCCTCTGCACTTCCCCACCCATATTCTCCTCCTCTGTGTGCCCTCCAGCCTTCTTGATTGTCACCCAGGCCCTCTGTGCCTGTTGCAGCTCCCCCTCCCTGGTGGAGCTCTCAGTGGGACAGTCAAGATCTTTAAGGAACTGTTTCAATTGAGCAACTGAGTACTCCTTCAGTTTCTCCATTTCAAACACAGCTCCAACTGTTGCATCTCCAGATTGAGACATGATGGTCACAAGTGCAAAGTTCCAAAAGGCAGAAAAAAATAATTTCCCAATGAAGTAAAAAGAATCAGTCAAGGGATCAGCAAAATCATGGAAGTAGAATAAAAAGAGTCCTTAAGAGAAAAATCAAAAGATCACCAAACAAGTAGTATGTGGTCACGTAGTGGTCTGAGATCAAAACAGTAGTGTACACTTAATTACTGTATGTCAAGTACAAATACAAGTCCAATCCCGACCGCTGGTCACCAATGTTAGAAATGGGGTCTCTGGTTGACAGTCAGGTTACCCCCTGTTCAAGCAAGGACCCTCACTCTAGTTAGGATAAAAGAGAATCACCCTCAGCTAACCCCTGCTTACCCCCTTGGTAGCTTGGCAGAGCAGTAGGCTTAACCTCAGAGTGCTGGGCGTAAAG
Source organism: Pleurodeles waltl (assembly GCF_031143425.1). NCBI lineage: Eukaryota > Metazoa > Chordata > Amphibia > Caudata > Salamandridae > Pleurodeles > Pleurodeles waltl. The sequence continues at coordinate 161,495,872 of NC_090451.1, read as the reverse complement.
TATTTGTACCAACACACACAGTAACTTAATGAAAACACTACAAAATGACACAACACCAGTTTAGAAAAATAGGAAATATTTATCTAGACAAAACCAGACCAAAACGACAAAAATCCAACATACACAAGTCAAGTTATGATTTTTTAAAGGTTTAAAATAAAAAGAGTCTTTAGGTAGTTGTAACACCACACTAGCGCTGCTAGCGTGTAAATGTACCTGGTTTGCGTCAAAAATAACCCCGCTCGGGCGGTGTGCGTCGAAAATAACCCTGCACGGTTATATGCGTCGAAAACAGCTCGGCACGGCGAGGCGCGTCGAAAAAGCCAGCCACGCGACGGTCCGAAAGTCCCGCGGCGCAGGTTGCGATCTCTCAGCCTTCGTCAGCGATGCTGCGCGTCGTTTCTCCTGCTCCGGGCGTCGATTATCCGGTCGCGTTTCCTGCGGCGTCGTTTCTCAGCTGCGGAGCCGGCGTCGCGTCGTTTTCTCAGCCGCGATCGGATTCGCGTCGATCTTTTCTCCGCACGGCGCTCGGTGCGTGTATTTTTGTCCTTAGGCTGCCAGCCTCTCCTTTCAGGGTCCCAGGAACTGGAAGGACACCACAGAGCAGAGTAGGGGTCTCTCCAGAGACTCCAGGTGCTGGCAGGAAGAAGTCTTTGCTATCCCTGAGACTTCAACAACAGGAGGCAAGCTCTACATCAAGCCCTTGGAGATTTCTTCTTCAAGATGGAAGGCACACAAAGTCCAGTCTTTGCCCTCTTACTCTGGCAGAAGCAGCACTGCAGGAAAGCTCCACAAAGCACAGTCACAGGCAGGGCAGCACTTGTTCCTCAGCTATCAGCTCTTCTCCAGGCAGAGGTTCCTCTTGGTTCCAGAAGTGTTTCTAAAGTTTGTAAGTTTGGGTGCCCTTCTTATACCCATTTTAGTCTTTGAAGTCACCTTTCTTCAAAGGGGACTCACACCTTCTTGTGAAATCCTGCCTTGCCCAGGCAAGGCCTCAGACACACACCAGGGGGTTGGAGACAGCATTGTCAGAGGCAGGCACAGTCCTTTCAGATGAGAGTGACCACTCCACCCCTCCCTCCTAGCAGAGATGGCTAATCAGGAAATGCAGATTACACCCCAGCTCCCTTTGTGTCACTGTCTGGTGTGAGGTGAAAAACAACCCAACTGTCAAACTGACCCAGACAGGGAATCCACAAACAAGGCAGAGTCACAGAATGGTTTAAGCAAGAAAATGCTCACTTTCTAAAAGTGGCATTTCCAAACTCACAATCTCAAAATCAACTTTACTAAAAGATGTATTTTTAAATTGTGAGTTCAGGGATCCCAAACTCCACATGTCCATCTACTCTCTAGGGGAATCTACACTTTAATCATATTTAAAGGTAGCCCCCATATTATCCTATGAGAGAGAGACAGACCTTGCAACAGTGAAAACGAAATTGGCAGTATTTCACTGTCAGGACATATAAACCACATTACTATATGTCCTACCTTATCCATACACTGCACCCTGCCCTTGGGGCTACCTAGGGCCTACCTTAGGGGTGCCTTACATGGAAGGAAGGGGAAGGTTTAGGCCTGGCAAGTGGGTACACTTGCCAAGTCGAATTTACAGTGTAAAAATACACATACAGACACTGCAGTGGTAGGTCTGAGACATGATTACAGAGCTACTTATGTGGGTGGCACAACCAGTGCTGCAGGCCCACTAGTAGCATTTGATTTACAGGCCCTGGCACCTCTAGTGCACCTTACTAGGGACTTACTAGTAAATCAAATATGCCAATCATGGATAAACCACTTACATACAATTTAAACAGGAGAGCATATGCACTTTAGCACTGGTTAGCAGTGGTAAAGTGCTCAGAGTTGAAAAGCCAACAGCAACATGTCAGAAAAAAATAGGAGGCAGGAGGCAAAAAAGTCTGGGGATGACCCTGCATAAGCAAAAGTCCAACACACAGCTTGTCCGCGGTGAAAAATGTACCACTCGCTGAACCGGAACGCCGCCGCTCATCTTAGCGATGAAAAGATTGATGCGGCACCTGCGGTGCGACCGGAACTTCAACGCACAGCCCGTCTGGACAACGCCGCCCGACTTCCAGAGGAGAAATCGACGCAGCGCCTGCCGTGAGGGAGAAATTTCCACGCATCGCCCACCAGAACGACCCAGAGCTGGTCAACAAGCCCAGGATTCCACGCACAGACCCCGGGGCGTCTGAAAAGCCTGCGACCCAAAGAGGAGACCCGTCGGCGCGCCGGAAATCGAAGCAACATCTTCCCCGCGTGAAAAATAACAACTCACTCAAATAAGGTACTTTGTGCTTGAAAGAGACTTTGTTTTTAAACGACTTAAGACACTTTATATCACTTTCCAGTGATATCTCTACATTTTCTTATTGCATCTTTTATCGTTTTGACCTGCAAATATCCAGATAAATATTATGTATTTTTCCAAACACTGTGTGGTGTATTTTTGTGCTGCTATGTTGTGTTATTGTATGATTTATTGAACAAATACTTTACACATTGCCTTCTAAGTTAAGCCTGACTGCTCAGTGTCAAGCTACCAAAGGGTGGGCACAGGATAATTTGGATTGTGTGTGACTTACCCTGACTAGAGTGCGGGTCCTTGCTTGGACAAGGGGTAACCTGACTGCCAACCAAAGACCGCGTTTCTAACACTGTGTATATCATAAGAAGTGTCACATTAACGGTATAATTGGGAGTGATCCGTTGTGACAATGCAATCCACTTTAGAAAGAATTATCAAGAATTTCTGCAATACGGGCTGACACTGTATTGGGAGTGAAAGCACTGAAACCACATATATGACAGAGAATGGTAACAGGCTAATGGCTGTTGAGTGAAAACCCGACTATTAAACTACTTACAACTTGGAGATTTATTCGACCTCCCAACTTCCCCTGAATGCCAAGTGACCTAGATTCATCTTGGACATCAACCTCATCCCCAGGTAACACACTGGCAGAAAAACAAATACAGCGTGGTAAAAGCTCTCTTCTAATGAAAATGAAACCATTTGTTACAGAAAGTAACTTCAGAACATTTTGTTGAAGCCTTGAGACTTGATTGTGGATGGTGGTAATGCCTTGCTCCATGGCCATCCAGATTCCACACTGGTACCCCTTAAGGGAATCCTACACACTACAGCATGTCTACCCAGTGCTTGAAAAAATATCACATTACCCTATTCTCATTAAACTCCATCCATTTCCCTTGCCTGCCCATACCATCTTCAAAATCAGCTACATCAGTAACAGAGCCATTAAGACGAGCACCTCACTTATCTTACTGACAAGTTCACACTTCTCTTGGCACTTGCAGCTACACCACCATCAGAATGCAGACTAAGTGTACAAAATAAAATTATCCATCTAAACACCCAGAATGTGCAACAACATCTCTGTATCCAGTAGGCCTACCCAATGCTGTTACTATTTCGCAAAGAGTTGAAGACACACCTCTTTAAAGAACAATAAATCGCAATGCATTAATAGTTCACAAACCTCTCCTTTCAATATTATCGACATCATGATTTTTTCCGACCGATACAGTACTCCACAACCTTTTGGCTATGTTTGTGCCATAGAAAGATCACATACTTACCTACATATTACATTCATAGCCAGTCACAGCCTGTCAGGGCCCTGGTGTGGATTACCAGGGGGTTGGAATTAAATTTTACTCTCCCTCGTTGCCATGAGTGTAGGTTAGAACGTAGAGCTGATCATGGAGAGAGATGGGGATTTTTGGGGGGTAATGCATGTCGGGCAACATAAAATGTGTATCACTTTGTTATCCTTCTTGGCAGTCTAATGTGAGATCCCTTTACTTTTGAAAATATGGCAACAGTGATCATAATGTGGAAATTGTTAGTCAACAAATTGCATATGTTGAATACAACTGAGGCTAATATAATTTGTGTGAAATTCAAAGGGCTGATAGATCACTACAACAATAGACCTTACCAGGATGTGAGGGAGGTATGGCATGTGTCATTATTTCATTAAGAGAGGGATATTTTACTATCAGTGGGTGTCGTTACCTCGACCAGCTAGCCAAGCACCAGAACTAGAACACCTTAAATGGAGGAACATATTGACAACCTAGCACGGTACTTTTTCATTGAAATTAGTTAAGTAGATAAGTGCCAAGGAGCCACCAGTAGGATCCAGGGTAGATTTAAGGCACCTTTTTGCAAAGGAGATCAGGACTTCTCCTTATTTTTTGCAAATGGTTCAGCCTGGCTGTGGCATAGAGCCCTTGTGTCAACCCAGTGGGCTCACCTCATGCATGGCAACAATGTTGCTGATGGGTGCTGGTATCCAGCAGCTCTTTGCTTGCACTTGATCAAATCAGAAGATTGTCTCCATAGAGTCAAAGTCCTGTCCAGTGAAAGCATTTTCAAGCTCATCAGCAATCCGTAGTCTATTGCCACTATTGCGATCACATAGGCAAGCAGAACATGCTTAAGGTCCTAAAACAGCACTTCAGGTCGAAAGTGCTAGGATCTTTTTCCTTTCCTGGTTTCATGTGAGAAGTCCACTGCAATGTAAATACTGCTTCGTCTGAGCTAAATTGGCCCATTCTTTTCTCTTGCTGTCTATTGAATTAATCTTATTGTTGTCTGCCCCCTATAGCACCATCACTTGAGTTCAGAGCGAGTTCTCACCAACAGTTTTCATGCTCAGATCCTGTGTGCTCTGTGAAATTCAACTGTCCCACAAAGAGGACATTAAGCAGATTTGGAAGAAGGCTGGTATGGAACCCAATCGTGTTGCTTTCTTTAATCTTTTCCAGGTCTGATGTTGTCATGCCTGACCTGCCTGACCATGTCTTCCAGGTCAATAACCTTTGCTTTAAGGTACTAAATGTCAGGTTGTCATGTCCGATTTCCAGGTCATCAAGCCTTTTTTCCACCTGTCAAGTTATTTATGGAAGGATGCCAGACCAGTAGAGTCAACTTCACCTCTGATGCCATGCTGTCGACCTTTGTGTTTAATCAGAACATTGTGAAACTCTCTCCAGATAGTCTCTTCAATATTGGCTTAAGTGGCATCAGACCTTTTTTCCACATGTTTGAGGCTTCCACGACTGCCAAAGGCAGCCTTTGAGAGGGGCTGGTGCATTGGGTGGAAGGGAGACGGGGCGGGATGTCAAACAGGTTGGGGAATTGTCCTCTTAGATAGAACATAATAGGTAGTGATATTTGAATGCCACTGGACATAACACGATCAGTCGTGTGTAGGCCAATCTCCCATCTTGGGGGAGAGGTGCAGTGGACCAACGATGCAAACCCACTGCCAAAGGGGACCGTTTTTTTCAGGTTAATGTCAAGAACCTCGAGTGTGGGTGCAGTCCTTCAGTTTAGGGTTCGTCAAAGTGAGGTGAGCCGAAATTCCTTTCCTTTGTACATCAGTAGATAGCTCTATTCATATAACAAATGCGTTGTTGCTCCCCATGGAGAGTTTACAGTGGGTTGTAGGTCACACTCTTGGCTCCTCTGCCTGGCAACATTCTCAGTGGATCTCCATAAGTTATCTCCTTGGGATCCACAAGGATCAATGCCCCTCTGACAATAAAGTTCTGCCAGTGGTCCTGGTGACAGTAACGTGACCTACATTATTGGCAGTTCAACATCAATTGTATGGAGAAGAGCAAATCACAATCCTCGGAAGGAGCACTCCATCTTTTAGTTCCATTGGTGTTCACCCGTCTAGCCATTCTTATGTATTCAGGCTGCACCACGAGTTCTCTCACAGGTAGAACTGTAGTGCTGCAGGTCTGCATTCACCACCTTGTGGTCTGTGCATGGCCCTGTTGTCTCTCAACTGTGATGATGTGGTACAAATGTATCTCTGCATCTCTCACTTGAACACCAGAAATGTAGGTTCCGGTATACTCCATCACCATATTGTGAACAGCAGGAAATCCAGTCCTTACTCCTACTTTTGGTCATTGGATGGTCCCTGATAAAAGCAGAAATGGCCACGGAGTGGCATTTACTGGCAGACCCTGGGTAGGAAAAGAAAGTGTGTTGGCATCCGTCCCCCTCCTCCCAATATGCACTGCTGCACACTGACTATCGGCAAAATAGCATTTTTGGAATGTCACTTGCCACTTCTAACACTTGTTTTCACAGATACGTCGTCATTTAATGTTCTGTTTTCATTGATTTTATTGCTTTCCACAAAACATTACCTACTCGTAATGCCCTTTTTCCAGATCATGTATGAATGCTTTTCCATGGACATGCCTACTACAGAAATGTGACGCTCAATTGAACATTAAAGGAGTTTGTTTTTTCAGCAATCTTTGTGTGCTGCAACTTACACAATTTTTACAATAGTGTATTACCCCAGTGCTGCACCGAATATTACCACCGTCTTCAGATCTACAAGCTCTTTTTTTGGAGAGTCCAGTAAAATGTGGCCCTTCTGTAGAGATGATTGCACAAACCCCTTAAAGCTATGCATTGAATCCAAGGTTAGTTGGACTTGCGGGTAATAGATGAACTCTCATTTCCTAAAGTCTACAGGAAAAGTGTGAGTTCATCAGCTGAATAACTACTGCGGCATGTCCAGTATACAAATAGTGTAGGGCAATGCGATCTTCTGCATCGTTAATGATGTCTCTCCTTTCTGAGTTTTTGCTCATCATATGGTTGGATCAGGAGGTTATTGTGTGATTATTTGCCTTAGGGGACACTTCAGAGTGGCCTTGGAGTAGGTACTGTATGGGCACTGACTGCCCTACATGAAATTACCACATAGGCTATTGTTGGATGTAGCTCAAGATAGGTTTCCCCAGAAGTGTGACATAGTTCAGATATTTAAAATGAAAGATGACATTGCTCATGAGGGAAACTCCCCACTAGTATTTGACATTCTATTCAGTAGGTTAAGCCACAGACATTTTACAGTGTCAGAGAAGTACTATTGCTTAGTCTACAGACAACTAACACATACAGACTGCGGACAGCTTACACCAGTCTTTCAGTCTTGAGACTCAGACAGGAGTAGTGACGGTCACTCAAACATGAGCTAGAAAAAAGATATGTATGTATATCCTTGTATGCGTTCTAGCAATGTTCACAGTATGTGAAAAATGACTACTGTAATGTCAGGGCCTGCATCATTCTAGTGTTGGGCATCATCACTTCTTTGCTGCTCAGATTGTGCCAAGAATGACCATTATATCAAGGCCAGAATTTAACCATTTATCGAAACCATCATAACTAAGAATGACAACAATATTCCACGAATTGGCAATGTTATGCTGGGGTGATCAAACCTCTATCAAGTCATTAATGCTCTACATATAGTTTGTGGATGAGCATCATTACATCATGGATAAGGTCTGTCTGTCTCTCTCTGTGTGTGTGTGTGTGTACTCAATCAGCCGTGCTATATATATGCACCTTAAGAAAGCCCGTCTCTCACACACTGTGTGTTTGACGGCACGTGGCTGGTAATACAGGAAGTGGCTGTGCTGCTTCAACGCTATAATTGCGATAATCACAGGCTCCGCACTCTCAAGACCTGTAAGAGTTGATACCAGGTCCGCCTTTGATTGTGGTAATAAGCTGCAGTTATGCAAGACACAGCTTGGTGCATTCCTTCTTGCACAAAGTGCTAGTGCATCAGCAATCCACAGAGTACAAACTCTGCATCTGTGAAGTGCTGAACGTGAGCTGAGCTTGGCTACCCTGGGGCAGTCAGCACATCGGACCTGCAGAGATTTTTGCTCCCATAACTTCAATGCTCTATGAATTGGTTAGCTGCGCTACACAACTTCTAACATTCGGGGTGACATGGAATAAGATCCGGGCCCTGTCTTTTGCTCAGAAGTTTGCGGCCAGTGTGAATGACGTCAGGACCGCGTAGATTTGATTCCACCTCATCCCTTTTGCCCACCACCAAGCACTCCATGCCCCTTTAACTCTTGAATGTTCCTGCTTTCTCTTTGTCACAGTTCTTCTGTCTCTCTCTTTATCCTTCTTTCCCCATTGTGTGGTCTCACTGATGCTACTGGGCAAGGTTTGACAAAGAAAAAGAAGTACAGATCTCCAAAAATGAGTGCCAGTGTCCCTCCCCTGCAAACTCCGGCTCAAATTAAGCACTGATGACACCCACCTGGGCGAGATGCCCCTGGATTCTCAATTCCGCTTTCTAGTACTTCTCTCTCAATGCCTTCAAAATGCTGATCGCTGCAAAAGATTATAAAAGACTTTGGAAGGAAATGGCAGCATATCAGCTTTCCGCTGCTCCTTGATTTGTTCATACGCTTACTGACAGTTCAATCTGCGTAATTGATTATACACTTTGTACATTACCATCCATGTTTAAAACAAGACTTTGAAGCCATTTCGGTGTTGGCAACCTGGATGCCAGACGAAATTATTTAAAATAATGCAAATGTTCCTGGAGAGTGCCACGCCATTATCTCAAGTACCTAAAATGCACATATGCAGTGTGCTATAAAACGCCGAGATGTGTTCCAGTTTTAAACCGCCAATATGCTCTACTCTGACTAATGGAAAGGCGCCATAGCAACATTCTGATTAACTTGCAGCAATAAAACTGGCACATTAGGTATTTTTAATGGCATGTAATTTTTTTGTATTTGAGAGTCAGAAATTACTTTCTCTATAAATAGGATGCTTTGTCTATTCAAAATGTGGCTCCTGAACATGTGCTCTGTGGTTAAAACAAATATCCAACCTCCTGCTGTGGATTCCTGAAAGAATACCAGCAACTAGGAAATGAAAGCTTTGCCTGAAACACTGTAAATTCGAATGCAAACATTGAAACAACTTTCGACATCCTGCTCATTATGCATGAGGAACCAAATGAAATCCTATCTACAAACAGGGCTAAATTGACTACGGGCCTCAGAATGCCATGCTCGCATTGACGATCAGACGGCCGCACTCTAGCCGGTCCGACTGCCAATTTCAACTCTGGTGGACAGACCTTCCAGGCAACCGCTGTCCCCAATGGGAACATGGTTCCCAATTGCATGATGGCGGTCAAAGTTGTACTCAGCCAGGGTGGAGCTGAACTCAGCACAACCTGGCTGATTACAACTCCCCTCACCGCCAACCTTTCCATTGCGGTTTCAGAGACATGGAAAGGCTGCCGTTAAGGGCTTGCTGGGGGCCACAGGGTGGCCCCTGCACTGCACATGCCCATGACTGGGTAGTTCTGGGGCCTCACTGCTCAGCACTATTGGAATGCTAACTGTCTGGTTTGCAGGTCCAGAACTACTCACTCAGGCAACAGGGCAGCAGAGTAGCAGTCCTTCTTTAAGAGGAGCAGCACAGCAGTCCGTCTGAGTTTTCCACACTTCAGAGACGTCTCGAAGAGTTGCTCTGATGATCTATTATTTATACCTGGTGCCTACTTTGAAGTAGGAGAAAGCTTCTAGAGTCCTACCCATACAGAGGTGCCTGAAAATTCTTGCCTCCCTGCCCTGGCCCCAGTTTGTCTGGGGGCACCAAAGAATAGTGCCAACCCCTTTGTGAGTATGCAGAGATAGAGCCTTCGTGACGTGCAGGTGCCCCCCTCATCAATTCAAAAATTTTCCATCCTGCCTACAACTATTCTGTCTTTATCTCACTGTGTGGGAGCAATACACAATATCAACTGGCAGCTAGACCTATTCATTTGACCCAAGATACAGGCTGCAGGAACTGAATGGTTAAGTCAAGAATAAAACTTTCTAGAAGTGAAATTTCACAGAATTGTGACTTAAAATCTGACTACCATTTTATAGTTTTAAATTACAATTCTTAAGACACTAAACTCAACATTTCAACCTGCTCCCAATTTAAATTTATCACATTAAATGTAATACGGTAACCCAATGTTATCCTATTGGATAGTTAGGCCTTGCAGTAACTTGTAGGCCATGGTTACACAGAGTACCACTTTACTAGGGGCTTGCAAGTAAATTAAATGTGCCAAATGGGTGAAGGCCAATGTTGCCATGTTTTAGGGAGACAGAACAAGCTTTTTTCACTTTTGTACTGGTTAGAGATTGTAAAGTCCTAAAGCCAGCAAAAACAGGAGGATTGGAGGTTAAAAGTTGGGGGAAGACCACATCAGGGATGTCAGGTCCAACAAAAGGATATAGTGAATGCACTTGAATAACGTGCCCTATAATGCAATATATCTACAGTTCAGAGGAAAGCACCTGAATCCATAGTAGCATTCTTCAAGTGGCACAAATATTGATGGAAAAGAGAGGCAGGGTCCACTGTTTGACCCTCTTATTCTTAATCTTTTAATAGGGAGACACCAGAATTTTTTTTTTTGGCTCCCTTACGTATATTTTCAATACAACTCTGAGAAAGGGAGACCATGCATGTCAACATATGGGACATAACCTCACCCAAATTAGGGAACCGAAAACTAGGACACAGTACAGCCAGATACTGGTAGTACCCTTAATGCTTGATGTGGAACCCTCTGATGAAGCTTCACACAGTAGGTAGGTCAGAGTTCATGATCCACCATGAGTACATCATTATAAATTATTCTATATCTGTGTTTGCTCCTTCCAGGATTTTTGTATATCTTATATGTTTATATATATTAACGCAGCACATAAAACAGTCCTTTTCATAATAATAATTCATGATGTGAAAAAAAGTGAAAGCTCACAAAATAGGCAAGCAGAGTTTACTTTTAGTTTTAAGTATAAAAAAAGCCAATATTAGAAATGGAAGAGACAGGCTCGTAAAACTATAAAACCTCTCTGACTAGTGGCTCTGTGACGTGTATAATACATTCGACCAATTTTGGCATTTTAGCCAGCAACACTTTACATGGTGAGTGTTAGAAATGGGGTTTCTGGTTGGCTACGGTATGCACCTCAGCCAGGCAGTACTTACCCACTCTAGTCAGGGCAAGGGAGTTACACATCCAAGATAACCCCTGCTCACCCCCTTGGTAGCTTGGCACGAGCAGTCAGGCTTAACCCGGAGGCAATGTGTAAAGCGTTTGCACAACACACACAACACATGTGACGCAATATCCCCACCACAAAGGAAACACAACACCAGATTATATGAAAATATACTGTATTGTACACAACGTAATTATTACACCAACATCACTTAACAGTACTATCCTGCTACCTTAGCAGTTGTCAGAACGTTACACATTAGTTACTCTGCAAACTAGCAGTAGTCACACATAACACACAGGTTACTCAGTATTCTGCAACATAAACAGTAGTCAGGAAACACGTTATCACATTAGAACACTTGTCATAAGAATATCATAAAACGCCCATAGTAGGAACATTAGAAAATCTATGGCAAGTTAGGGGAACATATTAGCAAGTCATGCCCATAAAAGGAACATTTGCACATACATGTAAAAGCATCCTAGAACAGGTAGGCAATATATCATAATTAGCAAAGTCTGTAGAAAGAGCTTTGATTATAATTCTATTGGTCCGTTTAAAAGTACCTGGTAGAGGATAGAGGCACCTCCAGTGCCTGAGGAACAGAAACAAGGGGGGCCCGGCGCTCCCTGCGCCAAACGGGGGCCTCGTGATCCTGTATAGGGAGAGGGGCAGCACGCACCCTCCCCGATCCTTATTGGGTCCCTCCTGGGGATTCGTGACCTTTAGGGCCCCCCCTCGGGCCTCAACTGGCCCTCTCCAAAAGGGGGGAGCTCAAAGCGCCAAAGATTAGGACCGGAGGGGCGTTCGAGCCCCTAGCGCAGTGACCGGGGGAAGGGGGACCCCCTTCCTCCCCCGCTTCCTGCTTGCAGGGAGGCAGCCGCCCTTGTCCTCGGTGCAGCTGTCACCAAAGTAGTGAGGAAAGCAGGGCCTCCGTTGAGGCACTGCACCCGCTTCCGAAAGCGGCCGCACCCGGTTCGGTGCACGAGCCGCTGTTCTGCCTTCCCTCGTCCTCAGGGGAGGCAGCGCAGAAAGTTGAGGACCAGGTGTGCTCCGGGGGCGCTCCGAAAAGTGCGCGTCACCCGGGGGCACAATAGGAGCGTTCTAGCTCCTTCCTTCACTTCAGGAAGTGCCCCGGGGGCAATAGAGTCAGCGCGATCTTCGCGCTCGAAACCAAATGCTCTGGCCGGGCTGCGGTGGTGATCCCAACAAAGAAGAGGTGCAGTGGAGAGCGGAGGGCACATTGAGGCTCCCGGGCTGCGGTGGTGTTCTTGGGGTTCAGGAATAGAGCGCTTCCCAAAGCGCTAGAGCCACCTAAAGCTCGGGCTGCGGCAGTGATCTTTCCCAGCTATTTTGAGAGAGAGCGCTTTTGCTAAGCGCTTCAGCAAAGCTGTGGGGATCGTGGCAGGGGCCAGGGGCCACAGCACCCTGCCCCTGGGAACAAATAAGCAAGGAAGAGGTACAGGGCTGGTAGGCCCAGCTACAGGCCAGCACAAGGGGTGCAGATGGTGGCAGTTCCTCCTAGTGACCAGGCAGGTCACAGGTCAGCACAGCAGCAGCAGTCTAAGGCGGTTTCCTGGTGAGTCCATTCATCAGCGTTCTGTGTCCAGTTTCAAGTTCCAAGAATGTTCAAATTGTGGGGAAAATTCCCCTGTACTTATAGTCAGTTCTTACAGTATTTTACAATGGTAGGGAGAGGAGGTTCCAGCCAGTTACAACTGGTTCTGGGAGTGCCCCCTCTCTCCTTTCAGCACAGGCTCCAAACATCAGTGGGGGGTTAACGACCGTATTGTGTGAGGCCAGGGCACAGTCTTTACAAATGCAGGTGTGCCTCACCTCTCCCTTCTCTCAGCCCAGGAAGACTATTCAGTATGCAGATGCACCTCTCTGACACCTCCACCCTGCCTGTGTACAGGCTGTCTGAGAAGTATGCACAAAGCCCCAACTGTCACTCTGCCCAGACGTGGATTGGAGTCAAGCTGCAAAACACCTGAGTCATAAGCACAGATAAATGCGCACTTTCTAGAAGTGGCATTTCTGTGATAGTAATAAAAAATACACCCACACCAGTAAGCAGTATTTATTATCACCATCACAACCATACCAAACACGCCTACGCTATCCCTCATAAATCAGACAATACCCCTTACACATAAGGCAGGGCATTTCTAATGCAATCCTATGAGAAGGCAGCACTCACAGCAGTGAGACACCAGTTAGGCTGTTTGTCACTACCAGGACAGGCCATGCAATATGGCACATGTCCTGCCTTTCTACATACATGGCACCCTACCCATAGGGCTAGCTAGTGCGTACCTTAGGGGTGACTTACATGTAGTAAATGGGGAGTTCTGGGCCAGGCAAGTAAGTTTAGATGCCAGGTCCCTGTGGCAGAAAACTGCGCACACAGGCCCTGCGCTATCAGGCCTGAGACAGGTTTGAAAGTCTACTTCAGTGGGTGGCGCAAGCAGCGCTGCAGGCCCACTAGTAGTATTTAATTTACAGGCCCTGGGTATGGAGATACCACTGTACAAGGGACTTATAGGTAAATTAAATATGCCAATTAGGTATAAGCCAATCATACCAACTTTAGATGGGAGAGCACCTGCACTTTAGCACTGGTCAGCAGTGATAAAGTGCTCAGAGTCCTAGAGCCAACAGCGAGAGGTCAGAAAAACCAGGAGGAAGGAGGCAAAAAGACAGGGGATGACCCTGCATAAGGCAAAAAGTCCAACAGTGAGGTTTTGAGCCTATGAGGAGACTCTTAAATGCAATACTACACACCTTACACTGCGACATGCTGTTGGTTGAAAAGCCAGGAATGGCTGATGGTATACTATGTAGTAGTGCCAGTTGGCAGACTTATCAAAGGAAATATAAAATTTAGTTCCTGACTTTCTGCCTTATTTTGCTGCTTGAAGACAATCATGGGTTAATCAGCCCAGTGGATAATAAGCCAGAAGCAATCTTTCAAATTCAAATTCACCCATCTCGATAATGGGTTAACATTAAAACACATGGAAAACCAGAATGACAAATAATACATTATTTTCTAGAATCATGCGAGCAGCAGAAGTTAGACAGGTCTCAAGAAACACTAAAAAAGTAAAAACAATGTGCTGGATCTTCTAGTCCCGAGCACGTCCTCATCCTAGAGGTTGGTGTGATTTAGGTGAAATGCTTAATGGTCTACTGTGATGCACCCTGCCTTTAACATATTCAGCACTTGCTGCAGGTGCTTTCCCCATATCCTTGACGTTTTATATGATGTACACAAAATCAAGCCGCACCATTTATTTATAGCAGTATCATACGCATACCCAAAACACAGTGCACATAGTTCAGAATTAAGTCATCTCATGCATACACACTACACAATTCCACCTCATGCACATGTAGAATTATAATTCACATACATATTTTCACACAGAACAGGCAAATATGCATGTCACATTAATAAACATAATCTGAAGTGTTATGAACATAAATCAAAGTCAATCACATGCATATCTAAGTTTGCATGAAAGGTTTGGTGCACTCCATGACCCATGTCACCTTAAGGATAGGGTCCTCAGTGTTAAAGACAGCTTGATGACCAGTCACGAAACAGAAGAGCAATGTTAGCGCAAGTCGTGGAATGAGGTAGGGTCAGGGAGGCTTGTACAATGCAAAGATACATTCCTTAATCTGTACAGAGATAGCAGGATAGCCAAATTGATGTGGGTAAAATGGGAATGTGTTACAGAGATGGATACTTGAAAGACCAGTGGGTCTCACAATTATTTAGTTTGAAACCTGAGAATGTATAAAATGTTGAAGCATAATAACCTTAGAGATCTAGATGGAACATGATTATCAATTTTATTTTTTATACTTTCTATACATTTTGGGCCATCTTCCAGAATACTTTAAGGTTGAGATGCATGGGCTGGAGCTATGATACGTTATACAGTAACCTGTGAAGGATAACCAGAACGGGTCCGATGCAGCAATGTGGTTTACATTCTAATATGGTTGATTCCTTTTTTTTTTCTTTTTTTTTTATTAATGGACATTTCTTCAAGAGAAAAGATTGAGTGACTTTTAAAACCCATTTTCATGCTGAATTCTGTAGAGGAATATCCCACTGATGAGGGCAATACTATAACTAGTGGAATTGAAAGAAGTGATGATTTGATGAAATTATAACCTAGATTGGTAGGGTTTGAACACTTTAGAGACTTAAGCCTCATTGGGCAATACCCATATTACAGACAATGTAAACCAGAAATGGGGTTGGGATAAGCAAGATGCTTAATAAAAATGGAAGGGAGAGAAGTGTCCTGTAACAAGTAGTTGAGTCTGGCTATGTTTACTGAGCTCTTTCTGTTAGAGCAGGCCCAAAGATGGTTTAAATGTTATTTCAGGTCTGGTGTTGCTCAGTGACGATAAAACAAGGGCCTGAAAATTGTTCAGAATAAGTACCAGTGGTGGAGCAACTTAGAAATTACATGCATCAGTTTTTTGTTCCCTCATTGTGACACCTTAAATGAGATGGGTATCGCAAAGCATGGGTATCACCCCTGACTGAGCCAAAGGTTCAGTAGAGCGGAAACCAGCCTGAGGTTGTTTGTGGTCCTTTTTACAGAGTATACGAGGTAGGTGGGCTACATAGGTCCTAGTGAAGAGCATGATAAAGTCCTATTTGTGCAGCCTTGCTCCATATAAAAGGAAGGCAGTAGGATAGACCCCGCCGTAATTTGCAGTGGCTAAAAATGTTGACAACATTCAAATCAAGCACTGCTTGTTTTGATGACTCCTTCACAAAGTCCTTAGGTCTGTTTCATTTAGAGTGACATATCTCTATACTGTGATGCTTTATTGGGTATAGTTGGGGAGGTACTATGATTTTAGGGGTCGTGACTCAGTGGGGATCAAATGTGATTTCAGAATGTCAAAGTGTGTGTGTGTATGTGTGTGTGTGTATATATATATATATATATATATATATATACATACATATATATAGTAAACACACTTTTCCTTTTCCAAGCTGACTAGATGATAATTGATTGTGAATCATTATTTTTGCCAGTTAAAGTTGTCTACTAGCCCACACCACCTCCCCTGAGTAGGCCTTGGACTAGCCTTAGAAAGTCAAGTGCTATAAAGAGTTGCTTGGTTGCCAATATTGAGAATCTTTGGGCCAATTAACCCATTGTGCGTGCAAGATGGCTCCAAGCCATCCTGGCACACGAGGCAGGAAATCCCTCTACTTCAGTCACCAGAGGGATTTCAAGAAACTGAAAATAGCCTTGGGAGCTGGGGAAGAGTTTCCCCAGCTCCTGAGGCTATTTTTTTTTTTTATTGAAATGACAATTGGCCCGCATGGCTTGCTGACATAATTTCAATGAAAATGAAAGTGAAATGAGCTCAATTTACTTTGACTGCATTGGTGCTCTGGGGCCTATCTCAGCCCCCCGAGCACCGTTTCAGTTGGGAGAGATATCATTGCAAAGGGGAAAACCTCTCTTTGGTAAAGTTGGATATAACATTACTATTTTAGAATTGCCATTTTTAGAGACTGGGATTTCTTCTGCTCTTACAGCTCTGTGTGCCTGCAGCCTGTCTCCAATACACATATGGGGTGGATGACAGCTACACTTTGTGCATTCCATCTAGGCAGCCATAAACACAGAAAGGGTAGATGTGTGAGTGCTCACCTTCATTCTAATATCTCTTCCTGGGCAGGAAAGGCAGGCGGGGATGCCACTTACACCTGAATAGGTAGAACTGACCCAAAACAAAGGACTGATTATTCCACACTGATCGTCTTGAGCCAGGGCTAGGAAGAAATCACTTCTCTGCACTTCAAAGACCCTTCTTTGAAGTCACCCCCACTTCAAAGGCATATTTGGGCATAAAAACTGGGTCTCCAACCCCACCAAATCAGACACTTCTAGACCCGCAAGTTAACTTTGCCAGAAGAACTGCTGTGCTGCATCAAACCCTGGCACCCTACTGGACTGGTGATCTGGAAGGACTGCTTTTCTGCTGTACTGCCCTGCTGATCTCTGGCCTGGCAGGATAGGTGGACCCTGCTTTGCACCCCATAGTGATCTCTAAGGGCTTGCTGGCTTGCCTCCAGGAATATCAAAGTCTCTACCCCTGTGCCTGGTTCATTGGAAGTAAATCCAGATACTTGCACCATTGAAATTGATGCATCTCCTGCCTGCTGGAAGTGACAACCGATGCATCGACTCTTCTGCTGGAATTAAACCTGTGCATCACACTTGGGGCCCAAAGAGCATCTTTGGGACCGCGACATTGACCGACACATCCTCTGCCTTCTGAAAGAAGCACCCGGTGCATCGGTGTCAATGCACCACTGAACGCATCATATCGTTACCATCGCTGAAGGAAGATTGGCACATCCCTGTGACAGCGTGGTGAAACCCGGTGCATCAGCTTCAGAATCAATGCATCACAGCTTAAACGCTTATCTTCAGACACCAACGCATCACAATCAACGCGTGCGAAAAATCAACAACCCTCAGGAGTGACAGCAACACATCCACTGACTCATCAACCACGCATCTCATGTTTGAGTCCAGTATCAAGGCCCTCTGTTCACCAGGCCTGCGTGGCTCCTGTACCCAGCTCGTGGTCCATTGGGGTTGGCTTGAACTGCTGACTTTGCCCCAGTCCAGAGCAAACTCAAGTAACCCCTAACACGCTATTTGCTTCCAAGAACTAGAATGATTATTCTTTAAAAATTCATACCTCTACTTTTACCTAGTGGATTTTTGTTGTTTTTGGTTTGGTCTTGCTATATTTAAAAAAAAAAATATTGTCTATTTTTCTAAACTTGTGTGGTGTCTTTATCTTTAAGTGTATATCTGACTTACCCTGACAAGAGTGGTGGGCCCTACATGGACTAGGCACACACCCCTGCCACCTGAGATCCCATTTCTAGCACTAGTTAACTCCAATCAAAAGTCAGACTCTATTAAAGTTTAATAAAGCCTTCCTATGTAAACTTATGGGGCAAGCAGCACTACAATGGGGAATAAACAACGTTGGCTGTTTTTCCCCCACACAGGCATATAAAAAAATTACATTGTCCTTACTCTCTATAACGAGGCACCCTACCCTTAGGACATCTAGGCCAGACCTTAGGGGTGATGTATATGTAATGAAAAGGTAGTCTGGGACGTTTCATTCCAAAGTCGAATTTGGGCATACGCTTATTTTAAAACCAGCCGGCAAATCAGGTCTGACTTTAAAATGACACCAGACACGACAGCAATGCACACTTAAGTGCATCAAGTCCAATGGGGTCTCTAAACCTAAAAGCCCTACCATATGATAGGAACTTACAGTTAGGTTGTCTTGGCCAGTTATAACTATTCCAATAACAATATACCTTTTAAGGACAGGGCACTGACCCTGGGTCTGGTTAGCAAACAAAAGTTATCATAGTAAAGAAAACTAAAACATTGTGACTTCTCTTTTAACACCTCGTTTGTCCCCATTTCTGGTGACCTGGAAGTCCCCAAGAGGTGGATAAATTGAGTTATTAGACCCATCTCGATTATGATAGGCGACATCTGCTCCTGAAAGCAGCTGAGAAAGCTGAAATACAGGGCATAAAAGAATGAACCACGCTTAAATTATTCATCCAAACCCCACAATCGAGAATATTTCTGCCTTTCGCCCCCACCTTTACCACAGCCCCCAGTATCTGTAACTCTGCGGGAAGAGGTAATACTGGGCAGAAATCTACTCAACTTCAAAAAAATATATATATATTCCTCAGAATGGCCATCCAACATGGAGCACGAATAACCCCTATTCATAGACATATTTTCGCATTAACACGTATGTTATATACAGATAGGCAAACAAATTCGGACCACTGCTTATACCATACTGATGGTGATTTAATTTTGAAATAGTGTTTTGCAGGTGACGCAAGATTTTAGGAAGATAAGAGGTTTTCATGTATTCATTTTTCAGCTTTAGCTCAAACGGTTCCTAAAATAAAGCTATTTACATTAAACCAAGCATCGTGCGTTCTTCCTCGTATGTACATACACGGGTATTTGCATATTTATTAACAAAGAATCAGATTTGCGATGATTAATATAGCTTGCTGTGATTAAAAACAAATTATACATTTTTTTATTTCTATTTTTCCACCGCTGAATTTACACTTTTTATCCCTGTTGAGCCATATATGAAAAGCAATAGTTTATAAAACACATCTGGGGTCCATTAATGACATTAATGTGCAGTTTATTTTGAATACCTTTTCAAGAAACAGCTACTTTCATGAGGATCAATCGTCTATTTCACGGAAGCGATTTCGGTAAACATCAGTCAATAATGTGAAGGTTTTTTTTACCAGTAGATTTTAGAATAACACTTGTTGAACTCCATTGTGAGATGCATTAATTGAAACCAGACAATTGTTTACTACCCCCATCAGATTGTATTTCTACAACTCAAACTCCTTTGGCTTAACAGATCTTTCAGATTAATAGGCAGTAAGAAGCCCTAAAGGGAACCTGCATGTCAAAAGAGGCAATGGTAGTTGAAGTGTCTTATTTATATGCCCACTGGCACTGCCGAGTCACTTCCTAAATGTCCACATGAAATACAAACTGTATAGGAGAGTCTGAGTTAGATAGGAATCTGAAAATGCCATTATCTGAGGGTTACATATATGGGGTGGTAAGCAGCACTTTTCTGGTAACTGGCTCGGCGGCTCAGTGAATTAATGCGGACAGGTACATTCCGTCTTTCATTCTTCTGAGGTCGATAAAATAAATACCGGTCGGTAACAATAGATATCAGTTACTACAGCACACAAAGGCCCAGCATTTGGGTGAAGGTGCACTTCAGAAATATAACGATTCATTCCACAACAAACTACAAGTTCCCCTACCCAGTTAAATATATCATGAGTTCAATTATTGCAAGCCAATTTTACTCTTTAAAGATCTAATAAGAGTTATGATTTAACAAAGCGGAAGAGTTCTTAAGTTGTAGTTTCATAGCTCAGTGTTTAATTAGTGTAATTCATATCCACTTCTTGGAAAATTGGTCAGTCATATTTGAGCTACAGCACATCCCACAAGACGCATCCGACGTCAAACTCTTTGGCAATAGCAAGCTTATTACTTCCACTGACTAACAGAAAGTGTAGGCATACGTCTCCGATTTCTGCTATTCAGTCACAAGGCGTTTTATTCGCATTATGGCGTATTTAACATAACTTTAGCGACTGAGATATAGTAAAAAATGTAAAGTACTGGACAAGGACACCGACACTGATGTAGCAGAGTTAAAATGTGGAAATATCATGGCACAGGACACTAGATAATCATATCTAAATTAATCAATCAATTAAAACTCAATAGCTATTCGACTTTATTCACTTCCTCTCTGTCAAAGTTTCATTCCATCTATTTCCATGTAGCCGACCAAACTGATTTTTGGATACAACTGATAATGTGTTTTTCTCTTTTGGTAAAACAAACTAGCCTGAAATGCTAATTAAGAGGCTTCGTAAATTGTTCTCAAAACTCTTAGGAGAAGATATCTTTTCGAGTTTTACATGAGGGAGACCAAAAAGTATTGTATAAATTTAATCATAGCTGTAAGAGCTAAGGGACAAGATTTCTATTGGAAACCATGTGATTGCATCTGCTCATTGACAGATAAATCTAGACGTCTGGGATCTTTTGATTAAAGAGCTAATAAAACTCCCTGCATAACATCTGGAGAAGAAATGAAGTATTCTCTTAAGCAAACTCTGATAAACACTTTTTTTGCTACACAAAAGTTGTAGTACTCTTGTAAAAAGTTTGACTTTAAAGATGAGCATGTATACGTAGCACATTAATAGAAAATATTGCTTACAGCCATATTGTTGCCGTGGAACTTGGCCCTTTCTGCAGGGTCACCCCAGTTCTGCCTTTAATGTTCACCTTTTTGCTTCATTTGTTTCTATGACCTTTAGGACTCTGTGCACTTTTCCACTGCTAAAGTTGTTCTTGCTCCTTAAAACATGGTACAATTGGTTTATACCCAATTGTCATTTACTTCACTTACAAATCATTAGTAAAGTGGCATTACATAGGTCCAGGGTCTTTAAATTAAATGCTACTTGTGAGCCTGCAGCGCTGATTGTGCCACCCACTTACGTAGCACTGTACACATGTCTCAGGCCTGCGATTATAGAGCTTGTGCACGCAGTTTAACCTGCCATTTCCACCTGCCAAAATAAAACTTTTCTAAGCCCAAACCTTCCTTTTTAATACAAATATTTCACCCCTAGGGTAGACCCTGGACAGCCCAGAGGGCATGGTACGATGTATTTAAAAGGTTGGACATTTACCTTTACGTTTTACATGTCCTCGTAGTGAAAACGATCTGAAGTCTGTTTTCACTACTGCAAGGCATATCTCTCTCAAAGTGTAACAATTGAGTTGCCTTACTACTTTTTATAGGTGTAATTTCCAAATGGGAAGAGATAGCCCCTTAATTTTTGCTATCTCTGGAATCCTCATTTAAAACCATAACTTATGGTGAAGTTAGATTTTAAATTACAATTCTGAAAATGCCAAATTTAGAAAGTCAGCATTTTCTTGCCTTAGCCACTTGGTGCAGTCTGTCTCTGGTCACATGACTGGGTATAGTTGGCAGTTTGATGTTGTATATTCCCTCTAGAAAGCCACACACAATGGCAGCTTAGGTGTGACTGGATGGGCCATCACTGGCAGGATGGGAGGAAGGAGCTGGGCCCAGCCTCACTTAAACCCTTTTAGGCTGTGTCCTGTCTCCACACTATGGAATACACAGCCCCTTGTAGTTAGTCTGGTTCCCAGGCCAGGAAAGCAGGACATCTGTGGACTTCAAAAGCATGCCTCTAGATGTTTCTCCCCACTTCAAAGGCACAACTGTGTATAAGGGTAGGACCTCAGACACCACCACTTCAGTACACTTAAGTGGATACTCTGCCAGGAAGGACTACTGTACTACTACAAGGATTGACACACTGCTGGACTGTTGCTCATTAGGAACTGCTGCCCTGTAGTGCTGACCTGCAGCCCTCTGGCCTGTGATAGATGAACTGGAACTGCAACTTCATCTTGAACTCAGGACCCCAGAGTGACTCCAATGGCTAGTCAGCTGGCGTCCTGATCTGAACCCTAGGGATATAAAAGGCTGCCTAACCAGCTCCTGGACCAAGATACAGTGAGCTTCTGACCCTCAGGTCCTGGTCCCTTGCTGTGGTTCACAGGCCCTTGGAATCAAGCTTCTGGGCTCTTTGCAATCGCCAACGGTATGTCTGAACTTTTGACTTTGACCCAGTCAAGTGTAACAAGACAGCCGTGGTTGGTGCTTTCTGGTTGTAAGTGATATACTACAGTTTGTTCTTCAAAAAAATCATAATTACACCTCTACTGATTTGATGTTTGTTATTGTGCATCTTTTTTATTTATTAAACTCTGCTCTATCTTTATTACCTGGTGGGGCAGGCTTTTTACGTGTTGTTTTCATGGTTTTACTGCTTTAAGTGTTGCACAAATACTTTACATAGTAGCTCTTACAGTAAGCCTGACTGTTCTGTGCCAAGCTAACAAGGGGTCGAATGCAGGTTAATTTGGGGTTTGCTTGAGCCTTACCCTGACTAAGATTGTGCTTTCTGCTTTACCCAGGCACACACCCATGTCAACCAGTAACTCAGTTTCTAATAGTTGCCTTGTGCAACGATTCCACAACAAACTACAAGTTCTTCTACCCAGATGAATATACCATGAGCTCAATTGTTGCATGTCAACTTTACTCTTCAAAGCTCTAATAAGAGTCATGATTTAACAAAGCGAAATAGTGATTTAGATCTTGGGATGTAATGTCACATTTTCAGCTCTAAATTTAGTAAATGGGAAGTCACACCCTGTAGCACAGGAACACCTACTAACACGTTACATCCCTTGCACTTCTTTACTCAATTGTTTGTGAATGACTGTGCTATGTTATTGCTATAATAGTCTACCTTCCTTGAAGTGAAATATATACCACTGGTCAATACTATGCCACCTTGAAGCTATTTTTATGGCAGAGCTTCAGAGAGGTCAATGCGTGCTGTTCAGCTTAGGATTTGTACTAGAAGTGCTCCCTTTCAGTATACATTCCTGTGTCTAGACATAAAAAGAAGGCTCCCATGCCCAGGATGCATGCTGTGCATTTCAGCTCACACTCAATGTGTGGGTTTTATAAGAAGTATCTCTGTGTTAGCCCCTACTTAAAGGAGGGATTTGGTTTTGGCACAATGCCCTACCTGGCTTTCTTTGTAGATTGTGAATTGCATCGAAACGTATATGCTTGGGCTGATCTGCCGAAGTAACACTCCAGTAAAGCCGCCTTGACACGCAGTGACACAAATAAGTGCAAAGGAGTATCTGACCAGAAAATAGGGTACCCTTGGAGCCTAAAATACAGTTTGCACTGGGAAGTAAATAGCAATACATCACTTGCATCATTTTAATGAACTTTCTTTCAGTAAAAACTTTAGTAAATGTGGGTCTAGGTTTTGCAGGCAACCTGCACAGAAATACCCACTTTTACTGGAAAAAGAAATGTATTCAACTAAAACAATTTTCACCCAATTCACAAATGTTGCACTTTTCCAAAAGCACAGTTTGCCACTTTCACAAGTGAACTTAAAATGTTGCACATACTCTAAACAAGGTGTTATAAGTGGCATATCTATCAGTGGTGCAGCCTTTGCAAAGGCACCAGGCCCAAGGATGAGAGGGGCCACAGTGCAACATGCTCTAGCTATAGTGTAATTAAATGGCCCACTTTGTATGTTATGAGTGGCTCCCTAAGCCATGGATCTTGGTTTACACTTCTCTATAAGGGCACAGAATAGGCTCTTTGAAGTGAGGCAGTGTGGGAGAGGGATGAGGAGTGTGGGAAGGAGAAATACATGAGAAAGTCTTGGAAATTGGGCTACTGGTTATGGGTGGCAAAACCTTACTCAAGCAGAGCCACAATCTCCGTCAAGGAGAAACACAAGCAAACTCCATATTAGTGTGTGCTTAACCCTGTGGTAGCTTGCCACAAAAGCAGTCAGGCTTAACTTAGAGGCAATTTGTGAAGTATTTATGCAGTACTTAAACAGTAACAATGTGAAAACAACACAAGAAGAATCCCACACCAATTGAGAAAAAGATTGTAAAATGTAGTACATTATTTGACACCAAAACTTCAAAAATCCAATCAGTTGAACTAGAGCTATGCAATTTTAAAGATTTCAGGTAAGTAAAGCACCTAAAATCATAAGGTGCAGTTCATGGTTATTTGGTTGTGCAAGACCATGTGAAAGTCACAAGATTAGGCTGACCCGATGTGGCACAGGTTGGAGTCAGGGTCCAGGCTAGTCCTGCTGAAAGAGTTACCTTCCAAGTCTAGCAAGAAGAGTTCTGTTTGTGGTGGAAGAGGCCACAAGGAGTGGGGGCATTGTGGATGGTCATCAATGTAGCACAAAGAGCCAGCAAGGTGCCATGGACGGTCATCAGTGTAGCTCAAAGATCTTGTTGTGAAACTCAGACATCACTGCTGGAGCTTCGTGCTGGCAATAACCGTGAGCTTTTGATACTGTAGCACAAAATGCAGATCTCATGGTGCTGGGCATTGTTGGCAGTTGATGTGGTCTGAATAGTCTGGTTTTCCAGAAGTTCACATTGGTGGGCAGTGAAGGAGGCAAGATTTTGGCAGACATGGGACTACTCAAGAAGAGCCAAAAACCTCAGGATTTCTCCTCTAGTTTGGAAAGGCGCTTAACTGAGCCCATACCAAGTGTCCAGTAAATGAGGATCACCTCTTGAAGGTCAGGAACTCACTCAAGCAAAGACCAGCAGATTTAGTTGAAGGTCCAGGCAGCAGGTCAGCTGACCAGTTGTAGGAAGCATCTGGAGCTTGCTATGTCCCTGTAGCTCAAAACAGAAGGTCAGACTGCTGACTCTTGGAGTCACCTCAGCCTGGCATGAAGAGTGCAGATACAGTTTTCCTTCTCAGCAAGTATGGCTTCAGGCCACAGGCCAGCAGGGCAGAGTGCCAGCCACCTGGCCGCAAAGAATGGATGAAGAAAGAGTGAAAGAAGGTAGTGTAGCAAGAGAGATAATCCCTGATACAAGTAATTCAGTTTTATGTGCAAGGACACTGTGCGGCAGGAAACAATTTTTCTGCCCAGTATCTCCACAGATAAATCCAGTCATTACAAGTTAATACCCATCCTATGGGGAATGGCAATGATAATCCAGTTTTTCTGGCTCACATGCCACATAGAATTCTCATTTCCATATGACTATGCAGTCAGCAAATATGAGGGGAGGCAGTGTGGGTCAGGGGTGGTGAAAAGGGCAGGAGAATCTGTGGACTGGCAGGGACACTAATCTCTGCTTCCTTATGCTGTGGAATAGGGAAAAAAGGGAAGTGTGAGAAGTCCAGGTTGCATGTGGTTTTATCAGTAGTACTTTCTATCTGGTAATATTGGGACTGTTAATCCTACTCCTGGGAAATACACGTGTTGGAACACTGGCCAGCTATAATTGTGCAGAATGGTATCTCAAACAGGGATACAGCTCTGCCCTACTTACAATCACACCCATGATGGAAGAGGATTAGGGAAGGAGGAGGAGAAAGTGATTAAGACAAAATAGAGCAAAGAGGCATTGTGACAGGTAGGAGAAAGGAAAGACAGGTAGAATTATGTAATCAGAGACTGTTAAATACCAGTGTCGCTGCCACTGAGGCAAAATGTGCAGTTGCACCCGAAGCCAGGGTCTAGAGCGGTCCTCTCAAGTTTAACTATAGTTGTTTTTTTAATACCAACCCGTAAGGTTAGGAAGCTCATCTTTCATACCCATGCTACACCACTGGGTGCAACTAATAATGCATGTCACACCATGCCCACTACCTACATGCTTCACCAATCATGATATTGCAAGAATATTTCTTGGCAGCCACTTTTGAAACTGTTTTTTAGCAAATGTATGTGAAAACTAATTTGTAGTATTTTTCATTTGGTTCCACTTTTAAAAAAAAGAAATATCTCCGATGAGAAATTATCCCTAGTTCTCATGGTGTTAGATTGACAACCCTTTCCTTATTTAGCATGTTGAAACTGGAACAGGTGTGCGGCCTGGCAGGCAATAATGGCACACTGGGGTAACGACCACCAGCCGAAGTATGAAAACTGGCTTCAACGACTATGGAGCATACTCAGAATGGAGAAAATCACCACCTCCCTGGAGAAACGGGAATCACAATCTGAAAAGACTTGGGAGCTTTGTAATGATTTCTTATCCCTGGAACACAGACAACTTAAATGTCCCATGTTAGACTTTTCATCCTTGGCGTATTCTCCCTTAACTTTTTGCCTGTTTCCTAGGTTGCTGATGTGTGCTGGACTCTGATTTTGCTGTTTTTGTTACTCTGGGCATTTACCACTGCTACCCAGTGCTAAAGTGCAAGTGCTTCTATACAAAATGTGTATGTAATTGGCGTATCCATGATTGGCATATTTGATGTAATTGTAAGTCCCTAGTACAGTGCACTAGAGGTGCCCAGGGCCTGTAAATCAAATGCTACTAGTCGGCCTGCAGCACTAGTTGTGCCACCAATATAAGTAGCTCTGTAATCATGTCTCAGACCTGCCACTGCAGTGTCTGTGTGTGCAGTTTTTAACTGTAAATTTGACTTGTCAAGTGTGCCCACTTGCCAAGCCTAAACCTTCCCTTTTCTTACATGTAAGGCACCCCTAAGGTAGGCCCTAGGTGGCCCAGGGTAGGGTGCAATGTATGGTTAAGGTAGGACATATAGTAATGTGTTTTACATGTCCTGACAGTGAAATACTGCTAAATTCGTTTTTCACTGTTGCAAGGCATGTCCGTCTCATAGGTTAACATGGGGGCTACCTTTAAATATGATTAAAGTGTAGATTCCCTTTGGGAGCAGATAGACATGTGGAGTTTGGGGTCTCTGAGCTCACAATTTAAAAACACATCTTTTAGTAAAGTTCATTTTAAGATTGTATGTCTGAAAATTCCACTTCTAGAACGTGAGCATTTACTTGCTTAAACCATTTCTGTGACTCTGCCTGTTTGTGGATTCCCTGTCTGGGTTAGTTTGACAGTTGGGCTGGTTGCACCTCTCACTGAGCAGTGACACAAAGGGAGCTGGGGTGTAGTCTGCGAGAAGGACACCCAAAACTTCAGACTTTAAAACACTTCTGGAAACCAAGAGGAACCTCTGCCTGGAGAAGATCAGAGGAAGAAGAGGTGCCCTGCCTGTGACTCTGCTTTGTGGAGCTATCCTGGAGTTGCTGCTTCTGCCAGAGTAAGAGGGCACAGACTGGACTTTGTGTGCCTTCCTGCTTGTGAAGATCTCCAAGGGCTTGATTTAGAGCTTACCTCCTGTTGTTTGAAGTCTCAGGGACAGCAAAGACTTCTCTCTGCCAGCACCTGGAGTCTCTGGAGACTCTCCTACTCTGCCAAGTGGTGCCCATCCAGTTTCTGGGACCCTAAAAGGAGAAGCTGGCAGCCTAAGAGGAAGAAATCCATGCACAGAACGCCATGCGGGGAAAAGATGGACGAGACTCCGGTCTGCGGCTGAAAAATCGACTTGCCGCCAGCTTCGCTGCTAAAAAGCGATGCTCGTCTGCAACGCAACCGAAGAATCGATGCATGGAGCTTGAGAACGATGCACAGCATTGCAGACGGAGGCTGGTGAGATCGCAACCTGCGCTGCGTGGTTTTCGGATCTTCGTGCGGCTGGACTTCTGACGCAAACACCGCTGGGCGTGTAAAAACTACACAAAGCCAGCCCGGGCCCGAGGGTGCTCACCGGATCGATGCATCGCTCTCCTGCAGAAAGAAGAAACGACACACCCGACACAAGGAGAAACAACGCAAGGTCTTGCTCGTGAGTGAAATTGACGCATCGCAAGCCCTTTTTGATGCACACTCGCCCGTACGGGGTTATTTTTGACGCACCCAAGCTACTTTTTCATGCTGACAGCGTTAGTGTGTGTTTAAAACTACTTAAAGACTCTTTTCGATTTTTAATTGATAACTTGACTTGTGTATTTTGACAGGTGAAGGGTGGGATGGGGGTAGTTGGAGCTGTGGAATAGGTAAGCTACTAATTTCTTTCTTTCTTTTCCGAAGAAAACTCAATAAAACGTAAGTAAAGGAAAC
This sequence comes from Pleurodeles waltl, assembly GCF_031143425.1. Taxonomy (NCBI): domain Eukaryota; kingdom Metazoa; phylum Chordata; class Amphibia; order Caudata; family Salamandridae; genus Pleurodeles; species Pleurodeles waltl. Next base: position 161,467,676 of record NC_090451.1, on the reverse strand, counting down.
TGGAACAGGTACTTGTACCCATTTTTCTCAAAGTTTACCAGCCTCCAAGCAAGAGCCTCTCATACCTGGACCAATTTTATGGGCCTTTCTGTGTGCAACCCTTGAACCAGAAGCATTGGAATCAGTGGCTTTCGAATATTGTGTGGCTATTTTGCACTACCTCTGGCTGAATACTCTTCAGTCAATAGAATGACTAACAGAGCATATCCCTTTTCAGAAAGTGCGGCAAAACTAGCTAAATTAATTTATATTACCATGACGATCTTAAAATAGTCTTCCATGGATCACCAGTGGAAGTCTGACTCACCGACCCATGCCCATGCTCTTCGCCCACCAAGCCCTGTCAAATCCAGCAAGGAGGAAAACAAATTACATTTCAGACCTTTTAAAACTTACACACCGAACAGTGAGAACGTCCCTCAAATGCCACAGGACAACCCTGCCGAGGTGCATTTTTAATAAAAAAAAACTCCACTGTACAAAGCAGGATTAGCAAAATCAGTTCTCACTCCTCTCATCAGTGTGACTGAACTAGACTGGAGGATTTGTCATTTGCACATAATATTATGACTGGAGCACAACATTTACGTTAGGTACAAAATAAAGGAAATAATAGGGAACTATCCAAATTTTTGGTCCATCACATTTTTCTTTCCCTAGCCTCTCAGATAGCAACTTGTACATCCCAGTGACACCAGTACTATAACGGCAAATGCATACATGTATGTTACACTACGATAAACGATTGTTTGCATCGACTGTAACAAAAATACGTTTTGTTACACGTGTTTTGAAAATGATCTTATATCCGTCTGTAGGTATGCATTCATGACTTCAACAAAATGTTTCCTTTTTATTTATATGGATATATGCTTTCTGCCCGTTTTGTGTTTGGTTTATGAACTTGTAGAATCCTTGCAACCAAAATATTTTCAATAATATATTTATACATTTTGAGGGTCCGGAGACAGGTGGAACAATAAAGTGACTTTTGTGATTAAAATGGAACTCGTCTTAAAGAATAACTAGACCTTCATGACGTGTGGAAATAAGAATAATGATACAGTTCGACACCTTGGGCTACAAGTACGTAGCATTGCACATCGAATGGGGCCGTTTGCGATGTGCAAAATACACTTTCGCATGTTCCAACCAAGGTGCGATTCGGTAAACTATTTACTGAATCGCAAAAAGGGATTGCAATTAGGAAGGGGTGTTCGCTTCCCAATTGCGACTCGCAGTCCCATGTATGATTATTTTGTGACCGTGAATGTGGTCGCAAAACAACCGCAGTTAGCACCAAAGTCACACTGGTGCTAACCCATTCGTAAACAGGAAGGGGTCCCCAGGTGTGAATGGCAGTAGAAAAAAAAAAATTCAGAGCCCCGAAAAAATGAAATGAAAATGTTTCATTTGTTTGTTTTTGAAATGCATCTCGTTTTCCTGTAAGAAAAACAGGCTACATTAAAAAAAAAAAATAAAAAAAAAAAAAATGCTTTATTTAAAAGCAGTCACAGACATGGTGGTCTGCTGTCTCAAGCAGGTCACCATCCCTGTGAGGGCGGCTATTCCCAATGGGGTCGTAAATTGTGACCTACCTCAAGAATATTCTTGAGGTAGGGCATCTGCGACCCCCTTGCGAATCGCAAATAGTGTCATTGACACTGTGCGACATAAGGTTTTGCGACTCGCAATTTGCGAATCGCAAAACCAAACTTTAGTACATGTAGCCCCATATGTGTTGTCCGAGAATGAGCTTTTATTGCAAGAAAGTTCTCAAATGTATATTCTTCCCTTCGTCTAGAACATTGCTGCCTGTACTTATAAAAACAATTTAAGATATGGCAGATGTAGGAACCTGGAAGCCGTGAGCGTAATGAATGGCTGCGTCTCTCCATTTTAATTTGCAATTATCCTCTTTTGTTGTTTCTAAGAAACGACAATTATGATTTCTAGAACACTACCAGCAGAAAATGAGTGTTATTAGCACAGATGTAATCCTGCAGCAATCTGTTCCTTTTATTCATGTGTGGTTTACTTGAAATCACTTGCAATCATTTGCAGAGGACGTGGAGTGTGATTTCCACCCATTGAAAATGAAGCCTATGCAAAACTTCATGCACAACTTTCAGTATTGAAGGAAAGAAGCAAATGGACTTGCTCAGTGTGTAGTACAATCTTCATGTAAAAGTAATCTGATCGAAGTGGATTTATATTTAAGTATACATTGACACCCCTTGCACGTAGGTATCATTTGCCTTTTTACGAGATTTCGGAACACTATCTCCATAGGCACCCCCCCCCCAACCTTTTTAATCATACTAGGCACACCACTAATAAATCGATTCCTAGGTGTTCTGAAGTATTTTTAGGAGACCCCGGTAGGGAATTATCCTTAGTGATACCTGGAATATGGTCTAGCCCATCCTGTTATTTTAGGGACCAGAACAAGATCAAATGATGAAGCATGACACCAAGAAGTTGTGAGAGGATCCTACAAACAAATCAGAAATTACTGAACTTATGGTAACACAGTAGGAAATTAACATATAAATATAATAACTTTTTTTGATTCAGGACACTGTATTGTGTTTTATGACGAACACTGATTCATCAAAATACCAGAGGAACCCTGTTAACTGTAAATGATATGCCAACACACTTGATCCCATGAAGACAAGAAAGGAAAGGATTTCACATAATCTTTTTCCTTTAATGATAGAATAGTGTTTCGCGTCACAGAGGTTATAATAGAGTATAACATATGCAGCATCAAAGAAATAAAAAACGCTTCTGGCAGGTACGTATGAGCATATTTAGCTCTCACTTACCTACTTGTTAGGGTGGTACTAAGTTATCCTCGGGCGCAACTATTATCAAATCGAGTCTTAATGTTCTCAAAAATACTCTGAGTGCCATTTATGAGCCTCATTTGCTGAGATATAATATTTCTATGTCCAGCTATCAGATGCCTAAGTATAGCCTCCTGTGCCCAGGTACATCCTCTGAATGCACAAACACAATCACATGCGGTAATCTGCCTTAGACTGTAGGAACCACTTTTAGTGGCAATTAAATGGTATTCTATAAATGCCAGGAAAGAACATCAAGAATCATTTTTGCACATTTAGCTTCGGAGTCACTATGCTGCAAACAATATTACATCATCATACCTATAAGCACATTGATGTGTTATGGTTAAGTCAGAGTTTCCAATCAAAATCAGCTTTATGTTTTGCTCCTAACTTTGGGGCAGTTTGACACATTTGTGCAAAGGATTTGAAAAAAAGTAATGTTAACCCTGTTTGGGTTTGGCATGGTAAGTATCATATAGATATTTCTGGGTGAGAAATAAACGTGGACGTGTATACATATATGTGTGTGTGTGTGTGTGTGTATATATATATATATATATATATATATATATATATATATATATATATATAATCTGCTTAAGAAAGGAAATGCAGAACAGAATTATACCAAACCTGTCAAGAAACTAGAACTTTACTAAAAGTATCATTGCGTGATTGGGTCTAAATCTCTTCAGTTGTTTTAGAGAAATTAGTATTATAAAAATGTCCTTGGTGGGTTTCAAAGAGTTGTAAGAGAGATATCTGGCTTATTAGTTTGTAAACTATCTTCAAGCCCAGATTCAAGAATGCTTTACAGGCCCTAAATCAAAATATGAAAACATTTTAGTTGACAATGGAGCTATTTCTTTTGTCACCCATTTTCAGTTTGCAGACCCAAAATGGGGTCCTTGGACCTCAATGCTATAATTGGCTATCTACAACAGAGAAAAATCTATTACATCTACCATTACAGGATGTGAGGCTAGGTTCTTGCATCCTGTAAAAAAAATAAAAAATACAATGAAAGGGGATGTAAAAGTACAGAGTGAGTGCACCTAGACTCCCAGCACCATGTGGTGGACTGGGGCTTTAAAAGAAAGTATTGACAAGGGGTTGTGGACAGCAGGGTGGTGAGTGTGGTATCATGGTGTGAGGCTCTTGGGTTTGTAAACTTAGCTCTTGGGTCTACAGGCCCTAAGTGAAGAGTCTTGGACCTTTGTTGGTCCTCCTCCTGTGACAGTTGAACCAGGAGCCTGGTTTATGGATCCAAAAAGACTTGTGGACCTCCTGTGGTGCCACTCTTAGGGTTCAATGATCCATAAGAATTGTCAGGGACCTGAAAGAGGATTTATTGACCATACAACGGATTCAGAAGCACAGTAATAATAAAAACAACCAACAGATCTCCTGAGAAAGTGGAACCAGGAGCCTGACTTATGGATACAAAAAGAGGTATGGACCTCGTCTGGTACCTCTCTTGGGTTCATTGACCCATAAGATGGGTCCGAGACCTGAAAGAGGGTTCATGAACCAAATAAGAGTTTTCTGAAGCAAGAAAATAAGAACAAAAACAGGTTTGTAGCAAATGAGAGAAGGGGTCGGATGCATCATTGATTCATTTACCTTTACCAAAACAGATCAACAAATTATCTTTGTCTTTAAAATCACAGTGCATGTTGGTTTTTTTAGCAGTTAGGTTTTGCTCTCCGGCATTTATGGAAGGGTCAGAAAGATATATGGATGCTAAACATAATCTGATAATTGTGGAGCATATGCAAGAATAAGCAAATCAATTGAATAAACTAAAACATATATACTTAGTGGATGAAATATGTCCTTTACCCAATAATTAAAATCTGATCTCGTCAGTAATTTCGGAATCAATGTATGTAATGAGTGGGAATGCAATCATTTCTGATACAAACCAGTACTTAAAAGTATACAAAGTGTACAGGGAGGCCAAAGATACTGTCAATCATCACTGTGTGAACCCCTCTGCTACTGGCACCTTATGGTTAAGGAAAAGAGCTGTTTCATTGGATATGTATTTATAGGTTTAAATCAGCTTGTTTATTTCTTGTTAATATAGCTCAAAGACAAAGGGTTAGATAGTCAGACATTTAATACTGCAATACATAGATTCAAAAATACAATAACATTCACCTTACAACTAAGATATTACCAAAATAATGTGAAAAACAGACTTGTATTGCAGGGAACTATCTTTAGTTTTTTTTTTTTTTTTTTTTTTAAACTGGAAAAAAGCTAATCAAATTTCATGGCCTATTCTCATTTGCCACCCAATAACATCAAGTCCTTAAGTATTACTTCAGACACTTATTTGTATTGTTGGTTCAGAAAAACAGTTTTGGTTTGAGGCTTTTACTTGCTGCAAGACTGCACTGCATTTGTTTCTAAACCTGGAGTATCATATGAAATGCATGATCTCTTGTTCTGCCTTGCCTCTTCATAGCTAACTCTCTCACCATGGACTTTCAGAACTTGGTTTGACAAAGTCATAAAGCATCAGTCCAAAAGGGGGCTTGCATGAACAAATTCAATCTTATAGAGATTCAGATAACTCATCACCAGTGATGTACAACAAAGGGTTCTAGTTAACTCCTTGTGCATATTTTGTAAGATCTGTTTTGTCTCTGACTAATTTTATATGTCTATGTGAATAGGATGAACCTAGTGAAAAGGCAGCTGATTGTTATACTGGGTCAAAAACAAACAAAGCCAATGAGTTTTAAGACAGGTCATTCCAAAATTCGGGCAGCACTGTTGTGGTCCTTCTGCATATGCATTAATTGGCCAAGAACCTGGGTGGAAGGATATGAAAGGCCTTCTGCCTAGTTTTTTTTTTTTTTTTTAACAATTTTTTGTTTGGAGTATGATGGTATCCTGTCTGTGTGAGTGCCAAGAACCTTTAGCAACGGTGATAATGGTGAGCTTGTCTGCAAGATCAGCAGGGGTGCTGCTCATCAAGGCTTTGCAAATACTGCTGCTGCTCCTTTTGAAAATGTATTACAGCACCTTACATCTTCTCAGTCTACTATGTCAACAATTGTGCAATGCCCTCCTCAAACAGCTGAAGTATAGTCAGGGAAATGTGAACTTCCAAAAGGCATTTCTATTTTTGTTAAGTCACAATTTTGCAACACTTTCGTGACAATGTTCTTTTTTACAAGTAATAGTGTTTTGATTTCTGTGCATCTGCTTTTCTATGCTAGAAAGCCCTCTGTGGTGTAAGGTGTGATTTACAAGTTTATAATTCAATGACATCAAATTCATGTAAGTTGTAGTTTGGCTTACACTTAAAATTGATTGTCTTTACAATTTAAGAAAGAACTGAAGAATTTTGTCACGCGATAGCAAATATTCACAGATGGTGGGTTCAGTAAAAAGTGAAGTGTTTTCTAGTGAGTACTTTAATATAATGGAAGAAATTCATTTTGAACACAAGTATAAAAGATTCTGATAGAAAAATAAAACATGAATCATATCCCATTTCTTTGCACCACAATATTGACAACCAATATTAAAATAGGTCACCTCCCTTTTAATCAATACACATTCTCCAATGGGAATCTGGATAATGTTAACTTCAGAAATATTCTTTGTACATGGACACATATTGGCCTTCAAGTAAAATTTAATCAAGCCACAACTTGCATACACTTAACTTTTTATCTGTATACAATGATGCATATCATCCTGAAAACATTTTATCTTTGAGACCTTTTTCAATCAAAGCTTCACTGTTATTCTAAAAATACACCACTACTTCACAATTCAAATCCATCTGCTTCAATAACTGCTTAATAAAAAGATTTTTCAAATTAAATCAGTGGAAGTAAGGTTTATCAATCAAGTAAATTCCATTCCTAGCAAATAAAGGTTCCTGCTATATGGCCTTATTCAACAACTGTTCAAGACTACAGAACAGTTAATAGACATGACAAATAATTTGACAGTAGATCCAAAAAATTATCCCAGTCAAACCGAGCTCAAGACGTACTATTTCAATCGAGCTGGAACTACTGATCTTCAGATTCAGTAGGGTTAGATTATTCGGGAAATGGAATGACCTGGCCTTGATAGAAAATAGTGCCCTGGAGGCCGTGGCGGTTTGTGGGGCACATAAGGGGCCCAGAGGGGGGGGGGAGAGGTGGCATAAAAATTACGTGAAATAAAAAAAAAAACAGTAACCTCCTCCCCATCGCGCCGCTCGGCTCTTCCGTCTTCCTGGCACAAGCACAGGCTACCAGCCTACCCTGCAGCCAATCCTGATGCTGCTGTGAGAAGCCAGGGTACTCCCAGGCAGACTGGAAGCCTGTGCAAGCTCTCTCCAACCCAGCAACTATGTTGCTGGGCTGGAGAGTGCCCGGTGCGCATGTGTGTTTGCCAGGCCCGAGATGGCCGGCCAAACAAACATGCGCTCTGAGGGGGAGTGCTTACCCCGTGGCTTCGCCCCTTCCACAGAAAACACTAGCAAACATAGTTTATTATCCTTTTCTTTTAAAGGTTTTGCAGCTGTCGCTGCTGGCGGGGAGGCGGTGCTCCTCCGACCTTACGGAGGAGCCGCCCATGACTGGAGGTATTTTTTCTACAGAAACCATTGATTCTTACACAAAGTAAACAACTGTGCCCTTTTCTACATTTACATTGTGCTGACAATAGGTAAGTAGCAAATCAAATTTTAGGCAACTGAATGTAATAGTGTTTAATGTTAACTCGAATATGTTTTTACATTGATTTTATGATTAGCATTTAAAAATAACAGAACATTTCTCAAATCAGCAAATAACGCAAGGATTGAGATACAATGGAACATAGGATTTCTCAGAATAAACATGTTTTTAAAAGGATTCTCCTGACTGTAGTAGTACTGCTTAGTTAACAAAACACATTGAAAAACAAATAAAAATTAAACAGTTAATTGTGCTCTTGAAATAAATCTTCAAACAACTTTAATTTACCTTTTACAAAGTGTATTTCACCAACAATATTTATATTCCCACACTGCTTGTAGGTAAGTATGTAAGTGGTATTTGTATAGCACAGATGTAGTCAAAGCAGCAGATGGCTGTACAGGGTCAACAGAAACCATACATTGAACTAAGTATTGAAGATGTAGCTATGTTCTAGGAGGAGAAGGGGACTGTTACTGCCTTGCGAGGTACTGTTCCTTAAAGGGACGCATCTCAGCTCTTTCCTAAACTGGAGCAGGGTTCTAAGCGGCCCTGATGGAAATAGTGATATGTAGTGAAAGCCTGATGCCTTACATTTCTTATTCACACATTGCTGCCTTCACTGCAACCTACAAGAGAGTATGCATTATCCATCTATCTCTCTAGCGATCTATCTTAATATATATCTGTACATATAAATGTTGACAGGCAGCCAACACCCATTGAACAGCAGGGAAATCAATACTTTCATAGAAGCTGGTTTGCATAAAAAGAAACCGATATTCCCTGCAAAGGATACATTAACAGGAAAGTTATAATTAGGATCGGTCATAACAATAACATTTTTAATAAGCTCTTGAATCAATTTAGAAAAAAACCACAGCTAAAGTACAGTTGGCAGATGAATTTCAATGGTTTTGTCTAAGCTTAATATAGCAGATAAACCCTGGCTAGGTTTAGGAGGGTAAACGCTCTTAGTAAAAGGGCAAATTGTGTGGTTTTCAGTGCAATAAATACCAAAACCATATATTTTTCATTTCCAAGCAGCGAACTAGGCAGACTTAGTATTGACCTCATCCCATAGCCACCATTGTGTATCAGTATTTTCAGCGTGCAGTAAATACACCACTCTCTTCAGATGAATGCAGAATTGGGCCACAGAGGAAAAGGAAAATCAAACTTCTATTAAAAATACAAAGGCATATCGGTCTTCTCCTAATTTTCCCTTAGTCAAGAGCAAGCAAAAAGCTTTTGATTGCAATTAAAATCTGAATCAATTCCATAGTCCACCTCTTATTTTTCTTACTGCCTTTTTCTTTACTGGGACCACCATGGCATGCATGGCAGCCCTGTGCAGCAAACAATCATGGGAGGCATACTCTAAAGAAGGCAATTCTTTTGTCATTCATTAGCAGATGGTCATGAGGTAGAACGACCTCCTGCTAAAAGCTTACACTGCTAGAGTGCAAGGAAGTAGGTTATTAGTTGAGAGGGGTGTGAGCACCACTCAAATAATAAATAATCCTTATCAGAGTGAACCACAAAAGTAATTAAATAAACATGTGCTGTAGCTTGAAACAAAGCTATCAAGCTTAAAGTATGTGTAAAGTATTTACGCAGCACTCAATTGTTGGACTTTTTGCAGGGTCATCCCCAATCTATTTGCCTCCTTCCTCAAAAATTTTCTGACCTGTTTCTGTTGGCTTGAGGACTCGGGGCAATTTACCATTGCTAACCAGTGCTAACGTACATATGCTCTCTGTGTAAGTTGTATTGTTGATTGGTTTATCCATTATTGGCACATTTGATTTACTATTAAGTCCCTTGTAAAGTGCAGTAGAGGAGCCTTGGGCCTGTAACTCAAATGCAACTAGTGGGCATGCAGCACTGATTGTGCCACCCACATTTGTAGCCCTGTAAACATGGCTCAGACCCACCACTGCAGTGTCTTTGTGTGCAGTCTTTCACCCTAGGTAGCCCCATGGGCTGGGTGCAGTGTATGTTTAAGGTAGGAAATATACTAGTGTGCTTTATATGTCCTAACAGTGAAACTCTGCCAAATTAGTTTTTTCACTGTTTACTTTCTCTCATAGATTAACATGGGGGCTGCCTTTAATTATTATTAAAGTGCAGATTCTCTTTAGGGGCAGATAGAATATGGAGCATAGGGTCTCTGAACTCACAATTTAAAAATACATCTTTTGGCAAAGTTTGTTTTTAGATTGTGTGTTTGAAAATGCCACTTTTAGAAAGTAGGCATTTTCCTGCTTAAACCATTCTGTGACTCTGCCTGTTTGTGGATTCTCAGTCTGGGTCAGTTTGACAGTTGGGGTGTTTGCACCTCACCTCTAGACAGTGACACAAATGGAGCTGGGGTGTAGCCTGCATATCCTGATGAGCCATCTGGGCTAGAGGAGAAGGGAGGAGTGTCACTTACACCTGAATGGGCTGTGCCTGCCCTCGCACAATGCAGTCTCCAACCGCCCTGGTGTGTGTCTGGGGCCTGGCCGGGCCAAGGCAGTATCTTACAAAAAAAGTGATTCTTTCCTTTGCAATTTGCCTACTTCACAGGCAGAAAGGGGTATAAGTAGTGGACCCAAAACCCCCGAAAATTATATCACTTCTGGAACCAAGAAGAACTTCTGCCAAGGAGAAGAGCTGAAGAGAAGTGCTGCCCCCGCCTGCGACTGTGCTTTGTTGGGCTATCCTGCAGTTGCTACTTCTGCCTGTGGAAGGGGACAAAAAGTGTACTTTGTGGTGTATTCATGCTTGTGAAGAATCTCCAAGGGCTTGAGCTGAGCTTACCTCCTGTTATTGAAGTCTCAGGGCCACAAAGACTTCCTCTCCCAGCACCTGGACTCTCTGCTGAGAGTCCTACCCTGCCAAGTGGTGCCCTATCCAGTCCGTAGGCCCTTGAAAGATGAAGTTGGCAGACAGGAGCTGAAAATCCACGCCGTATGGGGAAGTTTTTGCTGCAACATCTGCAACGAGGCTGATAAACGATGCACCGCTGGCTTCACACCTGAAATTGATGCTCCACCTGCATCGCGCCTGGGAGATCGATGCATCGTGACTGGAGGAATGATGATCAACATCCACTTACAGATGCTGATAATGACACAAACCCCACACAGCGTGGTTTTCTAACACCCTGTGACCGGATTTTCCACACATCATCCCTGGGCGTCAAAGTCAACGTGACTCTGCGCAGATCAGAGGTGCCCCATCTGGAAATCAATGCATTGCTCTCTTGCGAGGGAGAAAGATTGACGCACCGTCACCCCGCCCAGAGAAGGAAACGATGTACTGTCTCACTTGCGAGTAATTGACGTATCTCTGACTCTTTCAATGCACGCTTGCCCGTGTGGCTTTAGCTTTGATGCTAACCAGGTTTGTGTAACAAGAGCATTCTCACTGTTTTCTAAGGATTAAGGCCCTCATTACAACCTCAGCGGTCTTCTTAGAAGACCGCCGAGGCAGCGGCCGCCAGAATACCGCCAGTGCTGGTGGTATTGCTGGCTCCTTATTTCGACTTTTCCACTGGGCCAGCAGATGGTAACAGTGTTACCGTCTCCTGGCCCAGCTGAAAAGTCACATCAACATTGCTGTTGGCTTGTATTAGACCCAGCTGCAATGCTGATGTGCAGCGGGTGCAGTAGCACCTGTCGCACATTTCACTGCCTGAAATTCGGGCAGTCAAATGCGCGATGGGGCTATGCCTGGGGGCCCCTGCACTGCAAATGCCAAGTGTATGGGCAGTGCAGGGGCCCCCAGGGGCACCCCAAGTCCCCCTTACCGCCAGCCTTTTCATGGTGGTGTTTACCGCCTTGGCCAGGCTGGCGGTCGGGGACTCATAATCCCCAGGGCAGTGGTGCTTGGGGATTATGACCGCCAGACGAAAGAATGGCGTTATAGTGGAGGGGCCGGCGGTATGGCCGTGGCTATAGCGCCAAGGTCATAATAGCTGGCAGAACACTGCCAGCCTGTTGGCGGTGTTACCGCCGGCTGCCAGGGTCGGAATGAGGCCCCAAGTCTCGTATTCTTTTGAAAATTCATATCCTGACTTGTGTATGTTAGATTTTGCCATTTTGGTATTGTTGGATTTAGATGACCTATTTTTCTAAACTGGTGTGGGGTCCATTTTGTAGTGTTTTCACTTATTACTGTCTGTGTTGGAACAAACAATTTACACATTACATGCCAAGCTACCAAGGGGATGAGCGGTGGGTAACTGAGTGTGATTCTCCTTTACCTTGACTAGAGTGAGGGTCCTTGTTTGGACAGGGGGTATCCTGACTTCCAAAGACCTCATTTCTAACAGTAATAAAGTGAAAACCTCAACACAACAAATTCCAAAACCAATTTAGCAAAATAGAGTACATTTTAATGAATAAAATTACAGCAAAATGATAATGGTTCAATCATTAAAACTGGAGAAATGAGTTTCAAAGCTTAAGGAAAAATAGCACCAAAAAGTTACAAAGCACCAACAGCGGTATTGATTTGCACCAGAATGGGACAAAGTCACATGTTCACACCTAATGTGATGGAGCGCAGCCTGGCTACAGGACCAGATATGGTCTAATGGGAGTTGTACTTTGTGTCCTTGAAGCGGGGGAATTATAGTGCTGTGATGCAAGGCTCTGCTTCATTTTTGGTGAAGATTTCAATCAGGAGCTGCAAAGTGATAAGAGGCAAGTTCCAGCCGTGGTCTGTGTCAGCTGAATTTGTTTGGGTGAAGCCACTGATCAGGAGTTGCATGATGCTGCAATGTAAGGTCCGCCACCAGTATGTGCCAGGTTGCACTAGTTCCAGTGGAGCCCCAGGTCAGGAGCTTCAAAGTGTTGTGATACAAGGAACTGCTTAGGTTCAGGTCAAGCCGCTGATCTGGGGCTTACATGTGATGTGATCCAATGTAAGGATCAGTCAGCAATACACTGAGTCAGTTCCAGTGCAAGCCTCTGATCTGGGGCTGCAAGACTGGCCCACTGAAATATTAATTTGAGCATTACCACCCTCACTCTAGCTAATGGTCCATGACCTGAAGGACAGCACTCAGTGAGATCAGGATTCTCTCCCACAGAGGCCAGCCAAAGAGGCCAGGTCAAGTCCAGTTAGGTCTGGTCAGCTAGGAAGCAGGAGAGGCCACTGGTATCTGATTGTGTCCCTATAGCTCAAACAGGTCCCCATCCAACTAACTCTTGAAGTCACTTCTGGGGATCCCGAGTTCAAGGCAAGCAGGTCTAGTCTTCTTTCTTTGGGCAACAGAGCAATTGTGGCTTAAAATGTTCTAGAGGTTCAGGAGTGATCTGATGAGAGGTCCAGGGGGTGCTATTCTTATACCCATTGCCAGCCTGTGGGTGGGGTGTCTCCTTTGCCCATCTACTCCCTTTTCTGTGTCCAGTTCCAAACTTTCTAGTGTTAAAATGTATTGTGCCTAGGGGTGAGCTGTATTTGTAAGGTCAGGCAGGCTTCTAAGTCAGGACGGGGTGGGCACTGCCTTCAGGCTAACCAGTGAAGCTCAGGAAGGGCTGACTAAACTCCCCCAATGAGGCCATCTAGCTTAAGAGAGTAACACCCTGCACCAACTCAAGGCCATTTTGTCTAGGGAGTGATACAATTTAATTCCATATAGTATAATCAGACAGAGTTAAGCAAGAATTCTGTGAGATTACATAGAAATATGTGGGAAGGGTAATTCTGTATTTATTATATCTTTGTGCGAAAATGGCCCTTCACTTCTAAACTGGAAGAATGCATTTTGTGCTCAGAAATAGTGCTAAATACATCAGAACACCAACATCGACCACGAGCTGCCACACACACTCACTGTTAGAAATGGGGTTTTTGGTTGGCAGTCAGGTTACCCTCTGTCCAAGCAAAAGCCCTCACTCTAGTCAGGGTAAGTCACACACTATCCAAGATTATCCTGTGCCCACCCTCTGGTAGCTTGGCACGAGCAGTCAGGCTTAACTTAGAAGGCAATGTGTAAAGTATTTGTGCAATAAATCATACAATACCACCATATAGCACCACAAAAATACACCACACAGTGTTTAGAAAAATATATAATATTTATCAAGATAATTGTAGGTAAAAAAAAAAAAGAATAAAGATGCAATGGAAAATTGTAGAACTATCACAGGAAAGTGATATAAAGGGTCTTAAGTCTTTAGAATGTAATAAAGTGTCTTTCAAGCACAAAGTACCTGGTTTCTGGTGGAAAATCTCCTCAGCGGGCCACAGGTGAAGAGATGCGTGGAAAAAGGGGGGGTGTGCGTCGATTTCCTCTCAGCACACACCGACTTGCGTCGTTCTTTTCCACGCGGGGAAGTCGGGCGTCGTTTTCCGGCGCGCAGACAGTCTCTTTTTGTGGATCGCGGGGATTACCAGATGTCCCGGGTCTGTGCGTGGATTCTCCTGCTTGTTTTCCGGCTGCGCGTCGTTCTGCGGGGCTGCGCGTCGAAGTTTCGATCTCACGGTAGGCGTCGCGTCGATTTCTCCTTGGAAGTCGGGCGGCGTTGTCCTTGCGAGGCCGTGCGTCGAAAGTTTGGTCTCACGGCAGGCGTCGCGTCGATTTCTCCTTGGAAGTCGGGCGGCTTTGTCCTTGCGAGGTTGTGCGTCGATGTCTCGATCGTCCCGAGGGCGGCGCGTCGATCAGCGTCGGTGTGCGGCGTTTTTCTCGCCGCGAAGCAAGCTGTGCGTCGAAATTTTCGGCGCACGGAGCGTCCAAGTGAAAGGAAGAAGTCTTTTTGGTCCTGAGACTTCAGGGAACAGGAGGCAAGCTCTATCCAAGCCCTTGGAGAGCACTTTCACAGCCAGACAAGAGTTCAGCAAGGCAGCAGGGCAACAGCAAGACAGCAGTCCTTTGTAGAAAGCAGACAGGTGAGTCCTTTGAGCAGCCAGGCAGTTCTTCTTGGCAGGATGTAGTTTCTGGTTCCGGTTTCTTCTCCAGCAAGTGTCTGATGAGGTAGGGCAGAGGCCCTGTTTTATACCCAAATGTGCCTTTGAAGTGGGGGAGACTTCAAAGAGTGGCTAAGAAGTGCACCAGGTCCCCTTTCAGTTCAATCCTGTCTGCCAGGGTCCCAGTAGGGGGTGTGGCAGTCCTTTGTGTGAGGGCAGGCCCTCCACCCTCCCAGCCCAGGAAGACCCATTCAAAATGCAGATGTATGCAAGTGAGGCTGAGTACCCTGTGTTTGGGGTGTGTCTGAGTGAATGCACAAGGAGCTGTCAACTAAACCTAGCCAGACGTGGATTGTAAGGCACAGAAGGATTTAAGTGCAAAGAAATGCTCACTTTCTAAAAGTGGGATTTCTAGAATAGTAATATTAAATCCGACTTCACCAGTCAGTAGGATTTTGTATTACCATTCTGGCCATACTAAATATGACCTCCCTGCTCCTTTCAGATCAGCAGCTGCCACTTCAACAGTGTATGAGGGCAGTCCCAATGTTAGCCTATGAAGGGAGCAGGTCTCCCAGCAGTGCAAAAACGAATTTAGGAGTTTTACACTACCAGGACATATAACTACACAGGTACATGTCCTGTCTTTTAGCTACACAGCACCCTGCTCTAGGGGATACCCAGGGCACACATTAAGGGTGACTTATATGCAGAAAAAGGGGAGTTCTAGGCTTGGCAAGTACTTTTAAATGCCAAGTCGAGGTGGCAGTAAAACTGCACACACAGGCCTAGCAATGGTAGGCCTGAGACAAGGAAAAGGGGCTACTTAAGTGGGTGGCACAATCCGTGCTGCAGGTCCACTAGTAGCATTTAATCTATATGCCCTAGGCACCTGGAGTGCACATGACTGGGGACATATAAGTAGATTAAATAGTTCAATCAGGTATGATCCAAAGTTACCATGTTTACAGAGAGAGAGCATATACACTTTATCACTGGTTAGCAGTGGTAAAGTGCGCAGAGTCTAAAAACCAGCAAAAACAGTATCCAAAAAGAGGAGGGAGGTAGGCAAAAAGTTAGGGGTGACTACCCTAAGGCTGTCAGGTCTAACATGTGTCCCCCCCAGCTGAAAGTGGGGAGAGCTACCCGACCTCCTGGGAGCTCTCATCGCTAAGGCGGAAGTACCTGGAGAGACCATCAGCATTGGCGTGGTCAACCCCTGGGCGATGTTCCACCGTAAAGTCCATCCCCTGTAGGGAAATGGACCACCTCAGAAGTTTTGGATTCTCACCCCTCATCTGCATGAGCCATCTGAGGGGCCTGTGGTCTGTCTGAACTAGGAAGTGAGTCCCAAACAGGTAGGGCCTCAGCTTCTTTAGTGCCCAGACCACAGCAAAAGCTTCTCTTTCAATAGCACTCCACCTCTGTTCCCGTGGTAATAGCCTTCTGCTAATAAAGACTACCGGTTGATCTTGGCCCTCCTCATTCAGCTGTGCTAGGACTGCCCCTATGCCATGCTCTGAAGCGTCTGTCTGCACGATAAATTCCTGGGAGTAGTCAGGGGCCTTGAGCACGGGGGCCGTGCACATGGCTTCCTTCAGGGCGTCAAAGGCTTTTTGACAAGCCTCTGTCCAATTCACCAACCTAGGTTGCTTCTTGGACGTGAGTTCTGTCAAGGGGGACACAATGGTACCATAGCCCTTGACAAACCTGCGGTAGTATCCGGTGAGGCCTAAAAAGGCTCTCACCTCAGTCTGGGTTCGAGGTGGTTGCCAGGCCTTGATAGTTTCGATCTTGGCCTGGAGTGGCTGCACCTTGCCACCACCTACTAGGTGTCCCAAGTACACCACGGAACCCTGCCCAATCTGGCACTTACTAGCCTTGATGGTCAGGCCTGCCTGTTGCAGGGCCTGAAGCACCTCCTTGAGGTGGAGCAGGTGTTCCTCCCAGCTGGAACTGTAGACAGCTATGTCATCCAGGTAGGCTGCACAGAAGGCATCCTTGCCAGCCAGGACCCCGTTAACCAACCGTTGGAAGGTAGCGGGGGCATTTTTCAATCCAAACGGCATCACCCGGAACTGGTAATGGCCGTCAGGGGTGGAAAAGGCGGACCTTTCCTTAGCCCCCTCAGTCAGGGCGATCTGCCAGTACCCTGAAGTAAGATCAAACGTACTTAGGAACTTGGCAGCGCCTAGCCTGTCCACGAGCTCATCAGCTCGGGGGATGGGGTGAGCATCAGTCCGGGTGACTGAGTTGAGACTCCGGTAGTCCACGCAGAACCGGAGTTCTGGCTTCGCGCCTGGGGCAGTAGCCTTAGGGACCAACACCACTGGGCTGGCCCAGGGACTACTGGACTTCTCAATAACCCCTAGCGTCAACATCTTGGAGACCTCCTCCTTGATGCTGGCCTTCACCTTATCTGACAACCTGTAAATTTTGTTCTTCACAGGGAGACTGTCACCGGTGTCAATATCATGAACACAGAGGTGGGTCAGTCCAGGAGTAAGGGAGAAGAGGGGGGAGAACTGCTCCAACAGCTCATAGCAGTCTCCTTTCTGGTTTAGAGTCAGGGAGTCAGACAGAATGACCCCGCTTACGGACCCATCACCTTCTTGGGCAGAGAGGAGGTCAGGGAGAGGTTCACTCTCCTCTTCCATTCCTTCATCTGTGACCAGAAGCATGTTGATCTCCGACCTCTCAAAATGAGCTTTTAGTCGGTTCACGTGGAGCACCCTTAGGGGGTTCCTAGGGGTTTGGAGGTCCACTAGGTAAGTGGCCTCCCCTTTCCGCTCCTTTATTTCAAATGGGCCAGACCAGCGGTCCTGGAGAGCTCTGGGCTCTACTGGCTCCATTACCCACACTTTGTCTCCAGGTTGAAACTCTACCAGAGTGGCCTTCTGGTCATACCATTGTTTCATCACCTCTTGACTGGCCTCCAGGTTACTTTGGGCCTCTTTCCAGAAGCGGGTCATCTGATTGCGGAGGGCCAACATGTAGCTGACCACGTCCTGAGGGGGTGTCTTTGGAGCGTTCTCCAATCCCTCCTTGACAATGCTTAAGGGTCCCCTGACGGGGTACCAATAGAGAAGCTCAAAGGGACTGAACCCTACCCCCCTCTGGGGGACCTCTCTGTAAGCAAAGAGAAGGCATGGTAAGAGGACGTCCCATTTACGCCTCATGGCCTCAGGGAGGCCACCAATCATGCCTTTCAGGGTCTTGTTGAATCTCTCCACAAGCCCATTAGACTGGGGGTGATAGGGTGTGGTGAACTTGTAGGTTACACCACACGCATCCCACAGATGCTTCATGTACGCGGACATGAAGTTAGTGCCTCTGTCAGACACTATCTCCTTGGGGAATCCCACACGGGTAAATATCCCCATCAGGGTTCTGGCTACCACCGATGCAGTTACGGTCCTCAGAGGGATTGCCTCTGGGTACCGGGTGGCATGGTCCACCAAAACCAGGATAAACCTGTTGCCTAAGGCAGTTTTGGGGTCCAAGGGGCCAACAATGTCGACCCCCACCCTTTCAAAGGGGGTGCCAACGACAGGAAGTGGAATCAGGGGGGTTTTAACCCTCTTTCCTGCTTTACCACTAGCCTGGCAGGTAGGACAAGCCCTGCAGAATTTGTCTGAGTGTGTCCTCATTTTGGGCCAGTGAAAGTGGGTGACAAGCCTGTTGAAGGTCTTGTCTTGTCCCAAATGTCCGGCCAGGGGAATGTCGTGAGCCAGACCCAGTAGGAAGGCTCGGTAACATTGGGGACCACCAGCACACGTGCTGCCCCAAAGACCGGAACCCTAGGCTCACTGTAGAGGAGATCATTCTCCCAATATAGGTGGTGATTGCCAGAGGCGTCACCTGCTGCCTGGTTTAAGGCTTGTTTCCTCAACCCTTCTAGAGTGGGACACTCTTTCTGCGCCTTGCAGAATTCCTCCCTGGTGGGTCCACCCTCAACTTGCCAGCCAGCAAGCTCAGGTAAGTCACCTAGGGTGGCAATGTCTTCCCCAGTTGGCTCGGGAGTCTCCTCCTCAGGAGCCCCGTCAGCCACTGTGGGAACTTCTGGGGCCGGTTTCCCGCGCCCCTCGTCCCTCCTCTTGGCAGCTCTCTGGGCCATCGTTCCAGGCTCCAGATGCCCTTGACTTCCCTCTCGGTCAGCCATGGACCGGGTGGTCATGCAGACCCACTCAGGTAACCCTAACATCTCCAGGTGAGATCTGAGCTCTACTTCTTTCCAAGCAGTATGCTCTAGATCATTGCCTAACAGACAATCTACAGGCATGGCAGGACTCACAGCTACTTTCAGAGTACCAGAGACCCCCCCCCACTCAAAGGGAACCCGAGCCACCGGTAGGTGACTCTCGCGATTGTCAGCGACTATGACCTGGTGGAATGTATTAGGGATTATCTGCTCTGTGGACACCAGCTGACTCTTGATAGTAGTCATACTGGCTCCTGTGTCACGCAGAGCCTCCACCTTCTGCCCATCAATGAGGACCCACTGCCGGTACTTGGAAGTATTTTTAGGCATGTGGACCTTGGACATCATTTCTCCTTCTCCCAGGGACACTAGGGAAATCTCTACCTGTCCCCCACAGCTATCTGGGTCCATCTCCCCCCCGAGCACTACACTGGTCAACCCAGGGACCTGTCCAGTAGTGGACGGTGCCCTCTTGGGGCACTGGGGATCGCCTTTGTAGTGACCATATTGGTAACACTCCATGCATTTGGGGCTAGATTTTCCTGACCTGTCAAATGTCCCTGGCTTTTTCCCAAATTTGGAAAAGGAAGGGTTGCCACCCCCTCCCTGGGAATTCTTTTGGGGGCCTTTAGAGAGTTCCTTATCTGTAAGTTTATCTCCCCCCTCTTTCTTCTGTTGGGAACCCTGTCCACCTTTGTGGGAGTCCCCCCCAGGTACCTTCTTGGACACTCTGGTGCTAACCCAGAGGTCCGCCTCCTCAGCAAGCTTCCTGGGATCAGTCAGCTTACTATCCACTAGGTGCTGGCGCAAATCGGTATAAGTAACATTAAGCATATGCTCTCTCAGGATCAAGTCATATAAACCTTTATAATCTGCTACTTTGTTGCCCCGCACCCATCCATTCAGTGCCTTACTAGAGAAATCAAAGAAATCTACCCATGTTTGTGTGGTTTGTTTGGTGCTGTCCCTGAACCTCTGACGGTATCCCTCAGGGGTCAGCCCAAACTTGGCAAGTAAAGTGGCTTTCTGGAGTGGGTATGTGTTTTGATCCGGTGGATCCAATGTGAGAAGTGTGTCCCTCCCCAATGGCGGCACATAACCCCACATAGCTACCCCCCATTGCCCTTCAGGAACCTCATGAGCCCTTAGTGCAACTTCATAAGCAGCTAACCATTTATCTATGTCATCTCCCACCACAAAACTAGGCACCACATTTTTGGGTATACGAACCTTCTTTTCTCCAGCAGGTCCTGTCTGTATGCTGCCACCATTATTGCTGGATTCAGACTGTCTTGCCTTGATCTCCAGCTCCTTGAGACTCAGTTCATGAGCCAACAATAGTTTCTTTTCAGCCAACGCTCTTTCAGCTTCCACTTGTTTGGCTGCTCTTTCAGCTTCTGCTTGTTTGGCTGCCCTTTCAGCTTCAATCTGTTTGGCTGCTCTTTCAGCCTCAGCTTGTTTGGCTGCCCTTTCAGCTTCAATCTGTTTGGCTGCTCTTTCAGCCTCAGCTTGTTTGGCTTCTCTTTCTGCCCTCCTCTCCTCCTGTTGTGCCTCAATTTTCAGTTTTGCCATTTGCAATTGGAACTCCCTTTCCTCTCTCCTTTCCTCTGCGGTCAGGCTTTGCATGGAGACACTGCTCCCTGGTCTGGAAGGGTGCACAATTGCAGTGGTAACACCATCCATAGATAGTGAAAATCCTTCTGAGGGGCCATTTTCTGGCTCCTCTTCCTCATCATCCTCTAAATGGGCTTCTGCCCAGGCCCTCAGCGCCACTTGAAAGTCCTCCTTTCTGGAGGCCCCTTGGGTGGGTACCCTTAATGCCCTGCAGAATCCTCTTAGTTGTTTGACCGTGTATGTATCCAACTGGACTAGGTCAAAGTCCCCTGTCTGAGACCCAGTCAGAGACATGTTGAGTGAGGATTTAGTTTTTGAAAATTGTCAGGAAAAAAACGGATTTTCAAAAAGAGATAAAAACCAAGTTGACCTTCAACTGTGGGTAGGTAGTGAAATACTTAGCTACTGTATGTCACTGCACAAATACAAGTCCTATCCTCACCGCTGATCACCAATGTTAGAAATGGGGTTTTTGGTTGGCAGTCAGGTTACCCTCTGTCCAAGCAAAAGCCCTCACTCTAGTCAGGGTAAGTCACACACTATCCAAGATTATCCTGTGCCCACCCTCTGGTAGCTTGGCACGAGCAGTCAGGCTTAACTTAGAAGGCAATGTGTAAAGTATTTGTGCAATAAATCATACAATACCACCATATAGCACCACAAAAATACACCACACAGTGTTTAGAAAAATATATAATATTTATCAAGATAATTGTAGGTCAAAAAAAAAAAAGAATAAAGATGCAATGGAAAATTGTAGAACTATCACAGGAAAGTGATATAAAGGGTCTTAAGTCTTTAGAATGTAATAAAGTGTCTTTCAAGCACAAAGTACCTGGTTTCTGGTGGAAAATCTCCTCAGCGGGCCACAGGTGAAGAGATGCGTGGAAAAAGGGGGGGGTGTGCGTCGATTTCCTCTCAGCACACACCGACTTGCGTCGTTCTTTTCCACGCGGGGAAGTCGGGCGTCGTTTTCCGGCGCGCAGACAGTCTCTTTTTGTGGATCGCGGGGATTACCAGATGTCCCGGGTCTGTGCGTGGATTCTCCTGCTTGTTTTCCGGCTGCGCGTCGTTCTGCGGGGCTGCGCGTCGAAGTTTCGATCTCACGGTAGGCGTCGCGTCGATTTCTCCTTGGAAGTCGGGCGGCGTTGTCCTTGCGAGGCCGTGCGTCGAAAGTTTGGTCTCACGGCAGGCGTCACGTCGATTTCTCCTTGGAAGTCGGGCGGCGTTGTCCTTGCGAGGCCGTGCGTCAAAGTTTCGCACTCACGGTAGGCGTCGCGTCGATGTCTCCTGGAAAGTCGGGCGGCTTTGTCCTTGCGAGGTTGTGCGTCGAAGTCTCGATCGTCCCGAGGGCGGCGCGTCGATCAGCGTCGGTGTGCGGCGTTTTTCTCGCCGCGAAGCAAGCTGTGCGTCGAAATTTTCGGCGCACGGAGCGTCCAAGTGAAAGGAAGAAGTCTTTTTGGTCCTGAGACTTCAGGGAACAGGAGGCAAGCTCTATCCAAGTCCTTGGAGAGCACTTTCACAGCCAGACAAGAGTTCAGCAAGGCAGCAGGGCAACAGCAAGACAGCAGTCCTTTGTAGAAAGCAGACAGGTGAGTCCTTTGAGCAGCCAGGCAGTTCTTCTTGGCAGGATGTAGTTTCTGGTTCCGGTTTCTTCTCCAGCAAGTGTCTGATGAGGTAGGGCAGAGGCCCTGTTTTATACCCAAATGTGCCTTTGAAGTGGGGGAGACTTCAAAGAGTGGCTAAGAAGTGCACCAGGTCCCCTTTCAGTTCAATCCTGTCTGCCAGGGTCCCAGAAGGGGGTGTGGCAGTCCTTTGTGTGAGGGCAGGCCCTCCACCCTCCGAGCCCAGGAAGACCCATTCAAAATGCAGATGTATGCAAGTGAGGCTGAGTACCCTGTGTTTGGGGTGTGTCTGAGTGAATGCACAAGGAGCTGTCAACTAAACCTAGCCAGACGTGGATTGTAAGGCACAGAAGGATTTAAGTGCAAAGAAATGCTCACTTTCTAAAAGTGGCATTTCTAGAATAGTAATATTAAATCCGACTTCACCAGTCCGTAGGATTTTGTATTACCATTCTGGCCATACTAAATATGACCTCCCTGCTCCTTTCAGATCAGCAGCTGCCACTTCAACAGTGTATGAGGGCAGTCCCAATGTTAGCCTATGAAGGGAGCAGGTCTCCCAGCAGTGCAAAAACGAATTTAGGAGTTTTACACTACCAGGACATATAACTACACAGGTACATGTCCTGTCTTTTACCTACACAGCACCCTGCTCTAGGGGATACCCAGGGCACACATTAAGGGTGACTTATATGCAGAAAAAGGGGAGTTCTAGGCTTGGCAAGTACTTTTAAATGCCAAGTCGAGGTGGCAGTGAAACTGCACACACAGGCCTAGCAATGGTAGGCCTGAGACAAGGAAAAGGGGCTACTTAAGTGGGTGGCACAATCCGTGCTGCAGGTCCACTAGTAGCATTTAATCTATATGCCCTAGGCACCTGGAGTGCACATGACTGGGGACTTATAAGTAGATTAAATAGTTCAATCAGGTATGATCCAAAGTTACCATGTTTACAGAGAGAGAGCATATACACTTTATCACTGGTTAGCAGTGGTAAAGTGCGCAGTCTAAAAAACAGCAAAAACAGTATCCAAAAAGAGGAGGGAGGTAGGCAAAAAGTTAGGGGTGACTACCCTAAGGCTGTCAGGTCTAACACTCACTAAATGTGCTGTTGCGGTAGGATTTTTACTGCAAATTAATTTTAATTACACAAGCAGGAGGAATCACGCTAATAGTGGGAATTACACATCAAAGAGAAGTGTGGAATTACTAAAATTACTGCAATTACTCTGGCATAACTGAAATTCCATCCACTACTTCCTACTTTTGTCCCTATGTCTGGAAGGAATACACAACTCACCACAGAAGACCTATTAACAGTCATGTGATCCAGGACACAGAGAGAGGCACACTTGGTTTAGGAAGACAAATGCCAACTTTCTAAACAGGCATTTTCAGAATATCAACTTAAAAATACGACTGTACCATTTGCCATGCACCCTCGCTCATGAGGACAAAGGATATTATGCTAGGTCAAAAGGGCAGTTTAAACAGGGGAAATACCAAGCCAACTTATCAGGTCTAACAGAACCAGTTGAGATTTCACTGTCAGAAACAATGCAGACCTAAATTAAGCAAAGTGAACCAGAGTTTTGGCAGAGCAAATTGACAGTGGCGCTTCTTAAATGGGCCTCCTCTCAGTGCCCTCTTGAAATAAATCGGAGTTGAGAACGCTAAGATGTGCGCATAGAATTGGATGCATAATGAACAACGAAATATTTTCCCCATTCCAATAACATTTAAGTGTTCGTGTTGTTCGTTTCCTATCGCA
Source organism: Pleurodeles waltl (assembly GCF_031143425.1). NCBI lineage: Eukaryota > Metazoa > Chordata > Amphibia > Caudata > Salamandridae > Pleurodeles > Pleurodeles waltl. The sequence goes on along the minus strand of NC_090451.1, from coordinate 161,444,013 downwards.
GGTAAAATACTTGATTATATCAGTTTGGGACATCTACACGACCCTGGAAAAATGCTCATTTAGGGAGGAGTGACCATTAAACATTTTCAAAGTGTCTAAGCTTGTGTTTCAATAACCGTGCATCGTTTTTGGAAAAAAGTTAAATTATTCAGCAGAACATGTTTTATATCAGTGAAAACAGTTATGCACTTATGCAAGGCACCAATGGGAACCGGGCAATAATAGTACTAATCAGGCATACAACCCTTTTATAAGTGAGGGGATCCCTGAATTTCCTGTTAGGGCTGTATTCACATGATGTGAAAGAAACCACAAGAATTACACACGTACCAGTTGGTGCAGGCGCAGTCTCTCTAGGCAGAGCTCAAAGGACCCTCAGAGATTATCCCGTGCAATGAAGACTAGATACAATTTCTGGCATTTATCTGAGCCCAGTGCAGACACCGCAGGGGGTGACAGTCCCAGAGCTGGAAAGCCATTGTGCAAAGTTAACAGGAGTAATCTCCCCTTATCCACGGATCAAGGTGTTCCCCGGAATTCTCCTATTCCTCCAGGATACGGGAGAATCCCCAGTGTCTCCTTAAGTCCCAGAGATGAGAGTTACCACTATTTCAAAGAATGAGGGCCCTGCTAATATCTAATTGCCAACCTTTCTTTCTTTGCAATTAATCCCATTCATTCGAAATGTAATTTGTGTTAAATCACCAAGTGATAATGAAACAGGGATCCTAAACTCCAATTTCCTGTATCCTCTCAATTAGAAAAACTTCATTGTTGCTAAAAGGAGGCTGTGGCCCTGTCCACCAACATCTGAGACTCCTTTAATGTCACATCTTAGTATGGAACCTCTAAAGGACCCAAATGTGAAGGAATTAATTGAGCTCTCACTTTACATTGTATTAGAGATGTGCAAAATCAAAATAGATGTAGCAACTTTGTTAATTTGTGATGTTTGCCTCTTCCACACAACAGCAACTGCAGGTGAAATCATTAAAAAAATGTTTTGTGGAAGATTTTCTAAGTAAAATATTTTTGAGGAAACGTTCCCTGAAAATGTGGGTTTTGTGGTTTTCGATGCCCAAACTATTTTTTTGCACTATTGTTGAGTTAAAGATTTAATACTTATTTCACAAAGATCGAAAACAACCTTGGTAAATTTTGTCCACACCTTATTTTTAACAGCACTGAAAATGTGGTTTAGACACTGCATGTAAAGAGCCTTCAACAAGGTTTTTATTTTCATAAATGGAAGTGTTACTGTCGCAGGCAATTATTGTGCACACATTCTCATGTTACACTTGATTTCCCAATGGTTGTAGAAAAGAATATTTAGCAGGTCGATAACAATTTTAAAGTTCGAGAAAGGAGGAAAAAAATGAAATTTATAGTTGTGGATAGCAATATGCTGGTAAGAGGGAACCTGTCACAAGAAAGTGCACATTTTGAAAAAAAATCGGGACACCTTTTGTTCACACAAATCCCACCAGTGATAATACAAAGTTTCCAATAATATATTTTTTTCTTGTAAAAATCATTGTGGTGAGAAAAACGATTTACAGTTCTTGCTTTTGTATGGAAATACTTTGGCAAATTGACACCTATAGTTGTTTTACTGAGTCGAAAATCTGTGTTGGCATGTTTTTTAGCTTTTTCTCTTACTTTGGTCTTTGTCCCTGTGGAGCCCTAATAATATGCAAGCAATCAATTTTCATATTTACTTATCTGAAGACTATTTAAAACTTAAATGTATGTATGCTTAAGGTTTTAAGGCATTCAGGTGACTTGACTAAAAATTTATTAATCTTTACAACTAATGTGGTTTTAATGAAAATGGCAATTGGACGAATTTCCGAATTTGAATACACCTTCATTCATATAACAGACTTAAATCTAATGATGATTGAAAAAAACATAGTATTAAACATAAGGTGCTGTACCAATCTGGCATTAATGGATTTGTATATGTCAAATATATGATAATTCTAAAAAAACATAGTTTAAACCTTAAGTACTATTGAACTTAGTTTTGGTGTTAGATTTCAGCAATTGCTCTGGCTACAAACTCAATTGTTAATTCACAAACAAAAGTGCAGCGAAGATTGGTTTAAAATAGGGTGGTCAGAACTTGCTTAGTTTTATGCCGTGGAATTCTGCTGAATCGCATAAAAACTCAGTGAGATGCCACAAAGTTCTGCCCACTCCTATGGCACTTAAAGTTCTTGAGGAGGAACTAACTCCCCCTTCCCCTGCAGCTTAAAGCAAAACGTTTTGCTGAACTGCTTTTCCCCTAGTTACAATGGCATGTGGTAGTATAAGAAATTTGCCACAGCTTCACGTTAAAGTATGTAAATCACAAACAATTATTTTAAGTGTTTGATGCTGGTCTAGGTATTGTAATGCTTCTCCACCAGTGCTCTTACCTAGATGTATGTAGTAAAGTTAGCTCCATACTACAGTTGGATATTTGCAAACTTGCTCCCGGTGCTAAAGGTGAAGAACTATGTCCAGCTTTGGTCAGCTGTGAGGTGTTTCAATCCACAGCTTCCCAACCTGGCATGGGAAACTGTGCATCTGCTCCAGCGGGAGGCGAGCAGCATGACCCAAAGTACATGGAGCGCTTTAGTCCCTATCGATGCCTAACTGCCTCCTCGCCTCAGCTAGTGCTGTTATCAGAGTGGCTTGCAGCAGTTTGGGCTGCCTTCAGCAGAAGTCAGGCTGCATACTGATTTTAAGGAGGACTGCTTGTGTCTCTGGGGTAGGGCTCGGCAGGATTTATCAACGGTTATGGGGACACACAGAGTAAGAATGGGTGGGGCACCCAGGGGTTCACTGCAGGTCACTGGGGAGGGGGGAGCACTCTCCAAGTCAGACTACATGTGACGTGTCTTTGAGGAAGGATCTGCTAATGTTATGTTATTGCTCTTCTCAAGAGTGAGTCACATGTTTCTAAGCGCTATCAGTACTTGCAATGTCAAGTGATCTTCAAGAATATGAAGTTATTAGCACATTTTGGTTTAGTGTGGTGGATGCCAGAAGTGGAGTCATTTTAACCCCCATCGCCACACATGATGAGGATTCCAGTATGTGTTTTTTTTTTTAAACAATGTCATTTAAGACCCTCAGCACAGACTTCTCCCCTCCCGATGCATTCAAAAGCCAGGGAGTTATTTATGTTTTTGAGGTTAGCCCTCTGAATCACAACATGTCAGCAAAAGCAACGCTGCCATCACCTCAAAGTATGGCAGGCCCAGACCAGAAAGAACTGCTTCAGATGCCGAAACTGAGGCAATAATATGGCAGTAACATTTACATGCAGGCGATATCTGTCCCCCGCAATATCTACGCATTAAAGCACTGGGAAATATCAGCAAGTAGTTCTTCTGAGACTCTGGAATTAATAGTTCCAGCTTCAGCCAAGGCTCCTGTCTACGCCTACAGTCACCGGATCACATTAACATATGCCGTTTGCACATCCAGTTTCAGATTTGCAGTGCTAGTGGCACATAAGTGTGCATTCACAAATCGGTTTGCTTCCTCATAATATTACCCTTGTACAGAACGATATTAGGTGGGCGGCGGAAAACTCAACAACGCAACAGTTGGTGGAGTTTTTGCTGAACTCTGTGCCCCAAACGGAGTTTACCACCCACACCTAGTTTAAAACTGTCAAATAGCCAGCGACCATTATCATATTGATGTAAGGAAAGTTTAACTTTTGGATAACACCTGGAACGCTTATTATGGCCTAGCCCCTGTACTACTCATATCAAATATCTGCAAAAATAATGACATTGTCAGCATGGGACAACTACTGGTGGCCTGCCACTCTAGGAGCCGCTCCAACTCCCACCACCCACGCACGCAACCTCGGCTTCATACTGGACTCATCGCTCACTATGACCCAGCAACTCAACGCCATCTCATCCTCATGTTTCAACACCCTCCGCATGCTTCTCAAGACCTTCAGATGGATCCCCATCGAAACCAGAAGAACGGTCACCCACGCCCTCGTTAGCAGTAGACTGGACTACGGCAACGCACTCTACGCGGGAACAACGGCCAAGCTCCAAAAGAAACTTCAACGCATTCAGAACGCCTCAGCACGACTCATCCTTAACCTCCCTTGCCATGAACACATCTCAGCCCACCTCAGAGACGTTCACCCGCTCCCTATCAACAAAATATAATCTACAATCTCCTGATCCACGCTCACAAGGCTCTCCACGATGCCGGCCCTGCCTACCTCAACGAGCTCCTCAACTTCCACGTCCCGACACGCCAGCTACGCTTTGCCAACCTGGCCCTCACCACCATCCCCTGCATCCACCGTACCACAACCAGCGGCAGACCCTACTCCCACCTCACCGCCAAAACCTGGAACTCCCTCACTGTCAACCTATGTCTGACCCAGGACCTCCTGACCTTCAGGAAGCGTCTCAAGACCTGGCTATTCGAGCAGTAGCACCCCCACTCTCCCAGCGCCTTGAGACTCTATCAAGTGAGTAGCGCGCTTTAAAAATGATTGATTGCATGGTGTATAGAAAAAGTAATAAAACGTGTTATGCAATTCCTATTTTTTCTATTTATTAAGTGCTTAAATCATTATTGTTTCTTTGATGGCCTGCATCAAGTAATGATATAAAGGACATGTGTTGTCAATACAAGAATTACATTTTAACTTACTTTACACTTTTCCCTATACTACTGATTGTATGGAACATCTAAAGGTTGGTATGCAAGTGGATGTTGGTATTATCTACTATATTTCACAGAGTGCCTATATGAGTATCTTTGCCTTTCACCATAATTACAACATTTATTATGAATAGATATTACCAACAAATCGAAGCAAAGGTAATAAGATATTTAGGTTTGGAATTAAGATTGGGTATTTCAAGAAACATCAACATCTTTCAATATTCCAAAGGATCTTTGTTTATCATTGTTTATATTTACCTTGCTTTGCACACATGCACAAACACTTTGGGGGTCATTATGACCCTGGAGGAAGGCGGAGAACCGGCGGTAAGTCCGCCAACAGGCTGGCGGTCTTACTTTGTGGAATTATGACCATGGCGGTTACCGCCATGGTCATCCGCCGGTTCTCCGTTCTGCCCGCCAGGGCGGAGTAGACCGCCGGGCTGGAGACTTGGGTCTCCAGCCCGGCGGCCGTCACTGTACCGCCGGTGGTATTTGGACCCGGCTTACTGCTGTGGATTTCCAGCGGTTTGAACCGCCATGAAATCTATGGCGTTAAGCACTATCAGTGCCAGGGAATTCCTTCCCTGGCACTGATAGGGGTCTCCCCCACCCCGACTCCCTCTCCTACCCCCCCACCACCCCTGCCACTCCCCAAAGTTGGCAGGGCCCCCCTCCACACCCCGACCCCCAACATCACTTCACCCATACCCACACGACACGCACGCACCACCTACATACTTACACGCACACACGCCCACATACATGCCTACATCCACACACACAGTCATACACACACACCCACATTCAAACATACACGCACACATCCATACAGACATACCCACAGACATACCCACACTCATTCCCATACACACAACACCCCGCAGGCATACATGCACTCACACACCCCCTCTACATACACACACACACACCCATGCACCCACACAACACCCCCTCCACCCCCCTCCCCTCACGGACAATCGACTTACCTGGTCCGACGATCCTCCAGGAGGGGACGGGAGCCATGGCGGCAGCTCTGCCGACACCACACCGCCAACAGAACATGGCCACAGCGAATCACAGGACGTGATTCGCTGGGCGGTGTTCTGTTGGCGTGGCAGTGGAGGTGGAGCAACCTCCACTTCTCCGCCTCCCGCCAGTATGGCTGTTGGCGGCTCTCCGTCTGTAAAAGGACGGAGAGCTTCCAACGGTCATAATAGGCCGAGCGGCAAACCGCCACCACTGGCGGTCTTCCGCACAGCAGTCCCTCGCGGTCTTTATAAAAGACCGCCAAGGTCAAAATGACCCCCTTTATGTTCATGTAACTTATGGGGAAGCCTGCTTTCTGACTTGAAAATATATTTATTTTATTCAATGAACTGTTAATATCTTGTCACAGATTCAGTAAAATTGTGCGTTAGTACTGTATATAGGGAAGATTCTTAATTTTAATACTAAAACCAATTATCAAATTCAAAACCATGGCATTTTTCTTAAAAAGTAATATTGTTTTAAAGAAATTAACTTTCAACTTTTGCCACTTTAGTTGAGTATGCATGCAACCATTGTCCCCCGCATTTGCTTTGCTGTATGGGAATTCCATTGATGCTCTCAATGTAAATGACAACTTCCTGTAGGAAAATCAGTTACTGGTTGAGGGCAGTAAAACCCTACTCAAGCAGCTACCACGATCTGTCAGAGTGAAACCCAAGCAAACCACAAAATTAAAGAAAAAAACACAACAAGTAAAATTCCACACCAAATTCGAAAAATAGAGTTAAATATAAAAAATTGAGACCAACAATCCAATCAGTAGAACCGGAGATATGAAATGTTTAAGATTTAAGTGAAAACTGTGCACAAAAGCACAGAGTCAACTGTGGCTATCTGGTTGCATCAGCCTGGGACAAAGTCACAAGTTCAGGCTGATCTTGATGGAGCTCTGGCCAGATTCAGGGACCAAGTTAGGTCCACTTAAAGTACCTTTAATCCTGCTGTGGGGTCTGCACGGTGTGGGCTTGCGAGGTTTTGAGTCATTTGGCATCAGTACAAATGAAGTGGTGTGGTAAGGGTTTGTGTCAGTTATGGTGAGCATTTCAGCTAAGCTTGGCGGGGCTTTGAATAGCTTGCGATGGAGCTGGCAGCTGTGCACGGAGGCTATGCGTCGGTCGGTGTGGATTCTGATGAGGGTGGCAGCTGTGCAGCAAGGATTTGCAGTGCTTCACAAAGCTTTGCATCGGTTGCAATCGAGACGACAGCTGGGATGACAGAGCACCTTCAGGCTCATTTTGAAGGGCCCAGAACTGGGGTGATACTACTTGGGGTGTGGGGGCCAGGACTCACAGCAGGCAGGGAACAGGTGCAGGGTTCAAGGTGGTTGGATATTTTCTGTCCCCTAGGCTCTGATCAGGAGGCCAGTCAACTGGCCCTTGTAGTAAGCCTGGTGGTCCTGGGTTCAAGATGCAGGTCCGGACCTTCTCACGAAGGAAGCAGGGCAACAGAGTAGTAGGGCAGGAGAGTAGCAATCTTGCAGAGCAGAACAGAAGTCCTTCTGAGCCTTCTGCAAGTCCACAGAGTTGGGTCTGAGGGTACACTATTTATACATGGTGCCACTTTGAGGTAGAAGTTCCTGGAAGTTTCCATACCTAGAGGTGTCTGGAATGTCCTGCCTCGCTGTCCTGGCCCCAGCTTGTCAGGGGTCACAAAAGAATAATGTAAAATCCTTTGCGAGTATGTTTAAGCAGAGCCTTTGTGATTTGAAAGTGTGGTAGGTGACTGCTCCTCACCATCATTAAGTCAGTGATGGCCCATTCTGCGAACACCTATCCTCCTTTGTCTCATTGTCCGAGAGCAATACACAAAGACTAACTGCCATCTACGTCTAGTCATAATGCAAAGGATACACGCAGCATAGACCAAATAATTGGGACAAGAAAATGTAATCTTTCTAAAAGTAACATTTTCAGATTTGTGAAATTAAATCCAATTTTACAATTAAAAGAACTTTATCTTAGAACTCTTTAGACACCAAACTTGACATTACTACCTGCTCCCAATTGAAAGATATCACTTAAATGTAATAAGCTAACCTAATGTCATCCTATAGGAGAGGCAGAAATTGCAGCAGTGTAAATGAATTTAAGAGTTTTTCACTACTAGGACATGTAAACTTTAAATGTATGTTTCCAGCTTTTAAATACACTGTATCCTGCTTTCAGGGCAGTTTAGAGCCTACCCTATGGGTGATGTTTTTGTATTAAAATATAAGGTAAAGCCTGGCAAAAGGTTTATTTTGACAAGGTTGAGATGGCAGTAGAATGTGCAATGGAAGTGCTGAGATGTTTATAGGCTACTTAAGTGGGTGGCGCAATCAGAGCTGCGGGCCCACTAGTAGCATTTAATTTACAGGCTCTGGGTGCAGGTAGTACCACATTACTAGGGACTTACAAGTTCATTAAATGTGCCAATTGGGTGTAAGTCAATTTCACCATGTTTAAAGGAGAGGGCACAAGGACTTTAGCATTGATTAGTAGTGTTAAAGTGTGCAGAGTTGTAAAAGTCAACAAAAATTGGTTCAGAAAACAATAGGGCGAAGGCAAATGTTTGAGGATAACCTTGCAAAACGGGCCAAGTCCGACACTTCTTTATCTATATCATGTCATTACTGTGAACTTGCTTTATCTGAACAAATCTTATTACCAAGGAGTTTCCAAGGTCTAGAAGGCCCTAGAAATTTCTGAGCTGGAACAGTCAGGATTTCAGTAGGCTGTGCAGAATTTTGATTCAGCAGGTGTAATCACTTGTATGTTCTGATTAATAGGTAACCTGTAGCTTGCTTAGTTCCCACTTTTCCTAGCACCAGCAATGGTTGATTTGCAGAGTTGGTTTTAGCAGAAATTTCTCAGTTGAACACCGAAGCCAGATGTGTTCCCCCAAGCTTCTGATTTGCACAGAAACTTGAAAAACTGAAAGTGGACCGTCACTAGCGAAGGATGTGCCAGATTTTATGCTAACAAACAGATTGCGAAAGTAGGTATCTCGTGATGAAAAGCATTGCAAAATTAACAATTTCACATGGACACCTACTATGACATATGAGGCGGAAATCTCAGTTATTGCAGGAATTTCGTGTGACACTCTGACCTGTTTTAGGTCTAGAGCTCGCCCCCCACGTCCGCAGCACCAACCTGCTGTCTCCTGCCTCTGACCCCCGCCCACGCTGCTGCTAGCGTGTTTGAGGCCCTCCTCCACCCGCAGGCATCCTCCTGCGCCTCATCCCTGGTGTCTAGTGGGCTCTAGTAAGCTTCACTTGACCCGTGTGCCGCTTTCCGCCGTCCTGTAAGTGTTTTTCTCATTTTTCAGCGCCTTGCCTCCTTGCGCTTCTTCCCCCGTCGTGCCCCTTCTGATTGTGCCGCTTTCCGCCGTCCTGTAAGTGTCTCTCATTTTTCAGCGCCTTGCCTCCTTGCGCTTCTGCCCCCGTCGTGCCCCTTCTGATTGTGCCACTTTTCGCCGTCCTGTAAGTGCGTTTTTACCGTTTTTCAAGCGCCTCGCCTCCTGCGCATCTGCCCCCGTTGTGCCCCTCTGATTGCTGTTTCCCCGATTGTATACTGTGCCATTAGTGTATTTCTGTGACTGTTTTCAAATTGTGACTGTTTTTAAAATTGTGCCCGACTTTTTTGTGCCTTGTTTTTCGTGTTTTCGCCCCTTGTGCGCTCCCCCTTGCTCTCCGCTCCCTGCCGCTGCCTCCCTCGCACCCCCATTCGCCACTCCCTCCTGCCTCCCAGCTGCTCCTCCCTCCCCCCTCCCTTCTTAATGGCTGGCACCCCCCCTGGTCCTCACGCCCCCCGCACCACCTGCTTCCGATACTCGGCCAGCGAACTCCTCGCCCTCAACCCTGGCCCCTCCACAGAGTGCTTCCTGGCCACCCCGAAGCACACCAAAGGAACTTCTCCTGCAACAGAACAACAAAGCCAGCAACAACCAACACAAACCACCTGCACTGCATCCTCCTCAACACACGCTTCGCACGAAAACACGCCATCGAGCTCTGGGACTTGCTCGACACCACCGCCCCAGACGTGGCCTTCCTGAAAGAAACCTGGTGGAACGACTCTTCGGCCCCTGACATCGCCATCGCCATACCTGACGGATACAAAATCACCAGAAGAGATCGCACCAACGGAATCGGCGGAGGGATAGCCATCGCCCACAAATCTACCCTCAAGATCCACACCCACACGGACGACACCATCAAGACAGCCAAACACCTCCACTTCCAGATTCACACGGACCCCAACACTACCCTCAGAGGAACCCTCATATACCGCCCTCCAGGACCAAGAGCCCCCTTCAGCGACACCGTCTCCGACCTCGCAAGCACCCACGCCCTTGCCTCTCCAGACTACATCCTCCTGGGAGATCTAAACTTCCACCTGGAAAACAACAACGACGCCAACACCGCATCACTGACCACCAACCTCCTCAACCTCGGACTCCGTCAACTGGTCAACACTCCCACCCACATCGCCAGACACACGCTGGACCCACTCTTCACCTCAAGCAACCACATCTCTTTCAGCCACACCTCCGAACTCCACCGGACCGACCATCACTGCGTCCACTTTACCTTCAAGAAAAACATCGAACACCACCGCATCCCTCTACCGCCTCACCGCCGCTGGGGAAAAGTCACCGAAGACCAACTAACCAGCACACTCGCCAAATACCCACCACCCGACCCCACCGACCCGAGCACCACCGCCATCAACCTCCATCAATGGATCCTCAACTGCGCCAACACCTTAGCCCCACTCAAGAAACCCACCGCCAACCAAGAAAAGAAAAAAACAGCCTGGTTCACAGACGAACTGACCACCTCCAAACGCACCTGCCAGAAACTCAAGAAGAAATGGATCCTCGAGCGCACACCCGACAACCTTGCTACCCTCAAGGACGCCAACCGTGAACACCACCAATGGATCCGACTCGCCAAGCGCGCCCACTTCACAGAACGCCTCAACAACAACGCCCACGACTGCAAAGAACTCTTCTGCATCGTGAAGGAACTCTCCAACCCTAACGCCAACGACGTCCCTCCCTCCCAGAAACTCTGCGACGATCTCTCCACCTTCTTCCACCAGAAAATCGCAGCCATCCACGACAGCTTCAACACCGCACCTCTGCCAGACCCCACCCCCGACGACTCCTCCCACGCCTGCCGCCTCACCACCTGGACCCAAGTAGACGACGCCGAAACCCTAACAACCATGAATTCCATCCACTCAGGCTCTCCCACGGACCCGTGCCCACATCACGTATTCAACAAAGCCGGCGCCACCATCGCCCCCAAACTCCACAAGATCATCAACCTCTCCTTCAACACCGCCACCTTCCCGGACAGCTGGAAGCACGCAGAAATCCAACCCCTCCTCAAGAAACCCAAGGCTGACCCCAACGATCTTAAAAACTTCCGACCGATCTCTCTCCTCCCTTTTCCAGCGAAAGTCATCGAGAAGATCGTCAATGCACAGCTCGCCCACTTCCTAGAAGACAACTCCATCCTAGACCCCTCTCAATCTGGATTCAGACGAAACCACAGCACTGAGACCGCACTCCTCGCCGCCACAGATGACATCAGACAACAAATGGACAATGGTGAAACCTCAGCCCTCATCCTCCTCGACCTATCAGCCGCTTTCGACACAGTCTGCCACCGCACCCTGCTAACCCACCTCCATGAAGCCGGCATCCAAGACAAAGCCCTCAACTGAATCTCATCCTTCCTCTCCGACAGAACCAAGAGAGTCCGACTCTCACCCTTCCGCTCCAAAGCCACCAACCTCATCTGCGGCGTCCCCCAAGGCTCCTCTCTTAGCCCAACGTTGTTCAACGTCTACATGGCCCCCCTCGCACAACTGGCCCGTCAACACAACCTCAGCATCATCTCCTACGCCGACGACACCCAGCTCGTCCTCTCCCTGACCAAAGATCCGATCACCGCCAAAACCAACCTCCACGAGGGACTAAAATCCATCGCCGAGTGGATGAGCAACAGCCGCCTGAAGCTCAACTCCGACAAGACAGAAGTCCTCATCCTCGGACGCACCCCCTCGGCCTGGAATGACTCCTGGTGGCCCACCGCCCTCGGACCCCCACCCACCCCAGCCAGCCACGCACGAAACCTCGGCTTCGTCCTCGACTCTGCTCTCACCATGTCCAAACAGATCAACGCCGTCTCCTCTTCTTGTTTCAACACCCTCCGCATGCTCCGCAGGATCTTCAAGTGGATTCCAACAAGAACCAGGAAGACGGTGATTCACGCCCTCGTCAGTAGCAGACTTGACTACGGCAACACACTCTACACAGGCATCCCAACGAAAGACATCAAACGACTCCAACGCATCCAGAACGCATCCCCCCGCCTGATCCTCGACATACCCCGCCGATGTCACATCTCCCCACACCTGAAGGACCTCCACTGGCTCCCCGTGGAAAAAAGGATCACCTTCAAACTCCTCACCCACGCACACCAGGCACTACACAACACCGGACCCACCTACCTGAACACCAGACTCAACTTCTACGTCCCCACACGTCAAGTCCGCTCTGCCAACCTCGCCCTCGCCATCGTCCCCTGAATCCAGCGCAAGACCTCTGGCGGCAGATCCTTCTCCTTCTTCGCCGCCAAGACCTGGAACTCTCTCCCCACCTCACTACGCCAGACCCAGGACCTCCTCACCTTCAGGAGACTCCTCAAGACATGGCTCTTTGAACGCTAGCAGCACCCCCCCCCTCCCCAGCGCCTCGAAACCCTGTCGGGTACATAGCGCGCTTTATAAATTCACTGATTGATTGAAAACTATTCAACTTCGCCCACTCTGAGTTTTCTGCATTTTATTTAGTTCAAAAGGAGTGGAATCGGGCTCAGGTGTGATAACATTCACTGACAAGAATTTAGATTACAACAAACCTTCATTTCATGCCAAATACAGCCCTGTGTATTTATATATCTTAGGTTGAAAGGTGAGATGTGGTTTGTTGTGTCACTTAGGGTACAGATAAAATTAAGCTTGGCTTTATTTATGCGTCCTCCCATCTCCAAGCATGGTCTAGAATGTCCTCACCTGATTCATATAAAAGCTTCAAATAAAACACATTTGGATGTTCTAGTTGCACCAGCAAAATCTCAAAGGAACCTCTCCCAGGCCACACCTGCTGTATGCTGTGATCCAAAAAGCAAACAAACTAAACTAAGGGGCATATTTATAATAAAGTGGTGCAGCACCTAAATAGGCAATGCCACGCTGCATCACTTTAGAAACACAGGAATGTGCCATATTAACAAGAATATGGCACACCCTTTTGTTTCCCCTTGCGCTGGTGCTAAATTTGCTGCAGAGTGCAAATGCAGCCACCATTGCGTCATGGTAGAAGGATGGCTGCATTGCAGGGGGAGATTGTTTTTGTGCCTGAAGGGACATCTTAAATGGCGATTTGCTCCTGCTATGTGTGCTGCAGAATGCACTACACATAGAAACGGCAACAAACAAGTAGAAATGAAAGCATTTCTCCTCGTTGAGTTATGCTAACGCCACCATTGAGATGACATTTGTTTTTGGCAATGTACCAGGTTTACGAAATGCCATAAATCTGGGGCAGCGTCAAAACGCAATGGGTGTTGTTGTGGAATGCCCACATCAACACCCATTGCAGGCCCCTTCCACGCGAAGTGCTGCATGTTAAGGGGGTGTATTTACTAGGTGGTGCTAAGCCACAAAAAGTGTCTTAAGCCCGCCTTGTAAATATGGCACAGTGCAAAGCGCCACCAGAGGATCACAAAAAGTGACACTACCGTGGTGCTAGAGGCTTGTAAACATGCCCCCAATACTTTAGTGCCTACATCTCAGCATGCCCTGATTAAGTATGGAGCTAATTCCCTACCACATGTTGTACACAATACAACAGCAACAAAGGTGAACAGCAGAAGTATATCCCAAATGGCAGCTAATAAATATACCCGTCTGCAGGCTTCTCTTACCCCTGTCTGAATACTAATCATGTGTTTAATATTCAGCAAATGATACAAGCCTTATTGTATGATTGGTGTTAATGGACAGCAACGAGCACTGAATTATGCTTGTTGGAAAATGCATCTTAGACTAATTGAAAAGTAACACCTCCTCACTGTCTGACTTACACAATGAATGTGAATAATTTATCTAACCAAAGAGGGGAACAGCAGCTTTTATTTCCATATAGTGAGATTCTGCTTGAACACAATAATATAAGCTATAACCACGAGTGTTTTTCCCAGATTATTCTGTGGGTTATGTAAACTGGCAATCTCACCCTCACATAAAACTATCATTACCTAATCATCAGTGCTCATTTTATTTTTCAATGAATGATAAAATGCTGAACCACACTTGCACGATTAAATCATGGAATTGTTGTTTACACATGCACGCATATTTGAAGCAATTGCTCAAACCACTGAAGGTATGATTTTCATGTATGCGCAGGGGCAGGAGTAATAAAGGCCTCTGCAGTGAAGTGGGGCCCCAGCCCTCCAGCAGGTCCCCTATTCAGCCAAAGACTAGTGAACAGCTGTAAGATATAGGAGATCAAGTTCCACAGGGGTGCCCTGTCATTTTACGTTCCACCACTCAGTGTGTATATATATATATATTTGGGGTGCTTACAAACAAGGAACTTAGCTAAAAAAGGATAGAGTCCTGCTTAAAAGAAGGATGTTACATATAGCAGAGCATGGCAGGTCCAAGTACAACTGGCCTACAAGTAAAGTGACACTCTTAAGCTTCTGTCTTTGCAAGGTGTGCAGTGGATCGTATTACTTGTGTATGAGATGTTTCTTTAAGGTGTAAGCCAACTATCATCTAAAGTAGTAGGTGTGTTTCAGGATGGATTCTTCTACATCTCTTACGTTTAGCAGAAGCCACATCTTCTGGTATTTTCCTTGCCACACACATTAGTTTCAAAGCTTGCAATGTGAAGTCTGTGTGTGTTGTGTCGATTCTACCTGCCAGGTGGAGTGTTGGAGAGAAAAGCCTCGAAGAGGACACAACATGTCTTGAAGGCCTTACAGGGTTGCAAGTGTAGGCAGAGGTGCTCATGTAACTTGAGTGTGAATGGTAGCACCTTATCATTACCATTCAATAATGTATGTTTGTGAGAAAGTCATCCTTTTAGCCCTGTTCATCCCATTTTTTCTGAGTGATACTGCTGGTAACTGACTCTGACTGTGCCCTGGGCTCTCCTAACTAGGCCCATGGCCAGTGCTCTGATAAAAATGTTATATGGTAAATAGGTATAATCACAAATGGCAATGCAAGACCACTGTAAATCCCTAGTATATAATAAGGCAAGGGAGATACAACCTACATATATGTCTCTAGTATATAATAGGGAAAGGAGGTTTAGAGGCCCAGTAGATTTCCTGCCTTGCAGACTGACTTTAAAAGTAAATGGTATGCAAAATCAACTTTTAAAGTGGTAATCTACCTTATTTTTACAATTAGGTCACCCATAAGGTATCCCCTAGGTGCCCTAGGTGTGGGGTGCCATGTATAAGCAGGGATTTTATTAAAGATGTTTATATGCCCTGGTGAGGGACAAACTGCACATTTTGTTTTCCCCATTGTAGATACTTAGCTCCATAGGCTAACATTGGAATATTTTATTTAAGTATAAATATTGCTAGGAAGTAGCTAGAAATATCATTCAGGGATTCAACAGATTGGTAATAATAAATCCAACAATTTGCCATAGTTGAATCACCCAAAACGACTGCAGAAAATAGGTTATAAGACCTTTTCTGGGAGCCAACACTCAGCCTTCTAACAGACTCTCCTGGTTGGTCTGCCTTAACAGACTTATCCAGGCTGCTTTGATGAGATAAGTGGCCTGCATAGAGTGGAGGTTATCTGGCGGGGGTAGCTCTGCAGCTTCAGAACACAAGCCTGAAAGGGGGCTGGATAAATCAAACTGGGCTTCAAAGTGACCAGGTCAGAAAGGGATGCCAGCCAGACCTACCTCCTCTTCCTGTACCCCACAACTAGATGGCAGGCAAAGGAAAGAAATTTGCAGATGGTCTGGAGGGAGAGTGTTAATGGAAATGAGCCACACCAGTAGGTCGAATTAACCAGGTCTTACTCCTCTGGAAAGGAAACTTCCCTCTTGGGTTTTTAAAGTGCACAGGTTTGTGAGACAAGAATGTGCTACTTTTTGGAGGAAGCTGTCATGCTTTTGGGTGGCACCCTGCGTTTCATTGGACAGGAGTGCCTCTCTGCTTGTCCTCCAGATCATTGAATACCTATGTGAAAGCTGCATAGCAACTCAGATCTGCTGACTGAAACTACATGGAGAAGAGGGACTGCCCAGCTGGAACCCTGGTCTACACCCTAAAGGAGTTTTCTCTAAAGGACGGATCCTGCTACACATTAGGAAATACAGCCCTGAGGACTTTGTCTTGCTTCCAAAAGAATTAAGGAGTGGACTTACTGAAAGAAACAGGTTAACAGAGCTTCATTGCACCATCTTCCACTAGAAGTCCCCAGCATGGAGTGTGTCCTGTCGACTTTTAAGAATTTGGCCATGCGCATTATGGGAATTGTTTTACAAACTACCAAGGACCATATTTCCGCCTCTAGACCTTTGGAATTGAGTTTTATACACATGGGACCCTCAAGGGGAACTTCAGGATGAAGTTTCTGATGTTTGGAGAAGTTTGGAGCAACTTTTGGAAAAAGCTCCCTAAGTGGACCCACCCGTCATCAAGACCCAAGCCGACTACCTTCAACAGTGGCCCAGCCTGAATTTCAGATTTGTCCCACTGAAAGCTCCAAAGCTCCAGACTTCCAGGGTTTGACTGGGCCCTCTCAAAAAAATAATCTGACGGTGTTGCATCGAAATCACCTTGTTGGAGAGGATTGCACTTTATCAACAGAAAATGTCTAACTCCAAAGGAAAATTTTTAACCAATGTATTTGAGCAAGGTTCCATCCCTGTCATCCTTAAATTGCGACTTAGTCCAGGTCTAGCGTGACCTGATGTCCCCGGTCTACGACTACTGGCTTTTAAGCATTGGAAAGCACATTTTTTATTTAATCTTTAAAAATTCATATCTCCGGTTCCCTATATTGAATTTTTATCATTTTGTGTCATTTTAAAGATAAAACATATTTCCTATTTGTATACATTGGTGTGAATTTTGTATTGTGTTGTGTCTTACTTGTTTACTATATTGGTGTATTTAAATGTACATATCTGTCTCCTAAATTAATCCTGTCTGCTCACAGCCAGCTACCAAGAGTTGAGCCAGTAGCTAATGTATGGAGGCCTTGATTGGACCTAGTGGGGAGGATGTGGCCTGTGTAGCTACCTACCTGCCAGTACTAATAGTCCACCCTCCAACAATGTTTTACTTGTGTAATCTTCTGATAAAGTATGCTTCCCTTACTATTGTTCTCACATCCTTTAGAACTGTTCTGAAATGATCTTGCAATTCATGCTGTATGAGTCCCTCAACCTGATGTATTTGGTATTTGAAAGAATGTGAGTGCTAATGCTTTTTGAAGAACTACGCCTTTATTTTTGTATATTGAGTTTCACCTTCATCTGTTGCACTAATTTAGCCCTACCATCTAGTGAGAAATGAATAAGCATGTTTGTCCTCTGCTAGAGAAACAAGCACTGATCTTGGCAACCTGGTTGAAAGTTATTTATTTTTATTATTTTATTATACATGTGAGCAACGAAAATAATATGAATGACTCCGAACACATGCTCCAATAAGTATGGCTACCATGTAATTGCAATAAAATATGTGACAAAGTATTATTCCTACTGGTGCAAGGACTTTTGACTTTGAATAACAGTAACGTGAATACATAGTGGAAACACATGAGGATGCCTAACAAATGGGATAAAGACGGCAAGGGAAACGTACTGGCAAGCTAAAGCTTTGGCCCACATTCCCCGGTAGGTATGTGCTGTTCTGTTTAGGTGGACATTAATAATTTATCAGACAAAATGCCATCTCACACAGTGCAAGACAGCTAATTTCTGAAATAAGCTGACCATTGCCTTATAGTGTATTCTGTTGTGGGTGGAATAAAAATGTGAGTAACAGCTGAATACATCACTCCAAATGCAGGGCTGGTCCGAAATTTATTTTTGTATAAAAACAGGGCAAACAGGACCAATACATTTGTGAATATTAAAATATGTATGGTTTCACATTACGCTGATTAGACAGCTAAAGCTGCCCTTAAGTCTATGTCTATGAAATTAACTGTAAATATTTCCTTAACTTGTTTCAAACCCTGTCATAGTAATCCTAATATAAATTTAGGAAACTAAAGAAGCCTGCAACTTTCAAAGTGGGTCATTAAAGCATGACTAAAAGAATGAATAAACTCCTCGAGTGACAAAAAGAAATAAATCCGAGAATCATGGCTAAGAAGCGTGCCACCAGAAAGCTCATCACTTCCTAATACACACACTCACATAGTGAAGCGTGTAAAACAGAATTATACAAACCATATCCTGAAATTACAGTGCCATTTGTTTCAAAAACAATAACACCATATGCATTATTTTAGTAGCTTTTTATTTGTGGCATGGGCAATGTGGAAACGCTCTGTGAAACGTTTAATTTATGTACAATTTTTCATCAGGTTGAACAGATATTTGCACCACTTGGTACAAAAATATTTTTGCAATGGCCATGAAAATGTTTATTATGGGTATATGCTTTCCTACTAAAATTTTCCCTCTGACCAATAAAAATAAATATGAAGTTTAACACACTGATAATTACTGCTGATATTTATTGCATATTTAATTACCTCAATGTTACCATTTTCAAATGTTCAAAAGTTAGAATTATAGCTCATCTTTGTGGCTAGCTGTCCCGTGCACCAGACACAGTCTATTCGTCCTTTTTTTATAGAAAATGCACCTTTTCTTCGTAGTCGCGTTAGAATTATAACCTTTTTGGGTGCCCTCTTTTTGCTGCTGTGATGACTGCATTGTGACACTGCCATTCAGTGCCACACTGTGTCAACTGTTACGGAAATTGATATTAATGTAAAATTTGTTTCACCTAGTTGGCCCATTCAACGTTTTCGAAGGCCAAGTTAGACGACACAGAAACTGCACCACTGTCATGGAGGTTACATGTCATATGGTCTGCAGTCTGTGTTTAGACTACCCACATAAATGATAAAAACATATGGCTTCAGAGAGCCTTACTTTGGTCAGGTTTCAGTTTAAAAATACTGCAGTGTCATATGGCCTGGAAAAATACCTTTAACCTGTAAAACAGCCTTTTTATATTAGCTAAGCCAATTCTAAAAGCTGCCTTTTAAACCCACAGATCTGGCTGATTATTATATAGAAATGATGAATAAAAGAAATTGGGAATAGTATGTACTTTTATAGTAAACTGTTATCCAAAAAGGTGCTTCATTGTATAAGTAAAGCTGCCGTTTCCACGAACAATTCTAGTTATGAATAAAATCAACTTTGACACTTGTATATCACAAAATCTCACACAACTGATTGCACAACCAAATACATGTATATGGTATGACTCAATCAGAAAAGTATATATTCACACTGGAGAAAGATAAAAATTCACAGCAGACTATAAAGAAGCAAGCAATGCCAGATAGTTTAAACTTGTGTGTTAAATAATTATCAAAAACATGAGAAATGTGTTAGTATCTCCTTTAAAGGACTTCCGTATTTAGGGTTGTCAGGAAGCACATACTATGTGGTCTGCATGTGGGCCCCTCATAAGCGTATATTTTGCTTTTACTTCCATTTTGTAAATGGCATCACTTACTATGCATGGGCGTGGATTACACGTACAAAGAAAGTTATGAACATACAGAGCAATTTACTTCAATTGCACCTGGCAATCTTTTTCAATTTTGTGAATTAGACAAATGTCATGTAGAGGTATTTGTATGTTTTATTAATGTAAATAAATGTCACCGAAGAACCAAATCAGGGATAATATGTTTTGCTTTAGGAAACATCATCTGGTGGGACCTTCCTGCGAGTATTTAACGCTATTTTCAAAATGTCACCCGACTTCCTCAAACAGAAATGACAATAAATGACAATAAATGAAATGACAATAAATGGCAAGTATCTGTGGAATGAACGGAATTTACAACGTGCATTCCTTTTAGTTCACTGGGAAGACTCATTTGAATAAGCCTCATCAATTTTTTGATCTTTCTTTTGAAAAAGGATTTGCAGGCAGTTAGGAATCATGGCAATTAATTTAGACACCTTGAACATAATTTTCAAGGTTTGGTTCATTAACAAAACAACTTTAGAAATGACAATTTCACCAATCTTAATAAATTCAAATTGGAAATTTGCCAAATTTGTTTTAACAGACAACAAATCACCCATCATTTCGTACAATTCCACATTAAAGATACATAATATTTAGAAGATATTGTATGTAATTTAACACAGATAATATCAGCCGTGGATGAGTGGACATTTGTGAATTTATTGATTTCATGGACATTTCCAAACTAAATTTGATTAACTGGTTGATAAATTCAGTATTTATTGTAGAATTTAATTCTTGTGTGAAATGTCATTAGATATTGTGGGGTAAGGACAAAGTAAGAGAAATAGGGAAATAACTCGTTCACTCCAATTATTTCGAATTCGCAGCTAATTTTACTACTACACATACAGCACTGAAACCTTCATAATTAGTGCCCTTGAAAGACTGTTGCTTATGGTCATAATTAAGGTAAATTGAGTATTTACCTTTTTGGTTCCACCAAGGATTATGAGATGATTCGACCAAAAAAAAAAGAATAACATATTTCAATAAGAACTAGCAAGCTTGATCAATGCCTTTGCTTTCAGCAGCTAATTTCATATGACTGATATAACCTGTATTTCCAGGTACAAAAAAAAAATAATGTCTTCAATTATACTCCCAGTATATTAAAACATGGAAGGAACAATTCCATCCAATATGTTTAGACACTCTTAATAATTGCTTTTCCAATAAATGTAAAACCAAAGCACAACATGTAAAAAAAAAAATGTATTTTTTGTGAATGTCCCTAATCACAGCTTCCGTCTGGTAATAGCTCAATTTGTGTGTAGAGCATGTCAACTTTACAGAAAGAAAAATGACTGCTAATAGATGCTCTTTTCATGAGGTGGACTTGAATCATTGCTCTTAGCATGTACGTTTATTCAGAACATAAAAGGTCAAATTATTTTTTATTTTGCTCTTGAATATAATGGTTTATTACCGACGGGAGAAAACTGAAGTGCTCAGATTTTTTTTTAATATCATGGAGTATGAAGCCCTTAAAAATGCATGAACTCAAACACACTGCTACAGGAAGGAAAACAATGCGTAAAGTTAAGCCTGAGATTGGTTGAGATCCAAAAAATACATACAGACTATTGAAAACAATATGTAAGCTTCGGCTTAAGGACAAACATTTACTCTGTGCCTGGCCAAAATATCAAAACAGTCAAACCATATAACAATAAGCTAGGTTGGGATCTACGAAGGATACCTGACGTTTGAATACAGCTGGCCTCATTTGATGAAAACATGAAGATAAGTTGAAAGGTTTTTTTTAGTCACAGGAAAACTGACAATTTGGAATTCAGAACACCGCTACAATCCACATTATAATGGAGGCAATCTGGTTCTGTGCCATACCTTGATGGTGGTGTAGGAAAACTGCTATCTTCAGGGTAGCACCCAACCTTCAATCAATACTGAATTTTGGCTTAAAGGACACTTTTTCAAGAATCTATAAATGGTTCACTCAAAACAATACATGCCATCAATGAAGAGTGACTTTGTATATTCTTCATGAATTCAGTAATGACGATGGCAAAGCAGTCAGCAGTTGAAAGTTTCAGATCAGATTAAAGAGGTTCAGTTTAGAATACCATACTATGAGAAGTCTGAGACAAGACCATTTGGACACAAGAAGGTGTCCTCCTCTAACTGGGAGTACAGACATTGAAGTAGATGATATGGGACACTCAATTAACCATTCAGAGAAAATGTACAAATGAAGCCAAAGAACTGCAAATGTTTACTAGCAGGGCATTCATTTAATTTGTAGATATATATTTTGTTTACAAGTTTTGTACAATATTCTGGTGTGTACCCATGGCATACACGCAATAGCAGGCTATGCTGTTATAATTATTGAGCATGGGAAGACACCTTGGTGCTAGAGAAAATAAATCCTAATAGTGGCAACTGAATCTTCAAATAGGAATATATCTTGTTTCCTCTGTCTAACACTAGGATGGCATATGATCCCTTCACAGTGTTTTTTCCAAATGAAGTCTGAAGTGCTGGGTCACAGAAGAACAAATGAACAGCAGCTCATTTTACAGGCTCTTTGTGGCCACCTGGAAAATGGACATTCAAGTTGTCAATCAGGAATGAAGCTCATAAGCCAATGTGACACATTCAGAACCTCAAATGGATTTGATGGTACCGAAGACTCCCTTTTCCTAAATTTACAACCCACAAGTTGACATTTCTGACAAATGATGGGACAGCACTTAGTCCAATAATGAGGGTTAAAGGTGAAGAATTAAAAATTCAGTTCCAGAACTAGAAGCGCAATATTGTTTTGTTTTTTAATTAGCAAGAAGTATTTTGAATAATTTTTTGTTGACAGTTTATTTTTTTCATTTTTCTTCAAATATATGCATCTTGATTTTTCTGTAGGAACAAGGAGGTGGATCTGGCTATCCAGGCTGGCCAGACCTTTGTGGAAATTAAGTCCCTGTCCAGGGTGAAGCTGGAATTGCACCAGAAGACTAGCAATGCCAGAAAAGAGGTTTTTGAAAAAGCCCCAATGGTCTAGGCAGAGGTCTACTTTCTACAGTTCATTTCAGATGTAAATGATGATTTTGAGGAAGCATTAATGCAGGGGGAGTATTTATCTCAAAGAGGTGCTTTGCCTGTGTGGTCTACAGCGAGGAGCAATATACTTCCTTACAGTCTGCTCCATCAATGCCCCATCATGAACTTGCCAAACCCAAAGCCAGCAACATAGACCCCACACACACAGCCCCTATGTGACGCCCTTTCCAACCACTTCCTCCACAAAATCCTGGACATCTACAACAGATTCATATCACACACACCCCTCACTCACCCAACTCAACCCCCACTCAAGACCCCCACCACACTATCCACATGGACCCCCTACCACACATGAAGAAACCGAAAAAACCATGAACTCCATCCACTTCGGTTCCCCCTCCGACCCCTGTCAACACCGCATCTACAACAAAGCTAGACCTACCATCACCCCCATACTCTACAACATAATCAACTCCTCTTTCGACTCCGCCACCTACCCAGACCCCCTGGAAGCACGCGGAAATCTCCTAAAAAAAACAAAAAAAAACAAGCCGACCCGGAGATCCTCTCCAACTACCACCCCATCTCCCTCCTCCCTTTCCCCGCCAAGGTTGCAGAGAAATTAGTCAACACCCGCCTATCCCACTTCCACGAAGCAACCAACACCCTTGACCCCTCTCAATCTGGGTTCCACAAGAACCACAGCACAGAAACCGCCCTCATCGCATGCACTGACGACATCAGGACCAAAGTTGACAAAGGCGAGACAGTCGCACTCATCGTCCTAGACCCTCTCCGCAGCTTTTGACACCGTCTGCCACCACACACTCCGCACACGCCTCCAAAACATAGGAATCCGCCACAAAGCCTTAGACTGGCTCACCTCCTTCCTCACCGACCGAACCCAGAGAGTCCGCCTTCTGCCCTTCCACTCCAACACTACCAAGATCACCTGCGGAGTCCCCCAAGGGTCCTCCCTCAGCCCCACACTCTTCAACATCTACATGATTCCCCCTAGCCAACATTCTCCGAGCACATGGAATCACTATCCTCTCCTATGCAGATGACACCCAACTCATCCTCTCCCTCACCCGCAACCCCACCACCGCCAAAAAACTAACCTACACGCCGCTCTCCTAGACACCGCCAACTGGATGACCACCAACCACCTCAAGCTCAACTTAAACAAAACCAAAATCATCATCTTTGGCCCCAACAAAACCACATGGGACGACTCCTGGTGGCCCACTGCCCTAGGCCCCGCACCCACCCCAGCAACCTCGGCATCATCCTCGACCCCTCCCCCTCAATGACACAGCAAATCAATGCTCTAACCTCCTCCTGCTTCCACAAACTCCACACTCCTTCTAATGGATCCCCCCGGAAACCAGAAAGACAGTCACCCATGCACTCATTAGCAGCAGACTGGACTACGGCAATGCCCTTTACGCCGGCACCACACTCAAACTCAAACACAAACTCCAAAGAATCCAGAACACAGCTGCGCGCCTCGTCCTTGGCCTCCCCCGCCACGAACGAATCTCACCACACCTCAAATCCCTTCACTGGCTCCCTATAGACAAGAGAATAACATTCAAGATCCTCATCCACGCACACAAAACCCTCCACAACACTGGCCCAACCTACCTCAATGAAAGAGTAAACTTCCACACTCCCACACCCAACCTCCGATCAGCCGACCTCGCCCTAGCCACAGTCCCCCGCATCCAGCGCGCCACCACAGGAGGCAGGTCTTTCTCCTACCTCAACCCCAAAACCTGGAACTCCCTCCACACCGACCTTCGCAAAACCAAAGACCTACTGGTCTTCAGAAGGAACCTCAAGACATGGCTGTTCAACCAGTGACCCTCCCTGCCCCCCCCCCCCTTCAAGTCCTCCCCCCCAGCGCCTTGAGACACTCGCGGGTGAGTATCGCGCTCTACAAATTTCTTTGATTGATTGATTGAATACCAAAAACTTGCAAATTGGCAATGGTATATAGGAATGCTGCAATGGAAATGAAGCAGCAACTGTCTTCTGTGGCCCCATAGGAGAAAAGGCTGCTCTAGCTGCTGAAGACAAAAAGACAGCCGGAGCACTGGAAGAGGAAAGGCAGCATTTTCCCTGGAAAGCTGAGGCAGGTAGATTAGAATGCAATTACAGCCCTGCTGCTGAGGATAAGCAGACATCAGCAAGTCTGGCACTTTAAGAGGAAGATCGACCTTGAACGAACAGAAGGACATGCTGACTCTTAAGAGGAGCCAGATCAATATAGAGCTGAAGTCCAGATGAGCATTGTTCGAAATGGGGTTTCCGGTTGGCTAGGGTACATACCTAAGCCAGTCAGAACCCACCCACCCTAATCAGGGCAAGGGAGCTACACGTCCAAGATAACCCTGCTCACCCCCTTGGTAGCTTGGCATGAGCAGTCAGGCCTATCCCAGGGGCATTGTGTAAAGCGTTTGCACAACACACACAACACATATGACGCACTATCCCCACCACAAAGCAAACACAACCACAAGTTAAAGGAAAATATACTGTATTGTACACAACACAATTATTAGACCAAACACAACATGTCAGTAAATTCCTGCTACCTTAACAGTTATCAGAATGTTACACATTAGTTACTCTGCAGAACCAGCAGTAGTCACATATAACACACAGGTCACCTAGTATTCTGCAACATGAGCAGTAGTCAGGATTCACGTTACAACACAAATACACTTGTCATTAAAAAATCATAAATGACTGTTCCAAGAGCATTATAAAACAAATAGCAAGTCAAGAACACATTAGCATAGAATGCCCATAAAAGGAACATTAGCAAATCATGACATCCTACCTGTGTAGGTCATAGGAGAACGCATGAGCATTGTTGGACAACCAATCTCCTGAATACCCTTTATCACAACAGAACAAATGTATAGGTTCCTTGTCAATATTCTCACCAGATCCGGTGAGTACGATTGGTCCACCGTACTAGAGGTAAAACGAGGTAGGCCAAGATAGGGACGGCCATGTCCCCAATCACGGAGCTCCTCCGCTCCAATTTTCATCCTCGTGGTAAAGTTGAAAAATTCTGGTCAGACCGGGGACCTCTGTTGAGGATCACCCCACCCCGGCCTGGTGAGCAGCTTCCACAGCATCTTCTCCATTACTTTATTGTCATTTGGCCCCTTGTTTGCATTCCCACAGGGCCCTCTTTCGACTCCCCCAATCCTATTTTTGTTCTTTTTCCTCTTCCTCTTGCTTGCCCTCAATGAGGCTCTCCTCCTCTCCCTGTTTGTCACATTGATCTTCCTTGGTCTCTAAGATTGAATTCCTTTAAAATATTGTCTTTACTCCTCCACTATCAGATTGTAGTGATATATCACTCTCACTGCCATCACTTTCTCTCACATCCTTTCTTCAGATAGAGGGGTTATTCGCCAGGAATTGTTGAAAAGGCATTGATGAAAGTAAGACAAGTTAAGAGAGATGATTTATTGGTAACCCAACCAATAGTGGATAAAAAGAAAGTCAAACGGATGAAATTTATTACAACATATCATAGTAAAACCGGAGAAATAAAGAGGATTTTCAAAACAAAATGGCCAGTATTAAAAACAGATGAGAATATAGCGGCGACAATAGATGATTATCCTACATTCACTTTTAGAAGAAGTAGATCAATAAAGGACACATTAAGTCAGTATCTGGTACCAAAGATGGAAAAGATCAAACCTATACATTTTTTTTTTCATTTGTGGAAAATGTAAAGCCTGTAAATACAGTGAAAATTGTAAAGAATTTTTTTTCCCCAAGAGTTAGAAATGTATTTGTTTATTAAATATTAAGAAACATGTAACATGTAATTTGTATTATTGCATATATGCTTTGAAGTGCCCCTGCAATACATTTTATATAGGGAGTACCATACATATGGTGAAAAAAGAGAGTATTAGAGTATTAGAGCATGTGAGAGCAATCAAAAATGAAGATAAGTCATATCCAGTAGCGAGGCACTTCAAAGACTATCATGATAGGAATACAAATAAGTTACAATTTATGGTTTTGGAAAAGGTCATGCTGAATATAAGAGGAGGGAACAGGACATTGGAGTTAAGGAAATTAGAATCCCATTTAATCATTGGCCTTAATACTAGGGAACCAGAAGGATTAAATAGGGATGAGGAACTAGCTGTTCACTTGATGTATTAAGATGATAATCTTCAAGAAAATGAGAATATCAGTAATTGCAGCTGTTTTGAGAGAATGCACACGTCAAATTAAAATTTATGATAGTGTATTTTAAATGAACAGATTTGGTTTTAATGTATAGATTCTAACATATGATTTTTTTGTTTTTTATAGAGAAAGATAGTATGACAGTCGCTGTGAAGCAAAGGAGCTACTATATTATACAAAGGTTACTTGGATGGGGGAAAGCATGGACAGTGAATATTGTTTTTCTTATTTTTTTCATTTTATTTGTATATGCTGTATAAAAAATAGGTATGTGGAATATGGTCCGCTAAAAGATTAAATAAATATATTTCCAGGATATAGGAATTGAAATTACCCACTTGGGATAGAATACTATGAATAGGGTGGATATTATAATATGGATAAATATCCTTGGATGTAGGTTGAATATTATTGTGAAATTTCTGTGTAATAGTAATACTGGAAATATTCGAAATGATAAAGTGGACCTTTCTGAAAAAATTGAAAAAAATGAAAATGATATATAAATAGTTAACAGCAAATGCAATATGAAAAGTAAATATTATGTGAAAGGATTGTTAAGTAGAGAATTCTACAATGTTTAAAGGCTAAAAGAAAAAAGTGTTAATAATGATGTGAATATAGGATTTAAATTTTGGATTTTGGAAATGTAGATTCTATGATAAAGTAATAGACTAGCTAAGAAATGATAGGATAAAGCGTTAAGATAAACATGTTTAAAGATGGCCACCACAATAAGGATGGAATGGGGAATGCTTAATGACCGTCGTTTATGTTGTTGAAATGTTTTATGGTGATAAATGGAAATGGAAATATGGACAAACAATGCCCGTGAACAAGGAAGTTTGGATTCCCGAAATGCATCGGGCGAGTGTTTATCTTGCCTAATAAACTAATTTTGATGGAGACATGGCATGACTGAGGTGTTTCTTTTTAAGGGACGAAGAGTGGTGAAAAAAATGGGGGTTCGCGACCCCGCTTCAGTTTGCCGTGCAGGGCGCAGACCAATGCGAATATTGGAAGGAGATATATATATATATATATATATATATAAAAACCAATCAGCTTAAAAAAAAATCCTGAATAAGTAGTAGCCCAGTACTAAAAACATTAAAAAATATGTAAAAATATTATATAAAATGGTAATAGGTAAAGAACTACAATAAAGTCTACTACTTACCTATAGCTAAGGCGGTAACAAAGAACATAGCCAAAATGTAGTAAAAACAATACGGCTGCCTTTTCATAAAAAAAAAAACAACAAAAAAAAACCAGCCTATACCTAATTATATACTGGCTTGTCTTTGCCATATACAGCGGTTAATTGTAAACTTACTGTGGTATGTGGTATACTGTAGCCCAAAATATAAGGAAAGCCTAGCTGTGGTATTGTATTATTGTATCCTTGCGTCATGCATGGTGTTGCATGTACAATCCAAAACGTTAGACAGATTTACAAAGCAAAGCAAGACCATCATGCGTAGCCCTGTGTTGGTTGTTAAATCTGGAGAAATGCAAAGCAGCACAATTGCTGTTTTACATTACTCTGCACACTCTAATCTACATTGCTGTTAAATTTCACATACATCGGTATGCCACTTCACTCTACACCACACCTCTATATACCACTCCCTGATATTTCTGTATGCACCACCTCAGTGTACACCACTCCACTGAATGTCTCTCCGCTGTTCGGGACTACACTCTATGCTATCACATTGTACGCAACTCGACTCAATGCCATTCTGCTGTATGTCACTCCACTTTACGCTACTCCACTATTTTACTCCACTCAATGCCATTCCACTGTGTACCACTTCAGTGTACAGCACTCCAGTGTACGCCACTCCACTCTACATCACTCTACTGTATGCCAATCCACTATACGCTACTCTTCTCTACACCAATCCATTCTATGCCAGTTAATTGGATGCCATTCCACTCTACGTCACTTCACTGTGTGCTTTTCCACTTATGCCACTGTATGCCACTCAAGTCCACAATACTCCACTGTACACTATCCACTCTACACCACTACACTGTACTCTACGCTAATCCACTCTATCCCATTCCACTCTCTGCTATCACACTGTACACTCCAGTCTACACCACTCTACTGTATGATATTCCACTCTACCTCACTTCACTGTACGCCACTCTATGATATTCCACCGGATGTCCCTCAAATGTACGGCAATATACTGTATGCTATTGAACTCTACCCACTCCACTGTACATCACTCAAGTCTACACAACTCCACTGTATGCCACTACACTGTATACTACTACACTATACAATATTCTCCTCTACACTACTCCACTATACAAATGCTCCACTCTATGTCACTCCAGATGTCGCCACTGTACGGCACTCCATTGTATGCTACTTCAGTCTATGCTACTCAAGTATAGGCTCCTCCACTCAATATAACTCCACTCTAAAACTCTAATACACTCAATGCAACTCTGTTATACTGTACTCAACCTGTCCCCATACAATCCACTCTCCAGGTTTGTAATCAACTCTGTGACTGTATCCTCTATTGTGCAAATCTCCATGGCACTCAATGGCAGTTTCCAACACTGTACGACACAGCACTCCACTGTCTGTATGAAAAACCACTCCAATATTAACAGTTTACTCAATTGTATGCTACGTCACTCCACGCTAATTCTCTATACTGTACTCCACTATAAGCCACTCCTCTACACACCCCCCCTCGCTACGTTATTTCACTCTGTGCCATTCCACTCTTCTACACTCCACTATACGATATCTCATTGTACACTAATCCACTCTATTCTTCTCCACTGTGTGGTAATCCACTCCACTATAATGTATGCCACTCCACTCTGACACTCTCCTCCAATCTATATAACTCCAGTCTATAAAAGTCTACAACACTGTGTCACACTACTTTACTCTATCTGCAGTACACTCCATTGTACAACACTTTATTCCACTATACAATGCTTTTCTATACTACATACACAACACTCCAGTATACTGTATGAGACATCACTCCAATTTTTAACAGTTTACTACTTATGCTGTGCCACTCTACTCTACAACTCACCAGTACATTCTATTATACTTTACTCCACACTGTGTTATGCCACTGTACTAGACCTTACAAGTCTACCTCACTCTATGCTACTGTACAACAGTTCACTCTATGCAGCTCTACTGTTTGACACACTCCTGTACTCTGTTACTACACTCAAAAATATTCTATGTGGTATGCCACCAACCGTCACTTTACTCCTGTGGGAACACTCTACTGTACAACACAGTGCACCACTGTAAAACACCCCTTCACTATGCCACTCTACAATACTCTAGTCCACTATACACAACTCTTTGTATGCCACTGCAGCCCATGTTACTCCACTCTACCCTACGACAGTTCTCTACTCTGCTCCCCTGTATATCGCTCCTCCCTAAACAACTCTATGCCTTTGTACTCTATAACACTATGTCAAGCCATTTTACACACACTCTACAACACTGTAATGTACACAACTCCACTCTACAAAACTCCACTAGACAGTATGCCACTGCTGTCACCTACAACTCTTTCCAATACTGCGCAACATGCAATTACACTCTACTGTACAAAACGGTACTCCAGTTTACTACACTTTACTGGACAGTATGCTACGCCACTCCACTGCATGCCACTGTAGTCTACGACATGCCAGTCCATTAACTTTACTCCACTTTAGGCAACCCACTCTACAACACTGTACTACACTCTGTCACTCTAGGCTCATCCACTCTGATACTGTACTACAGTGTATGATACTCACTGACACGCCATGCCACTCTATGATATGCCACTCCACTATCTGACATGGCATTACACTCTACAACATTGTACTCTACGACACTCCCTTATACTCCACTCCACTCAAAAACACTCTACAACATTCCTCGACACCCTACTCTACAACTTGCTAGTCCATTGTGCAACTCACCGCTCCACTCTATGATACTTGACTCCATTATGTGAGACACCTTGCCACTACACTATATAACACTTTACTACACTGCACAATAGACCACTCCACTCTACTTCAGTCAACAGTAATGGACTTTACAACACTCTCCCCCACTACACAACACTGTACTGGACTCTACGATTTGAAACACATTTTTATTACAAATGTTGAAAAACCATTGAAGTTCAATGTATAATCCCAAAGGTAAAAGCTTAGTTATAGTTAGGAACCATTTTTCCCCTGATACAAACTACACAAACTTTAAAATTCTAAAATAATAGCTTTCATTTACAATTTATCCACCACCTTCAAATTATTATAAGTAGAGCACTTCATTAAACACTCTTTTCAGCTCGCTAACCAAACACACAAAAATTTAATAAATGAAAATATCCACAAAATTTTGGGAGGACAGGCTAGAGATGCCCTGCCATGATTTTTCAGTGCTGTTAAAAAAAATTTTTTTAAAAAAAGGTCTCTCACGGTTTTTAAAAATAACACTCCCGGGGTGGGCCACGGAATGTCAGTGCAATATTGCTTTTAGTAGAGAGTGGCATGCAGCCTCCTACCTGAGCCTTCTTGAGGCCCTGAAAAGCCCATCCCAAGGGCTGAGTTATTATTTAGGGGAAGGAACAACCTGCCCCCTTGCAGAGCCCTTCTAAGGCCCTGGGAACTCCATACCTTGGAGACGATATTTACATTTTGGGGAAGGGGCCATGCAGGTACCCTCCACAAGCCATATATTGGCCCAGGGATTGGACCTCCTGGATCCAATATTGCTGCAGTGTCCAATACACACCATCCCTGGGACACTTGTGTTTCCTGACCAAGAGAGTGTAGGGAATACCATGCCTACGTGCTCTCAGGCAGGGAACCCTACTTTGCTCGTACCCAGAGGGGAACAAAGTAAGATAGCCTTTTTCTCCCAGTCAATCAATCAATGAGGGTTTATAAAGTGCAGCTACTCACACATTAGGGTCTCAAAGTGCTTGGTGGTGGTGGGGGGGATTTGTACTGTGTACCGGAAGTGGATTAAAAAAGCCATGTCTTCAGTTCCTTCGTGAGGTTGGGGAGGGAGGTGGTTTGTCTGATAGGGTAGGGCATTCCAGGTGGTAGCGGCAAGGTAGGAGAAGGAGCGTTTTTCTGTTCTAGTTTTACTGATGGTTTTCCACGTTGAGTGCAGGCTGTGGAGTCAGCAGGGAACTAGGGGTCCAGCTGACCCGTTGATTAAGCCAGTAGATCTGCCTTACGTCAAATGACATTCTTTATGTTGATACATGACAGCGAGCTATGCACGGGGGATGAATGCCTATGGGGGCTTGGACACAGTGCCTTGCCTGCGATCAGGTCTTGCGCCCACAGCCCCACTGTGCATGGCTTCAGAACAGTGGAGCTGGTACAGACAGTTAGCAATCAGATGAGGAGATATTTAAATATATATTGAAGGCAAAGGCTAATGGATTGATGAAAGTCTGATGTAGTAAGAGATCATACCTTAAATGAGAGTGGATTAACAACTCAAAGGCAGAAAAATAGTCCTTCCATTCTCCTTTGCAAAGATTACAGTACAGTTGTATTAACCCAACCACCCAAGCACTAAAATACTAGAGCGATCCAGTGAGTCCCTGCCTCATTAAGGTTTCCAGTACAGATGAGCTCAGATACAGTAACGATAAGCAGAGATCTTGTTTTGATGTTGAGAATAAGGTTTAATGCAAGAAATAACAGTAATGGAACACGAGCTGGTCCCCGTTTTCTTAAGTAGGAGAGAGCTTTAAAATGTGGTCGAAAGAAGGCAATAACAAATGACGTTGAGGTACCTAAAAATGCTTCTGATCTTCTAATATTTAGATAGAGCAACATACTACAGCTACCCATTCTTTCCCTCTGTGCTAAGCCCCTTTGAGCTCACTGAAATGAAACAAGCAAGGCCCACTTAACTCCAAATGTACTGCCCTTTTTAAATGTATTATTTTGCTTGGCATTAACACAACCTGCCACACCAAGTGGACTTCCTGACTCCTGAAAGTGCAATAAGCAATTTATTTATTCATAGAGCTTCTCTACAGAGCTTTGTGGGCATATATTATGAGAAACACATGGAAAGAGCATCCTTTTTAAAGAAATACTGGAAAGTGCTATTTAAAGAAGACAAACCACACCCATTCGATTGGCACACATTGACAACTGCAATACCATGTTTCCATTGAAAACATTTTGATGATAGAGGAGACTGTTGAATCAACGCCTGTTTCTGTTATTGCTGTAGAACTCAGTACATCCAGGGGTGAACTGGTCAAACCAGGCAAAGGGAACACACATGCTAAGCGGAGTACCAGGGGACTGTATTACCAGTGAGTGGGTAGAAGTGAGTGAGCAGATATAACATTACCAGCTGCCCAGCCTGGCAAACAGCCCTGAGAGAACGCACAAAAGTGTCTTAATGCATCCATTATTTGCCTTTTCAATCCTCCTGGAGACGGTCGGGTTCACTCTCTGCAATAGTTGGCTGTTATGCATACATTTTACAATGCTGCGTTTAGCCCACATCAGCACATAAGGAACATTTCTTGAGACTAAAAGCAGTCTATTATGAATGACTTAAAAGGACACGAAAACTTTCATATATTAGATTTGGAAGGTCATTATGTTCAATTAGTTCAGACACAGAGGAGTCACTCGGCTGTATCCTCCCCTCCAGCGATGAGGGATCCCATGCTTGTAATATCGGTTAATGCAAGATATACGTATCTCATGCGAAGAAACCATGTTTTTTTGGAATAGTTTCCTGCACATCTGCTGTATCAATTAACATCAAAGTTTACACACGTGCGTCTTTATTTTTGCAAATAAACTCAATGGGAAATTCACAAATGGAACTTTCCGAGTCTGTAAATGAGCGCTTAACTTCATTTTGTGTTTAATAGGTTAAGTGATGCTTCCTCTTGTAGAGCTGATTATATATATCGTAAGTAAAATTAAAACACTACTTCCGTAAAATAAATACCTCCCGCACTCTCTAATTATGACGCACAAATGGAACTAGTGCAATGTCAAAAAATATCTCTAAAGGTTGAAAAATATATTTAATTTCAATGCAACTGATACGTAATGAGCAGAAAGACGTTACAAGCTTTAACTTGAATGCCAGACACCTGGGAGAACCACAATCGGGGTTTAAGGATGCTTGGTTATGTAAGATACTGGACCCTAAAACTGAGCCCCAGGGATTTATTTAGAGTTTGGAGGTTGTGATCCTCCATTCAAATTGTGGTGAATAACCTGTTCACCATATTACAAGTACATTACAGCTTCTTGTGATTGTAATACGGTAGATAGGATATCTGCCATGTTTGATGCGCATCCTGTCCTGCAAATTGTAAATAAGGCACTGTTGAGGTCATTACAAGTTTGGTGATCCCATTGCAGGAATGCCAAACTCGCGGGGAGAATGCCACCACCATCGCAGTGGCTCCCCCCGCAGTACAAAGTTTCCACTGGCCTGACCTGGCTGACTGACTAACTTTGAAATCGAGCATTCCCGCTGGTTAGTCCAGCAGGAACAGTGCTACGCGAGAGCACTTCGTTCTCTTAAATGAGCTGAGTGCTACCTCAGAGCACAGAGAGGACCGACAAGCACCCTTGGAATGCACACTGTCTGCATATTCTGATGGTGCTGGGCAGGGGGGCCCCTGCAGTGCCCACAACATGGTAGTGAGCAGTGCAGGGGCCCCCTCTGGGCCCGCTGCGCTACCTTTCTACCAGGATTTTCATGACAGGCTCCTTGCCATAAAAAAGCTGGCCGAAACAGAGGTTGTAATCAGCATGGCGGCACAGAGTTTAGCTCCACCATGGCTGATTCAAAGCACGACCGCCGATATGCTGTTGGGGACCATGTTCCCAGCAGGGACAGCAGTCCTTTGGTGGTCTGACTGCCAATATCGTAATTTGGCAGATGGACCGTCAAAGCTGTGACACTCCGACCACCACCACGAGTCTGGCGGTCTGAACACCCTCAGACTTATAATGAGGCCCTAAGCTTCATATTGGGATTATCCTCATGCTTGGTGCATAGATATAATTAGGAGTTTCTCAATCTATATCCTAAGCCTATGTAATGAAGATACATAGCAAAAAGCTTTTGTAAGTAATGAGAATGTTATTCACAGATTTTATGACTGACATCCCTCTGAAGTTTTGAGATCTGATTTTTCCTCTAGAAAACCATTAAGAAAAAAATAATAATTACGGTAAGCAGTGTATAATGCATTCTATTTCTCATGTTTTTTTCTGCATAAAATGATGAGATGACATGTTCCTCAGATGCTATCAAAATAGGATGGAACAGCAGGGGTGCACCAAAAGGCTACCAGCTAACCAAGTTTTCTTTTCCAAACCTGAATGTCAAGGCCATGGACAAGGTGGACATGCACACAACAAATAGCATCCACACTAATTGTGCAGTTAAAAAAAATGCCACAGTGAAATGGGAAGAGGCAGATTGCAATTGGCAAAAAGGCAACATAACCACAGCCATTAGCATCCTTAAGCAAAAGGGATCAGCCTCCTGCCAGCACCAGACTACCTCGCCCTCTCAATATGTCTAGCTCGCTTAGTAAGATACAGGCATGTCTTCTAAGGTGACGAGACAGCAAGGACATTGCAACTTACCTCAAAGGGCACGTGTTAGTACTCACTAGATGGTTTCCAGAGGATCTTCCTTGCCTAGCACATATGCTGCTTAGCGCACTAGCCAATGTATGTCAGAATCTGAAAGACTGATTTTACTGCTTTGACCTGTAACAGGTCCAATAATTTGGCGTCTTTTCAGCAAAAAATGATTAATACCATAAGTTAGGGCTGGAATTGATTTAGCTGTCATTACATTCAGGAGACTTAGGAAGGACAAGCTAATATAACACGAAGGGCCTTGATAAGCAAAGATGCTAGCAGCAGCTTTAGACCTAAGTAACTTAAAGTGGCTTTTTAAGAAAACTTTGTTATCAAACAAAATGCCTAGACAGTTATAGCGTTTAACTGTTTTAATTTGTTTTCCTCTTGAGCACAAGGAACATGATCCAAATTGTGATGGGTGAATACCAAAGGGTGGGCTCTCAGAGGCCTTTTTGCCATTGAAGATTCCTTAGATTTTGGCATTATCTGCTAATGATCTGCTATCGTTGGGGACTGATCTATGGCTGCTGATAACAAGCCCAGAGATTGATGTTCTCGTTGTCCTTGAGGTTCGTATTGGGTGTCAAGTGGGTGGGGGGGATGAGTTCTCAGTGGCCTTTAGTTGCTAAAGATTTGTCATAGTTTTAACTTTATCCACTAGCATCCAACAATCATCAGGAGGTTAGAGACACTGTCCAATAACATGGCGCAGGTACATGTAACTAATTATTCATGCGTATCAGATTGCACTCTTACAATTAATTCACTCAAAATTTGCAATTAAGGGCCAGATGTACAGAGATGCAATTTTGCATTTCCTAAATAACAACTTAACAGAAATCGCTATTTAGGAACTGCAAAATGCTATATACCAAGATACTGATTTCCTAGGAAATCACAAATAAGAAATCCCATGCCTTTTATGACAATGGGACCGTTTTGCATTTCCTATTAGGAAATTGCTATTTGGGAAATGCAAAACCAAGGATGGCTATGGGCAAAAGGACCCTCGAAATGAACCCCAAAAATAGTGGTGCACATGTAGAGCACACATATGCCCAAGGAGCATGTGAGTTTATTGCACTTTAAAAAAAGCATTTTTTGGGGGTGTTTTTTTTTATTTTTTTTTTTTTATTGCACATGGTTGCCATCGACTTAAAGGTGATGGTAATTGCATTTCAAAAAAGCCCAATTTGCATTTAAGAAATGCTTTGTAAATCTGAATAGGAATCGAAAAAAGGCAATCTCTATTGACAATTTCCTAATCAGAGAATCGCAAATTCCGATTTCAAGTGGGTTGATATCGTAACTTGAAATTCCACAAAGAGCTGAACAACTGAAAAGCCCATTTTGCATTTCTTAACGGCCCAAAATAACGGTTCAGATTGTTAAGAAATGCAAAATGGCTTTGTACATCTGGCCCTTAGTACCTATTCCCTCAATGAAGAGAGCAATCATATTAAGCAAGCCTACCTGGACATTAATCCCTGTGGATTTAAGGGCTGCAGTTAATACATCCATCATGAAACTGCTCACAGCCGTGGAAGCGGCCAAGTATTGTTGTTCGGAACCTACTAGTGGTTGCACTGAACCATATGTGTAGATAATCATTTGATACTGATCAAGAGGCAAAATGTTTGTAGTATTCAATTTCATATTTAAGAAATTCTTGGGTGTGAAGTTTTGGATCAAAAACATAACATCAGTGGCCACAAGAGACGTCACCCATTTGATCAAATGTGGATGCAGTGCTTTCGCGTTTGGTACCCTGGCTTTTGTAACAGCCTCTAGGGCTGGTATTAGGGTCTCAACAATGATGCGTTTCCCCTGGGACAGAGGTCTCTCTTTTATGACCATTGTTAGAAATGTTGTCTTTGGTTGACAGTCAGGTTACCCCCTGTTCAAACAAGGACCCTCACTCTAGTCA
This sequence comes from Pleurodeles waltl, assembly GCF_031143425.1. NCBI lineage: Eukaryota > Metazoa > Chordata > Amphibia > Caudata > Salamandridae > Pleurodeles > Pleurodeles waltl. Next base: position 161,406,559 of record NC_090451.1, on the reverse strand, counting down.
GGGTAAAAGAGAATCACCCTCAGCTAACCCCTGCTTACCCCCTTGGTAGCTTGGCAGAGCAGTAGGCTTAACTTCAGAGAGCAAGGTGTAAAATATTTGTACCAACACAAACAGTAACTTAATGAAAACACTACAAAATGACAACACCAGTTTAGAAAAATAGGAAATATTTATCTAAACAAAACAAGACCAAAATGATAAAAATCCACCACACACAAGTTAAGTTATCAAAAAAATGCAAAAAGAGTCTAAGTAGTTTTAAACACACACACTGCTAGAGTGAAAATGTACCTGGTGCATGTCAAAAATAACCCCGCACGGGCGGGTGTGCCTCAAACATAACTCTGCACGGCGGTACAGGAGTCAGAAATCCAGCTGCATGATGATCCGAAAATCCTGCAGCACAGGTTGTGATCTCCCAGCCTCCATCAGCGATGCCGCGCATCGTTTCTTCTGCTCCGTGCATCGATTCTTCAGTCGCGTTTCCTGCAAGCGTTGTTTCTCAGCTGCGGAGCCAGTGGCGCGTCGTTTTTTCGGCCGCAGATCAAATTTGCGTCAATGTTTTCCCCGCACGGCCCTCTGTGCATAGATTTTCATGTCTTTAGGCTGCCAGCTTCTCCTTTCAGGGTCCCAGGAACTGGATGGGCACCACAGGGCAGAGTAGGAGTCTCTCCAGAGACTCCAGGTGCTGGCAGAAAGAAGTCTTTACTGTCCCTGATACTTCAAACAACAGGAGGCAAGCTCTAGATCAAGCCCTTGGAGATTTCTTCTCAAGATGGACGCACACAAAGTCCAGTCATTGCCCTCTTACTCTGGCAGAAGCAGCAACTGCAGGATAGCTCCACAAAGCACAGTCACAGGCAGGGCAGCTCTTCTTCCTCAGCTATTCAGCTCTTCTCCAGGCAGAGGTTCCTCTTGGTTCCAGAAGTGTTTCTAAAGTCTGTGGTTTTAGGTGCCCTTCTTATACCCAATTTCTCCTTTGAAGTAGGCCTACTTCAAAGTAAAGTCTCTTTTGGCCCCAGACACTCACCAGGGGGTTGGAGAGTGCATTGTGTGAGGGCAGGCATAGCCCTTTCAGGTGTAAGTGACCACTCCTCCTCTCCCTCCTATCACAGATGGCTCATCAGGATATGCAGGCCACACCCCAGCTCCCTTTGTGTCACTGTCTAGTGTGAGGTGCAACCAGCCCAACTGTCAAACTGACCCAGACAGGGAATCCACAAACAGGCAGAGTCACAGAAATAGTATAAGCAAGAAAAATTTCACTTTCTAAAAGTGGCATTTTCAAACGCACAATCTTAAAATCAACTTTACTAAAATATGTATTTTTAAATTGTGAGCTCAGAGACCCCAAACTCCACATGTCTATCCGCTCCCAAAGGTAATCTACACTTTACTCAGATTTAAAAGGTAGCCCCCATGTTAACATATGAGAGGGACAGGCCTTGCAACAGTGAAAAACGAATTTAGCAATATTTCACTGTCAGGACATTTAAAACACATTACTATATGTCCTACCTTAACCATACACTGCACCCTGCCCTTGGGGCTACCTAGGGCCTACCTTAGGGGTGTTTGCCATTTAAGAAAAGGGAAGGTTTAGGCCTGGCAAGTGGGTACACTTGCCAAGTTGAATTTACAGTTAGAATTGCACACACAGACACTGCAGTGGCAGGTCTGCGACATGATTACAGAGCTACTTATATGCGTGGCACAACTAGTGCTGCAGGCCCACTAGTAGCATTTGCTTTACAGGCCCTGGCACCTCTAGTGCACTTAACTAGGAACTTACTAGTAAATCAAATGTGCCAATCATGGATAAACCAATCACATACAATTTTACACAGAGAGCATATGCACTTTAGCACTGGTTAGCAGTAGTAAAGTGCTCAGAGTACAAAAGCCAACAGCAACAGGTCTTAAAAAATAGGAGGCAGGAGGCAAAAAGACTGGGGATGACCCTGCAAAAAGGGCCATTTCCAACAACCATCATCTTACCAGCAGTCAGAATCTTTTCATTGGGATCAAAGTGTTGTTCAGAGGTGGAATACAAATGTGATTTGTATGCTATTGGTGCTGTATCACCTTCACTGAATGTTACATAGATGAATCCGATGGCATCAGCAAACGACCAAGTTTGTTTTGTTAGCACATGTCTGCACGTGTTTTGTTTGAAGCATGTCCAGCTGCAGTGCTCTAAGGATGCATGCATGTTCAACTGTCCAATATTTACTTGAAAAGTCTGAATGTGTCAGATCAGAGTGGTTTTATGCAATGTGCATAATCTGGAATGTATGTTCTGCTAAACTCGAAAAAGCCCAACAATAATTGTAGTTTTTTGATAGTGTGTAGTGGTTGTAACTGTGCGTACTTTTCTAAAAAGTGGGGCGCTAGGCTCTTACCTCCATCTGATAACTTGAATCCCAGAAATGGGACACTGAAAAAGGCAATTTATTATCCTGAAATTAAATTTGTAGCCTAATTTGGCAAATCCCACAACAATGTGATCTCAGGTGCCTGACAAAGTTGTCATCTGTAAGGTAGATATCCTCTACATAAGACAATGACTCAGGGTCAATATTGTGGTATATTGATGTTACACATGTTGTGAAAAGTCCAAGACTGGTCTTATACCCCTTGGGGCACTGGCAAAATTGTCTTTGTGAGACGAGAGTGCAGAAGGCACTTAAATCCCTACTTTCAGTCACTAGATTTTGGCAGATAAACCATTGGAAAAATACAAGATAGATTTGTATTTTTTGTGCACTAGATTGTTAATAAGTACTGTGCGCATTTTGTAAAGCAAATGTGCAAGACTGTTTAAATAAATATCTGTAATTTCTAAGACTATGCTATGTAAATGTCTCAACTTAGCTATGCGGAACAAAGAATTGTTTGTTAAACATACACAGGGTTCTATTACACCAGGGTACTCAAGTTAAGTGAATATTCCTCTCTCTGGTGCTTTAGCCTCATGTTTAACGGGGTATTGTGGTTGAGGCTGTGGTGTAGATCTCATGGGTATCATATGGTAGGGGATGTCTTTATCCCATCCTAAATAATTGCAATACAGCGTTGAGGCTTGGGCCAATGCCCAATTTCCAGTGTAAGCTTTTCTAAATTCTTCAGGAAGAAGAACAGAGAAAGATGGCATAATGACATCTTCCTGTCGTAGGAGCTTACAGACAATTTCAGGTGGCTAATCTTTTTCTGCCAACAGGATGTCATAACTCATTGTTAATCTTCCCCATAATATTGACTTAATGGTGTGCTCTATGTCTCCTTCCATTTGTATTTTCACTTTGTAAACCGAGTCCTGGGGGCAGACATGGCTGTCCGCAGTTTCGACTTTTAAAAAGTTGTTAATTGCTGTCACATCCAGAAGCTCTTGGAGATTCCAGCGAACTATTGTGACTGCTAGTCAGTCACTGCCCATGTCCTTTTCTTCAATAAAGTTCTCATTATCTTCAGCCTTTTTTGCTGAAATTGTTGCAATTTTTTTTCTTTTTGAGTTGTGGTTTCTGTTAGGGAAGTTTCTAATTCCTTTTTTTTTAATGGAAACTTCAGATAGGCGTTGTAAATCTTTTCCCGGTTTCATAAATGCGTTTCAGTGCTCTGAGCACCCTCCTCTCTCACTTGGTTTATCTGGTGAGTCCTGATAGGAACGAGATTGGTGTGAATCATATTGGTATTTGTCAGCAGTTTTAATTTTTTTAACTATCCCTATTCCTCAAATATAGAGTTTCTGAGAGGACTCAGAATGTGAGATTCTCCTCTTTGTTTTATACTGTCTATACTTTTTTTTGTTTATCTCAGCATGTTTTAAAACCCTGCGTAGTTTGCTTGGTAGAATCCTAATTGGATTTGCCTTGTAGTTGTGTTTATCTGGTCTGGCTCAAAGACCATTCTGACCTATACTAGAAAAGGTCTCGGTGCTAACCTTTGGTAGCTCACATTCTAGATTCTGTGTAGGAACATCCCAGAGCCACTGGTGTACTGCCAATGCTACTGCTTCCCCCTTAGCCCCTTTGCTGCCAGGCCTCTTCCGCCTAAGGTGCCGAGCCTTTTTTGGCTATTTGGGTAAATTCGCGCTGAAGCCCTCATAACTTTTTGTCCACATAAGCTACCCACACCAAATTGATGTCCTTTTATTTCAACAACCTAGAGATACTAGAGGTATCCAGAGTTTGTGGGTTCCCCTGGAGAAGACCAAGAAATTAGCCAATATACATATATTTTAAAAGAAAATGGGAAAAAAGTGCTGCAGAAGAAAGCATGTGTTTTTTTTCCCCCCTGAAAATGGCATTAACAAAGGGTTTGCGGTGCTAAATCACCATGTTCTCAGCTTTCAGGAACAGGCAGACTTGAATCACAAAACCACATTTTTCAACATAATGTTGGCATTTTTCTGGGACATACCCATTTCTTTCTATCGTTGTGCTTTCAGCCTCCTTCCAGTTAGTGACAGAAATGTGCGTGAAACCAATGCTGGATCCTGGACAGTTAAACATTTCTGAAAAGTAGTCACAATTTTAAATTCAACAAGGGGTCATTTGTGTAGATCCTTAAGGTTTTCCTACAGAAAGTAACAGCTAAAATAAAAAATATTGAAATTGAGGTGAAAAAAAGAACCATTTCCGTCCAGGTTTTCTTCTACAACTTTTTCCAGCTATGGAAGATTTTTGAAAGCAATAAACCAACATGTCTGCTGGACTCTTCTGGTTGTGGGGCTGTAGAGGGCTTGTAGGTTCATCAAGAACCCTAGGTACCCAGCACCAATAAATGAGCTGCACCTTGCAATGGGTTTTCATTGTATAGTGGGCATACAGCAATTCGCTTGGTGAAATATAAACGGTGAAAATTAGGTATCAAGGAAACCTTTGTATTTCCAAAATGGGGAACAAGATAAGGTGTTGAGAAGCAGTTATTTGCACATTTCTGAATTCTGGGACCCCCATACTAGCATTTGAATTACTGGACGTTTCTTGAATAGACTTCTTTTTTTTTTTTTTTTTACATTTGGAATGGAAAAAATGTAGAAAAAGACAAGGGGCCTGTTCTTCTATTCTGTGTCCCCCCCAAGTCCTCCAATAAAAATGGTAGCTCACATGTGTGGTTAGGCCTAGTGCCCAAGACAGGAAATGCAACATGGATTTTTACATTGAAATCTGATGTGTTTTGTGGAAAGTGCCTAACAGTGGATTTTGGCCTCTAGCTCATCTGGCACCTAGGGAAACCTACCAAACCTGTGCATGTTTGAAAACTAGATACCTAGGAGAATCCAGGATGGGGTGACTTTTGGGCCTCTCACCAGGTTCTGCTACCGAGAATCGTTTGCAAACGTAAAAATTTGGCCACAAAAATACTTTTCCATACATTTGGGTGCTGCAAAGTTCTGGAATCTAAGAGGAGCCACAAATGCCCTTCCACCCAACATTACCCCAAGTCTCCCAATAAAAATGGTACCTTACTTGTGTGGGTAGGCCTAGTGCCCGTGACAGGAAATGCCCCAAAACGCCACATGGACGCAACACATTTTTACATTGAAAACCGACGTGTTTTTTGGAAAGTGCCTAGCTGTGGATTTAATTCTCTAGCTGAACCGGCACCTTGGAAAGCCTACCAAACCTGTGCCTTTTTGAACACTAGAAATCTAGGGGAACCCAGAATGGGGTAACTTGTGGTGCTCTCACCAGGTCCTGTTACCCAGAATCCTTTGCAAATTCCAAAATGTTGGCAAAAAAAAACACTTTTACCTCACATTTCGGTGATAGAAAGTTCTGGAATCTGAGCAGAGCTCCACATCTGTAAAAAATAAAATTAAAATATAAAAACCCTGGTGTCTAGTGGTTTCTGCCCCCTTCGGGAACAGATTGGCCTAAAAAAAAGTAGGCCGATTTGCCACAAGGGGGGGGGGGGGGGCAGAAATGGCCTAAAATAAAATTGTCCCCCAGGGGAGTGACCCTTGCGTAAGGACTCCCCCCATGGGCCAAGTCCGGGATGTAACGGTTATGTTCTCGGCACCTGAGCAGTGCAGCTTGGGATGTAACTGTTACGTCCTCGGCATCCAAGAGGGTAAGGCTGCTTTATACTATTGACGATACTGTGGCAAATTTGCCCATCACCCTAGTCTAGGGCCTGGACAGCCCCATATTTGTCTTGAATCTCTTTTAACACTTCCAGAAGATTCACAAGTGATGGTGTACCATGATTAGTAGTGTAGAGTGCAGCAAACACTGCACCTCAAGTGGCACAATTTTCCACTGAGTAAAGTATCACAAATGGCAAACACATTGTGAGAATTCTGTTTATCTTGGGATCCCATATGGAGAAACACTGCTTATTTTTTCTACTAACCAAAATAAGAATTTCTTCAAGTTAGTGGGCACCTTACCCATAACAATGCACAGAAGCAGGATTAATGCCTGCTGTAGCCACATGTGGTTCCGCTGGAGTAGCCCTTGCTGTATCACAAATTGGTTTAAGAGTCTCTGTATTTCTACTGAATTAGTGTAGAGGCCGTGCAATTCTGCTACTGCCACTGTACCTGCATTAGGGTCTGATGTATAGATAGCCAATTCTGGACATGTAGGACCGTATTTACCTAATCTAACATTCTGTGGTACCTGTGGTAGGGTGCCATCAAGCCAATATTGGTGTTCTTGATAAGATAGTGGTATTTATAAATACACAGAAGGTGTATATTGTGCACGTACATTTGCTGGAGTGTAGGGGTGAAATGTGTGTGTGTTCCCATCTGCTGCAGGAAAGGTGACCCAAGAGAAGAACATTTCAGTTATTTATGATGCATGTGCCTCAACAACAAATATAACTTCTCCGACCTCATCGGTGAGGCCATTACTTCTTAAATATGTTGTGAGCGGGAGCCTCATGCTTGCTTCAATTACGACCCATTGTTGGCCCACTATACTTAGGATAGTATTGTTCAGAGATGGAAAAATAACTTGGGGAGATCCTTTTGAAAGTTCAAGCTTGAACAAACTACAGCATAAAGTAGGTGCTACCTATTAGCTGAGGACCCCATTCCCTAATACCACGGATGTCCCTGTACAAGGTAATAAGGGTGCCTTTAGCAGGTAATGAGACAGAGATACTTGGGAGATCTATAAAGTTAGGGCCTAACCAACGTTGGTGGCACCATGTTGTAGGACTCTTGTTGTAAGAACAAGACTGCTGGATTTTGGGTGGCAGCACCTCTGAGCATGGGGGACTGAGTCTGATCCCACACCATATGATAGTGGTCAACCCTTTTGACTAGCTAGCAGCACCTTACCAGTATCCGAGAGTAAAGATAATTTGTGGCAGACTATCGCATGACACTAAGATGCCTCCGAGAAATCATAGCTGAACAAATCTTACCCCTTTTACTCAGCTATACACGGCTTATACATGCAAAGACAAAATGAAACAGGATGTGGTTTAATTTGTTTTATTTAAGCAACTGCATTCTATTTAAAAATACATGAATTGCGAGGGTCAGGATAATGAAACAAAACTATTATTGTGGTGACTAAAAAAGTGAAAGAGGAAAAGTCCCACCATGCTGTCACAATAATAATTCTAAAATCCTTACTTGCCCTACTGAGATTCTACATAAGAGCAATAGCAGTGGTAGCCTCAATCTGCACGTCTAGTCCCTGGAAGGAAACCCAATCACCATACCTGTATTATAGGAAGAGAAGACATCTGTTGGTCTGCTGGGAGTCCTCCCACATAGATGAAAGAAGAAGCAGAGTTTCAAGAGAAACTGTGATTACAAGGTGCACCATACGATGGCTGTCTGGAATGTCCTCTCTGATGTGGTGGGGGTAGTGTGGTGTTTTATAATAAAATAAAACATCTGCTCTAAGAACTGCCCTGATGTTACTGCACATTTTTCTGTGTAGGGTAGACAATGTATCCTTTGGACTGACAATACTATCGTATGAAGCTTTGGGTTGAGCACAGGATGAAAATCAAATGTCAAAGAAATGAGTAACAAATTCTGCATGAAAGCGCAACTGATAAAAAAAAAAAAATGAAACATCTTCACTAAAATGAAGCTTTGTTTGAAATAATAAGAGGAATAAAAATAAAATGTATCTAGGTGAAAGGGCAAAGGCCTCAAGCCCAGAGCTAAAATAATGTGCCTGTGTAAATTCTAAAGAGACCTGACGCCATTAGTTAAGGCTGGAATGGAGAATGTCAAGCAATTTTTTCCCTTTGAGTTGTTTTTGCTGAATTTTGGAAATAATCCTTGATAGAGGGCTGGATACTTGTGCTTTCAGGAATGACCGTCTCCAGAGGTGGTATCATAGGGCTCAAACCAGTGGCAGCCAATACAAAAGTCAAAGGAGGGTGGCGGTGAGGGGGTATCTGGAACGGGAGAAGCAAAACAAAAAAAACAAAAAAACACTTACGGTTCTGGTTGCCGTCTCATCCTGCTGCCTCGCTCCTTTCTGGTGTCCCAGCATTCACTGGGAAATCAGCACAGGCAGCCCAACAATCCTGGTAGTACAGACTATAAGCCAGTGTTGCTTAATAGCAACACTGCTTAACTTTGCTTCAAATGCATGCCATTTTCTTTCGCTACTCCACACATCTGGTCTCTTCCTCTCACTCTTACAGGGTTTTTTTCATACCTGCTTTTTCCATTTGTCACAGTTTTCCAATCTTTCTAATCCTCCTTTCGCCCTTTTCCGACTTTCTCTCTTCCTCAGCTCCAAAGTCATATGATAAAAAATAAGCACCCTGGCTCCACAAAACAAGTGAATTCAGCAGTTATAGTTATTTCAAGTAACTAATGCGCAGCCTAAGGTAACTATAACTCGTGCCCTCACCATGCACTGCTAATTACCCCAGATATAACAGCATTTATAACAACTATTATAACGTCAATAAAAATATGAATTAAACATTAGAAGTCAACGTTTAGTGGTGGGTGGGTAAGGGTATTGGGTGGTAAGGCTTTTTTTTATGATTGAGTTATATGTAGAGATGTAGATTGCTAAGGATATGTTTAGCATTAGGTAAGGATATTGGGTAGTAAGAGTATTTTAGGGATTGTAAATGTATAGGATGATAATGGTGGTTTTAGGGTTTGGGGTGGGTAAGGTTAAGGGTGGCAATGGTATATGTACATTTATGGGTAGGTATAGGGTGGTAAGGGAGTTTTTTTTTTAGGGTTTATGGGTGCGTAAGGGTGGGTGGGGTATAGTGTGGTAAGGGTCTTCTTAGGGTTTAGGGGTGGGTAAGTGTACACTGCAGCAAAGTGCTGGACCAACCTCCCCCTGCACCTCAGACAAAGCCCGTCGCTCACCATCTTCAGGAAGAATCTCAAGACGTGGCTCTTCAGATGAGAACCCTCCCTCCCCTTCCACCCAGCACCTTGAGAACCTCATGGGTGAGTAGCTGTGGTTTACAAAAACTAATTGATTGATAAGCGTGGTAAGGATATTTTACAGTTTGGGGGTAAGGTCTTTTTGTTGGTAAAGGTGTTTTTAGGGTTTTGGGGTTGGGTATTGGATAGTAATGGTGTTTTAGGGTTTAGTGGTGGGTAAGGGCATAGGGTTCTAAGGGTGTTTAGAAATAACTGAAGAAATAATAGTTTGAACATATTTTTTCTGCCTGTTTTTCAGTACGCTGAAGTTTACCCATACTTAAAATACTTGCCGATCATTACATTGGCTACCATTTCAGGCACAGGATTTACCACCATATACTGTGTGCCATGCCTCATGCAGTGCACTGTTTTTCACACTGGTGTCAAGTTCTTCTATAATCGCATTATTCCCTACACAAGACTCTGCTCCTTGGCATCTGGGTCATGTACCTTGACTAAGAACCTGCATTTTGGGAAAGCGCACTGTGGAGAAAGATCTGTTGAGTTTTGGCTACACATCTGGAACATGCTCCCTTTTCAGCTTCATTCAGTCTCAGTATACTGAGTTCCAAAAAGCACTGAAGACCACATTTTGACACACTACCAAGTAAAACTAAACATTATCTGCCCATATAGAAATGGATATTTCCAATCTCAGCTTAGCCACAACTTGGAACATTGGATACAATTATTCACATGTACTAAAAGTGATGTTCTAAATTATATTATGACTCTAGGTATGTCTAGTAAAATGCAACTATTGGCTTTAAATTAAATTATAAAATGTGCACTAAGTAAACTTAATAGTCAGCTTGCAATATAGATGAGGGAAAATACGAAAAACCTTTTGATTTAATGTTAACCATCTAAGAGGAATACTTGTGATTGTGTATTTTACTAGATTTATTTTGTAAGTATAATGAAAACATGTTTGATGAGCTAATCTATGAATGTTATAATATTTCAATTGGCTATGATAGAGCTGTTGCTGTGCTATGAAATATTTCCCATTGAGACGCAATAATTGTTGTGACTAATGAACAAGAACATGTTTCTCAATTAACATCCCTAAAGATGACTGAGGAGAGAGATAAATGCAAGGAGACATTTTCTGCCTTAAGAATGTGACATTTTATTTAGGGCCTGAGCAACCATAGCATATTCTCCATAGTATATTCTACTCCCTAGCCTCTTGACTTTGCCTTAATACCGCTTTAACTGCCTTTACATTTACTGCAGTGTCCTTCCTACATTATGATGACAGGACAAATACACTCATTCAAGACTTGCTTCAATGTGTCCTATTGTAAATCTAATTCTTATGGTAAAAGGAGAAGCGTACATCTGTTGTCAGAAAAGAACTCATTATGTCTTTGAGTCTCTAACTACAAGCTGTGCCCCATATTAAAAAAAGCTGATGCCTAGTTGGATGTGAAGAAGGAGGCTGCTGTCGTGTTCACTTTGCATCCTACATCTATGACCTTGTGCGTTAACATAACACTGAGGCCCATATTTATACGTTTTGATGCAAAACTGCACTAACGCAGTTTTGTGTCAAAAATTATAATGCAGGCTTGCGCCATTCTGTGATGCCAACCGGGCACACTACTTATGGAATGGTGCAATCTGGCGCAAAGGGTGGGCTAGCGTAAAAGAAATTGACGTTAACAAGTTGGGGGTGGTGGTATGGAAGAAGGGGGTTTTGCACCCAAAAATTTTGTTAGGCTGGTTAGAGTCAATAAAAATGACTATAACCTGCCTAGCATCATTTCTTGACTCAAAACCTACCTTACCACATGACTCCGGTCTTATAAAAGACAGGAGTCATGCCCACCACCCCAATGGCCTGCACAGGGGACAAGTGATCCCTGGGCATGGCCATTGCACCCAGTGCCATGTAGGGGGGCCCATTTAGGCCCCCAATGGCACTTTAAAAAATAACACAAAATACTTACCTATACTTACCTGGGATGGGGGTCCCACATTCTCCGCTGTCCCTCTGGTGTGGGTGGGGGTGTCCCTGGGGCCTGGGAAAGGCACCCTTGGGCTCTTTCCATGGTGTTCCACCAAGAAAAAAGGCCCTCCGGTCCCCTAACGCCTGCCTTGACCCAGGTGTCAAATAATGGTGCTATATTTAGGCCCGCCTCCCTCCCGCGCCACATTTTTGCATGATTTGAACTCCAATATTTTGACACTAGGTGGGTCAAAATATAAATATGAAGTTAAGTTTGCGCTGAAATAGAGTAAAATAAATGACGCTATTTCAGAGCAAACAGAGTATAAATATGCCCCTCAGGTTTCTATTTTGATAGAGAGCGGACGTGCGTCCCTAAACTATGTTTCTTTTCTCAAGGATGGCAAGATTAATGTGGATATTATATGCCGGGATTAGGTTAGTGATTTTAAGTAGTGAATTTTAAATTATTCTGGGAAATTTCCCCTTCTATTGTAGACATTCCGATGGGTAAAAATTAGTGGGAGTGTCCAAGTGGAAGTCTTTAAAAACATATATTTGCAAAGATTTCCATTAATTCATTAAACGTCACTATGATCACACTTCCGTGCAACCATCAGACACTTTCTCATTGGATAACTCAATGATGAATTTGAAACTAAAATGACTAAGGGGGTACAAATGTTACATTAAAATCCCTCTGGTAGTACAGACTGAATGCCAGTGTTGCTGAATAGCAACACTACTTAGCCTTGCTTCCAATGTATGCCATTTCCTTCACCACTCTACACGTCCGGTCTCTTTCTCTCACTCTTACAGGGTCTTTTTCATCCCTGCTTTTCCATTTGTCACCGTTATCCAATCGTTTTAATCCTCCTTTTGCACTTTTCTGACTTTCTTTCTTCCTCAGCTTCAAAGTCATATGATGAAAAATAAGCACCCTGACTCCACAAATCCAGTGCAGATGCCCATCCCCCGAGACCAAGAGCATGAATAAAGAAAGTAATGTTCCTACGTCCTAGCGAAAAGGAAAACGTCGCTCCTGTTTCCCTTCTGAAAGGTTCACCACAATGCACTCAGAAAAAAACAACTAAGTGCTCAAATGTGGAAATCTTTATTTACCTCCTCTGAACCTAACTGAATGAATTTATTTTTTATAAATGTATTTATAAATATTTGTGGGGAAACTTTTACGGAATCGTGAATAAACCTAGGTGGAAGCATTGTGATATCTTGATGATTTTGTCCTGTTTAGAGGTTGTCATAATTGTTAGATACTGCTATCTCCATTTTCGTGGGTGATTTGAACCCAGTGAAGGAATCAGGCACTTAGACTTGAGACTGGGCCACAGATGTGCTTTCCACTGTGGGCTGATTGGAGCCCCTGATGGGTATCCATTCTTTTCAACTCAGGTCAGTGCCTTTCATTCTACTGCACACACTCTCCTTCACCAGTATTACCCATTTCAAGGGTTTTAAGCAGCTTCTCTTTCCATTTATTTTTATTTAGTTAATTCCTGCCCACCCTGTGCCGGAGGCTTGTCACAAGGAACATCTTCCTTCTTCCTTTAGCAACTGCATTACTCCTCATAATATCAGTACAGTCTCAGGAGTACTGCCTATGCCATGACTGACTCAATGTTCTTTATCTTAGCATCACTCTTATCACCCTTTCCCAATTATTGTTTCAGCTCTCTCTCGGGCTCACTGTAACCCCCACGTCCCAAGCCCTGATTCTGATGCTGTCATTTGTATTGGGATTGAAAAGCCATCAACTTTAAAAACTCAGACTCTTTATGATTGTTGAGAACTTGCTGTAATGGGCCATGCTGATCATGTGTTTGTTGATCATGATTTATCACTGGAGTGTATCACCTCCAAAGAGCGTCAAGCACATTTATTCTGCACCAATATTCACTGCTCCACTATGTCTTGAAATTGTTTTTCATAAACTCCTTTGAATACTTTTTATTTGCCATTTGGTTCTTTGCAGACAAAGTTTTGTTACTAGGGACAAATGTTTTTTGTTATTAATACTGCAATAGTGCCACTTTCAAGTGCTTTTAGGTAGTTAAAGTAAAATGTTTAAGACTGTATTCAGCACATTGGCTAAATGTTCTTTTCAACTTCAGCTATCCTTCAGTATGAGTTTCCAAGGCTCATCTGATTTCTGCTCCAAAACTAAAATTGTCAACAAATGATGTTTGCACACAATTGACAGTTTACTTCTTAGAAAACCAAAACCAACCTATCCCCCATCACACCTAGAACATTCAATATCAGGTTAATGATATGTGAGTAAAACTGTCCTCATACAGCAATTGTATTATATAGAATGTAGGATCCCGTGCTCGTTCTTAACTCCATAATGTGTATTGTAGAAGTTGAGGGTTAGATTGAAAATCATTGAAGTGGGATATATCAAGAACTGATCTTATATACCTGTCCAGGTAAAGCAAGAATTCTGCTGGTGGTACATTGGCACAGTTTAAGCTAATCCAATGTAGCATGGCTCTATGCTGAAAGGGAGAGACAAGTCTTCATACCTTGCAGTGACTTTGGAAAGGTTTTGCAAATATTGTGGGGCCAGAAAGGGCTTTTCAAAGGGGATATGGCTGTTCTTATAGAGATCTCCTGCCAAACATGTTGAGGACTGTGAGGAAGCAAGTTTTAACAATGAAAGTACCCAGTTGTTTTCACTTATGATTCCCTAGTTTTTGGACCACTGCTAGGGCATTGCCCTCCCTAAGAGAGTCTCACCCACTCTATTCTTATCATTACAATTTTTCTGCGCTTCAACCTCTAGTACCTCTCTTTTATAAAATTAGGCATGCTACAGTGTGTAGCTCTTCTTAGAGGGTATGAGAAGTTTCCATGTGGCGTGTGCCCATATAATGTGTGCGTCTGCAGGATGAGCAAGGAAGACTGATTTCTGACTCAACTTGGCATTGCACACAGCTATCATTATGACAGATGAGGCCCATATTAAATGAATATGATTGAAATGTTGCACTATGTGTAACATTTTGGCTTTATTGTACCTCCCAATTGGCACTCTAAAAAACAAGCAGGGACATATTAGTTGCTCTGAGGTAGGATTAATATAGGCTTTCAGCGTGCCACCCAGTTAAATTGATTGCATTGCTTTAGTGAAGGGGAATGGTAGCGACTTGTTGGTCTTATTTGCAGGACATCCTCCAAAAATTGGCAGAGGAAGCAGTGCCAGAAAGGTGCCACTTTCTGGCAGATATCATTCTATGCCAAACTCTAAATAAAGCCCTTATTCTGCTTATATAAAAAAATGAAAACAACTCTTGAAAACACACTGATAACAGTGATTGTCAGAAAAGATACTCTAGGGATATTTTAATAATGTGTTGCAGTGGTGAAATTGTGATTCTCTAAATGCTTTTGTTTAGAAATGGTAGGAAAGTCAAACATTTTTAAGGTAAAACTTTCTATAAGTAAGGAGGCAGAGCAAATGTGTTGATCAGGTGTAATACCTCTTTTCAAATACCAATTAGAAGCCATGGTGTGGCTGTTGACTTTACATGGCATTTTTACGACACAAAAAAGTCGTCCATACTAGTGCAACTTAAACACTAATTCAGCTGACACCAGGACGTTTTAATGCATCCGGATTGAGTGTGAAAAGGAAAGAACTGAACTTTAAAGTTTTTCAGTGTGCTGACTTCATCAGTAAACACCAGGCGAAATGTGTGTTGCTAAAGAACTGCAAAATTAGGGAAACGCTTTGAGGAATCAGTGCATCAACACACATTCCTGTGGTTATTCCCCATTCCTGTGCTCCAAGCTTCTAATGTTAGATGCATTTCGAAAACATTGTTCTCTGTGGTATTAGCAATGAGGTGCCATTGTACTCATGTAGGGTTCCTGAATAGCATAAAATGATACCGCACACTTTTCAGATGAATATTTTTACTGTTCATATTACTAATATAAATGAATGACTAAACCTATGGGGCTAATCTGTTAAGATCTGAAACAGCACAGGAAGTGTTGCTGTGCTGCACTGCTTAAAAAGGGAGAGAACAGAACTACGCCACAGCTACAAAGGTGTTTCGCTTTTTCTCTCTCCCCCAGTGCTGGTGCATTTTTGGCTGCCTTGCACCATAGTGCAAGAGTGTGTGCATGATGTCTAGCGTAAATTCCGTACTCGAATGGTATCCATCCAGTACTAAATGCTATGCTTAGACATAGTTTAACAGTTTTATGTGTTCTATACAGTACAGAACATATGCAAAAGTAGAGAAATGTTCAGATAATAAAATATTTCTCTAATATTACGCCAGCATTGAGGAATAATTTTTGTGACATTCATGTCTCCCAATGTTAATGAATAGGGATTTGTGACAAATTCCATAGGAGGCAGGGGGAACCCATCTAATGCCTCCCTGACTCAGTAACACATAACATTACTCTGTGTTACTTAAGAGCTATATTCCAAAATCTGCACTTTGTGCCTCTTAAAATGTAGCACAAAGTGTTAGCAAATTCGGACGTCGATTTCAGAAAACAGACTGAATACCAGAGATGCGACTTTTCAATGGGCTGTACTTTTGGAAGGATTCTATGTGCGTAAGATATTGATGACAGACCTGAAATACTTTGATGGAAAGAGAGAATGTATTACAAGGTGACTTTAAATTGAGTGGGCTTTCAGCACAAAATGTAAAACATTTTATTTCCATCTTGTGCGTTCTATGTCGGGAAAAGGTACTGGATTTTATTTAATTGGTAGCCTTATACTGTTCTGTTTACATTAAAACATGGATATGGGTTGTTGGAATATTCTCTATACGTTTCAATTGCAAGAAACATATTTAGCTAGGTCTTTAAGTAATATGAATGCATAAAAGGAAGTGTTCCAAGCAGAGGTTGGTCCCATGGAAGGTGGATAGGCAGAACTTCCTCCCACTAAAAGAGGCAAACTCTGCTTGCTGGATGACGGAGTCCCAGGTGTGCCATGCGCAGAATTAGAATTTCGGCATCATGCTGGGTTAGCGCATTTGGCAAAGACGACAGTTCCTGCATGAGAAGGTTATTATTTTCTCAGCATGTAAACCTCTCAGCTGTGTCTTCATTCTACCACGTGTTTAGTGTTTCAGTTCTGATAGCACATGCTTAAGCTGTCACGCCGCGTCCAGGAGCGGCTTTGCTGCTTGCCTTCCCCCTCTTCGCTGTGCGATTGTCTTCAGGTTTGTCAGTGGGACGCTTGGAAGTGTTGTAAGAATTGTGAAAAATGAGCCACAGTCTGTGAATCATGAAGAAAATGTCACAGCTGCAAACAGTTTCAAAAGGCATTTCCTATAAATGAGCATAAGGCACTAATTCGTTCACATGAGAGCAGTGGCGCTGGTGACACACAAAGTGGTGAGGCATAAATTGTGAACGTGAAATCTTTAAATATTTGCATACATTAAAAACTGCCCCATATCGCAAGCTATCTGTAAATAACAGTGTGTTATGACACCACACTTCAGGACAATATGTGTGCCCTAATATGTACTACACCAGCTACATATGATATCACACACTTACCACTTCCCTGATGAATGGGTGTAGGTCACTTGTGACACTTGCTTTTTCTGCTACCTTTGGATTTTTCACAATCCCTTTGCTTTCAATCATTAAACATTGATGTCATCACTCCAACTTTGGAAATTGTTCCAGTACCACTGCAGTCTCCATCTCATGCCAGATTGATAGACCCATGGGGATATCCAAAGGGGGATGATTGGGGTGCTAGACACCCATTATAAATGTATCCTCTAATAAGTGGTAAGGTGTCAGTCGGATTTCCCATGGAATTTTTACATACACATGCAAGCAAAAGTACACACACTCATCTTTGTTTTGCAGATCTTAAAACATGTTGGTTATTTTACAGAATGAGGAGTACCTCTAAAAATCCCCACTCCTCTCCCTTTGCACTAGGTCTTATGCCACCTTCATTTGCTGCTTTTCATATAATTTGAATAAACATGATATGCCAGCGTGATTGTTGTAAAATCTGAAGCTTACCCCCACACCTCGATGTTACTGGCCAAGCTACGCCCTCTGCATAGACCTGATGTACTTCCATTCTGGGTGGCAGAATGCTGGTGGCAAGTGCTGTAGTTTCCACCAGAGCACCCTCAATCCCAGAATGGAAGCTGCACATCTAACTCCGTGGTCAGAGGAGCAGCGTGCTTATCAAAGGCAAGATCGGGATTTCTTTCCCCAAGATTAATTATTGTAGTAATTAGTAGTAGCACACAAGTTCTCATCATTCTTCCCAGCACCACATGCCAAAATGTAAACAAAGGTAATTCAGTTGCTATGTTGCTGTGTGAGCTCCTCATGCAGAGGTCCCATGTGGCCCAGCACCAGGTGTGACACCTTCAGCCAGTCCTGACTTTCTGACCACCAACAGTTTCAACATTGCAGACATTGACTCGAAATTCTGAGGGTGCCAAGTACCATTGAGTTAAAAGCCAGGCATTCTGGAGGTGTTCTTTGAGGTGCTCCAAGTGACAAGAGGCTTCTGCATGAACTCTTCAATACTGAAATCCTTCCCCCTAAACATTTGTTTGTAACTAAACAGCAAGGATAAATCTGCAGAATGAGCAGGGTTATCAGACAATTTAATCTCATCAGGGAGGGACACTATTACTAGACAATGCTTTGGCCATGTGTTTTCTTTAAAGAAGATAACACGTTAACAGTGTGGGCACCTTGTAACTAATCAATATGGGAAGAAGGTATATAAATAAATGCATACAAGGCCCAGTAGTTTACAGACGCTGTAAATATCATATATAGCTATCTTTTTGCTTTTAATCCCAGTTCCGTCACATGTGCACGTCATGCAATCCTGTACCTCTGTTCCCTTATCTGCGCATCCTGGAAGGTCTACCGAAATGACATAATAAAATGGATAAAAGTGTATTCACTCATATTTCCATATGAAACTCAGAGTCAGTGGCTGCTCACTAGTTACCACATCAAAACATTTATTTTTACAACTGAGAGGAAAAAGTCATATTTTATGTTAGAGTCCTGAAAATGGCACATTTCGAAGTTGCTATTTTTTTGCCTTGGTCTTTTGGTGCCCCCGGGCCACATGACTGTGCGTAGTTAGCAGTTGAGCTTTAAGTATTCCTTTTAGACAGCCACATACAATGGGAGCTTAGGTGAGACTTAATGGGTCATTACTGGCAGGATGGGACAGAAGAGCTGTACTCAGCCTTACGTACACTTTAACAGCCTGTGTCCTGCCTTCAGGGTAGGATGCCAGGGTATGTGGCACTTCAAAGACATATCTCTAGAAGCTTCTCCACCACTTCAAAGGCTCAACAGTGTATAAAAGGAGAACCTTGGACATCACCAATTCAGTACACTGCTAGACCAGTGTATACTCTGCCAGGAAGGAGTACTACTGTGCTGCTGAAGGACTAGCACTCTGCTGGTCCTCACTCCGCTGGACTTCTGCTTTGCTGTGCTGACCTGTTGCTTGGTGCACTTTTGCCACGGAGTGAGAAGGAATGGTCTCCATCTCTTCAGCCCAGAACTTGGATTAACTCCAAGGGCTAGTTGATTGGCCTCCTGATCTGAAGTATCAGGGAAACAAGACTTCCAACCACCCCGCTTCCACATGTGGACTTTGCCATCTGTAAGGCTACCCTACCAAGTGGTGCCACCCTAGTCCTGGACCCTTGCAAGCTGTCCTAAGGTGCTTCCAAGCAGGACTGATGCATCCTCTCTGCTAAGTGGTGCATACTCAAGTTGGCTCAGAAAAGACGCATTGCTTCCGCATCCCACATCCTGTGTTCAAGACATTGCCTTTGCAACCACTACTGCATATTGCTAACCTGGAGCAGGTCCTCTAATCCCACATTGACAGGCCCTTGATGACACTGCCAAACCTCCGCATTGTACCTGCCTTGCCCTTCAGAACCAAAGCATCATATTAATTTGCATTTCACATACTCGTGTTTGGCTTGTGCATTGCAAGCCCTGTCGACTGGATTGACACAACAGAGCCTCACACTGCAGCCTCATTGCAACTCTGAACCAACGCATCAGCCGCACGATGCATCTTTAACTAGGATCCACGCAATGGCCCGCAATCGAGATTTTTGATACTTTGTTCAGTAGGCCTAACTTGGTTCCTGTAGGCTCCATTGCGGTTGGCTTGGACTTTTGACTTTGTCCCAGTCCAGCATGCCCAGATATCCCCTGTTGGTTTTGTTTTTTACATTTAAGACCTATAGTGCAGTTTATCCTCAGAAAATTCATACCTCAAATTCTACTGGTTGGATTTTTGTAGTTTTGGTCGTCTTATGTTAGAAATGGGTTTCTGGCTGGCTAGGATATGTCCCTCAGCCAAGCAGAACCTACCCACTCTAGTCAGGGCTTGGGAGTTACACGTCCAAGATAACCCCTGCTCACCCCCTTGGTAGCTTGGCATGAGCAGTCAGGCTTAACCTGGAGGCAATGTGTAAAGCGTTTGCACAACACACAACACAGTTGATGCAAAATATACACCACAAAGTAAACCCAACACTGAGCTATGTAAAACTAATCTGTATTGCACAAAACATAATTAGACCAACATTAAATGTGAATAATATCCTGCTACCTTAGCAGTTGTCAGATGTTGCACAAGTTACTAATACTCTGCAGGAATATGCAGTTGTCACATTAGAACACGTAAGTACTCAGGATTCTGCAACATAAGCAGTAGTCAGGAATTATAGTAAAAGGTATATGCACTTGTCATGAACAATTCCTAAACACCCATAAAAAGAACATTAGAGAATATACAACAAGTCATATAAATACATATCAGCTAGACATACCTAGAAAAGGAACATTAGCACATATATGTATAACCACTAAACAGGTAGGAAATAGCAAACATCTGTAAGCCTGTATTAGGCTCCTAGAGCCTAGATTTTCTAAAGAGTACCTGCTTGCTGGTGGAAAAGGCACTTCCAGTGCCTAGAAATGGGCACGGGGGCCCCCGGCACTCCTGTGTGCAAAACGGGGGCCTCCCTCATGTTGGGGGCCTGCCTCGGCCTCCTCACACCCTATCCGTGGGGTGGGGGCCGGGCGTGGCCAAGCAACAATTACTGCGTAAAGGTGGGAAGGGACCTCCGGTGAGGTCTCCCTTCCCGATTCCACAGCGAGTAGGGAAAACAAAGGTTGCCAAAAACTAGGAGCGTCCTGCTCCTATTGCAGCGACCGGGGAAGGAGGGCGCTCCCTGTGCCCTTCCCCGAGTCCTGCTTCTGCGTTAGTTGGCACTCGGACCCCTCCGAGAAAATACTCGCTCGTACCCGAGGTGGTGCGTGAGTACTAGGAGAGGCTCCCGGACCGCCGGGAGGCTCTGTTTAGAAGCTGGAGGCAACTGGTGAGCTCGGACCCATCCGGGGGCCCAAGGAGGCACTCGCTTGCACCCAAAGTGGTGCGCGAGTGTTGGGAAGCTGTTCCCGGTCGCCAGGACGCTTCCAGGGAAAGAGGAGGCGCTGGTGCTAGGAGTGCACCAGCTCCAATTGAGGTATATTCGTGCCCCGGGGGCACTTAGCTCAGCGCAAACCTCGCGCTGATAGTCCAATAACCCGGACTGCACCGGTGATTCGGGGTGCAAAAATAAACCACGTTTCAAAGTGCTACGGTGAATTTTGCAACCCGGGCTGCGGCAGTGTCCTGGGTCAGAAGGAAAGCGCTTTCCAGGGCGCTGGGGGCAAAGTTAAAAGCCCGGGCTACGGCGGTGATCCCTTGTCTGCAGTACCAAGAGAGCGCTTTTTCCAGCGCTTAGTCCAGTCCTACAGGGATCCTTACAGGGGTCAGGGGCACAGCACCCTGCCCCTGGGAGCAACCAGGAGACAAGGGAGCAAAGGCCGGTGGGCCCAGCTACATGCGAGCACAAGGGTTGCAGATGGTGACAGTCCTTCTAGTGACCAGGCAGGTCACAGGTCAGCACAGCAGCAGCAGTCCAAGGTGGTTTCCTGGTGAGTTCCTTCATCAGCGTTCTGTGTCCAGTTTCAAGTTCCAAGAGTGTTCAAATTGTGGGGAAAATTCCCCTGTACTTATAGTCAGTTCTTACAGTGTTTTTCAATGGTAGGGAGAGGAGGTTCCAGCCAGTTACAACTGGGTCTGGGAGTGCCCCCTCTCTCCTTTCAGCACAGGCTCCAAACATCAGTGGGGCGTCAACGACCCTATTGTGTGAGGCCAGGGCACAGTCTTTACAAATGCAGGTGTGCACCGCCTCTCCCTTCTTTCAGGCCAGGAAGGCTTTACAATATGTAGATGCACCTCTGTGTCACCTCCACCCTCCCTGTGTTCAGGCTGTCTGAGAAGTATGCACAAAGCCCCAACTGTCAGTCTACCCAGACGTTGATTGGAGACAAGCTGCAAAACACCAAAGTTATAAGCACAGACAAATGCGCACTTTCTAGAAGTGGCATTTCTTTGATAGTAATAAAAAATACACCTACACCAGTAAGCAGCATTTCTTACCACTGTCACAACCATACCAAACATGCCTACGCTACCCCCCATTAATCAGACAATACCCCTTACACATAATGCAGGGCATTTCCAATGCAATCCTATGAGAGGGCAGCACTCACAGCAGTGAGACACCAAGTTAGGCTGTTTGTCACAACCAGGACAGGCCACGCTACATGGCACATGTCCTTCCTTCTACATACATGGCACCCTGCCCAAAGGGCTAGCTAGAGCGTACCTTAGGGGTGCCTTACATGTAGTAAAAGGGGTGTTCTGGGCCTGGCAAGTAAATTTAGATGCCAGGACCCTGTGGCAGGAAACTGCAAACACAGCAGGCCTTAGATAGGTTTGACAGGCTATTTTAGTGGGTTGCGCAAGCAGCGCTGCAGGCCCACTAGTAGCATTTAATTTACAGGCCCTGGGTATATGGATACCACTTTACAAGGGACTTATAGGTAAATTAAATATGCCAATCAGGTAGAATCCAATCATATCAAATTTGTAAGAGAGAGCACATGTACTTTAGCACTGGTTAGCAGTGAAAAAGTGCTCAGAGTCAAAACGTCAGCCAACAAAGGTCAGAAAAATAAGGAGGCAAAAAGCAAAAAGTCTGGGGAATTACCCTGTAAAAGGGCCAGGTCCAACATCTTATTTATTAAATTAGGCTCTATTTTTCTAACTTAGTGGTTTGTCTTTTTTATCTGGTGCTTTCACTAATTTACTGATTGAAGTATTGTGCAAATACTTTACACATTGCCTTCAAGTTATACCCGCCTGCTCTTTGCCAAGTTACCAGAGGGTGAGCACAAGGTAATTTGCGGTTTGCTTGTGCCTTACCTCAACATGAATTGTAGTTGCTGCTAAACCAGGGCTCACACCCCGGTCAATAACCAACCTAATTTCTCGGACCTGGGATCACCTTACCATCTCATAAGGGTGATCCAGAAAGGCCAATTTTATAACAGATTTTCAGGTTACCCATTACCTTATTATGTGATATCCATTTGCATGTACTTCATGTAGATTTATTTTTATGTGGCTTTCGTGAAAATCTGCATCATGCACCAAAGACATGCTTTGGAGACTCAAATTTTAGATGACATTTGTCCTCAATTTAATTTAGCCCATTTGTTTCTCATTTATATACATTTGCATTTTTTGCAATGTTTCCATTGTTTGTTTGATATGATTGGTCTTTGAAATGTCTCGGTTGTGTTTGTCAATATTTTATATTATCCTTCACTCTTCTGTGCATTGGTCTCCATCTGTGAAGATTTATGTTTTCTGCATTACAACAAAAGAAATGTACACATCGTACTTCACAAATGCACATGCTCTCTGCAAAGTTCGATCCATCATCTCATTTCATCCTGAGAAATCACACCCTGCTTCACTCGAACAAAGGAATTGTTCATCTATTATATTTCAAAGACAGTATCTGCCACAGAGTACTAAAACAAGTGTGGCTAGGATTGGAGGGACTCGCTTGATAAAATTGGGCAGAACGTCCAGATAGGAGTGCTTGGCTGAAACACAATTATTTTGCACCTCAGCCTGCCCTTTGGCAAGGGAAGGCATTGCACTCTGACTGGAAGAATTCCCAGAAAGCTAACAGAAGTTACATACATCACTGAAGACTCAAGTAAATCATCTCTGCCTGGAAAAGTATAAAATAGGCAAACGTCAATTTCTCTCCGAGGACTCAAGTAATTCATCTCTGTCTGGAAAAATAGAAAATAGCCAAACGTTGGTTTCTAAAAATGTAAGTTTCAAACCTTCCGTTTGCATTTCATGTGAAACTAGCTAGTCCATGTAAATTATATTTAAGCAGCAACCATCCAAGTCTAGTTACGAATTTGATGTTAAATACATACCACACAATCTCATGACTGAGTCATATATATGAAAATACAATTTTGGAACTAGTGAGTGCATAGTCTGCCAAAAGCATGGCCTTACATCGCTGTTGAATATTTCGGGAAGACTCATCAGAATTCTGAGGTTTACATCACGGATTGGCATCCGAGTTGTCCATAGATATTTTCGGTGCTGCGTGCTGGTGCTTTTATAAGACAGTGCATTGTAACTGGTGGGGTGTATGTAGAATTAACAGGGCGCTTTGTAAGTGTTCAGTTACATTACAATGTGTTTTTAGTGTCCTGACTTCCTGTCAGCCTAGTCCTGAAGCTTGATTATTCTACCCTTTTTTTAAATGTCTTTTTAAATTGTTGTGAAGGGTTTTTTGTAAAGACTCATTTTATGGAACTTTAGCTAACATTGCGATTTTTATTGATTTGATACTTTATCAGTTAAATAGCTCAAGGGAATAATGCCTACATTGCAGTTACTTTAAATAGCTTGAAGGTCCAAGATTTGAATGCCTCTGATTTCACTTTTGGTTAATGTTAGAAATGGGGTCTTTGGTTGACAGTCAGGTTACCCCCTGTTCAAGCAAGGTCCCTCACTCTAGTCAGGGTAAAAGAGAATCACCCTCAGATGACCCCTGCTTACCCCCTTGGTAGCTTGGCAGAGCAGTAGGCTTAACTTCAGAGTGCTAAGTGTAAAGTATTTGTACCAACACACACAGTAACATAATGAAAACACTACAAAATGACAACACTAGTTTAGAACAATAGAAATATTTATCTAAACAAAACAAGACCAAAACAACAAAAATCCGACATACACAAGTCAAGTTATGAATTTTTAAAGATTAAACTCAAAAATAGCGCTTAGAAACAAAAATGCTTTGATGAGGTGTTAACACGGCGTCGTGACGGAGTCGTTCCCAACAAGCCGACACCAGCGGCGCCAGACACGGAGTCGCGTTGACCCCCAAGTAGAGTAGCTTTGGTGAAGAGTAAAAACAAGTCGATTCGCCAAGTCGTGGATCGCGGCGTTGGTGCGAAACGCTGAATCCGCGCACTTCGAGCGGCATCGGTCACGACGTGGTGCGGCGACTTCCATGGAGTCGCAGACTTCAGCGGGGCTGCAGCTGTGTCAGGCCTGCGAAGAGCGTCACGTTCCAGCAAAGGTCACGCGTAGGGTGCAGGGCGGCGTCCCCTGATTCAGCAACAGCGTCGGTCCGAAGTCGATTTCCTTGGATTTCCACCAGCTTTCCTTTCAAGGACCCAGGGACTGGATAGGACACCACTTGTCAAAGCAGGAGTCTCTCCAGAAGACTCCAGGTGCTGGCAGAGAGAAGTCTTTGCTGTCCCTGAGACTTCAAACAGGAGGACAGTTCTAAAATCAAGCCCTTGGAGATTTCCTCACAAGATGGATGGCACACAAAGTCCAGTCTTTGCCCTCTAACTCAGGCAGAAGCAGCAACTGCAGGATAGCTCCACAAAGCACAGTCACAGGCAGGGCAGCACTTCTCCTCAGCTCTTCAGCTGTTCTCCAGACAGAGGTCCCTCTTTGTTAGACCTGACAGCCTTAGGGTAGTCACCCCTAACTTTTTGGCTGCCTCCCTCCTCGTTTTGGATACTGTTTTTGCTGGTTTTTAGACTCTGCGCACTTTACCACTGCTAACCAGTGATAAAGTGTATATGCTCTCTCTCTGTAAACATGGTAACTTTGGATCATACCTGATTGAACTATTTAATCTACTTATAAGTCCCCAGTCATGTGCACTCCAGGTGCCTAGGGCATATAGATTAAATGCTACTAGTGGACCTGCAGCACGGATTGTGCCACCCACTTAAGTAGCCCCTTTTCCTTGTCTCAGGCCTACCATTGCTAGGCCTGTGTGTGCAGTTTCACTGCCACCTCGACTTGGCATTTAAAAGTACTTGCCAAGCCTAGAACTCCCCTTTTTCTGCATATAAGTCACCCTTAATGTGTGCCCTGGGTATCCCCTAGAGCAGGGTGCTGTGTAGGTAAAAGACAGGACATGTACCTGTGTAGTTATATGTCCTGGTAGTGTAAAACTCCTAAATTCGTTTTTGCACTACTGGGAGACCTGCTCCCTTCATAGGCTAACATTGGGGCTGCCCTCATACACTGTTGAAGTGGCAGCTGCTGATCTGAAAGGAGCAGGGAGGTCATATTTAGTATGGCCAGAATGGTAATACAAAATCCTACTGACTGGTGAAGTCGGATTTAATATTACTATTCTAGAAATGCCACTTTTAGAAAGTGAGCATTTCTTTGCAC
Source organism: Pleurodeles waltl (assembly GCF_031143425.1). Classification (NCBI taxonomy): domain Eukaryota; kingdom Metazoa; phylum Chordata; class Amphibia; order Caudata; family Salamandridae; genus Pleurodeles; species Pleurodeles waltl. Next base: position 161,380,552 of record NC_090451.1, on the reverse strand, counting down.
TTAAATCCTTCTGTGCCTTACAATCCACGTCTGGCTAGGTTTAGTTGACAGCTCCTTGTGCATTCACTCAGACACACCCCAAACACAGGGTACTCAGCCTCACTTGCATACATCTGCATTTTGAATGGGTCTTCCTGGGCTGGGAGGGTGGAGGGCCTGCCCTCACACAAAGGACTGCCACACCCCCTACTGGGACCCTGGCAGACAGGATTGAACTGAAAGGGGACCTGGTGCACTTCTTAGCCACTCTTTGAAGTCTCCCCCACTTCAAAGGCACATTTGGGTATAAAACAGGGCCTCTGCCCTACCTCATCAGACACTTGCTGGAGAAGAAACCGGAACCAGAAACTACATCCTGCCAAGAAGAACTGCCTGGCTGCTCAAAGGACTCACCTGTCTGCTTTCTACAAAGGACTGCTGTCTTGCTGTTGCCCTGCTGCCTTGCTGAACTCTTGTCTGGCTGTGAAAGTGCTCTCCAAGGGCTTGGATAGAGCTTGCCTCCTGTTCCTTGAAGTCTCAGGACCAAAAAGACTTCTTCCTTTCACTTGGACGCTCCGTGCGCCGAAAATTTCGACGCACAGCTTGTTTCGCGGCGAGAAAAACGCCGCACACCGACGCTGATCGACGCGACGCCCTCGGGACGATCGAGACTTCGACGCACAACCTCGCAAGGACAAAGCCGCTCGACTTTCCAGGAGAAATCTACGCGACGCCCACCGTGAGTGCGAAACTTTGACGCACGGCCTCGCAAGGACAACGCCGCCCGACTTCCAAGGAGAAATCGACGCGACGCCTGCCGTGAGACCAAACTTTCGACGCACGGCCTCGCCAGGACAACGCCGCCCGACTTCCAAGGAGAAATCGACGCGACGCCTACCGTGAGATCGAAACTTCGACGCGCAGCCCCGCAGAACGACGCGCAGCCGGAAAACAAGCAGGAGAATCCACGCACAGACCCGGGACATCTGGTAATCCCCGCGATCCACAAAAAGAGACTGTCTGCGCGCCGGAAAACGACGCCCGACTTCCCCGCGTGGAAAAGACCGACGCAAGTCTGTGTGTGCTGAGGAGAAATCGACGCACACACCCCTTTTTCCACGCATCTCTTCTCCTGTGGCCCTCTGAGGAGATTTTCCACCAGAAACCAGGTACTTTGTGCTTGAAAGACACTGTATTGCATTCTAAAGACTTAAGACACTTTATATCACTTCCCTGTGATATTTCTACAATTTTCCATTGCAACTTTATTCTTTTTGACCTACAATTATCCTGATAAATATTATATATTTTTCTAAACACTGTGTGGTGTATTTTTGTGGTGCTATATGGTGGTATTGTATGATTTATTGCACAAATACTTTACACATTGCCTTCTAAGTTAAGCCTGACTGCTCGTGCCAAGCTACCAGAGGGTGGGCACAGGATAATCTTGGATAGTGTGTGACTTACCCTGACTAGAGTGAGGGCTTTTGCTTGGACAGGAGGTAACCTGACTGCCAACCAAAAACCCCATTTCTAACACTCTTGTTTCCAGAAGTGTTCTAAAGTCTGTGGTTTTGGCTGCCCTTCTTCTACCCAGTTTCTCCTTTGAAGTAGGCCTCCTTCAAAGTAAAGTCTCTTTGGAATGTGAAATCCTGCCTTGCCCAGGCCAGGCCCCAACACTCACCAGGGGGTTGAAGACTGCATTGTATGAGGACAGGCACAGTCCTTTCAGGTGCGAGTGACCACTCCTCTCCTCCCTCCTAGCACAGATGGCTCATCAGGATACGTAGGCTACACCCCAGCTCCCTTTGTGTCACTGTCTAGCGTGAGGTGCATCCAGCCCAACTGTCAAACTGACCCAGACAGGGAATCCACAAACAGGCAGAGTCACAGAAATGGTATAAGCAAGAAAATGCTCACTTTCTAAAAGTGGCATTTTCAAATGCACAATCTGGGTCAGTTTGACAGTTGGGCTGGTTGCACCTCACACTAGACAGTGACACAAAAGGAGCTGAGGTGTAGTCTGCATTTCTTGATGAGCCATCTGTGCTAGGAGGGAGGGGAGGAGTGGTCACTTACACCTGAAAGGGCTGTGCCTGCCCTCACACAATGCAGTCTCCAACCCCCTGGTGAGTGTCTGGGGCCTGGCCTGGGCAAGGCACGAATTCACATTCAAAAGAGACTTTACTTTGAAGTAGGCCTACTTCAAAGGAAAAATTGGGTATAAGAAGGGCACCCAAATCCACAGACTTTAGATCACTTTTGGACATCAAGAGGAACCTCTGCCTGGAGAAGAGCTGAGGAGAAGTGCTGCCCTGCCTGTGACTGTGCTTAGTGGAGCTATCCTGCAGTTGCTGCTTCTGCCAGAGTAAGAGGGCAAAGACTGGACTTTGTGTGACTTCAATCTTGTGAAGAAATCTCCAAGGGCTTGATTTAGAGCTTGCCTCCTGTTGTTTGAAGTCACAGGGACAGCAAAGACTTCTCTCTGCCAGCACCTGGAGTGTCTGGAGAGACTCCTGCTCTGACAAGCGGTGCCCTATCCAGTCCCTTGGCCCTTGAAAGGAAAGATGGTGGAAATCCAAGGAAATCGACTTCGGACGACTTCAGGCCGATGCCGCTGCTGAATCCGGTGACGCCGCCTGCAACCGACTCCGTGATCTTCACTGGAACGCGACGACCTTCGCAGGCCCGACGCCGCTGCAGCCCCGCTGAAGTCTGCGACTCTGTGGAAGTCGCTGCACCACGTCGTGACCGATGCCGCTCAAAGTGCGTGGATTCATTTTGCACAGTCGCTGCGATCCCAGACTTCGCGCAGCGACTTGTTTTCACTCTTTACCAAAGGTACTGTACTGGGGGGTCTAGGCAACTCCATGTATGGCGCCGCTGGTGTCGGATTGTTGAGAATGACTGTCACGATGCCGTGTTAACACCTCATCGAAGCATTTTGTGTTTCTAAGCAACATTTTTGAGTTTAATCATTAAAAATGTGTATCTTGACTTGTGTAAGTCGAATTTTTGTCGATTTGGTCTTGGTTTGTTTAGATAAGTATTTCCTATTTTTCTAAACTGGTGTTGTGTCATTTTGTAGTGTTTTCATTAAGTTACTGTGTGTTGGTACAAATACTTTACACCTAGCACTATGAAGTTCAGCCTACTGCTCTGCCAAGCTACCACGTGGGTAAGCAGGGGTTAGCTGAGGGTGATTCTATTTTATCCTGACTAGAGTGCGGGTCCTTGCTTGAACAGGGGGTAACCTGGCTGTCAACCAAAGACCCCATTTCTAACAATTACCACCTTCTAGGAAGATTATTCTGTGCAAGTGTCGATTGAATGAATCGTGCATTACTTCTCCTCACAGAAGAGCTGATACCAATGTCCTAAGTGATAATCTTTCCTGAACAAATTAACTTTCTAGCATTTTAAAACATTTCTATCGATAATCAGCCTGTTTAAGGTAATCCCATGCACCGTACACTACAGACTCATTGTAATTTATTTACATTAGTAAACGTCGCATTTTCATTCAGCAGAGGTGAAGCAAGCACATCTGTTGCCATTCAAACAAGGTTCATCCCTAACTAGATGATGTGTAGATCTCAATGTTTTTATTGGATAACAACATTTGTTGTTTCGCACACCTGATGCGACACTGTCAATCCACAAAGTGGCAAAACCAAAACAGGTTTTCAGGATATTTCAGAATGAAAACTGAACTGAAAAAATGGAAAATAATGTTTTTCAGTAGAGAAAGTTTGCCTGACTGGTCATTCTGAAGACCTTCCTGGAATTTGGCATTCAGAACTTCAGTGACTTGATCCAATATTTTCCGTTATCTGCAATTGTAAGATCTTTTTCCCTAATCCTGCTACTAATGCCAGTCTTATCACTCATATGACTGTGCTTTTCTATGAGGAAACAGACCATGATGATAACATACACGCTGCATTAGGGTAGAGCAGGTTGATAGTATTTTGCATATTTGACCTCATTACTCAGGGGCTTGGATACCCTCATCTAACCAGTTTGAAAGTCAAGATAAAAACAGTTTTTATGTGAACTGGTATGCAAACATAACATCTTTTTCACGCACTTGCAACAAACTGAAAAACTGCACAAAGATATATCCATAGGAAGTAAGCAAGAAATGCCAATAATTTTTACCCTGGCATAATAAAAATAAATTGTGCATCCCCATTTAATGCTCAACAGAGGTGTAGGGCCTGATTTAAGTAAAGTGGTGCTGCACCCGGTGCAGCACTACTTTTGAGCTCCTTAGCACCCCTTCACGCCACCATGTGTGCACTGTATCTAAAATACGCCACACTATGTCGGTAATTAGGGAACTTGTGTCAAATTTTGACGATAGTTCTGACCTTTGTAGGATTAGCATCAATTATTTTTTCACTAATTCTGCAAAGCCCATTCAGGTCCATTGTAAACAATGGGGTGCCTCCTTTTAACACCTGCTGTGAGCAGACGTTTATAGTGTGGACAAAAATGACGCAAAGAAATCTCTGAGATTTCTTTGTGCTATTTTTTCAGCCCCCGTAACAGGGAGAACGCCCCCTTTGCATACATGCCAGGCGCAGGCGTAATGTAGTCTAAAGGGTTACAAAGTAGCACAATGCATGCATTGCACCACTGTAAACTTGGCACCGCGATTTTGGCTTTGTTGGGCCACATTAGCGTAACAAAATGATGCTAATGTGGCACAAGGTGGAGCTAGAAGCTCTTAAGTCTGCCCCCTAGTTTTTCCCGCTACGTGCATTACTTTTGAACCTCCGTTTTATGCATTCAGCAATTTGTACACTCACTGTTTTATCACAAAAATAGGTAAAGCTGGACACGAAAGGATTTTGTATTCAATGTTTTACAGCACAGTAAGGCCAATCCCACTTACAGCTCTCTGGGGTTTGGGCTGCTGTGAGCCAGGCGGCATTAGTCAGTGATGCGGAAATGAGTTCATATGGGAGGGAGAGAGATGAGCAGGCCGCTCAGATCCATCAGGCCTTTCCTGCAGGAAACCCAGGATGGCGTCTCAAGAAGCAATATGTTTGAGTGCCCTAATGGAGAAGCCTGCAGCTAATCAGATGTGCCCCACCTATCGGGTACAGCTGCAGCGCTGAAAAGAAGAGGGAACTGGGGATTATTCAAATAGAGCGTAATTCGCTCAAAAACACACGAGCAGATTTATGCTGTGCAATTGACATACAGGAAAGGAAGCCATAACGCATGCTGACATGTGTTCGAAGATGTTTAGCAATTTGCAGCCTAAAGGCAATCAAAGTAAGAGCGGTGACCACCTGTACTTATTTTTCACAGAATTCCAAAAACATTTTTTTTTTTTTTTACTTTATGTGGCAAACGCAACTATTTTGAATATCCCCAAAACCATTTACATTTACTAGAACCACCACTGGAAGAACTTTGACGGTGCTGTATGTTAACTCATGGGTAAAATGTGCTGACAGCAGCTGTAAAGGAAAAAAAAAAAAACATGTTTGTAGGGCTGGACTGGGGAACCAAAAGAAGCACTGGTAAAATTGCTTATACCAGCCTAGTATCTTTTCTCTCTTTATACTGTCTCTCTCTTTCCGTCCATCCATGCTTTTTTTCTCCCTCTCTGATCACTTTGTTTCTAGGTTTTCACGCCCTCCTTGTCTCCTGATGCCTCCCCATGCATGCCTTGACTCACCTTGGGGAGCTGGGAAACGTGGCAGATGCACGAGGAGTGGACGTGGTCTTTTTAAAACAGGCCTCAGTGGCTCTAATCCAAACCAAAATATGCTAAGAGAAATAAAAGGCCTGTCGAGGTCTGTTTGTTGGCTGCCGATGCTTTGTTGTGGATCTGATTGTTGTCAACTGGTGCACAAATAGTTCTCAGTCTATAGATTTAGACCTCAAAATTCAAGGCACCATTGCCATCTTTGTAAAGACGAAAGCTTCTAATCTTCTATTTTTCCATTTTTAATATTGTTGTTTCCAATCTGCATGGAACGTCCTCTGTCTTAGGGCACAGGGTTTCAAACTTTCTTGACATTCACAGAATACATTTATTTATTATAGCACATTCCATGTCACTGAGAAACCTTCTAAACCTAGAATATGAATGGCTATGCTTTCAGGGGAAAAATGTTAACAGAGAGGGTCAACGTTGTAAGCACAGCAATCTATCTATAAATTGAATTACCCTGTTGACCCTGTTGTTTGACCTCTGATCACTATATACATGCTCACTCTTCCAGACATATTTAGATAAAGAAAATGTGAAAGGACCTCCGGTAAGGACCATAGAACTCACAGTAGCAGAGAGAGCAAATCATTGGATCATGCCAAACTCCAGGTGGTCTTTAAAACCATGTGTGTCCTAGAGACACCTAGACATCCCACTCTCAAATTTCACCAACAGATATCAACAGCCCCCTAATGAAATTGGTAGTCGGTTTAGTGCCCTGAAGTTCACTCATGTGGAGCTTGACAAAATGCACCAACATAACAGTTTAAATGATAGCAGAACTGTTTGAGTTGTGATATATGTTCATCATAAGCTGTGGTTTATGCTATTGTCATCAAAAGAAAGTCCTGAAACAGCTTTATTTAAAACCGAATGAGCTTTCATAGCGAGTGCTAAACTATTTTAAGTGAATATCGTTTTTTCTTGTAGACTACGAATCATTTTCTAGACTTTCTATAGCACACGTCTAACTAAAAGGTTGATGTATTAATGGGTAAATAGTTTTATAAAAGCTGCACACTTATGAAAAACTGAAACTTTAGTTCAAGTCCCTCTTCTTATAACTATAGAAGAATTCTTTCCAAGATTGTGAGAAGTACTTAAAGTAAAAGATTAAGTATAGATTACCAAGGGATTAAGGGCCAGATGTATCTAAGTGTTTTGTGATATCAAAAACTGCATTTTGGTATGTAACAAATCCAATTTGTGATTCAGTAACTTGTTACCGAATCGCAAATTGGAATTGAGACTACATAACGATTCGGTATTAGGAAGGGGCGTGTCAAGGGCATCCCTTCCTAATACCGAATGGCAGAGGTATGTATGATTGTTTTGTGATCGCAAATGCGGTTGCAAAACAATCGCAGTTACCACCAATTTCAAATTGTTGGTAACCCATTTGCAAAGGGGACCCCCTTCCCCTTTGTGAATGTTTGTGTAAACTTTTTTAAAGAGGAGGCAGTGGTCCCACAGACCACTGCCTACTCTTAGAAAAATGAAAAGAAAACTTTTCGCTTTTAAACGCATCCAGTTTTCCTTTAAGGAAAACGGGCTGCATTTTTGAAAAAAAAAGAAATTGCTTTATTGAAAAACAATCACAGACATGGTGTTCTACTGAGCCCAGCAGGCCGTCATTCCTGTGATTTTAACCATTCACAATAGCTCGCAAATTGCGACCTACCTCATGAATATTAATGAGGTAAGTCCATTTGCGAGCCCTTGCGAATCGCAGTATGAAATTCCTGGAGTTTCATACATTCCAATATTGATTACTTAATTGAGAATCGCAAAAAAAATCAAAATTATGTAAACACTGTTGGATAAAATGATACATCTGGCCCTAAAGCTACTCAATCCATGCAAATTATTTGCAGAATATGTCCTAGACAGTACATCCTGGTATGGGTGTGTTTACCAATGCTTCATACGTCTGCAATGTTGTTTTTTTACTGTGCCTTCCATGATTGAACCAATTAACTTTAAAATATTGAGAAATGTCTAAGCCATTTCCCAAAGTTATCATTCAAGCCGCTGTGATGTGAGGGGCCCCTGAGCTTCAGGGGGTGTCCTTCAGCTGACGGCCAATTAATATTGGAGAGATCTGGTGAACTCGGGTCGCCCCCATCAAATTCTGTAGCAGGGTATATTTTCGTGTTATAACACTGGATTGCTTGCCCTTGTTTATAACAGGGAATCAAGGCTACACTGTGTGTTCGCTTGCATGTTAGTGCTTTGTCATCACCGATTCTTACATATTAACCACTTTATTCTGATAAGGAGGGATATATATATATATAAATGATAAATCTGTAATAACTGTAAAGCTCTGAGGTTGCTGCAGTCCTGGTGAAGGGGGGGAGGGGTAAAAAGGTTAGTATAGAAATAGGCCATGTTGGAATTTGCCCTTTTGCAGGGTCATCCCCAATCTTTTTGCCTCCTGTCTAACAGTGTTAGTGTTGTGTTTAAAATTACATGAAGACTCCTTTTGCTTTTTAATTGATAACCTGACTTGTGTAGTGTGGATTTTTGTCATTTTGGTCTTGTTTTGTTTAGATAAATATTTTCTGTTTTTCTAAACCTGTGGTGTGTCCTTTTGTAGTATTGTCATTAAGTTACTGTGTGTGTTGGTACAAATACTTTACACCTAGCACTCTGAAGTTAAGCCTGTCTGCTCGTGCCTAGCTACCAAGGGGGTGAGCGGGGGTTAGCGGAGGGCGATTCTCTTTTACCCTGACAAGAGTGAGGGTCCTTGCTAGGACAGAGGCCAACATGACTGCCAACCGAAGACCCCATTTCTAACAGGCCATAAGGATTTTTATTATTAAAGTACCCCCATGGGTGGAAGTTCTGGGTTTAGAACATGGCGTCCCAACTCTCTATCTCTTTGACTTGGACAAATGGGCAAAGTGAAACCAGAGGTCTGTCACTGAAAGCAAATCTCAAATCCTCAGCCACAGCTTTAAGCACAGGCAACTTTGTAGAACTTGGCATTGTAGCACTTTCACATTTGCACATGAGCAATAGAAAGTAGAGAGAGGCAAACTATGCTTACTTGTTGGAATGTGCAACCAAGCATGCATCTTATTCATTGATATATTCAGAGTGCACATTAAACACCCCCCACCATTAACTTGAGCTGTAGCAAAGGATCTCTATTCCTAGAGTTTCCTTGCAGACTGGAAGGCATCCCTTCTGACCTAACTAGACGTGATATTTAAGGGTCCATCTGCTCGAGGAGTGTCACACCTTGAAAGACTCAGCCTCACAACAGCTAGACTGCTTTCCTCAGCATTTCAGAATAATATCATATGAAAAACATATCTCCAAACAGCTAAACTAGAAGGTGCTGCTTTCTATGAAGCCTTACACCTCCATCTGCCCCTGCTCGTCCAGTTCCACACTTCTGTCCCACTCTGGAGAGGGCTTTTGGCAGTGTATGAAGGTGCGGGTTTCTGCCAGAATTAAATCATGTATAATACCCAGTTTGTCCATTGCCTTGAGAAACTTCAATCACCTGCAGGTATTTAGTCCAAGGAGCAGATTGACATTGTCACCAAATTCCAAAGCATGACCCATGTATACATTTCTTCTAAACTATAGCCCGTATTTAAACTTAAAAACAGATTCCTTTTGGAAATACTTTAAAGCAAAAAACTCTGGCTAGCAAGATGTGGGGCTTTATTTTCATGCTTGGATTTTCTAAGCCATAAAAGGTTTCTATACTGTTTTGGAAACTGTACTGCTGAAATCATCAGTTTTTCACTTAAAGTATTTTCAATAAACAAAGTCACCTTCAGCAGCATTCAAAGAGCTGATGAATGTTGATCGCTCATGCATGAACCTCCATGGAGCAGGTCTTTGCTACATTACAGCCAATCAAGATGCATTGTGAATAGGTCTGAAAGAAGATGGCTTTACCGTCACTTTTGATTAATGTGATTATCTTTTTTCTAATTTCCCATAGAATATATAATACATGCTTCAATGTTAATAAATTCAGATTGATGTTTGCGGAACAACATGAACTGTAATTGAAAAGCTCACAAAAGCCCAATCCTTATTTGAAAAGGCTTCTAATGACACCTAGCTACATTTATTCTCAACATTTGTTCTGCCAAAAAACACAAAGCGGTCTCTTCAGCTATTTCTCAATATCCCTTTTCAAACAATTATCACATGTGCCTTCTTTTTTCTGTGTATGGTTGGTAAATTCTGAGAACTTGTTTTTTGTGTACAACATATTATTAGTTCATTTTAAGTGCACACACATGCACACAAATATGTTATGTTCAGCTGTCTTACATCTGTATTGAAAATATTTTATAAAGTATACTGATAATAAAAGAAAGTCACAAAGCACGCATTAATATTTGATTTATCAGCTAATGACCCTAAAGTAAGGGATAGGAAGATGACTATGGTACAATCATACTGAGGGCCTAATAATGGGTGTGGCAGTCCGAGGACCTCCAATCCCATGTTGGCAGTCGGACCACCTCACTCCTGATGGTCAGTGCTCCCACCTCTAGGATCATAAAGACCAATGGGGTAGAATCTGTCAGAGTTGTGGTCAGCAACAGCGGCGCTGAGATCTGCGCTGCCGTGGTGATCACAAGTCTTCTTTCTTACAGCCCATTCATGGGGAGGGGGGCAGTGAAAAGGCTGGTGCAAAGCAAGTCCTGAGGGCCACATGGGGAGCCCTGTACTGCCCCTGGCATCCCCCTGCCATCACCCTCGGAATGTGCACTGTCTTCTGTGCAGACAGTGCGCATTCTGAGGGTGCTGTTGTGTCACAGTATAATTCCGCTTTTCTCACCAGTGGGAATATCATAATACAATGTTTCCGCCAGTCAGCCAGGTGGAATCATCATAATACGACTGGCTGGAGGCTGCTGGTATGACAATCAGGCCCTTAATATTCAACTGCAGTATCACACAAATCAGGGGCTTCTGACTAAAGGCCAATCAAACAAATACAGGAGCTAGTAAATATTTAAACTACATCTAGTAGTATGCACAAATGGAGGGATTTACGAAGTTTACAAAGCAGCCTGAAGAACCAGCAAAAGTGTGTTTTATTAGAGGACAACAAAACTGCTTTTAGTTGAGATTTCTCAATCAGATTGTTTGTATTTTTGTAAGAAATCTACTTCTCAGGAGAGGTTCTGTAATACAGACTTTTGCAACTTTACAGATTGTGGAACAGCCACCTTGTCAAATGAATCTCTTTTAAATGTTGTGTCTTCTACAGATTCACTACTAATTAAAACATCAATGCACACAGATGTTGTTAAACTGTGTGAAGCATCACAGTTTTCCTTTGAATAAATTAAACATACTTTGCAATATCTTGCTCTATAGTTAGAACAAATACATCACTTGATATCTTGTTTAAGCATGTTGTAAAACGTACAGCTCGAGTGCGAGGAACAGAATACAACTGTAGTATCTTTTAAATTGCTCTCAAAGCAATATAAACAAACCGCAGCGCACAATTAAGAGCAATTAACTAATTTACTGCTTCAAGGCCCATTTAAGAGAGGAGGAATCAGAAAAACGTGCATTAGAGAAACTAACTCTGCTCTTGTAAATGCTTGCTAGCATAGAAGGGGAGGTCGTCGAAATTCAGAATTGCAGATCTCATGTGTAAGTGGCCAGAGAAGTGCACCACTCGAGGTCAGTGGCAGGGTGTAAATATTGCAGATTGGAATAGGCAGCACTGCCTGATCTGAAAGGATGACAATCCTACCAATAATTCATTTCTCACGTAGGGCACCAATAGGACACGATGCAATGCAACATTCTAATAATTAAATGTTGACTCCACATACTCATCTTACCTCTTCGTGCATTGAAGATACATTTAAGTGTGTAACATTAACCAATTCTGACATCGTGATTCAAAGTACTGAAATCTGCAGAGATTCAAAGATGATACTTAGCTCACTGGGAAAATGTCAAGTAAGGCTGATTTTCTCCTTTTGTGATGAACACTCACAAACAAATAACCCTGGGTAGACACTTTTGCATGTTGAGTCCCACCAAAGAAGCATTTGTAAAACTACTATGCAATTTGAGAGAGTTTTCGTGGTGAAACAAGGAAAGAACCCCTTCCTCAAACATTATGTAAGGCAAAGGAAAGATTTTCACAAGAATCATTTTCTTGATGAAACAAATAGAGAAAAGTTCAATACAATGTGTATGATAAATACCATTGGGATGAGAGCACAGCACCGCATCATTTAAATGTCAGTGACCTCCATGAGGTAAACTTATTACCATTGTCCCACACGTTCAATTGATCTGGAGGACAGATTAATACCATAATTAGTAGTGTATCTCAAATCTCATTTAGCAACTGTGAGATTTGGGGTGCTTATTTCTGTGCTTATCTCTGTTCCCCATCTGACAAAGAATAATGAAATTCATTGTAGCAAAATAAAACGAAGGTTTGGTACGGCGGATGCTATTTTTGTTCTGTTTCCATGTTCTGAGGCAGCTATCCAGCAACAGCAGCTGAGAGTTCAAGCCACCAGTCAAAATGTAAAAGCCACATTTTCTGTATGGTCATGCCAGATTTTTGACTTTGTTTCTAGGACCTGATTTGCTGGAAATGTAACCTGTGCAATTTAGCCCTGCTAAACAGATGTACAGTGTCTGTGCTTCCTTTTTAGGCATGGTTAAACTGGTATTTACCTCATTGGATATTTTAATTTTGCCTTCAAGTCAATGTATATGGTATAGAAAGTGAATGCAGAAGCTTAAAGTTAAACGCTACCTGCAGACTGCAGAGTCTATTGTGTCTTCCACGGCGTTGGCCTGTAAAATATGGCTTCAGCATACTATGTGCAGCCTGACTGCAACCGCCTAAAAATCAGCTGTCAGATGTGCTAAAGTATCATTTTTTAGAGGCAGGAAACCAATATATATATATATACATATATATATATATATATATATATATTTAAATATGAAAATGTCATCCCTAATTACACCCTTTCACCCACAGAATGGGTGCCTAGTATTTCAAATTGGAACGTATGCAAAAGTAATGTTGGTATGTTCCTCTAGTGACTAGTCCAACAGCTGTTTTTCACTGGTAAAGTTGTTGCTGGATTCTAGAAAATGTAGAAGTACAGACTGTAAATCCCAGTCTAACTTTTGATAGGAAATGGTTAAAATAGTTATTCAAATACTTTTTCATATTTGTTAAAAGACCAATTAATTGGTTAAACTAGACGTTTAATAAATATTTACAAACAGTAACTTTTAAAAAGTTACCTTTATTCCCCCCGAAGTGCCTGGAGTCTAATTTGCATTAATCACAAAAAATGTTATATTAGGAATGCTTTCAAATAGTCTAATTAACGGCAATCGTTTGGAGTAGAATTCCAACCCATCATTTTTTGTCTAATAGACAAAGATCCACCGTATGGGATTCATACCTGACCCTGCTCCTCATGAGAACAGTCCACACTGCACTGCACGGTTCTGGGTGCCCCCCAGAAGCAGACACAAGCAACCTCGTACCAGTTTCAGCCTTGTGATGCCTTGTCATTGAGATATAGCCTGGATCCTATGTCACATTGAGTAAGGGACCCATTTCTGGCCCTACTCTGGGCCACTAAGGGCTTTACATTAATCACAAAAGAAAGTGATTGGAGTAATGATAACAAATAGTCTAACCACAGGCAATTGCTCAGGGTAACATTCCAACCTATTGCTTTTTGCCACTGTCATACTAGCCAGTGTGTCTCAAAACCCAGTGGTAGGGAAACTACCCCCCCCCCCCCAGAACTGGTTTTGTGTTTCGACATCAGGGACGGCACTCCAAGGGCAGAAGGCCTGTGCCTTCTGTGATTTACATTAGAATGGTGCAATGTGGGATATGTTGTAGTGAATTGTGCTGTAAAAGTGTGGAGTGCTACGCTGGGAATATTTTCCACATTGATTAGGGCGAGTCCATGAGTCATCTCGCCTACTGGCTAGTGCAAACCATTAGTTTAGTACCCCAGGAAGCCCTTTCTAGACCTATGGAAGATTAAAAGAGGACTGGACCTGCTGTATATGGTCTGAAAAGAGTCTCAAAGAACTGGGTTTGTTCCTTATTGCACCTAGGACAAAGAAGTGGGCTCCAAGGGTCAGGTGGCTGACTTCCGCTGTTGTTACAGGGACACAACAAGCTAAAAGTGGCCTTATATAACCACTTGATCAACATCTATTGAACCTAGAGCTGACCTTGCTGATGGTCTCTGCTGGAATCCTGGCCACTAAGTGCTGGTCCGCAGAGCCTTTGAACTGACCCAGAGGAGCTGGTTCAGAAACTCCAAAAAGTTGGCACTTAGAAGATTTTTGGATTTTGAAGACTCCGGAGAGTGAATGGGACCTCATGGCAAATGTGTGATTTCAATGCAACGTCCTCAAACACAGGTGGTTTTTGAGATCTATAAAAAAATCTGAGTCAAAAGATAACATTTTTTACTAGGATGAGCATGCTTGTTGTAGCCAACACATGCTCCATTAAGGTTGCCCTGAAACTATGCTTTAGCTCCAATCTGCGGCTTCCATAAACAATCATTGATGCTAAGTGCTTATTGGCATTATTTGCACTTACATTTTCAAAAAATCATCTATCTCAATTCTCTTATTGATTTTAGTTGTTTTTGGGGCGATTCATTTTCTTATAATTTACTCCAAAACAATTTTCGATTTTTATTGTTCAGTGTTTTGACTTTATTAGAGTTGGGGTACTGAATAAATTCTTCACACATTTCCGTAAGTTAAGTCTGCATCTTCTGTGCCATAGTTACCGAGGACTGAGCACAGGTTAATTTTGTGACTTTGGAAGGCAAGGTCACCGTGACAAGTTTGCATTCTTATTCTTTGAGCTCGGAGGCCACACATCCCAAATACAAATTTTATTTCACACAGTGAGTAATAAACATCATGAGGCATATAATAATGTCTTCACTATTGTTATTTTGGTCTTTACTTTGACTGAGCCCTTCAGTTCGCCTATCTAAATTTTAGTTCTCCGTCGGCCATTTGGTCTAGCTGTATAATCTGAAAAGTTGAGGGCATCTTCTAAAACCTGTGCAAAGAAGCTGATATAATGTGGAACAGTATACTTGATGAAATTTCCCTTAACCTGCAAAGATAAAAGCATTTCAAACGGTTTAGTAGTTTCTAGCTGAACCATAAAATGAAAGATTAGGAGATCTTTTAAGCAGATTTTAGAAATTGGGTTTCTGGTTGGCAGACGTATGCTCCCTGCCCAAGCAGAAACCGTAATCCTAGTCCAGGGAAGTCATCCACGCACACACCCTAAATCAACCTGTGCCCACCCTCTGGTAGCTTGCCACAGAGCAGTCAAGCTCAATTTAAGAGGCAATGGTTTAAGCATTTGTGCGAACCCTAAAACAGTGAAAAAAACACACACAAAGATACCACATCTGGTTTGGAAGATACTTCTTAATTTAATGACCTAAATAAGACCAAATCAACATTATACTTTAAAGTACAATCTTAGTAGTAGGTCTTAAAAGCATAAGACGCCAACCAGGGCCATCTGGTGTGCTAGACTGGGTCAAATTTGAAAAGTCAGACTTACTGAGATGGAGCTAGCCCAGGTTGGATACAGGGACCAGCTTTGGTCTGCTGAACCAGTACTGTGGTTCTGAGTTGCGTCTACGTCGATAACAAGATGCAAGGAGCAAAAGAGGTGATGTGTTGGCGTCAATCCTGATCATGTAGGCGATGCATCAGCTCTGAGCCACACAAAGTCTGGGATCCGTTGGGAGTGGAGACAATGCATTGTCTAGTCGTCAATGCAGTGTTCCCGAACCTCATAGCAGTGGGGATGCGCCAGTGTCATTGGAGATGCACCAGCTCCGAGCAGCACACCGGCATTGTACCATGGATTGTGGACTAGGGCAGCACTTCATATTCACTTCCAAGGTCCCAGGACTGGATTGGCACCACATGGCAAGGCACAACTCTCAGATGACAGAGTTCAGGTGATGAGTTGGAAGTCTATTGTGTCCCTCAGAATTCAGACAAACAGTAGGCAAGCCAGCAAGCCCTTGGAGTCACTCTGGTTCTAGGTTCAAATGTTGTGGGTCTAGTCCTTCTCACCAGACAAGGAGGTCAGCAGCCAGAAAGTCAGGATAGCAGGAAAGCAGTTCTTCCAGAGCAGCAGTCCAGCCGAGTAGCAGTCCTTGTAGCAGAACAGTAGCCCTCCTTCCTGGCAGAGTATTGACAGGTCCATTAGTGTAATTAGTTGGAACAGTTTTAAGTCCAGTTCATATATAAGTTTCATACCCACTGTTGCCTTTGAAGTGGGGGAGGCTTCAAAGAAGGGCTTTGAAGTGCACAGAATTTCTCCCTCCCTGCTCTGACTCTAGACTCACTACAGAGGGTTATGCAGACCATTGTGTTGGGTCAGGGCACAGCCTACTTATTGGGAATGTGTGAGGCTGTGGCTAGCTCCTGCCTCCTACCATGCCCAGGATGGTCCATCAGTCAAACCCAAGCTGTGTGTGTGTGGCTGTCTCGAGAGAATACACAATCCCAGCTGTCACCACACCCCAGGCTTGTATTGGAGACAGCCTGCAGGCACACAGGGCTACGAGCAGGAAAATGCCCACTTTCTAAAAGTGGAATTTTTCAAAATTGTAACAATAAATGTGACTATCAATGACAGATCTACAAATTCCCAGTCAGGAACTACAGCTTATTTAATGACATGATGAATCCCTAGTGTTATCCTATGGGGAGAGGTAGACCTCATAGTAGTGAAAAATAAATTTGAAAGTTCTTCCCTCTCAAGACATGTAAAAACTAGAAGTATATGTTCTGCCTTTTAATCACATAGCACCCTGTCCTATGGGATACTTAGGGACTACCTTAGAGGTGACATATGTAAGAAAAGGGGAGTTTAAGGCTTGGCAAGGAGTTTTAAATGCCAAGTCAAAATAACAGTCTAACACTGCATTCAGGCTGTAATGGCAGGCCTGAGATGTTTTTAAACGGTACCTAAGTTGGTGGCACAAGTAGTGCTGCAGGCCCACTAGTAACATTTAACTTGCAGGTCCTGGGCACATGTAGTGCACTTTACTAGGGATTTCTAAGTAAATTAAATATGACAATTACATATATACCAATAAAATCACAGGTTCGGGACAAAGCACATGCACTTTGGCACTAGCCAGCAGTGGTAAAGGGCCCAGAGTCTTAAGCCCAACAAAAGAAACTCTGCAAAAATGTGAGACAAGCAAGCTAAATGTTTGGTGGAAGACCAACCTCGGGCATCTATTACTCTATGCAAATTGTTAACTTGTAAGACTGGTAAGGATGAGAAACTAAATTTCCCCATTTATTTGTTCTCTTTGAATGACCTGGTTACTGGGAAAAAAAAAAACCTTCACACTAAGTTTGAACTGCATCATGGAATAGTATTTCCCAAAACCTTATGTGAACTAAAATGATAGAAAGAAGTCTTCTGGGTCAAACAAAAAAATCTATTCTGTTGGTACTGAAATTTAGCCAAAAGAGTGTTCCAGGGCATTGAGTTGCTGGATAGCATGTAAGTATGCTGCACAATAACACTGTTAAAAGCCTGAGCTCATTATGTAATCTAAAATAGAGTTTTTTTTTTCTATAGATAGCTGAATTTGTCTTCACCTGCATGTCAAAGAATGTGCCCAGAGTTCCCATTTCCTAGGCAGAGGTGAAAATATGGATTACTTTCAACAAGGAATTTGCATTGAAGATTGATAATTTACCTTAACCCAACCTACAAGATTTGCAGTGCCTCAGTTTTCAAATACTGTACCTTTTGGAGTGAGGGAACAATAATGTGAAGTGGTCCCATTTGAGGGCATTACTTGAGCTTTATTTCAAATCGGGGAAACATACCAATTCTATTTAATGGTTTTTATGGACTCCAGTTATGATGTGAAGATTAACAGTATATCACAATAAAACTGCACTGCTTAAACTGCCTTGAAATTCACATCAGTGCTCTCAAGTATCTTTGAGGTGGCTCATAGTTCCATGTAAAACTCCTAAATTAATAATGTATACAACTGGTGTTTGAATTATTAAAGCTAAGATCACTGGTGATAATGGACAGTATTGGAAAGATTAGTTCATATACCATCTTGTCTGTTAATTTACGATTAATATCATAACTTTGTTTTTTACCAGACTCTTGATGCTCTGTATGAAGTCCATATGATAAGGTCCAACGGTATTTCAAGTGCACACTGTGATAAGGTCAGACTTTTAGCATGTTCACCACGATGTTTGACTGATACTGGTGGTAACTGACCCTGACTGTGGCCTGGGCTCTACTAAACGGGGCCAGGGCCAGTGCTATGAAAAAGAGGTATTTGGTCAAATGGTACAATGTTATAATTCCAATTGGCAACGAAAGACCCTGTAGCTCTCTAGTAGATAGTAGGGCAAAGGAGTTTTAAAGTACCTATAAGTCCCTAGAATGTAATAGGGCAAGGAAGTTTAGAGGCCAAGTAGATTTACTGCACTGGAGTGTTCAATACTGTGGTGCCTGCTGTCTTTTTTAAAGCCAGCCCTGCCTTGCAGACTGTGTGGAAATTCGACTTTGGTATTTAAGGTACTTCCCAAGTGATAAACTACCTTATTTGTACAAAGTTGTCTCCCCCAAACTCTCCCCTGGATGCTTCATGGGCATAGTGCCATGTAACTATAAGCAGAGACATTATAGAAGATGTTTTAAATGCCCAGGGGAGGGAAACACTGTGCCTTTCATTTTTCCTCATTGTAGATACTTAGCTCCATAGAATAAAATGATAATATTTTCCATAAGTATAGCTAGGAGGGAGCTAAAATTGTCATGAAAGGACTCAAATGAGTGGTAATAAAAACAAATCAAGCAACTTGCCATTGTTGAACTTAGCATAACTAATTCAGAAAAGAAGTTATGAGACTTTCTTTTCTGTAAGCCAAATTTCAGTTTGCTAGTGGTCACTCCTGATTGGTTGGCCTTAACAGAATTAGCCAGAATGCTTTGATGAGGTGTTAAGTGGTCTTCCCTGATGGGGGAGGCTGTCAGATGCTGAGGCCAGGCAAGGAACAGGGCTGAGTATATCAAGCTGAGGCTTCAAAAGGAAATCAGTCAGAAGGGAATGCAGCCAGGCCTGCCCTCTCACTCTGTACACCACAGATAGATAGTGGGCTTAGGAAGTTAATTTGCAGATGTCCAGAGGGGGAGTTAATGGAAATGAGCTAAACCAGTGAGTTGGTTTAGCCAGGTGTTGCTCCTCGGAAGGAGGATCACCCAGTTTGGAATGTTGAAGTACAGTGCTTTAAGGGACAAGAAGATGCCACCCTAGGAAGGAAGTTGTCATGCTGCTCGGTGGCACCCTGCAGCTCATTGGACAAAGATGCCCACTGACTGTCCCCCAAGATGCATTGGAATTCAGCTCTGCTGCCTAAAATCACAAGGACTGCCCTGCTGGAACCCTGGTCTGCAACCCAGAGGACTGCATACTGAAGTATTGCTCCTGTTGCACACTGGAACAGCAGTCCAAATGACTTTACCTTGCTTTTCTAAGGACTCTGGAGTGGACTTCCTGAAAGCAACAGGTTAAAAGAGCTTCCCTGCAACAGTTTCCACAAACCTTTCCAGCCTGGAGAGCACCCAGGGGACTTGCAAGGATTTCACGAGGTGCATTGTGAGAATTGTAGTGCTAACGTCCCAAGGAGCAACTCAGAGATTGTTGTTCCATTGTGGACGGCTGGAACTCTTGACTGTCCCGGTCAAGTGCAACCATCCATTTGAGTGCTGTTTGTTTCTAAGCGCTAGTTTTACTTTTAATCTTTAAAATTCATATCTCTAGTTCCCAATATTGGATTTGTGTCATTTTGGTGTAATTTTAAAGATACAAATATTTCATGATTTTTATAAATGTGTGTGGTATTTCTATTGTGCGTTGTGTCTTACTTATTTACTGTATTAATACATTTAAATGTTTTACATACCGGTCTCCTAAGTTAGGCCTACCTGCTTGCTGCCAAGCTACCAAGGGTTGAGCCAGGGGCTACTGTTTTGAGGCCTTGACTGAGCCTAATACTGTCAGGGGCATTATTGCTAGTAGTTGATGTATACTTACCTTTACTAATAACCAGCCTCCAATACACACAATCGAATTGCCGTTTTTAATGACTTGATAAAATACTGGAATTGATGGGCACTGTTATTATTTGATTATGGAAATATAAGCATGTGTAAAAATATGAGAGAATTTTATTATCTAACTAGTTGTCAGATATGGATCTTATTGATCCCCCATATTGCCCACAATGCTTTGCAAAGAGGTGTTGTTAGTAATAGAAAAAGATAGGCAATTACTAAACATGCACTGGTATCGGCGGTTATCAGTGCATAGCTATGCAAAAAGTTAAATTTGAGGCATGTACCCACGGAGAGCGTAAGTTCACTTAAATCATGGATTAATATTGACCACACAAGTTTTTGAATTAATAGGTATTAAAACAAAGAATTATTGTTTTACATACGAATATGCAAGCATATGAGAGAATGAGTCAATATCCTACTTGCTAGGCATGATTTAATTCAGTGCTTAACTTGTAAATAACAAGGTGCAGGTGCTCAAAGCTCTCTTCTTAAACATGAAGCTGCTGCAATTAAATGTGGGAACATGGAATACTGAGGCAGCGTAATCCTGAAGCCATCTTGGGCCACTTCATTCAATTTAAAGCTGCTCCCTGCCACTTCAGCTCACTGTTGCAGATTTCTGCTTTCTCCCATTGTGACACCTTTTCGTTTTTCTCTTCTTCCGTCTTTCCCATATGTGTCTTTTGCCCTCAGCAAATGCTTGGGGGCGAAGAATAAGCACCGACCCTCAACAGTAAGTGTTGGTGCTCAGCATCCAAAACAACAAGCTCAAATTATGCACAGATTTCATTGAAGTACTACACTGCCCATAATTCATTGTAAGGGGGAATTGCCACCCAAGAGAAAACAAGATGTTGTAACAGCAAAAGAATGGATTTGGGAAAGCTGAATTTGAATGTGTAATTTAAATATATAAACCCTTTATGTTAACCCTATTTTTTTGTCACACAATGAGGTGTTATAATTGAGTGTTTTGGGGAGGTTTGTTTAATTTTGAAACGGTACCTAAAGACTGGTAACGGACCTCTGAAAATTGTTTTTGAACAAGGTCAAGCAGACCAAAACGAGTCAAGCTTTGCTGCCAGAACAAGTATATAAAATAGTTCACGCAGTTGTTAATGACATTGGAGTGCCATTCATCCTTTAATTGGAAAAATAAAAGGAAGAAATGAACCTTTCTTGAAAATATATATATATATATATATACATATATATACATATATATATATATAGAGAGAGAGAGAGGGAGAGAGAGAGAGACATCAAAACAAATCCCTTTCAGGGTTAGAGTGACACATAAATTATGCAAAAAAGAATAGAGAACTCTGGGTATTTCCCAAGTTTAGGTGGAGAGCAGCTCAAGTAAGGAGCACCCTGCAACACCAGCAACACTCTAGATTTGCTCACCTCAAATGTCTGTTTATCTAGAAAAGTTTTTAAGCATAGGATCAGCACAGTGCTATCCACACCGAGCTAGATAGTGACAAAGTCTTTTGCCATTTGTGCAGCAAAGTCTTCACGTGTAGGTTTGACACAGTGTGAACCTTGCCGAGCTGTAAAAGGACAAAAGCCATTTAGCACTCCAGGCACAGTATTACAGCTTTGGACTGGTAAAATACCATCCAAGCCAACCTGGAATGAGGAAAAGCAACCCCTGTACATGTGTTTCGCTCTCAGAGCTCATCAGAGAGGTTTAGCATTGTCCAGACACAAGGGAGCACCCAGTATAAGTCAAAACAAATCCCTTTCAGGGTTAGAGTGACACATAAATTATGCAAAAAAGAATAGAGAACTCTGGGTAGTTCCCTAGTTTAGGTGGAGAGCAGCTCTAGTAGTGAGCAAATCTAGAGTGTCGCTGGTGTTGCAGGGTGCTCCTTACTAGAGCTGCTCTCCACCTAAACTTGGGAACTACCCAGAGTTCTCTATTCTTTTTTGTATATATATATATATATACATACATATATATATATATACACACACACATATACATATATATATATACATACATAGATATATATACATACATACATATGCATCCATATATACACATATATATATATACACATATATGCATACATAAATACATATATGCATGCATACATACATTCATACACACATACATATATACATTCATATATATATATATATATATATATATATATATATATATATACACACACACACACATGTACATACATATAGATATAGACCTTGGTGGTTGAAACGCGTTGATGGTGTTTGGGTTACTCATTTCGTTTGTAAGAATAATTATCAAACACAAGGATTCCTGTGAGTGCCGTGTATCACTTTTTGTCAATTGGTGGAGAATATATACATATACACATATATATATGTATATATATATATATATATATATATATATATATATATATATATATATATAGATATATCCCCCACGGTGATCAAAGACATGTTGGGCGATTGTGGCACTCTTCATTATCGATGGTGTTGCTCAAAGAAAAGGACTACTCCATTACAATTTCTCCACAAATGTTACTTCTCGTAACATAATGAGTCGCACTCATGAGCGTGATTATACTTCATTTTATTGAAAGGAAAAGATTTGGCAGACAAACCCAGCGTGCTTTGGTTCCCTCGGAAATTGTTTACGTTATTAGAATTACTATATTGCACAGCCTCACACCATGGTGCACAAATAAGAGGTGTGTGTACTGTCTAGCAAAGGATATGTACTGAAAGCATATTCTTTGAGTACAAATTCCACTGCCTTCCAAACTCAGGAGGATCCCATGCCCTGTATGTTTGCTGTGCAGAATACTTGCAATGTGCGAGTTTTTTTTTAAATAAACATTTCTGTTGGTTAATGTCTGCTTAACGAAGGTAATAGTTTTTGATGCAAATGATGTTCTGGCTATGTTCATAGATAGGGCTTTACTTCAAAACCTATGGGTATAAGTGCTGATCTGCCACAGGAATGCCCACCTGATGCAAAATGGGACTAAGCAGTGCAAAGGTATTTTTGTGCAGAGAAATCACCTTTGTGATGGATAGTAAATATCCTCGCAACACTGTCACTTTGCAGTGTGAATCTATATAAGTGCTGAACCCTAATCTTTCCTGGAAAAAGGAGTCTTATATTTTCTGAGCTGTAAAACGGTTGTAGCCCTTCTGATTTTGATTGGGATATCATTTATTATCCCAACTATCCATACCACATTTAATTTAGATCAGCTATTGAATTCCTTAGAACTCAATCATGAAAGCAGCCACTGAAACGTGGCTCCTTTTCCCCACAAATCATGCCTGAATACCAACACCTTCACCATGTGTGTAGCTCCCATTACATGCTGAATTTACCTCGGTGCTACATAATTGTTACTATTACAGATATTTATGGTACACATTTATATAAATGTGAAGAATGTGACCTGACCTGGCGTTCCTTTTGTCTGCTGGCTCCTACAGCAGACATGTTGATGTCAGAACTCAAATGCAATAAGTTATTATAGTTGAATTCTGGCCTCTTTAAAACCAGTGGCTGGGTGTGTCACTAGTTGCCATTATAAAGAAATTAGAGGCGGGTTTTTTATAGGCATTGCAGACTCCATTTCCACACACTCTCCAGGGCAATTAAGTGGACAGAATATTATTTTCTACTTTTCCTGCTGATATAGGTCTTGTTTTTCACAAGTGATAGAGGCACCGTGTAATATTATTTCACACTTTGTTTTCACCTGAACCTATTTCTGCTGTATTAATCATTAACTCTCATTCTCTTTTGATAGAGCCTTCGGGCAGTCGTCCCAGATGGGCCAACGACCCACACCTTTCTGCTTCCACACCTCGAGCAGATGTTAGAATATATGAAAGAGAATTAAGAATGAGATGTGTCTTTAAATATAAAGATCATTAGAAAACGTGCAGCCGGAAGCACGTCATAAGCTAATGACCCTCGCCAGTTTCCAATTAATGTCACATTTCCCATCACTCAAAGAATGCCCTGGGACCTTTTATTTAGCTGACAGTATAGATGAACAGTCTCCTGCCTCTTTTCGCTCTTACTCCTAATCTGTTCGTCCCACCCCTCCACGGCATGCAATCATTTGCAGAACAAGATCTGTAAAGTCATGTTTGACATGTCTATGAATACATCACTTAATCTTCACATAGAAATCACGTTTCGCTCCAAAGGACGCATATGTCCCAGGCCTTTGGTATACACAGCGGATATCAACACTTTCTTAATAATTCAATTTTTCTCTAATTAATACATGCCTGCTTCTAATTAATGAGCTTGTTGGGTAATACAAATTGCTCTCAGGTAAACAGGCGTCGTGCCCTAGTGATTCCGTGCCAGGAAGTATTAAAAGCTACAGCACGGATGGCTTCTGCGCCGTCGGCTGTTTTGTCCTACTAATGCACAATGAGTTGATGTGCACAGCTCCAGAGGACAATATTCACGGTCCATAAATTCAGATTTCATATAACATATAGCAACCTACCGTGGACTCATAGCACGCGATCCACCAAAGATATAACAATGTCAGAGAGGGCAGAGAGAAAAGGCATTTCTAAACTGCATTCGTTATTTAATTAGGTTGTAGTGAACAATGATGACCTACCATCTGGGTTGTAAGACATGTCTTGCACTACATTTACATTTTTTATTGCCCCGAAGCAACATAAATCATTAAAAATTATTTTAAATGATCCAAGAAAAAAAAACAGCAAGGTGAAACATTGCTGCAAGACGGCCTTTTTTTTTTTTTACCAACACTGTAACAGTGCTTTAAATGGGCCGGTACTCACCGGCACTTCTCTGCTGCCAAGGAGAGTACCGGTACTCATGAAGAGTAGGCTCATTAGCTGTTAGTGCTGGTGAGCACTGGGCTCTCAGAGTTGAACCCGCCTCTGACAGCAAAGGTGCTTCAGTCGCCCCGCTGAGCTATTCAGCGGGGATTATGTGCCTAATGTCTGGGTATTTACGATCACGCTGTGTTTGTCAGAACAGGGTCCATTCAGGCCCTGTGCTGTCAATCACATTTACACACTCGTGTGCTTTTGTGTAAACACAGGAATTGAGGCAGCCCTGCTGTGACAACTAAGAAAGCCATGGGAGGAACGTTTAAAATGGCTTTGATCCCACCTGAGTCTCTTGAACAAGGGTCTGCTTATGTATGTGTGTTTGCCTGCTGGTATGTGTGTGTCTTTGTTTGAGAGAAAAGCGAATGAAAGAGAGAGAATCAGGGCACTTTAAGGAGGACTGTGTGGAATGCTTTGGGTGTGCGCCTCTGCTTAATTCTTTCTGTGTGTGCACGTTCAAGAATATATAGTATTGTGCAAAACGACAGCAA
This sequence comes from Pleurodeles waltl, assembly GCF_031143425.1. Lineage (NCBI taxonomy): Eukaryota > Metazoa > Chordata > Amphibia > Caudata > Salamandridae > Pleurodeles > Pleurodeles waltl. The sequence continues at coordinate 161,355,321 of NC_090451.1, read as the reverse complement.
ATATGTTTGCCAGTAAGATAAATAGCGTTGTGTTTCGCTTACATTTCGTTTAACGAGTTAACTTGTTTTGTTTGTTCAAACACATTTCGCATGGGCCTTGGCATGTGCTGCAACTGGTATATAAGTCAAAGTATCCCATGTCTTGCTCTTAGCCCCGCCCCTAACCCCACCCACCACACTACTAGTATATGTTAATGAGTACCTGCACTTATTTTTTCCCATTTAAAGCACTGACAACACAGACTCTAAAGTGGACCAAATTGTGTTCTCTAATAAGCTGGGGAAGAAGTATTGTTTGCAACATTAAAAGCTGTCATGATGAACTGTTACCTCCTTCTGCAGGAAGTATAGAACTTCAGACTGAGTAGCCCTCTAACAGCACGCGGTAAAACCCTAAAAAAAAAACTCATGGACAGTTTTACCCTCACCACCAACCCCACCCCATAACCAATGCAGTTTCTATTTTCCATGAGGTAAAAACCACAGTCTCCCTTTTCTCAACATTTGTCCCCATGCAAATTTCACCAGTGCAGTCATGTGAAATATGGATAGGTCTGGTTGTTGCACAACTACAAATGTCATGTTGGGCAAACATTTGCCCCTAATCTCATGATTATTTGCCAAATGGTGAAGTCAACAAAATCTTGTCACAAATTGTTGTCAGCCTTGCTAATATTTCTGCCAGCTCCATATAACTCTTCATCTTTCTATTTGTGGAACTAATGCTTTAGATAGAGCTCCCACAATTCATCACTTCTGATTCCCTCTGTTGTTCCTCTTGTGCCACGCCTTTGTATGAGCCCATGCAGGGCTTATTTTGTAAAAATAAATAAATAAATAAAAGGTAGGGCCCTCGTCAGGAGGCCACTGCAGCTTTCATCACCTACTGCCCATGGCAGTGCTGCCTATGACAGTACCAACACAACAAGTAACGATCACACTGTACAAGTGGCTTGGGTGACGTATTTGTATTTGTAATCATGTATATTAGATTAATAAAGACGTGTTATAGTGCTCCTCTCTAAACTAGTCAAACAGAGTCATTGTTAGACCTTGCATCCTTGGAACGGTTTCCGTGACTTTGCCTTTCGACCTCTTGTTTTGCTGACCTCAGGACTCTGGTCACTTTACGATAGCTAACTAGTGCTAAAGTGCACGTGATCCTCGATTAAAACATGGTAACATTGCTTCCTCCACAACTGGCATGTTTAATTACTTGAAGTCTCTAATTAAGTGTCCTACCTGTCCATAAAGCCTGTAAATTAAACGGTACTAAGTAGGTCTGCAGCATTGATTGTGCCACCCATTTCAGTAGTACTTCAGACATGCCTCAGGCCTGCCATTGCAGAATCTGTGTGTGCAGTTTTAAACTGCCTTGTCAACCTGGCAAGTTAACTCTTTTTCCAGGCCCAAACCACCTTTTTTAACTCAAATAAGTCACCCCTAGGATAGGCCCTGGATAGCCCAAGGGCGGGGTGCAGTGTAATTAACAAGTTGGACGTCCTAGTAGTGGAAAAATCTTAAATTCATTTTTCACCACTGCAAGGCCTATCTCTTCCATAGGATAACATTGAGATTACATGCAAGTTTGGTGTCTCTAGAATCACAATTTAAAATCACAACTTATGGTGAAGTCAAAGTTTAAATTGTAATTCTGAAAATTCCACTTTTAGAAAGTTAGCATTTTCTAACTTAAGACATTTGGTGCATTCTTCCTGTCTCTAAATACACATCTGGGATTGGTGGCAGCTGGACTTTGTGTATTCCGTCTAGAGAACCACACACAAAGGGAGTTTAGGTGTAACTGATGGGCCATCCAAATCCTGATGGGCCATCCTGGGCAGGATGGGAGAAAGGAGCTGACACACCTGTATAGGCTGTGTCCTGTCACCAAACAAAGGGCTGCATATCCCCCTCCCCGCAGTGAGTCTAGAGCCAGGGAAAGCAGGGAGGTCCTCTGTATACTTCAAAGTCCTTTTTATGGGCGAGCGCAAAGCTCTCCGTCCCATTCTGTAATCTTTCTTTGGGCTTCAAACCACGCCCATGTCATGTCAGTCACTTACATTGGTTCATGGGCTTGCCTTTTAAAATCCGCTTGCTTTCATTTGTGAAGGGCATGCATACGTCATGCCTTTTCTGGTGTTTAGCCCACCTGCACAGCACTGGCAAACTGCTAAAAACATACAAGGATCGGTGTTTTCAGCATGGTGACCGGACTACTTTATCTGTTTATTTTCCATGCAGCGTGATCGCGCTGCATTTTACATAGTGCGATCGCCCAGCATTTTATTTTCTTCTAATGCTAATAGCTCTAACTCGAGCTAATGCGAAACCTGTTGCATTGAAAATGCTTGTTTGAAGTCTCCCCCACTTCAAAGGCACAACTGGATATAAGCACTGGATCTCAGACACCACTAATTCAGTACACTTCTGGACCTGTGGATACTCTACCAAGAACGACTGCTGTGTTGCTACAAGGACTGCCAACTCTGCTGACTGCTGCTCAGGTGGACTACTGCTCTGCTGTGCTGTCCTGCTTGAGAGTGAGAAGGACTGGGCCTGCATCTCTCTAATCCACTACCAAAGTGACTCGAAGGGCTGGATGGCTTGCCTCTTGTTTTCTGAAATCTCAGCGACACAAAAGACTTCCAAATCACCTGCTACAGCACCTGGACACTGCCAACTGTGAGTCTTGCCCTGACAAGTGGTGCCAATTCACTCCTGGACCCTTGGAAGTGGGTATAGGGTGCTGCTTCAGTCGGAACCAACATCATCAATGCTGTACAGATCAGAAACAATGCATTTGCCTCATTATGTGGATCGGAGTCCGTGCACAGACTCTCCAGCGTGGATCAACCTCGGTTCATTGCCTTCGGAACTGCCACATCTCAGACTTGATGCATTGCGCTGTTGTGTAGGGAAATTCTTTGTATCTTTGCTACTGCATGGAAAGGATTGACGCATAGCTTCCACTGCACAGATCAATACTGGCTCATTGCTTCAGTCTGCTCACAGCTTGCTCCATGTCGATGCAACCAGGATTAGGGTACTTTTGTTCAGCAGGCCTGACAGGGTTCTTGGTGCCAGCCTGCGCTCATCGCAGTCAGCCTGAACTTTTGATGTTGTCCCGGTCCAGCGCAACCAGATACCCCTGGCTGGGGTTTCTTGTTTCTAAGCGCTAGTTCATAGTTTATTCTTTAAAAATTCTAATCTCAAGTTCTACTGATTGGACATTTGTTGTTTTGGTCTGGTTTTATTAATTAAAGTTTTCTCTAGGTTTCTAACCTGGTGTAGGATCTTTTAGTGAGTTATTTCGATTGTTTTACTGTTTGAAGTGTTGCACAAATACTTAACACATTGCCTCTCAAGATAAGCCTGACTGCTCTGTGCCAAGCTACCAGAAGGTTAGCACAGGTTAACCTGGGATGTGTTTGTGTCTTACTCTTAGTAGGACTGTGTTTCCTGCTTAAACAGGGTGCATACCTATGCCAACCAGAAACCCAGTTTCTAACATCCACCATGTGGCACAATGCCATAAGTGCTGGTGTTGACAATTAAGTGCCAGTGTCAAGCACCAGAAACCACCTGCTCAAATTAAGGACTGGGTGTGCGTATGATTGTTTGATTCTGGGTTCACATGTTGCACCAAGAAGTATAAACTTGGACAATCAGTGTGGTCACCTGAGTCTAGCTGTTCATTGACTGTTGATGGAAAACTTATGAAGGTGGAAGCCTTGAAATGTATTCATGGAGTACAACACTGCACAATCAATGCAGTCTTATTCAGGGAGCCTAATTATACATGCATTTCTGCTCTGGCAATACCAACTCAAACTTAGATAACAGGTTAAATGTGCACTATAACATTGTTGGGGCTGTCTGAATCCCCTTAGCATTAGCATTAGGCCATGTGCCTTAAAGCATTGACAATAAAGTACATGCAATGTCAGTACTATCTCTCTAGTCAGAACCAGTATATTCAGCGATGCCACAGGCCTGCCAGCAGTGGCATAACACAAATTGATGGCCCGCTCCCGATAAGCTGTGATTGGAGGGCCTTGAGTCTCCCAAATCTCAGATATTCATAGACCTTGGACTGAATGGGGACCACCTTGAAGTGTTGGGGGCGACCGAGAGAGTTGAGAGCCCCCCTGAGCCACGAGGGCTACAGGGGCTTGCGTTACACCCTTGAGAGATTGTTGGCTGCCTCAGTTAAGAGATGTTTTGACTTCGCCCACAATATGTTAAATGGGAAGACAGTGTCATGTCTTGAATACCTGCACTTCTTAAATTTGAAAGAGTACCAGAACTTCTCAGCATTGGTGCAATATGTTTAATGTGAGAATATCAGCACTTCTCAGATGAAAAGAGGTACTTGGGGACAGTGAACATCTGCACATGTATTTCCATTGAAGCAATTACTTTTTCAGTGCTTACAAATAGCTAGGAGCCAGTTGTGCTATTGTATTATATCTCAGTTTAGGAGCAAGATTAAAGGAAACTACTGCACTTATATTGACACCACACCCCTGGGAGTGTTTCATATTTTCATGTTCATATTTACTCCTTCACTTGATAACTTGGCACAGCAAGACATGTCTACAAACATACGCACTACACAGGAACTCAAAAGAAGAAAAACAATCTTCCTAGAACATTTATTGACCTTCTACCTAACTGGCTTCAGGATCCAGGTTACTGATGCATTAAAGCACTTACCACACTGCCTCAACAATGGGTGTCAATTTATTGGAGCATTGAAGTGTTATTTTACTTTGAAGCTAGGCACATGTTGCACCATTGTACTGCTCTGTTATTGCACTCTTACAAACCACATGAATACGATTGTCTCTTTGGAAAGACAGGCCGTCTTGTGTACTGCCACACTTCTGGGATCATATTAGTAGTACTCTGTTAGAAGTGGGGTCTTTGGCTGGCAGTCAGGTTACCCCCCTGTCCAAGCAAGGAACCTCACTCTAGTTTGGGTAAGTCACACACAATCCAAATGATCCTGTGCCCACCCTCTGGTAGCTTGGCACTGAGCAGTCAGTCTTAACTCAGAAGGCAATGTGTAAAGTATTTGTGCAATAAATCATGCAATAACACAGTAGAGAATACACCACACAGTGTTTAGAAAAATATATAATATTTATCTGATAAGATGCAGGTCAAAACGATTAAAATGCAATAAGGATATTTTGGTTGGTCACTGTAAAAATGATATCAAGTGTCTTTAGTCTCTTAAAAGCAACAAATGTCTCTTGCAAGCACAAAGTACCTGGTTTGCGTTCAAAATCTCAGCAAGGAGCCGCAGAGGAGGAGATGCATGGAAAAGAGGGAGGTGTGCATCAATTTCTCAGGCCGCACACGCCGATGCATTGTTTACTTTTAACGCAAGGGAGACTTGGTGTCGATTTCGGGTGCTCGGTCTTGGATCTTCTTTGGGTTGTGGGGACAATGCATTGAAATCCAGCACTGACAGGAAGAAGTCACAGGGGCTGTGTCAATCCAGTGGGCATTGCATGGAAAATTCTACCGCACGGCAGGCGTGGCGTTGATTCCTCTCAGGAAGTCAGGCTGTCTCGTTCCGGCTCGGCCGTGCGTCCATCAAGTGGGCCGTGCATCGAATTTCCAGTCACTACGCTGACGCTGCATTGATCTTCGCCTTCCAATGTTGGGCTGCATCATTCCAGTTTGGCGTGCAGTGAATTTTTCACCACGATGCAGGCTGTCTGTCGTTTTCTGCCAGCTATGCGTTGATTTCGGCCGCACAGGGAGTTCTTCTTGCAGAGATGAAGTCTTTGTGGTCCTGAGACTTCAGGGAACAGAAGGCAAGCTCTATCCAAGCCCTTGAGGAGGACTTCTCAGCACAGCCAGAGAGTAGCAAGGCAGCAGGGCAACAGAAAGGAAGCAGTCCTTCACAGAAAGCAGTCAGGTGAGTCCTTTGGGCAGCCAGACAGTTCTTCTTGGCAGGTTGCAGGTTCTGGTTGAGGTTCTCTTCTCCAGGAAGTTTCTGAGTTGGTAGGAGGCAGAGGCTCTGTTTAAATCCCCAAATGTGCCTTTGAAGTGGGGAGACTTCAAAGAGTGGCTTAGAAGTGCACAAGGTACCCTTTTAGTTCAATCCTGTCTGCCAGGGTCCCAGTACGGGGCGTGGCAGTCCTTTGTGTGAGGGCAGGCTACTGTCCTTTGACATGTAAGTGTCAGGCCCTCCACCCTCCCAGCCCAGTAAGACCCATTCAAAATGCAGATGAATGCAAGTGAGGCTGAGCATCCTGTGTTTGGGGTGTGTCTGAGTGAATGCACAAGGGAGCTGTCAACTGAACCTAGCCAGACGTGGATTTTAAGGCACAGAAGGATTTAAGTGCAGAGAAATGCTCACTTTTTAACAGTGGCATTTCTAAAGTAGTAATATTAAATCCAACTTCACCAGTCAGCAGGATTTTGTATTACCATTCTGGCATACTAAATATGACCTTCCTATTCCTTTCAGATCAGCAGCTATCACTCAAACAGTATATGAGAGCAGCCCTAATGTTAGCATATGAAAGGAGCAGTCCTCACAGCAGTTCATAAACGAATTTTGGAGTTTTACACAACCAGGACATGTGAACTACACAGGTACATGTCCTGCCTTTTGTCTACACAGCGCCCTGCCCTAGGGGTTACGTAGGGCTTACCTTAGGGGTGACATATGTAGAAAAAGGGGAGTTTTAGGCTTGGCAAGTACTTTTAAATGCCAAGTCGAATTGGCAGTGAATCTGCACACACAGGCCTTGCAATGGAAGGCCTGAGACATGGTTAAGGGGCTACTTAAGTGGGTGGCACAATCAGTGATGCAGGTTCACTAGTAGCATTTAATCTACAGGCCTTGTGCACATATAGTGGCCTTTACTAGGGACTTATAAGTAAATTAAATAATTCCGTTGGGTATAATCCAATGTCATCATGTTTAAAGGGAGAGAGCATGTGCACTTTTGCACTGGTTAGCAGTGGTAAAGTGCGCAGCGTCCTAAAACCAGCAAAAACAGTATTATAAAAGTGGAGGGAGGCAGGGAAAAAGTTAGGGATGACCACCCTAAGGCTGTCAGGTCTAACATACTCTATAGACCTGCCTGTACTGTCAGTTTTGGAAGACAGGTTATTGTTTGTTTTCTGGAATGACTGCTGCTTCACTCATAGGGTTCAGGTTAATAGTACTCTACAGTGCAACCTGTACTGTCTCCTTAGAAATAAAGGCTTGTGGTCTTCTTTTGTACTGTGTCACCTTTAGAACTGATGTTAATATTACTCCACGGTACCGCATGTATTATCTCCTTTAGAAGACAAGCTAAGAGTGTTCTGTGTAGAAGGAAGGTTACTAGCACTCTACAGTACTACCTGTACTGCCTATTTACAAAATGAAGGCTTGTGGTCTTCTTCTGTGTTGCCTCACTTGTACAACCCATGTTAATATTACTCTACGGTACTGCATGTACTAAACCTTTTGGAAGTCCAGCCAGTGGTCTTCTCCTGTACTATGTGGCATAACCCATGGAAGCCAGGGTCATAATATAATAAGGTGCTGACTAATGGTCGTCTTATGTATTGTTTCAACAACTTCACCTGTAGACTCCAGGTTAAGAGTAATTTATGGTATTACATGTACTGTCTCTCTTTTGAAAGACATGTTAATGGCCTTCTTCTGTACTGTGTACGCAGCCTCACCGTGAAAATTTGTTTACATCTTTACTATGATGCTCCCAGTGTTCGCTCAATATAACAGGCACAATTCTGTACTGTTCACTGTGCCTCATCCTTTGAAACAAGAATACTTGAACACTATTGCACTGCTAGTCCATCTTCACCATTATATTCCAGATTGCAGGTGCACTGCTGCCCTTTCAGTACCTCTTTATCCTGCAAAGCACATTACAAAGGTGCTAATGCATTGAAAACCGATGGAGTGTTTGGGTCATCTGCCATAAATCCTTAGATTATGGGTCTTTTTCCATCTAAAGGAAAGTTGTAGGGAGTTAGCTCTCTACCAGATCAACATAATTTATAGTTTAACTGTTAGACTTTTCAACCTTTGCGTGGTCTCCCTTAACTTTTTGCCTCTGTTCCTCAGGTTGTTGATGTGTGCTGGATTCTTATTTTGCTGTTTTTGTTACTCTGGGCACTTTACCACTGCTAACCAGTGCTAAAGTGCAAGTGCTCCTTTTCAAAATGTGTATGTAATTGGCTTATTCATGATTGGCATATTCAATTTATTAGTAAGTCCCTAGTACAGTGCACTAGAGGTGCCCAGGGCCTGTAAATCAAATGTTACTTGTGGACCTGCAGCACTGGTTGTGCCACCCACATAAGTAGCTCTGTAATCATGCCTCAGACCTGCCACTGCAGTGTCTTTGTGTGCAGTTTTAACTGTAAATTTGACTTGGCAAGTGTACCCACTTGCCAGGCCTCAACCTTCCCCTTTCTTAAATGTAAGGCACCCCTAAGTAGGCCCTTTGTGGCCCCAAGGGCAGGGTGCAGTGTATGGTTAAGGTAGGGCATATAGTAATGTGTTTTATATGTCCTGACAGTGAAATATTGCTAAATTCGTTTTTCACTGTTGCAAGACCTGTCCCTCTCATAGGTTAACATGGGGGCTACCTTTAAATCTGATTAAAGTGTAGATTCCCTTTGGGAGCGGATGGACAATTGGAGTTTGGGATCTCTGGGCTCACAATTTAAAAATACATCTTTTAGTTAAGTTGATTTTAAGATTGTGTGTTTCAAAATGCCACTTTTAGAAAGTGAGCATTTTCTTGCTTATAACATTTCTGTGACTCTGTTTGTTGATTCCCTGTTTGGCCCCATATCTAACAGTAACCAATTTGGTCACACAAAGAACCCAAATTGGAAATAAAGTTAAGGATTTTATTACACATTAACAGACAGATTGCTATAAACAAATCTCAAAAATATGCTGTAGACATACAGAATAACTACAGGATAACCAAAACGCCTGAAGAAGTGTAGGCCCTTTAGCATAAGGCAAACCAAGAGTTAAGTTACAGAAATACAGAATATTAGCAATAAAACATGATGCTCAGAGAAGGGTCTTTATCCTTCTTTCCGAAACATTAGTACAATCTAAAATCATCTACTTAACTTAATCTACAAAATGATGGGAGAAAATCTCTAAAAATCAGGATGCTATTGCAAAAAGAAAAATATATGCATAGGCACATAGGAAAGAAGAAAGTGTCAGCAATTCAGACCTCGGTCAAGAGTCTTTAGAGAGAATTAAACGTTGGCCTAAGCCACACTCAGCAAAGCATAAGGACAGGGGAAGAGTCAGAGGTCTGTTCCCCTCAAAATCTGAAGGGATGGTATCTGAAATCAATCTGTGAGAACACTAATTTCTACTGCACAAATCTGTTAGGTAACACCCATCATCAGGCCATCAGGAGCTTCATTGACCTCTCTAGTCTCACATTCTCAACAGAAACATTCACAGATTTTCTCAAACCATTCCTGAGAACAATGCTATCCTTGGTCATCTGGACATTGCCTGCAACAAATTAGAGCAACAGACTGTCGGGCTCACAGTAGTTTTTTCCATGTTCTTCCATCAAGGTCTTTTTCCTAGACTATCACCAACACAGTAGTACATTTATTCCCAACTAACAATTCATGTTAACGCACCTGCAAAGAAAAGACTTGCAAGCAGAAATTAAAAGAGTTTCTCACGTTGAAATAAATACACGCATGGTTATGTCAATTTAAAGTATTATTCACTAATATATATTTAATTTGTGTTTTTTTGCACATCTTAATTTCAAATAAATGTAAACGTCAGTTACACAATCTCAAATTAGCTTCATGTTACAGTTACAATAAATGAAATGCACTTTTGAATACATAAACGTAAATGCTACTGAGAACTACATATTAGAATTGAACTGGAAAACATTAATGCGCATCGCTAAATAAATCCTCGTTTCCTAGGCAAATACAATTCGTTAATATGAGGATGGTTTCTAATTGACTAAAAATTATTATATTTCATTTAATAGGGTTAAGGCACACAAGGTAAATGTTTGCCTAGCTCTACAGTGAATGCAATTTATTAGTGAATTTGAGTGCAACACTTTACATTATTACCAATTATAACACACATTATGTGAAACATTACGTGTACATATAGGTTTAAGTTGTGACATCAGGGGTGGAACCATAATTTATGCTGCACCAAAACCAGGCTTTGAATGCACTCCCAAAGACTCCACTCCCATTATTTATACAGCCTCTCCTCCTCTGGGCCAAGTAAACACCTGCCTTATCTCGACCTAGGCCCAGCAACACAAACATACCATGTGCCAGGGTCACAACCTCTTCCTTGATGAAGGCAGGACATGCTGCAGATGCATGGTGGGTCTGCCCAGGTTCTCACCACCATTCTCCGGTAGTCACCCAACTGTTATCAGCCATGTTTTACCTCTTATATGAAATATGAACAATTAAGTCAAAATAGATGTGAGAAACTGACTGAAACAGACCAAAGGAGCAAGAGAGTGAAGAATGGACCAGAGAAGGATAAATGTGAAATTAAGAGGGAGAACAGAATTAGAGTGAAAAGATTAGAGGACAAGTCTAGAAAATACAAGTACAGAACACTGCTAATCTCCTCCATGACTGTGAAAAGCCAGCGTGTTAAGCAATATGGCCTCTGAAGTGCTTTTGGCCCTGTCTCTTTACTGCAATCCCCCATGTAGTTCTGCATCCATGGATTCCCTGCCACTATGGGTTTGAACCCCCGGGCCATTTTTTATTTGCCTTCCAATTGCTAGTGCTGGAAGTGATTTTATTGTTTGCAGCAGCAACTCCGGTGGTTCATACACATGCTGAGCAGGGCCTGTCAAGAGATTTCAAGATCTTTGACAGGACAGTGTTTTAGCATTAGGAGTATTACCAGTCACATGTAAATTAATAAATCTATTTCCACAGGGCTCATCATTTTTACATTGCAAAACAAGCGGTGATTCCACACTTTTTTTCTCAGAAGAGGGTTCTCACCCAGTGTGCTGGGGTCTATTTCTCCTGAATATTTCTCTCCACCTATGCTCTTGGGTTTATAAAACATTCAGACACAGTTAATGAAATATCAGTAGTAAACAGCGCTCCTGCGATCCGCCTGGTGTTCCCATGGCAGCTGCTGCAATACGTTGGTTTTACTACAAAAGACTGCGCTGCATTATATCCTTGGCAGATGTCAGGGAACAATCAGAATTCACGCGCCAGGCTCAATTAACGAGTCCACTGACAGAGAGCAGAGAAACAATTGCCCAGCCACACTCATAGCCCCAAATGTGTTCTTTAAGAATTTTAGAGTTTACGCTCCACACTGTCTAAGCAATATGAGAATGTATTTAAACTTCCACTAACCTGAAAAATATAATAAAATACACTTGAAAAAGCATGTGTACTTTATTTTGTATCCTGCAAAGTGCTTAAACAGGGGCAGTAGTATAAATAAGAGCCAAAGTTTTACAAATAGTAACAGCAGAGATCAATTTGTTAAAAAAAAAAAAATCAAAAAGTAAGTGCCAGGCCCTCTCTCAGGAGGACACTGATGCTTGCCCATTGCACCAGCCAGAGTTACCAACCATAGTCCTCATACAAGTGTGACAATTCGGACTATTCCAGACCACCCAAAGCTATGAAAATTGCCTGTGAGGTAGAAATTAGTAATTTTTATGTATATTGAACTATTAAACAATGTTATTGTGCTTATCTCAAAATTAGAAAGTGCCAACATGTGACGGACTGCCAGTAGTGCTGGTGTGGAGAATTTAGTGCTGGTGCCGAGCACCGGAAACCACTTGCTCAAATATGCAAGTGAATGAGCCTCTTAAAACTAAAAACACCCATTACCCATCCTTGCCAGGTAGATAAATATTAGGCTGGGGCAATTGTTTGTTTATGCCGCTGTTTTACATAATTTCTGGCATCTCGTGTTATGCTTTTTATGTGAAATATCCAAGATTACATACTGTCATGTAGTTGTTCGGGTAAAACTCCCACTATGGTAGCCAGGGAGCAATACGAACAAACGTAATATGAGCAGCTGTGGTTCGTGTCTTATAAAGTTTTTCACAATTTTTTCATTTTTAGAGAAAATTGTGCCCTCGTGTTTAAAATGGAAGGAAGATTTTTTTTCATGTTAAAAAAAAAAAGTGAGGACACCTTTTGTACTGAAAAACAAACTAGTGCTTAGTAGCAAACCAGCGGAAGCTAGTTGAATGTTGACCAGGCTTAATAAAACAAAATTGCATCAGACTATTTCTAAATTCTTTCTATTGGAGTTGTGAATCTCCAAGTTTTGTATTTGACTGTATTTTTTGTTTTAAACAGATCATACATTTACTGTAATTCACAATAGGAGTCGTGGCATGACTGAGGTAAATAAGAACTTTAGTTGGTCGATAATTGATTTGAGAGTGTGAGATGGAGGGAAGCAGATTATTTTATTTTAAGGTAAATTATGCACATGGATCACTCTTCACTACAGCTCAGGGGCACAGATTTTGTTAAAAAGCACTATTGACTCTTGCCAGATGTTTAAGGACTTACTCCATGAAGTTGCTATAAACTTAAAAGCTTCTTTTGATGTTGAGTGAATGGGTGTGAAAGTTGCATAGATTTCCCTCTGCAAATTTCATAAAGTTTAATAAATGTGGGAAAATTGTCTGCAAAAAGCAGCATTTAGTGAGAGAGCTCTCTCAAGAACAAGTGAGTTATGGAAAAAGCCTGAGGGAAAAGTTGCAATACTGGATACTAACTATTATCACACTGACAATATCCACTTGCAGAGTTCTCTTTCCCCACAACCTCTGAAATGCAGGATTGTTTGCCTCCTGTGATAATAGGTGGACAAGAGCTTCAAACACCCAGGACTCATCTCAGTTATCTTTAATTGCGGTTGTGGGTTAGCGTCTGCATAAGGAACAGCATTGCATTCTGCTAATGCTCACTGGTCCGCTCTGTGCCCAATGCACACACTAAAGGGTCCAATGCAGTGCATAGTGGACCGCATGCGGTATCTGTATTGCAACCATTGTTTGGAAATGAGGTAGTAAAATCATAACCAATTTCCTTCAAAATCCCCTACCTTCAACTGTCTACACAGTAGAATATTGAGATAATGTCCACGGACAGATCTAAGAGGAGCAGCTGTGTGTTTTCTCTTTAGTACAAAGTTTCACAGTTCGTCCTTCTTAGTCAATTACACAGACTCTGTTCTTTGGATCGGTTTAAGTTGTGCTTACATCACAGCTCCAGTGATGTAAGAGATGCCTCTACAGTGCGGGGTGGTCGCAAGCTCCAGCGGGCCACCCTGAGTACAGTACCCTGGCCCGAGAGCTCATGAGTGAGTCAGGAGGGGGGCCCCTTCATTTACTTTGCGGGGGCTCAAGTTTTATTACCCCATTGTACATCCCCACGGAGAATTAATATGTACATTGGCACTCCCAGAAAATGTAAAGCCCTTAATAGAATGCTTTCAGATTTCCTTAAATGAAGGTTCATTCAAGCGTCTATTGACAAGCGAGGGTCTAAAAACAGAAGCTTAGAAATTTCGGTTTACCTCGTGTAAATACATAGACTTTGATATTTATTAGGGTTGATAATCAGACATGTTTAGGATAATCAGTAAATGTATCACAATGCCATAAACTGATCTGTTCCGCCACACAATGTTTCTATGTGTGGAGTCAAACTATCAGTTTGGACGTGTCTTGTGATCAGCGTTTACGTTTTGAATTGCATTCAGCAAATGTATCTGTGCTAGAAACAGGAAGATGTGCCCACAGTGGGATAACATAACAAAAGGAACATTTTCAGAAAAATACTGCTATTGTCATCAATAGATAAACAGCAGGGAGAAGGATAACGTGCTACAGTTCGTCGGGCTAGGGAGGGTGGGGTGAACTAAGGCACAAGATAAGGTAAAGGGTAGGGTGCAGGTTAAAGGCCAACATGTTATTGTCTCTTGGCAGCACCTTTCAGTTATTCTCAAAGTCTTCAATTTCTTTCACCCAGGGAATATGAAGTTTTGAAAATTTTTAACAAATGTGTCTTTTTCATTAAATCACTTGTTTTATTATACCTTAGTGCATTTTAAGATGCTGTTGTCTCTGTTGGATAATTGTTTTTTTTTTTTTTTCTATTTTCTGTTTAGTTTTATTTCCTGACATTTTGTAAATCTGCATTAATCAGTTCAATTAGGTCTTTTGCAAATAAAGGTTATTTGTATTTTCTTTAGTAACAAAAGCACGGCCACACAGATTCGGTTACACTAGACATATGCCATTAGTAAGTTACTTGCTCAGTTAATAGTTTTCTTCAAATAAAAACTGCACCAAAATGTTGTTTCTGTATCCGCTCCCTCACAGCAACTTCCACTACGAACTGCACTGTATCTGCGCCATGGACACAAAGTAGCCAGGTCGGCAGGACATTTGTCCTTATTATCATCCATTAGTTATATCCAACTCTCTAAAAAAGGACAATTTTATACCTAGGTTTGTAACCAAGCACAAAATGTGGTTAATGGGCATATGCGAGATTTCTGGAGATCCTATTACTTTTGGGGGTATCGAAAATGATGTATGTCTGAGGATATCGAAAATCAGGTAGCAATGCATTCATGCTTTTAGAACCTATCACATTTACACAAAGTGTTTCAGAAAAAAATATTCTGCAATCTGAATGCTTTCACCACGGTTTCCAGATATCTTCTGGTAGAAAAATCAGCCTATCCCCTCTGGAAACACTTAGATGCGCTTCCAGCTGTGCTCACTTGCTCAATGAAGCAGACAACCGGTAACTCCCATGCTATTTGAGCTGGGTCCCCACTAGCCAGCACTCAGATGGATTTTGGTCCAACACCACTGCCAGTGGAGCCTGGGGAAATTCATGATGCTCCCAGAGCAGGGATCAGTAGGGAAGACTCACATTTTAAAGAGTCTGTTGGACTACAGTGAACCTAAGTTCAGGATGCCATGTCCCTAGATCTGTGCGCTCCCACATAGCTAATGAAGACAAAAATGAAATGTGCTATTATCGGAGACAATGCATCTCCTCTTTATGCCAAGTCTAAGGCCAGTGCCATTAGATGTTCCTTTAAGCCAGCAGTGTTAGAATCACCACCTAAGTAAGGCGAGGTAATCCACCAACTTTAGAGTTCCATTTAGTGGTGCAAAAAAATAATGAGAAAAAGATTAAAGATATTGCTAATCAAAGAAATAAAACTGTGTAGAAAAGTGCACAGAAGCATGTTCTATTTTCCTTAGATAGTCATATTGATTTTAGTCAAATACCTAGGTTTTAGTATATGGTGCACTTTACCTTCATTACAACAGAGCCCTACTCTTCTCCTCATGAATGACGGCCTCAGGAAGCAGATTCGGCAGAGAACTACAGTATCTAAGACAAGTCTCTATTAAGCCCACTCATCGACTAACCAGAGCAGGAGGGTCACCAGAGAGACCTAGCTGCTCCCTAAATTACACTAAAGGAAAAATTAAAAAACATTTTGGGGCTTAGAGAAAATATCCTTCAGGCAATTATCACATCTAAAACTAGGTCTCTAAACCACAGCATTTAACCTAAAATGCAAAGATCCTTTTCCATATAACCTCAGGAACACATCAGTTCACAAGAAATGTTGTCCACTCAAATCTTTTAAAAACAGAAACAAAGCAAGTGATCGATATATCTGGTACCTATACTCAGATCGGTATATTTTTGGTTAATACACTCCTACCTTACCAAAAGTCACTTTCTCAGTTGTTTAATGTATTATTGTAGATACCGAATAGATAAAATCCTCTGCGCTCTCTCCCTAAGGCGTGGGTCTAATTTGTTGGACATTGTCTATTCCTTGATGATCATTGGAGGCAAGATGTTCAGTAGACTATTGCTTTTTCACAATCATTTTTTCTAAGCACTCTTTCTTTTATATAGTAATGTCAAATGGATGCAATGCAGACAAGATACCAATGAAATGTACAAACCGGCAATTAAAATGGCCCCTTCTTGTTGAGTGTAATGCAGCAATGTTCTTACATATTACTGGTGTACGGTGAAAGACAGCTCGAGAACATCACACGTTATTTACAAAAGCAAAAAACTATTAAACAGTGCAGAATGTCTGAGAGCCGAATCGCCACAACCCTTTACAAGAAAAAAATTGAACCGAAGGATACAGCTCAGATTGCGTAGTCCAATAAAAGGATCAAAAGCAGCGAAAGGACCAAATCCAAGTACTAACCTTCTGCTATGATACAGGTGAAGCGGCATTATCTGTGAAAGCTTTCCCCTGTGCTCAGGATGGGATGTTAAGCATCGCTCTTTCCCTATCTCTTGGCAGTCAGAAGGCTTTTAACACAGCTCCTGCAGTTTTGTCATTCAACCTGAGTCGCAGGTCGCAGATGAAAACGAGACCTCAGGAGTTTGCGAGTCCAAGGCAATCTTAGATATTGCAGTTTTCTGTAAATTGTCATTGATCACGAAATATACTTGCAAGCCTCACAAAAGAGCAGATGATATCAGTACTGGGAGGATAGGTTGAACATGGCTATCACACGCATTGTAACAGCTCTGCATGCCCAGTGTCTCACACTTGAGACGTGTATGGATGTGGCATGGTCCTAATGAGAAACTCATATTAAAAATAACTTAAATACCTATGACAGAGGAAAAATCATTTTTGCATATCAGAACAGAGTGATTTGGACAGAGGTTGATGTTGTATAGAAGCATGCAGAGGCCCAGATAAAGTTTAGAGCATCATAGTAGTTTTTCTCCATTTAAGAAAAAAAAACTGCATCCAGAATCGGGTGAGGGGTAAAAAAGTGGAGTAACTAATATCTTCCCAATTAACAAATACGTTTTAGAAAATGAATAATTGTCAATGCTACATTTATTTTTTAGGTAAGTATGAGAAAAATTACATTACACGCATTTGACTTTTAAAACATCTAAACAAATACAATTATATGCTTTGTGCTTCTCGAAGACAATATATCTACTACATGGTTGGGTTTTGTTTTCAGGAAAGTATCCTATTTGCTTGAAGGTGTCAAGCATCATGGTTGTCACAATAGAAAAAAGTGCCTCCTCACAAAGCTTAGTAATTCTGTGCAGCTACATATGCTGATACCGCCTGAGCAGGAAACCCTCAATAAGATGCCTTCTTGGATGGTGCGGACAGCAGCAGTTTGCTTACCAACAGAAAGAAAGCAGTGAACCAATGCAGACTGAGGCAGATTAGTAGCTTCACTTTCTATCTTAAAGAGTAGAAACTAGCATTGCTTTCAACCATATATGGTTGATCAGGCTCATATTAGCCAGTTTCAAGGAGAGACACTGCCACTATAGTGCGATATGGTTTTAAATCAATATTTAGGGCAAATTCTTCATAAATGAGATATATATATATATATATATATATATATATATATTTTTTTTAAGAGCCCAAGGATCTTCCTATAATGTTAAAATGTACACACAACTTTCTATAAACGAAACACAATGAACAAATGATTGCTAACAATTACTTAGAACAGGATGTGCAGATTACAAAAAGCAAAGCCAATGGGTGCAGCTTTAACATGCTAACTCACACAAATAGGCATGTATCAATGTACATGGCATGCCTTGCATAAGCACATGCTTTTTAACACGTTAAAGTCAGGACTATTGACATTGCTGATGTTGGGGAGAAAAGTAGCAACAAAGGATCGTTGTATGCTTATAGAAGATAAAGATGTGACTGTGGCAAACAGCAGGGTTTAATTTGAGTAGGTGGTTGTCAGTGGAGGCCACCTGCACTTGTATTACCCATCAGACATTTACTGTGAGAAAGAGAGGGGGGGTGAACAAACCAGAAAAGACAGAAGAAGACAAAGACAGAAACAATGTCACAAAGATAGAAATCTGGGCCTGGCAAGCATGAGACAAAGGGACAGCCTAATGTTAGATTAAAGAGGCAAAAGGGGAGTGTAGGACTAGCAGCCTTGGTACTTGGCACTCCACATTTAGTTGCACCAGCGCGGTCTTTTGACAGGTCTTTGGGAACCGACACTCAGGGCCTCATTACGAGTATGGCGGGCGGCAGAGACTGTCCGTCGAACTTGTGCGTCTGGAAGACTACCAGTTCAGTATTCCGCATGCTGGCCCTATTATGAGTTTCTCGCTGGCACAGTGGGAAAATACCCACAATATTGAAGCCAGCTCGTAATAGAGCCAGTGGCAAAGTTGTGGTGCATCCGGTGTGAAAGCACCCATCATGCTTTTCACCACCTGTAATCCAGGCTGTGAAAAGTGTGATGGGGCTGCCCTTGGGAGCCCTTGAACTGCCCATGCCAAGTACATGAGCAGTACAGGTGCCACTGTGGGGCCCTCGGCACACCATCCCTGCCAGGGCGGACGTGGCGGTGGTAATCCCCAGCGCAGTACTGCTCTGGTGGATTCAGACCGCTGGCACTGGCAGGCTATCGGCTGGTGCAAATGTGGCGATGCTAGCTTCGGCTTGTGCAAATGTGGCAGTGTAGGCAGTCCAACCATGGTGCTTTTGCCACGGTTGTAATGTGGGGGACAGACAGCTTCATTGGTGGAGGTCCGAGCACCACCCCGAGCCTGGTGATCCTAGGACCACCAGACTCATAATGAGAGCCTCATTCTTTTAACAACTAAGCACTTACAAGCAATAATGTATTTGAGGGCACTTTTCTAATGTAAAATGTCCCTTATGCATTTTCAAGCCGGCACTAAATTAAGGGTGGAAGATACACTAAACAGTTAGAAGCGTGAGGAAAGAGAATTATACTCTTCTGAGTCGAGCCAAAGACTAATCTGAGTTTACTGCTTCACTGTTAAGCCAGATCTCAAAACCATCTTTTTACTAATTAATGTATAGTAAGTGCAATCAAAGTAAAGGTTTCTTTTGAAATCTAAAAAGGAGCAATGTTAAAAGCAGGGATTGGCTATCCACTAGGTACTATCATTACCAGAAGACAGAATACAAGAAATGTGGTCTTATATTATTTAACACCAAACAATTGCTCACTGCTCAAAACTGAAGCTATGATGAACAGAATTAATTTTTAACATCCCGTTCACAGCCAGCGTCTTGTTCAACTCCTGCCAGGTACCTCAGTAAATCAAACTCATATCCGATCCACCAGTGGACATTAAAGAAACTGAAATGTGGAACCAGACGACTGCAGCTCAAGGAAACAAGGCAGCAGAATAACTAAGTTTAACTCTGGGGCAAAAAGTGACGACTTCTCTAAGAAACTCATTAATACTAAAGCATGCTTATGTGTACTGAGCTGAAGTCCTGTTCCACACCTGACATCTGGATGGATCGTAATAATCAATGCACCTCATCTCTGTCCTCATTCACTCTGCTGCCAAATCTAGCACCATGAAGACGCCTTAAGATGATCAGTGGTGTTCAAAAACAGTTCTTAGTTAAATAAAAATACATATCCTAAAGCAGCGGTAGCCTCATATGGCAAAAAACACCTGCTCCTGAATAGACCTTTACGTTCACAGAGATGTATTTGGGAGTAAAATAGAAGTGTGTAAATCATTGCTTTCCCAATGCATCTAGAAAATCGGATTCTTAAGAGGGAAAGGCAAAATGGTATGTGAACAAATAATAATCTATAATTTTCAATACATGGTTTATGGTATCCAAAATAGTGACAGTTTTTAGGCAAAGAAGCAGCATGATCACTACTTACATTACTCTTGGTCTCACTCACTCCAATTTCCCATATTTCTTATCAAGGCTCTGTAATCGGTTTAATAACATGGCACATTTGGCACAAGAAGTTGGAACTTGGTGTGAAATAGAGTAGCATATTCAACAAGAGAATGCTTAATAGGATCTAAAACCTAGGGGTGGGTGCTGAGCTCTGCTCTGCTGGCGGAGCTAACGGAGTTTTTGGCACAGAGCTTGACCAAAAACTCTGCTAGCCCCGCTAGTCAAGCGGAGCTCACCACATGCGCACTGCAGCCCAGTTATGGGCCAGACAGTCTGCCCTTGCGCTGTGTGGCCCATAACTGGGCTGCAGTGCATCCTCTCGGCCGGCTTGGAGCTGCTGCTGGTGCCAGCTCCGGATCCAGCCCTCCTTCTGCCAGCAGCTTGGGAACAGGGGGCAGAGGGAGGCAGAGAAACAGGCTTCTGGGAACGAGGACCCCCTGGAGGACGCAGATAAGTCCTTGTTTTTTCTTTTGTGCACACTTGTGCCTGAATTCAGGCCAGGGCCGTAGGCAGCAAGAGCTGCAGTTGCAGGTCTCTTGTGCACTGGCATGCCCTGTGTACAGTGCACATGGGGCAGGCCAGTGTACAAGCGGCATGAAACGGCAGCTTTAGGCTGCCTATGGCGCTGTCCTGAATGCACGTGAGCTCTGAAGTTCTAAGCAGAGTCGGGCCTGGCTAACCAGGCCTGACCCTGCTTAGTGCTTCCGAGATCAGGCACATTCAGGACATGGTGCAAACTAGGGAAGGTGGCAGTGGCACTCTGCCACTCACAAAACTCTGCTTCTGCATAATTCTGCAGAGTTGTAAATTACCCCTGCAGAATTCTGCAGCGTGGAACTCCAGGAGTTCCACCTAGGCCTACTATAAACTATAGGATGGTTGACTAACTGATCACAGAATCAATGTGTTCTTTGAAATACACTGGATGTATTCAAACAATGAATGCTGAAGCTGAAAGGTTTTTTTTTTTGTATTTAGAGTTTCTATAGAGCAAACCGTGGCCAATTGGTTGGCAGCAAAAAGGACAGATGATGGACTGAATGCTCAACAATGCAAACATTCACCCCCAGTCACAGAGATCTGGGTTTTATTAAACCTTTTGCTTAGACATGGGTCCCGTGCTTGCTATACCACCAGATTCAATCTAGCCTGGCTAATGAGGTGATACCCTGAAATTGGTCCCAGGATGCTTGTTTCTGGTTCAGGGAGGATCTGGCCTGGCAGTCTGGGCTGGACTGTTCCGGGGGAGCAGGGTCAACATGGATTTGTATATGGCCTAAACTGGAATGGCATGACAAGCAACAAAAAACTGATGGATTAAACCCAAATCTGTGACTTAAAGTGAATGTTTGATTTGTTCCGCATTCCATCCATCATCTGTTGTTTTTGCAATTGGATAGCACAGCTCTTTACAAGGATTTCAATTTAAAAAAGTATAACAAGATACGTCAGTGCGTGGTTAAGCGTTCAAATAGAGGAAAGTATCATAACACCTAAGAGGAATTATCAGTTGAATGTATAACAATTATGGGGAAATATCAGGAAAGTCTGTGTAAGGAATATATTTACACAGTTAGGATTTTTATGGTAATAAAATAGGTAGGGGACAAAAGGGCATCATCCTTAGTAGAAGGCCTGTGAAAGGGGGGAGGTAGTTAAGGTGCAGGTTGAAGTAGTATGTTCAATTGTATCAAGAAGGGATTATGTAGTATGATTTCTCCTGTGAGGCGCTGATCAAAAAAACGTGGGCTATGCGAGGGCTCTGGTGAGATTCCAAGTAAGAGATTTAGAAAGGAGGTAATTCTTGGCAGAGTATATTGAGTGAGCAAAGAGGCATTTAAGTTATTTTTGGAAGGTGGTATTAACCTTTGGAGTAACTAAAAATTCAGTTTACCCACAGCATGTTCATTTAGAGCAGCTGACATTTCTTCGCATGGCACAAAGGCAAAGAGCAGGTATATGTTATTCAAAGCCAAAATTAAAGACGTTTTTATCTCACTTTAACTTATGAATCAGCCCATATGTTGATTAAGAGTGGCTGGAACTTCAGAATTTCTGCTCGCCAGAAATTTGCGGAGTTGCACAAAATTTTGCAGAGTCCCACCCATGGGTGGAGCTACTAAACTGAGAAAACCAGTCTGAGAAAGTACTGTGAAACAGACTGTTCCACAATTTCCAGTACTTTCCCATCTATGCATAAACCTATTGGCTTTGAGACGAGAGACCAATGAAGAGACTTAAAACATGCAGAACATTTATTGAAGTTTAAACACCTGGGATTTAAATACGTTCGTGTGGTCAGAAGAGAAGGGACTGGGGAAGAAGGGTGTCCGTGCAGCAGGGGGAGGGGCATCCAGTGTGCACCAAAACATGCTCTAATGCATCCTTACTTAAAAGCAACTGACATTATGGGATTAGCAACTAGCAGCTAGCTCCAGATAGACAGTGACAAGAAAAATCAGGGAATATATTTGTTCATTTCAGGTCCAGGAAAAAGGAAACATAACATAATAAATGTTATGAGAATTTCTTTTAATCACAGCTCATTTTATGTTTTTCACTGCCTTTCACATTGATGGGACATGGCAGCCGTCTCTAAGACGGTAAAATAAATGAAAAATATTTCAATCAGAGGAATCATTTCAGGCATTTGAAAGCAGTGTAAGGCCTTTTAATCCGGAATGGAAAACGTCGGCTAATGGAAATATTAATTAACACTAATAATAATTGTGTGCACAAGTTGAAAACATATAAAGAAGATTGCTGTTGGTTATATTTTAAGTTCCTATTCAAATGAACCACTGGGAAGCTTTGCATACCCTGAATGCAATTTGTTTGTTGGAAACCTAACTAGTAAATTTTTAATCGAAACTACATATCACAGCTTCAATTACTGAAGCTGCCCCTATGATGCTGAACAATTTAACAGGAACCCAGGGAAAAAGATGTGAAACAACTTTAATGCCTGGTCTCCACTTTGCAGGATAGTGTGGGGTGCTTCTTCCCTCTTTGAGACTGTCAGCGATGCCTAGCCTTGTAAGCTTCTTCCTCGTGACCCCCGTTGCGAGCCCAGGCTGTGCACCCTAACACTCCTATA
This sequence comes from Pleurodeles waltl, assembly GCF_031143425.1. Lineage (NCBI taxonomy): Eukaryota > Metazoa > Chordata > Amphibia > Caudata > Salamandridae > Pleurodeles > Pleurodeles waltl. The sequence continues at coordinate 161,332,420 of NC_090451.1, read as the reverse complement.
AACCTCACCACATTACCTGAACACTATAAGGAGGGTGAAAGAAAAGTGGGAACTCACGAACAAGTAGAGCAACACAAGCAAAATTGTTTTCATCCTACAGCACTCTCTCCTGTTTTTACTTAGGCTTGGAAGTGCAGAGGAACTTCCAGAATTAGGCTGTGCACTGTGATAGGTTTTGTGAAAACTGATGAAATAAGGGGTGAGTGCCACTAAACTCCAAATTGTGGCGGTGTTTGGAGTTTTTGCCAAACTCCGCACTCTAAGCGGAGCGTATGATGGCAAAAACTCAGTTGATGGGAGTTTACCACCCACTCTCAATCTTGATGCAGCTCCCAGGGACAGTCATGTACTGGTGCTGAGACTCTTGCAAGGGACATGCGATAAGAGGGGCTTAGGAGATATACCTGTGGTTCCAGGTCTTCTGAAATCCCTGGTACGTCCCTTACCATTTGGCCTTTGTCAATGACATCCACCGACTTGAACTGCAAATAATAAAATGAGCTATGCGGCACTTCAGGTTTATTGATATAATGGTCTTGCATGGGCTGAGACCTGGTAATGGGCACTTCCCCCCAGACAATGTTCCAAAACCTACATATAGAAAAGGGGACTACAAACGTTATATCAACGTTATTTAAATGGACATGAGAGTTTGGCAGTTATTGATCGCTATGACAGCAGCCTTTTCCAATCACATAGATTTGGGAGAAGGCACAGAAAGATATGAGAGGGCCTAGATGTACATGTATTACCAAACCCTGTGGAGATTAGTAATAACAAGTAGCGTGAAATGGGGTGTTCTCACGAGCTCAAAAAATCTATGACTGAAATTTATACAATTGTAGCCGACAAACTCCAAACCTTTGAGTGCCAGAAATTGTCTCCTGCACAGATAGTGCTAGTGCACAGAAATGGTTAAAAAAAATGTTGAGTAACATATTTGTGCAAGATTGTGTGTGAGGGGGGGTGGTTGAGAGGTGAGAGCAAATTAGTGGTTTAGCCAGTCTTGCAAAATATCCAAAAGAGCACTGGTAAGTGCCCTAAAAAATAACCAAAGGATGCTGGTCACCACAGTTGTGGCAACAAGAGTACACCAGAGTTATTAAGGCCAGCAAGGCACAATGGGAGGCTAATACTTGGGACAATTTGTTGGATGTGGCAAGGTTTAGACGCCACATATTGTTGGCATTTTGGTCACACCTATTGGACAAAGTGACCCAGCTTGCCCCGGTTACCACACTGCACCAGAAGATTGCCTCAAGCATTTTTCAGCCCTTTAAGGAGATAAAAGGATATCCAGTGCCATAGCAGAACATTAATTTGACTCCCTTCTTGGTCTCGATTTTCACGGGGAAGAGATGAAGCCATTTTTGCTAAAGGACACAGGGACAAATGCTGCAATTCAGGCTCAAAAACCAGGGAAAGCCCCAGGGTTAGATAAAATCCCAGCAGACTTATATAGCTGTGAACCCCAAGTATGGGACCCCTATATAAACTCCTTGTCAAATGCTTTAACTGCAGGATCCCGTATCCCACGCTCCTGGAAAAGGGCTGAAATTTCTCTATCCATAAGAAGGGAGATAAATCCATGCCAGGGAATTACAGACCCATAAGCTTAATTGATAATAAATGGCAAAAATATTCTGTGCACAAATGTTAGCCAGTCTGTAGGACTGGATTCTTCAAGCTAATGTGCTATCCTACTTACAGGGGGGATTTAGACAAAACATCAGCGCAACTGACCAAAATATACACTTCCTATCCATTAAATGGAAAACAGTTGATATTGATAAAGGGGCTGCTATTTGCCACCTTTGTGGATCTTTGATCTATGATTTATTTAGTTCCCAGGGCCAAGCTCTGGGAGATTTTGCACAGGATTGTGGTCTCTAGGATCTATAGACCCTAATTTGGGGGTTCTATACAGACAATTACGCGAAAGTCAGGTGGGACCTACGGGGGAACTGACAGAGGACATTCCTATTAGGACAGGCATTTGTCATGGGTGTCTATTGGCAAATAACCTCTTTCTCCCATATATAAACACTTCGATCCCGTATCTCTTGAATTTGTAAAAATGACTCAAACACGATGAAGGAATTTAAAACACCCTGTTTACTTTTTGCCGATGACACTTTGCTGTTGCCAAAAACTCCTCGGGGCTTGTCTATCATTTTTGATACGTTCTCTTTCTTCTGCAAAGAATATGATCTAGAAATAAACAGTAGCAAAACAAAACACATGGTGTTTGGCATGCATAAAAAGATAAAGAGAAATAATTTGTTAGGAGACTAGGTTCTGGACAGGGTCTATGCTTTTGGATATCTGGGCTTCAGAGTTGAGGACTCTCATAGATGGTTAGCCCAAACCAAGAAGAGCACTATGATATTAAAGTAAATAGCAGGAGCCATATTAAGATTCGAAAACCGTGTGCCTACCCTTTCAATCTCCCTCCCCAATTGAGATATATACAAGGTTCAAACTTATGGGACATCCCTGTATGGGGCTGATTTGTTTGTAAACTGTACTCAAGATATTCTTGAGAAAGCTGAGAATGCCTTTTTAAAGACCCCCTTAAGGGTACCAGTCAGTGCTCTAGCACTCCTAATTCAACTAGACCTAAATTTGAGATCAGTTTCTGATATTGGCGCCCAGATGACTATCCAACAATGGGTAAGACTCTGGTCCATTGAAAATATAGAACCCTATATGATTTAGATCAAATGTATATTGGATGGCCACTTTGAGGTCAAAAGTCACTGGTTGGTCTATATAAGATCCTGGTTATTTATGTTGTGATTAAAGGACTTTTAGCTCTATCCCTCTTCTCTTCCTCAAGATGTCTATGAAAAACTAAAATTGTCATTTCAGAAATTGTGGCCTTGAAACTAAAATCTCAGGACTCACTTCAGGCAGCTTGACTGATTCTTTTTTGTTGTTTAAATGTGTATCAGATTTTGAGTCTTACGTAAACTTTTTGCAAGTGCAATTTATGTAAAGTTTAGACTGGGGGTTTTACCTCTAGCCTCTTTCACCTTTTCATGGCCCAAAAATTGGAGGGACAACAAATCTATGTCCGCTGGTCTGCAAGACAATCGAAAATATTGATTTTTATTTTTTTTGTAAGGCGTATAGAAACAATGTTCACGATGGATTAAGTCCCTTTGCAATCTCAATGGATTTAGGGGTCATCACAGTCTTGATGGTGTGTAAAACCAACACAAGTGATTCTATTGTGTTTTTATTTGTCAGCGATATGACACTTTAGACCAAAGATCCTAACAAAGAAGCAAATATTGTTATTGTACTCCTTAGTTTAGCAAACTAAAAGGTTACTCTTTCAGATTTGGGAGACTCATTTTGTTTTCATTATATTTATAAAGAATATAGTTGGAGATATTTATGCTGGGCCAAGCCCCTTTGAAGAAATTTTTGTTTTAAAGACTGTCACATAGCTCTGGGGATGAGCAAAACCAACTCTCGGGATCCCAAAGTGCTCTTAATCTTTTAGTTATTTATCGTCAATGTGGTGCATTAACTCAAATGATCTGAGTTTGATTTTTCATCCTTGGCATGGTCTCCCTTAACTTTTTGCGTTTCCCAGGTTGTTGATGTGTGCTGGACTCTGACTTTTCTGTTTTTGTTACTCTGGGCACTCTACCATTGCTAACAAGTGCTAAAGTGCAAGTGCTCCTATACAAAATGTGTATGTAATTGGTTCATCCATGATTTGCATATTTGATTTACTAGTAAGTCCTTAGTACAGTGCACTAGAGGTGCCCAGGGCCTGTAAGTCAAGTGCTACTGGTGGGCCTGCAGCACTGGTTGTGCCACCCACATAAGTAGCCCTGTAATCATATCTCAGACCTGCCACTGCAGTGTCTGTGTGCGGAGTTTCAAACTGTAAATTCGACTTGGCAAGTGTACCCATTTGCCCAGCCTAAACCTTCCATTTTCTTACATGTAAGACACCCTAAGGTAGGCCCTAGGTAGCCCCAATGACTGGGTGCAGTGTATTGTTAAGGTAGGATACAGTACTGTGTTTTATATAGTCCTGACAGTGAAATACTGCTAAATTCGTTTTTCATTGTTGCAAGGCCTCCCTCTCATGGGTTAACATGGGGGCTACCTTTAAATATGATTAAAGTGTAGATTTCCCTTTGGAGTGGATAGACATGGAGTTTGGGGTCTCTGAGCTCACAATTTAAAAATACATATTTTAGTAAAGTTGATTTTAAGATTGTGTGTTTGAAAATGCCACTTTTAGAAAGTGAGCATGTTCTTGCTTATATCATTTCTGTGACTCTGCCTGTTTGTGGATTCCCTCTCTGGATCAGTTTGACAGTTGGGCTGGTTGCACCTCTCATTAGACAGTGACACAAAGGGAGCTGGGGTGTAGCCTGCACTTCCTGATGAGCCATCTGAGGTAGGAGGGAGGGGAGGAGTGGTCACTCACACCTGAAAGGGCTGTGCCTGCCCTCCCACAATGCAGTCCTCAACCCCCTGGTTGGTGTGTGTCTGGGGCCTGGCCTGGGCAGGGCAGGATTTCACAAACGAGAGAGTCTTTTCTTTGAAGTAAGCCGCTTCAAAGGGCAAAATGTGTATAAGAAGTGTACCCAAAACCACAGACTTTACAACACTTCTGGAAACCAAGAGGAACCTCTGCCTGGAGAAGAGCTGAGTAAGAAGAGCTTCCCTGCCTGTGACTGTCATTTGTGGAGCCCTCCTGCAGTTGCTGCTTCTGCCTGTGCTAGAGGACATAGACTGGACTTTGTGTTGCCTTCCTTCTTGTGAAGAACTCTCCAAGGGCTTGATCGAGAGCTTGCCTCCTGTTGTTTGAAGTCTCAGGGACAGCAAAGACTTCTCTCTGCCAGCACCTGCAGCCTCTGCTGAGACTCCTACTCTGCCAAGTGGTGCCCATCCAGTTCCTGGGACCCTGAAAGGAGAAGCTGGCAGCCCAAGAGTGAGAAATCCACGCACCAACCGCCGTGTGGGGAAAAGATCGACGCGACTCCAGCTTTGCGGCTGATAATAGACAATCACTTTTAATACGACCAGAAGATTGATGCCAGCGGCTGGAGAAACGATGCGCAGCATCACTGACGAAGGCTGGAGTGATCGCAACCACACTGTGTGGTTTTAGGATTGTGCGTCTGAATTTCTGATGCCAACACCTCTAGGTGTGTAAAAATGACGGAAGGCCTGCCTGGACCCGAGAGTGCTGACCGGATCGACGCATCGCTCTCCTGTGGAGAGAACAAATGACGCGCGCCGACCCGACTGAAGGAGAAACAACGCAAGGTATCGCTCGTGAGTAAAAGCGACGCATCGCAAGCCCTTTTTGACACACACACTCTCCCGTGCAGGGTTATTTTTGATGCACCCAAGGTACATTTTCACACTAACAGCGTTAGCGTTGTGTTTAAAATTACATGAAGACCCTTTTTGATTTTTAATTGATAACGTGACTTGTGTTTTGTGGATTTTTGTCATTTTGGTCTTGTTTGGTTTAAATAAAGGTTTTCTATTTTTCTAAACCTGTGTTGTGTCATTTTGTAGTGTTTTTCATTAAGTTACTATGTGTGTTGGTACAAATACTTTACACCTAGCACACTGAAGTTAAGCCTTCCTGCTTGTGCCAAGCTACCAAGGGTTTAAGCAGGAGTTACCCGAGAGTGATTCTTTTTTACCCTGACTAGAGTGAGGATCCTTGCTTGGACAGAGGACACTGAAGACGAAACGTGCACTAATTATGCCACTAGCCCCACCCCTGCTGAGGGAATCAGATTTAATTATATTGGACGTCCATAAGCAGGAATAGAGCTCCAATGAATACTTCTACATAGGGGGATATTAACTAAGGGTTTGGGAATGCTACACAGTTGTGAAAAGCAAATCAATTGGTTTATTTACTTAGTATTATAAAAACCTACAAGCACAACTCAAAATTTGAAATTGATGAAAACATTTGAGGCTATTTATTAAGGTTTGGGCAGACACCACACAAGCACTAGTGCAAAATAGCCCTAAAGTTTTTAGGTATTTCATAATATTTTTCGGGTACTTGTTCCAAATTGTGTTACCTGCTGAAACCGAAGTTATTGAAAGTGAACAGGATCCAAACTATAGTCGTAAGTGCCATATGTGCTGCTGAGGAAAGCTTTTAAATGTAGTCATGTTTTATTTATTTGCTTTGGATTTTCCAATTATCCAGCTTTCACATTTTTACCAGTGAAGGCTTCAGGGTTTTCCCAGTCCTTCATTTCCACATAGTGAAATTTCCCCTAGGCTATTGTTCTTAATTATATTTGTCTGGGTGCGTTAAATGTCCCCTTTGTTTAATTTTTGTAATTATTTACACACAGTAACTATTAACTGAGCTCTAGGGCTCCACAGCTATAATGTTATGGATTTAATTTATTGCACATGGGGTGAATGTGTTTATTTAATAAACAATTCTCCCCTCTCCAAGTTTCAAATCTCTGCAGAGGTTGCATCACAAATAAAAAAAAGACCTATGGTAAAATTAGGTGATTTGGTGTTTTTTCATTGAAATTCCTTGGAAGTTATACATGACTTTTAGAAGAGAGACTTTGTGTAAAAAATGCAGTTCGTTATAATTATCTGGATTGGAAGCCCGCAAGTGAAGCATACATTTGCGATTTCATATGCTTTGACAGATCCATTCTCTGCATTCTCGTTTGGAAGCCACGCGTTTTAATACTGTTTTGATTTAAGGGGTAGCTCGTGCTCATTGTAATGGATTACAATTTGATATACTAGTTTTGCACCGATGACTAATCACGCCGTATTTCAGTGAAAGTGGTTTATTTGCATAGTTTGACTGGAGCATAGAGTAATATGGATTTTCTCATTCACAACATACATAATTTGCTATAAATAATGTAATGAGGAGCCAGGAGGTGTTGTGCAAATGAAGGAAACATTTGCCTTCGCATCTGCCTGGAATTATGAACCTCGGGGCCCCGGCTTTGAACATCTCTTTATCATGTAAGATGATGAGAACATTGCTTTGTTAGTTTAGAGGAGAGTCAAACATCCTAAAACTGTTACATGTCCACCGAGTAAATGAAAATGACCACTGCTGGCTGTGAAACTCCATACAAATCAATTTTTGTTTTCATTTTATATATATGTTCATACTGGGTCACGTCTAAATTAGGCCTGAGTGAAGTGTTAATTGTGCCAGCAAAATATAATTTTACTTCTTAGGTTTTCTTTTTGGAAAAAAAAACATTTTGAGATACGGCATAAGGTTTCACTGGGGGAATTAGTTTATGCAGAAATGCTCTAACCCCCGTCCCGCTGGCATCTCAAGTGACCTTTTACGATGAGTTATTCTCTTGTGGGAAATTTGCACGTGAGATACGATGAAACCAAACTTTGGGGAATTTCACGTAATTTTCACCCAAACAAATACACAACTTCGCATACCGTTGGTCTGAATAATGTGATGTGTTTAAACCTCATGTAAGATTATAGATGTATGGCATTATTTAGAGTTTGGTGGCGGGGTATTCCATCAGAAATATGACAGATTTCCTTATTATAAGTGTATTATATCCCAATGTCTGCCAACTCCAAATCAGGGCCCATAGTTATTTGACATTATTCACAAAGCTCCTTGGACATCATTTGGAACTTAACAGCTTGTGCCTGCCTTTGTTCAATCACTCTCTTAAACTACAAAATGGCATGCCACAATTGCACGCTTAACGTGTTCAGAACAGTACCCGAGGATCTGATGCTTCAACGCCCACCTCAACTCAGTGAAGTTTGATTGAGTGTTCGAAAAGTTGGTATTCAAGTTTAGGTCCAAGATCAAGAGGTTTGCCTCCTAACATAGCTGAGGTCTGTAGTTCGAAAACGTTTTAAAGGAAAATGTATTTTGGTTATAAAGCAGGAAAATAATGGTAGTCACTATTTCTTTACCTGATTCTCCTCAACCAAGGAACAACTCTTTTTTTGTTGGAGAACTTCATAGTGAGGGCAGATTAGAAGAAAATGCTAAAGACTTTCTGGCTGAATATTTTAAATGACAACTGGAAGCGTCATCTCACTGGTCAATTACGTAGATGATACCCAAATGATTCTGTCCATTGACAGCAATGAACCAGAAGCTTTGAATGCATGTCACAATTGCATTAGCAATATTGTGAAATGGCTGGATTGCAACTCTTTAAAATTTAATGGAGATAAAATTGAATTTTTATGATGTTTGGCCACAGAAATCCCCATGGAACTCCGTTTTATTTTTTGGTGTTTGTCTAAGGAATCCAAAAGAAAAAAACAGAGACAGTCCACAACTTAGGGGTTATGTTTAATAACAAGCTCTCGCTGGGACGGCATGTCAATAAAGTGGCAGGCACCTGTTTCCGTCTGCTCCGAGACAAAGAAAAATCTTACCACTGCATGTTAAGACTCACGTTGTAAGACGTGTGATTTTAAGCTGGCTTGATTAGTTCAACTCTCTATTACTTGGTGCACCTGATTTCTTAAAAAATAGATTGCAGCAGTTCAAGTCTCTGCGACCAAGATGGCTCTGAATTAGCCTAGATTATCTGCCTCCAGCGCTTTGAGATAACTGCATTGGCTCCCAATCAGGCAAAAGATAATTTTCAAATCCTTCTCCATTGGTTTAAAAACAATGCAGTGTAGGGGATCTATACCCTTACACAGAAAAACAAGTCTTTTTTTAGTTAGCATCAGCAAATTTAATTTCTGTTGCTAAAATCTGCAAGAAAAGACAGGGGCCCTCATTACAACTTTGGCGAGCGGCGGTTGTAACCGCTGCGCAGCCGCACTTCCACAGTGGCCATCACAACATCCCCGCTTGGCTGGCGGGTGGAAACAGAGTTTCCGCCCGCCGGCCCAGCGGGGATGTCCGCCCCAACACGGGAGCCTGCTCCAAATGGAGCCGGCGGTGTTGGGGCAGTGCGACGGGTGCAGTTGCACCCGTCGCTTTTGTCACTGTCTGCATGGGCTGTGGCAGGGGGCCCGCGACTCCCCTTTCCGCCAGCCTTTTCATGGTAGTTCCTACCGCCATGAAAAGGCTGGCAGGAGGGGGACTCGTAATCCCCTGGGCAGCACTGCAAGCAGCGCTGCCCTGGAGGATTAAATCCGCCAGGACCAACGTGGCGATAAACCGCCGATCCCGGCGGTGCGATCGCAGCGCTTCCGCCACGGTCATAATATGCAAGTTTGCACCGCCAGCCTGTTGGCGGTGCAAACTCTAAAACAGCCCTGGCGGTCTTTGACCACCAGGGTTGTAATGATGGCCAGGGTAGTCAAACATTTATGGGAAGAGCAGCCCAACATTGGAATAAGCTTCTGGCTAGCTTAAGCATCTCAACTGATCTGCTTCAATTTAGGAAGGGCCTGAAAACATGGCTCTTCCCAGCCCATCACCTTGATTTTCTGTTCCTCTGTTAAATATGTAACCAGCTAACATTTTACAGTACACATGGTCATTAGTGCCAGGATACCTGCCAGGTGGCTGTGCACTTTATAAATGTTTTAAATGAATTAAATAAATAAGAGGCCAAATGTTCAGACTTCTAATAAGGTATTTATTTGACCAGAAAGTTTGTTCTGCAAGCTGACCTATGTACAATAGGTTGGTTCACAAAAAACAAGGATTTGGTGTGGGTCACAATCCAACATACCTTATTAAAATTCTTAATGTAGATTGCAAATTGGGTTGCATTCTGACTGGAGGCCATCACAGGGATGGTGGCCTGATAGGGTACACAAACCATCTTCTCAGTAATTAGCTCTAAAAACAAATGCAGTTTATTCTCCTCAGAGGAAACGGCTGCATTAGAAACCATTTTTAAACACTTGCTTTACAATTGGCATAGGTCACCTGAATCACTTCCTACTTAAACTTAAAAAAGAATAATAATATCACAAAGGAGATAAGGTCCCAAAGTAAACCCTTTATTTTACAAATCCATTATATCTCAATGTTATGCAGATTACAGTCACAAAATATTGATACATCACATGTCAATTTGCAATTTGGAAGGGATGCCTACAACATGGTCCTTCCAAACTGGAAATCTGTATCTCTTCAGAAGGCCATTTTAGGAGTCAGTAATAGCATACTGATTACTAAAATGGATTTAGTACATTCATCTGGATCCTGTTTTTTTAGCCAATTGTAGTAACCTGCATCTTGCCCTGGCAAGAAACACCATAATTAAAAAATTGTTGGCATCAGTCAACATTGTAAATTTCGAATCCACCAAGATGTGAGAATCTTTTCAGTTGTTCAGCTGTTGAAACTTGTGAAAACAATCTTCCCACTGCAGAAAGGGACATTGTCACTTTTTTGAAGAAAGCTGAACATTTTCACCTTTTTTGACTTCCAGACTGTCACAAGGACAAAACCACTTGGTGTATCTGATACAGGCTACATCACAATCAGCCTGTAATTGCATCTTGGACACAGTCTAACAAGAACGGACTTCGGTTCCATGCTTTATTTTTCTTGGCACTTTTACATTTTTATTATCTATCCCCCCACTATTAGATTTTTGTCATTTTGGTTTAATTTCACTCATACGTTTTCTCTTTATTTTAAAATTGGTTGTGGTGTTGAATTGTGTTTTGTGCAATTTTTCTACTGTCAATGCGCTGCTTAAATAATTTACACATTGTCTGATTTCAGCATGCTTCCTTGTGACATGTTATCAGGGATTGAACTCGGGTTTATTTCATTATGAAAAGGAAATGTACTTTTTTTTGTGAGTCATCTAGCACTTGGTGGCCTTATCTTTTTTCTTAGGTTGACACTTGTCCACCTCAAATGATAATTCACTTTCCTACATGCACACCGCTCATTGAACTGTGGTAGCAAAACAAAAAGATTTAATGAAAAAGAGAATCCAACTAATGTATTGATAAGGGTAATTTAGAAAGCTAGAGGGAAGCCAATAAACAGCTGGTGTTTGTGTTTGGTCATGAAAGCAGACAGTTAATTGCAATAGGAACATTTTAGAATCTAGACTTTAGTAGGGAAAGTAAAACTATAATCAAGCTAGGGGGTGTATCAGAGAAAGATTCAGGCTTTTAATATATTTTCTTAGGGAAGGGAGGAATAAACGGAATGGAAATTAGAAGAGATGCATCAAGAAAGAAGGAACTGCACAGATGCATGATTTGTTGGCAATGATCCCTGAGCTTTGTGGCTGTGTGCTACACTACTGCTATGAAAGAATGTTGTACCCGCGTTTTCACACAAAACATGTACAATGCAATGGATTTGTCTAATTGGCCTATGTGACTTTCGTGTACAGCCATTGTAGGTGGAGTAGAACATCTATCAATGGAAGAGGTGTTAAGTATATTATGTGTATCAAGTGTGTGTATTTACAACCCCACATAGATGAAAGTGTGCATTGTTTGTATGAGTGGGCACAGATCAGGTTCGGAGTCAGTGATATGCCTTAATTGTTCTATTTCATCTATCAACTGCCCATAGGCCAGGACGTTTCCTGCCGGGAGGCACATTTTATATTCCAACCAACAGGGACGAAGTTCCAAGAGTTCCCACCCCTACTGACTCCATCAGCCCTCCATGATACACCCCTCTGAGCAGCTCTTTAAATGATGGCATAGAACTTAAACAGAGCCCAAAGCATACCTAAGCATTCTTGGCCTGAGGCCTCCTAAAAATTCTATGAGCCTCACGCAACAAGCCACCAGAGGTTTGGGGGACCACCGCCTGTGGGAGGAAAGCCTCTATCTCCATCAGTTGCGCATGGGGCCCAGAGGCAAGTCCCAGTTCCTCTATCTACTGTCCCACCTTTCTGTGAGTTGGCCACTGCAGCTGTGCCGCTAAGCAATAATGTTTGAAATTTGGGGACCTGAGCCCACCCCTCTCAACACTCTGGCGAGGTGCCACAGTATCTTTCCCAGATAGGCATTGACTTGCCCATGGTGTATGGAGCCTGAGGTGGACATGAAACATGTTCTGGAGTGATCCACTGGTTAGTGAAAAGTGATTGGTGGTCACGGACACACTCACTAGAATAAAGGGCCGTACCAACCTTTATAGTATGATGATCAGCATGTTGGGGCTATATAAACGCTATGGTTGCAATGCATTCCTAGGCTGTGTTGCCCCAGATGTGATATTCGAGCGTGAAAACACTCAAGTGGGGTACGGCCAAGGCTGTGGACCTCAACGGTCACTGTGCCACTGGATTCATGCTAGCCTGGCTGATGATGGGTGATATCCCCAAACCAGTCTCAGGATGCTTGTTTTCCAGTCCAGGGAGGACCTGGCCTGGCAGTTCGGGCTGGACAGTTTCCATGGGGAGCAGCATCAAGACTGATTTGCATATGGCTGGGTCCAACTGCGATGCCATGGTGAGAAAAAGAACAATGGATTTAACCCAGATCTGTGACTGTGGGTGAGGGTTTGAAAAGTTTCAGCACTCCGTTCATCTCCCTTTTGTGATGCTAAAATTAGCTCATACCCAATTGGCATATTTCTTTTTTTTTGTTTATAAGTCCCTAGTAAAGTGCACTACAAGTAACTAGGGCCTGTAAATTAAAAACTACTAATGGGCCTTCAGCACTGATTGTGTCACCCGCATACGTAGCACCTTAACCAGGTCTAAGGTTTGCCACTGCAAGCCCTGTGTGTGCAGTTTCACTGCCACTTCGACTTGACATCTAAAACTAACCTACCCTTTTATCACAGATGTCATCCCTAAGCTAGGCCCTGGGTAGCCCACAGGGCAGGGTGCTATGTAAGTAAAAGGTAGGATATGTACTTGTAAGGTTTACATGTCCTGGTAGTGAAAAACTCCCAAAGTCTCTTTTCACTACTGTGAAGTGTGCTCCTCTTATGGCCCAGCATTAGAAATTCCCTTATTTTCTTTTAAGTGGTAATTGCTGATCTGAGAGGAGTGGCATTTTCATGTTTGATATGGTTGGAATGGTAGTGAGAAATCCTGCTTACTGGTGAAGTTGGATTTAACTTTTAGAAAGTAGGCATTTCGCTGCACTTACTGCTCCCTGTACCTTACAGCCTGTTTCCAATCCATGTCTGGTCTGTGCTGTTTGACAGCCCCACTTCTTTATTTTACCCAGACAGCCATAAACAGAGAAAACTCAGCTACATCTGCATTCATCTGCATACTTATGGGTCTTCCTGGGCAAGAAGGGTGGAGAGGCACCATTACACTTCAAAAGCCAGTGGCCTGAACTCACACAAATGACTGATAACCCCTACAGATCTCCTGGCAGACAGGACTGGATTGAATGGGGAAGTGGTGCACTTCAAAACCACTCTTTGAAGTTTTCCTCCACTTCAAAGGCACATTTGGGTATAAATACTAGGTCTGTGACCCCCTTAAACCTGACAATTCTAGACCTACAACTGGACTCTGTCAAAAGGACAGGCGTGATGCCCAAATGACTAATCTGGACTGCTTTTCTGGAAGGACTGCTATTCCTGCTGGTTGCCCTGCTACCTGCTGGCCCCTGACTCTGGTGGAAGAACTCTGCCTTCCCCCACAAGTGTTCTCTGAGGGCTAAGACTGAGCATCTGAAGTCTCAGGACCATCAAAGATGTTACTTGATGTAGAAAATCCACAGCACCAGACGCAAAGCCTGCAAATTTTGATGCAATGCCTGCAGAATCAACTCAGCGCCTGTCTTGTGGCTGAAGAATTGCAGCATCACCTGCCAGATCGAATCAATGCCTTTTGCCTCTTCGCAACACATTTTGGAATTTCTTTGCATCATCCCTGGATGTCAAAATAGCTCCCCATTGCAGTGAGGAACTAAGTCTGCGCTCCTGGAAATCGGTGCATCACCTTCACCACACTGGAAAAACTGATGCGTTGCTTGACTTTCTGACACATCTCCTCCTTTATGGCACTCTGCATTGCTGTTTTTGATGCATCCCAGGTACTGTGTGCTAAAAGGATGCAACCACTGATTCCAAGGATTGAGACTAATCTAAACCTTTAAAAAGTGATATCTTGACTTGTGCATATTGGACTTTCGTTCAGATATAGATTATCTATTTTTCTAATCTGGTGTGGAGAAGGTTTTGTGGTATTTTCACTGTGTTACTATATGAGTTATCGCACAAATACTTTACACATTGCCTTCTTAGGTAAGCCTGCCTGCTCTGTGCCAAGGTACTGGAGGGTGAGCACAGTATAATTTAGGTTGTGTTGTGACTTACCCTGACTAAGATTGTTGCCCCCACTTGGACAGGGTGTATTGTCTCTGCCAACTAGAGACCCAATGTGTTTATGCAGTGCCATACAATAGCTATGTGTACACTACATACCCACAGTTAAAGACCATTTAGAATTTTTATTTTTCTGCAACTTTCCCTTCTTCACATTTTTAATACATCCTATACATCATGTCTTTGGCTGGTTCTACAAGTGGAGCCATAGAGTTTGAGCTGGTTATGCTGGAGAAACACACAATTTACCAGTTGAAAAGCTTTTGCAAAGGAATGGGGGATACCTGCCTGAGGAGCCACCAAGAAGGTGGAGTTTCAAATGGCGCTGAGGGCCTGGGCAGAGTCCTGCACCCAATAGGATGATGAGTTGGGGGAGCCTGTGAATGGCTCTTCTGAGGAGCTACCTGTAGCAGTTAAGAGCGACACATCTGGATTTGTGCTACGTGGGAGGGCAGGAAGCAGTGTCTCCAGTCATGGCCTGAACAAAGAGAAAAGGAGAGAGAATTCCAGCTGCAGTTGCCAAAATAAAACAAAAAGAGGCCGACAAGGAAGCCAAGCAGGCTGGAACTGTAAGGAAAGCTGAAAGAGCCTTAGCAGAGAATAAACTACTTCAGACTTGTGCACGGAGTCCAAAAGAGCTGGGTCTCAAGGCAAGGCAGGCAGATTCCACATACCAAGAAGAGAGGCAAGAGGCATGGCAAACGAATCCCTGAAGATACTGTGGTAGAGGTTGATATGGTCCCTAAGAAGGAGGCCCCCGAGCCAACAGTGACCTACCTGAGCTTGCCAGCTGGCAAGTGGAGGGTGGGCCCACCAGGGAGGAATTCTGCAAAGTACAGAAAGAGTGTCCTACTCTTGAAAGCTTGAGGTGACAGGCCTCAGTCTATGCAGCAGGTGAAGCATCTGGGTATCACCTAATCTACTGGGAGAATGATCTCCTCTACAGCAAGCCTAAGGCTGTGGGTACTGGGGCAGCACATGTGCTGGTGGTCCCCCAATGTTACTAGGTCTTCCTACTGGGTTTGGCTCATAATATACACCTAGCAGGACATTCAGGGCAAGACAAGACCCTCAGCAGGCTTGCTGCCCACGTTTATTGGCCCAGAATGAAGACACCTTTAGAGATATTCTGCAGGTGCTGTCCCACCTGCCAGGCCAGTGGGATGTCAGGGAAAAAGTTGAATGCTCCCCTGATCCCACTTCCTGTCATTGGTAACCCCTTTGAAACAGTAGACATCAATGTTATTGGTCCATTGGACGCCAAGACAGCCCTAGGCAACAGGTTCATCCTGGCTTATGTGGTTTCACGACACATGCTCCCCAGAGGCATTCCCTCCGAGGATGGTGACTGCACCTGTGGTGACCAGAACTCTGATGGGGATCTTTATCCGTGTGGGGTTCCCCAAAGAGTGTCTGACAGTGGCACTAACTTCATGTCTGCGTACATGATGTCCATGTGGGATGCTTGTGATGTAACTTGTACGTTAACCACAGCCTATCACACCTAATCCAAAGGTTCAACAAGACCTTTAAGGGCAGGATTGCAGGCCTACCTGAAGACATGAAGCATAAGTGGGATATCCTCTTGCCATGTCGTATCTTTGCTTACAGGGAGGTGCCACAGAAAGGAGTAGGGTTCAGTCCCTTCAAACTCCTCTATGGCTACCCTGTCAGGGGACCTATGAGTATTGTCAACGAGAGGTGAAAGAAAGCTCTCAGGAAACCTCTCCAGGATGTGGTCTTCTACATGTTGGCCCCCTGGATCCAGATGCACTGCTTCTGAAAAAAGTTCAAGAGGAAACCTGAGGCCAGCCAGGAACTAATTAAACACTGGCATAGCCAGAAGACCACTCTGGTGGAGTTTCAGCTTGGCCAAAAACTATGCGACCTGGAGCCAGTAGAACCTAGAGCTCTCCAGGACTGCTGGACTGGCACATATGAAATCAAGGAGTATAAGGAGAGGCCACTTAGTGGACTTCCAGACCCCTCATAACTTCCTAAGAGGGCTCAACAGCAACCGACTAAGGCCTTACTTTAAGAGGTCTGAAGTGGGAATGCTTCTTTTGACAGATGATGGTGTGGAGGAGGAGGGAGAACCTCTCCCTGACCACCTCTCTCCACAGGGACATGATGGGTCAGTGGAGGGTGTCAACCTCTCTGCCACCCTGACCCCAGAGCAGCAAGGTGACTGTTACCAGTTGCTGGGACAGTTTGCCTCACTGTTCCCACTCACCCCTGAACTCACACATCTATGCATCCATGGCATTGACACAGGATACAGTGCCCCTGTAAAGAACAAAGTTTACAGGTTGTCAGGTAGTGTGAGAGCCAGCATCCAGGAGGAGGTCTCTAATATGTTAGCTTTAGGGGCAGGGCCAGCTTTAGCACTGGTGGCGGCCTGTGCAACAGTCTTTTTTGACACCCCCACCCCATGACCACCTCATCAGATTCCCTATCTACCACACAGAAAATGTGCCCCTCATCTCTCTGTACCACCCTGCCTCTCTTATACATTTGTTTCTTTTAATGCGCTTGTAACGGCTTGCTTTAATAATCTAATCAGCTAACCACATCAAATATAGTTCTGTTCTTTGTAACAGGCATATAAACCCTCTTAGCTAGTTTATTGTGAGACAAAGCTGCCACTAGACAAAACTCCCATCTCTTTCCCTAGCAGGGACATGAATCACAAGGAGTAGCTTGACATTTTAATTGCTTCCTGAAGGCTAGATGCACAAGGAACATTTCAGCATGGGCTTTTAAATTACAAGTTTCTAAATTATTGCTAAACACAGTGCTTCCCCCCCCCCCCCGGGGTCAGCGCAACCAAATTAAAGTCAGCACCAAGTGTGGCTGCGCCTCTCACACTGCCCTAAAGCTGGCCCTGTTTAGGGGTGATTAACCCCTTACGCAGTCCCTGGTCCATCCCTGTGGTGTTGGTAACAAAGACTGCCCAACTGGGTGCCAAACCAGTGCTTTGGTTCTGCGTGGACTACTGAGGCTTCAATTTCATAACCAAGACCGACACATACCTCATCTCCTGAGCTGATGAGCTCATTGACAGTCTAGGTGCTGCCAAATTACTCAGTACTTTTGTTTTAACATCAGATCATCTTGACTGATGAAGCAAGAGAAAGGTCAGCATTCTCAGCCACTGAGGGCCATTACCAATTCCGGGTGTTGCCTTTTGGCTTAAAGAGTGCCCACGCTACCTTCCAACAGTTGGTTAACAGGGTCCTGGCTGGCAAAGAGGCTTTCTGTGCCACCTACTTACACGACATTGCCTTCTACAGTGCAGAAGCTAAGAACACCTGCACCACCTCCATGAGGTGCTTCGGGCCCTCTAACAGGCAGACCTGACATTCAAGGCCTGCAAGTGCCAGATTGGGCAGGGTTCTCCAGGCCAAGATTGAAACCATCATGACAAGGCAACCACCTAAAACCCAAACCAAAGTGAATGACTTCCTATGCCTCACTGGCTATTAAAGAAGATTTGTTAAGGTATTTGGCACCACTGTTGCCCCGTTAATTGAGCTGACTTCTAAGAAGCAGCCCAGGTTGGTGATCTGAACAGAAGCTTGTCAGAAAGCCCCTAATTACTCCAAGGAATTCATCATGCAGACGGAAGCTTCACAGCTTTGCACAGGGGAAGTCTTAGCACAGTTGAATGAGGAGAGCCTAGACCAACCAATAACCTTCATTACCAGGAGGTAATTTCTGTGAGAGCAGTGGTGGTGTGCCAATGAAAGATAAGTATTTGCTGTGGTCTGGGCACTGAAGAAGTGGAGACCATACCTGTTTGGGATTCACTTCCGGGTTCAGACAGACCACATACCCCTCAGATGGCTCATGCAAATGAGGTGTGAAAATCCTAAACTATTGAAGTGGTCCATCTCCCTACAGGCAATGGACTTTACAATGGATCATCACCTGGGGACACATTAATGATGATGGTCTCTCCCAATTCTTTTGCCTTAGTGATGAGAGCTCCCAAGGGGGTGGGTAACGCTCCCTGTAGTGAATCTTGCTTAGTTGTTATTGGGACTCTAGAGATTAGCTTAGCCTATTGACTTACAGGCCTGTGCCCCCATCACCTAGTGACTTTTAACCTACTTAGCGTGCTCCGTTTTAGTCAGTTTATTTTTGGGATGAATGCCCCTGTTTATAAAAATGTTTTGATTTGTGTTAACAGTTCCACTCTGTGAAGGCATCACTATCAGCGTCATAATCAAGTGATGTACGTAGGTATTCACATCATGTCCCCTTTTCACTTACGTGTGTCCAGAACATAAAGTACACTTGTTGGGGATTGTTTACATTTTGCCACCACAAGTCTGTCTCCTTATCACTTGTTTGAGAACATACCCGCCTCAAGGGTTCTACATGATCTCTATAAATACATCTCACACAGACAAGGTTATCAGAGGGTTTCTTTCCAGACGTCATCTACGCTGTACGTCACCTTGCTACAGAACTCGGCCTTTGTGTCACCACGTTGTCCGACCTAGAGACTTCATTTCAAGTTAACGAAAATTGGGGAGCGCTTCTCATGGACGTGGTACTGGAAAATTTGGTTTATCACACCTAGCTCTCATTAGGTTAGGGATTAGGTTCTCAGTGATAGGGATTTTACATTTTATGTTTATTGCAAGATGGTGGGTGTTTTACGACTCCCATCTTCACAATTATGCTTCTTTTATTGTTCGTTATCCTAATCACAGCAGCTCATGCATTTTATCGCAGAATGCAGTCTTTTCAATAAATATATTGAAAACTTTCCTGCATCTCCTTCATTGCCTATGCGTGACTGAGACTATTCAGTCATTTGAGAAAACAGTAACTTCTGTTCCACCACAACTCCCCTGAGATGTCACAATCTAGAGTGAATGCATAAGGCTGCCAGAAATCACCTTTTACTGTTTGGGTTTTGGTGAGGTCCTGCTTGTGAGCTAGGAGGGTTGGGCCAACAGTTGCAACTTGTAGGATTGGCTTAGTCACCTACAAACAAAAGTGCTGTTATCCCTAAGCCAACAGTTTCGCCTAGGAGCAAGAGTCCCACAACAACATGGTGCCACCAACCATAGTGTTTTGGCACTAATTTACGGATATCATGAGTATCTCTCTCACACAAAACAGTTACCCTGAGTACCATTATACAGTGATGACCATGGTCTTAGGGCTCTTCATTCTCAGCTGAATAGGGAGCACCTAACTAGGCTGTAGGTTGTTCAGGCTTGAACTCTTAAAAACGACTTTTCTTCCCATTTGTTGTTCCATCTCAACACCCATTATTTAACATGGCTAACGGCATAGACAATTCAGATAATGTCAGACACATGTTAACACAACATCTAGTAGCCCATGGCTTAACAGGCAAGGGTGGAGATGTCACATTTATAATGGATGCTCATTAACTTACCAAAAAGAAACACTATTCCTGGATCACTTTTCCAGGACAATACAACATACACATTTCACACATACCAAATAACAAACGTACCTCAGTGGTACCAAGCATATCAGTATCTAGAGATATCCCTTTCCTATCAAGGACATCAAAATTGTAGCTCTACCACATGCAATGCAACCCATGAGATTAGGTGCCTTAAGTAATGACAGAGCACAGTGGTCCATGTTTGCCACATACACAACACATCCTGGTGTACAGGCACTGCAAGTGGCTGACGTATGTGCACTTAACAATGAGCTAGTACAACTATACAGATTATTAGTACAATTTGCTAGCCGGACCATGAACACTGCCCCAGCACGGGCTGCACCAGCTGGTCACCAATTGGCTGTTACCGGGATTAACTGACAAACGATACATTCTATCATGGGCAAAGCACCCACAGAATGTGAGCAGATTCCGTTCTGGATAGATAATAAGAGAAACTTGCCAGTGTTTCCCCATACAGGAGCCCAACATAAACATTGAATTCTCACAATGCGCTTGCCATTCAGAATGGTTCCCTCAGTGAATGACTGCACCACATGGGGTAGTCTTTGCTGCAATTTACACTACCATGCATGGTAACCCTTTCCAATTTATTGGAAGTGAATTGAAAATGAGCACAGGGCTGCTCAAGCCCTAGGTTTGGAGATGTAACTGATGTGCAACTTCGACACAGTCTCCTCAATAATACTAAGTAACATTAAAGGGGAAGCGTTAGCGTTGGCCATACGCCAGCAGCTCTTGGAAATGCCACCGTTTGAACAGGGGTGTCAGCTACCGAAAAGTACCACCCCTACGGAAGGTATTAAACAAGCACAAGAGGGTTTTAAAAAATGCTGGGATAAACAAAAACAAAATAAAGACAGAAGTCAGAGAGAAGACTCTTTGCAACTGAAGTGCTCCAAAAGTAGAATCTCAGAAATAGAGAAACTTTAAAGGCTCCTGACAGATGATTTACGTCCCTCTCATTCCTCTCAGGACACACCGAATAGATGTAGGGAGAGAGTGGGCCAGTGAGAGCAATGTCCTGACTATGTGAAAAAGAAGAAAGTCTAACAGCGGTCTTCAGACAAGAAAGAAGACAAATCCCCACAACAAATACCACAATTTAAAAAGAAAAGGTTGCAGCAATTTCAATTAAACATGCTAGCAAAATTGAGAACATTGCTAAAGAACAAGACGTGGGCAGTGACCCTGCTGGACAGCGCAGCAGAAGTCACGATAAGTCACCAGAGTCTCAAAGATCATCTGGATGTGACAGCAACTAACAAATTTCTTGCATTCGTGACTGCGGACGGGCGGGTTCTCCCACCTGACAGGGTTTATGATTTATATATTCAGATTGAGAGAGACAGAGTGCACCATTAGTGGCATTTTAAGTGACACACTTAATTGTGATATCTTACTGGCAGAAAGAGACTGGCCACCCGAACACATCTGCAAGCTACCACATGAGGAAGATGTCATTTTGCCTTCTTTCTCAGATCTTGTTCTGGAGGCGGTAACAGAAGCCTATGCTGTTGACTGGGCTTTGGCGCAGGCACCTGTGCTATACCACAACCACATAAGATGGGATAGAGATTCCCCATACCATGTAATTCCTATTAGGTCTACACCGCAGCCTCAGCCACAATATCCTTTAAAAACGAGTCTGAAGTTCCAATCAGAGAGATCCTCCCTCCACCCGAGTACCAGGGAGTTAAAGCCCTGTGCGTCTGTGATGAATAACCCGTTATTCCCTGTTGCAAAACCAGACCATTCATATATAATAGTTTTAGACTACAGACACAAGCAACTATACATGCAGATATGCAATACAAAATGCATACAGCACCGGACTAATGAACATAGTGTGTAAAAAATACAAAACAACCTTGGATATTTCCAACTTTTTTTCTGCCAAAACTTAGCACATGAAAGTCAGGACCTGAGTGCCCTTGGCTACAGATTTAATTTTACAAAACTAAAATTGCCTTTCTCCGTGTATTGTTCCTGGGATATGAACTATCGAATGAGGGCAAGAGCCTGGCCTACCACTTTTCAGAAAAATGTGCTCATCTCAAATCACCAAACACTATTAAGAAATTGCAGTCTTTACTTGGTTTCTTTAACTTTGGCAAAGTTTATATCTAAGATTATGCACAACGCATCAAACCACTTTATGATTTAATTCGCCCAGATTTCTCAGACAGACACTGGACAGTTGAACATCCTTAGAGGATTGCAGCAAGGCATGCTAGAAGCAAAACACTTACAGACACATGCAAACAAAACATATTTGGTCATCAGAATAATTGCTGGTACCATTGGGTTCACCTAGGTCACCTTTAATAAGGGTGACACAGTACCCATAGCATACAAATCACACTTATTGCAGAACAATTTTTTGCACCCACAAAAAAAAATCTGACTGCCATTCAGATGGCTGTCATAAAGGAAAGGCCACTTGCCATAGGGAAATGTATTATTGTTGTTACCCCGTTGCCAGCTTTAGAGTTTGTCAGCAAAGCAAGCTTTCCCAATGCTAAAGCATTACATCCATGTTGGATTCAATGGGCATCCTCCCTGACTGCCACTGATGTTTATTACATTTTTTACCGAACATTTCAAACACAAGAATTTCGCAAATTCAAACAGGAGTACCTCACACCTCTTAACATCTTGCCACTTGACAGATTGTCATTTACACTGATGGTTCAGCACAACCAGCTGTAGGTGCAAAAAGTCAATACTAAGCCGCTTGCGCAGCCTTGAGCGGAGTAATGAAGGATGGTATATTCCACCCTCAGAATACCTACACGCAGACACTATGGGACTGCACAGCTCAGTTGGCTCAGCTTAAAGTTCTTATCTTGGCACTGGAACATACGGATCCTGAACACCTCACATTGATGGTGTGTGATTCATATTATTTTTTCCAGTCCTACAATGATTATCTCAATCATTGGCGGCTGAACAGGATCAGAGACTCAAAGGGGAACAACATAAAACAAAGAACTCTGTGGGGGAGGGTGGCTGATCTTAAGGATAAGCTACTAGACCCTCCTGTAGTGCATACATTGGGCCACCAACGTGTAGGAGTACACTTTATAGGAAACACTTTGGCTGATGAAGCGGCCAAATCAGCAATAACCATGGCTTCTGTTCCTGCAGCGACTCATTCTCAAACAAGATTGGATAATTAAAGTCAGGCTGCTGTGAAAGCTTTGGCTGAAAACAAGCCTCTTCCAGAAGCATACCCTACAAAATATTCCTACCACATCAGTGCACAGAATGTTGCCTTTGCGACACTTTAAATTACTTATCAAAGGCTGCACACATTTTTCACTTTTGCCGAAAAAAAACACACTTTCCTTTATCTTCAGGTAAAAATCTGTTAAAAATTTTTTTTTTTTTACTTTGTCTTTAACCCCTTGGATGCTAAGTCTATTCCCCCTAGAATGCTAGGCCCTTTGTTATTTTGGAATACTTAACACTTAAGTCAACATAACATGTTTTCCACATAATCTATCCACACTAAATGTGCATCTTCCACCCGCCCATCATGAGGAGGATTTTAAGGGTGCCGAGGGCTTGTGGACTCCCCCAGAGAAGACTGAGAAAATAACCAAATTATAGCAGAATTTTGGTAGGAGAAGGTGTTAGACTTGGAATCCTTGGTGTGGTCTCTCCTAACTTTTTGCCTCTGCTTCCCTGGTTGTTGATGTGTGCTGGACTCTGTTTTTGCTGTTTTTGATATTCTGGGCACTTTACCACTGCTAACCAGTGGTTAAGTGCAATTGCTCCTATGTAAAATGTATGTGTCATTGACTTATCCTTGATTGACATGTTTGATTTACTACTAAGTCCCTAGTAAAGTACTATTGGACCTGCAGTACTGGTTGTGCCACCCACATTAGTAGCACTGTAAACATGGCTCAGACCTGCCACTGAAGTGTCTGTGTGCGCAGTTTTAAACTGCCAATTTGACTTGGCAAGTGTACCCACCTGCCAGGCCTAATCCTTCCATTTTTATACATGTAAGGTACCTCTAAGCTAGGTCCTAGGTAGCCCCATGGGCAGGGTGCAGTGTATGATAAAGGTGGGACATGAATTGATGTGTGTTCCATGTCGTAACAGTGAAATACTTCTAAATACAGTCATCACTGACGCAAGGCCTATCTATCTCATAGGTTAACATAGGGGCTGCCTTTCAATATTATTAAAGTAGAGATTCCGTTTGGAGCAGATGGACATGTGGAGTTTGGGGTCTCTGAACTAACAATTTAAAAATACATCTTTTAGTGAAGTTGTTTTTTGGATTGTGAGTTTGAAAATGCCGCTTTTAGAAAGTAGGCATTTTTTTGGTTAAACCATTCGATGACTGACGGTTTGTGGATTCCCTGTCTGGGTCAGTTTGATAGTTGGGCTGTTTGTACCTCTCCTCTAGATAGTAACACTAGGGGATCTGGGGTGTAGCCTGTATATCCTGATGAGACGTCTGTGCTAGGAGGTGAGGGGAGGAATGGTCACTCACACCTGAAAGGGCTGTGCCTGCCATCCACTGCAGTCTCCAAGAATTTGGTGCAAGTCTGGTGCTTGGCCTGGGCAAGGCAGGATCTTGCAAACAAGAGAGACTTTGCTTTGAAGTTTACCAACTTCAAAGGCAGGAGGTGGTATAATATTGGAACCAACAACCCCTGCAACTCAGATTACTTCAAGGATTCAAGAGGAAACCTCTGCCTGGAGAAGAGCTGAGGAGAAGTGCTGCCCGGGGCTGTGACTGTGCTGTATTGGGCTATCCTGCAGTTACTGCTTCTGCCTGTGCAAGGGGACAAAGACTGGACTTTGTTTTGCATTCCTGCTTGAGAGGTGTCTCCAAGGGCTTGGTGTAGAGCTTGCCTCCTGGTTTGAAGCCTCAGGGACAGCAAATGCTTCACCACCCAGTTCTGAGTCTGCTTGCTGTGGAGTTTAGCTTGCCAGAGGGTGCCATTCCAGTTCCTGGGCCCCTTGAAGTGAAATGCTGGAGGAAAAACCTGTCTAACGATGCCGTGCAACTTTGTAAAGGACGCCGAGGCCCAGAACCGCAACGCCACCTACCCCAAGGCCGTGGATCTCGCAGAGTGCAAGGACTCAGATGATCCTGCAGGCCTCTGATCACGCCCAACTTCGCTGCCTTCGGAGTGACGCAAGTCCGACATCCGTGACATCTGATGCCTTCACAGCACCTGCGGCCCTGTAACATCATCACGACCCGTGAGGTCGCCCCGCAGCATTGTGACTTCTCTGACTTTGTGCCTGCCGGAACCAAGGGACCAACTTCTCAACCGACGCCGCTTCACCTTCGCCGCTCTGCAGTACGAACTAGACACCTCTGCCCTTATGCCCTGTAGCACCGGAACCAATGTCTCATCCGATCCAGCGACGTCGGTCTCCCCAACTCCGTGCACCGGCCTGTTTTCTACTTGTTTGCTAAGGTACTGTACCTGGGGGTTGAACAACTCCATAAAATGGCACCACTGGTGCCTCTGGGCACTATTTTTGTGCTTTTAAGTGCTAAATTCATATTTTTAACTGTGTATTGTGGATTTTAATCATATTTGGTCCTGTTTATTTAGATAAAATAATAGCTTTTTCTAAACCTGTGTTGTGTCATTTTGTAGTGGTTCACTGCATTACTGTGTGTGATGGTACAAATACTTTACACAGTGCTTCTGAAGTTAAGCCTGCCTGCTCGTGCCAGGCTACCAAGGGGGTGAGAGGGGGTTAACGGAGTGCGATTCTCCTTTACCCTGACTAGAGTGAGGGTCCTTGCTTGGACAGAGGGCAACCTTGAACTTGTATTTCTACTTGACATACGGTGATTAAGTGTACACTACTGTTCCAGTGCAGACCATTACGTGACCACATACAGCTGTTTTTTGCTCTTTTTGGACTTTTTTCTTACTTCCATATTTTTGGTGATCTTGTGATTGACTCTTGAACTTCTCTTTTGGAAATCTTTTTCTGCCTGGAACCTTTGCACTTGCTTGCCATGATGTCTCAATCTGGAAATGCACCAGCTGAAGCTGTTTTTGAGTTATAGAAGCTGGAGAGTTATACAGTTGCTTAACTAAAGCAGTTCAGTAAAGACCTTGCCTGTCCCATTAGGAGCGCCACCAGGAAGGAGGAGCTGCAAAAGGCACTGAGGGCCTGGGTGGCAGCCAAGGAGACTGAGGGGCACACAGAGGAGGAGGCTTAGGATAGAGAAGTGCAGGTTACACACAATGAGGTAGTGGAGGTACCTGTTCTGCCTGTGGGTTGGGTCTCCAGAGCAGGTAGGAGTGTGCCGTCCAAGGGTCTGACCCCTGAAGATTTACAGGACAGACAGAGAGGAGTCACCAGATAGAATTAGAGACGCTCAAAATGGAGATGGAAGGGACGAGACTGGCCATTGAGGAGAAAAAGTTATTGCTGGCTCATGAGCGGAGTTTGAGGGAACTAGATCAGAGCAGCCAGTCCAGTAGAAATAGTGACCGCAATATCACAGTGAAGCCTGAGAGGAGGGTGCACATTCCGAAAGACCTAGTGAAAGACTACAAAAGGGAGGACGACTTATACTTGTGGTTCAAGGGGTACGAGTCTGCTTTCCATATGAACCTGGTCCCTGATGTGTATTGGGGGTGGGTCTGTGGAAGCACTTTGAGATAGAGGGGAGGGATACTTTGACATTCTTAGGGGATCCTCAGGGACTCACCTACACCATAATGAAAGATGCCCTACTTACAAGCTATGGTCTGACCCCTGAGCAGTATAAGGACAAGTTTAGGTCCTACAAGAAGAGAGTCCCAAACTTGGTTGGAGTGTGAAGATTCTTTCTGCAGGTCACTGGATGGTTGGGTGAAGGGCAGTAAGGTAACAACGTATGAGGGGCTTTACAATTTAATTGCGTGGGAGCACCTGTACAGTCTTTGTTTTCCAGAGCTGCACCAGCACCTGATTGACAACAAGTTGACTGACCCCAGGAAGCTTGCGCAGGAAGAGGACCATTGGGAGAGCACCAGGGTCCAAAAGAGGTATGGGGGAGACCACGCCAAGGGTGGGCAGAGTCCCTCTCAGAAGAAAGGGGGGTAAGGATAAACAGGGGGAGTTCTATAAAGGCCCCCAACTTAGTTCCCAGGGTAGAAATTCCCAGCCCCCAGTGAGAAGAAACCATGGTTCTCCAAAGGGACACCTGTGGAGGGGGGTCCATGCAAGTGCTTTGCATGTGACTGGGTGGGTCATGTGAGGGGGACCCCAAATGCCCCAAGGGTACACTGGCACCCATTTGTGCTCAGTCACATGGTTTGGCTGGTGTAGCACTTGGGGAGGAGTTGGTTCCAGGTGGGTGGGAGCCAGCGGAGATGAGCCTTGTCTCACTAGGGGACAGTGAGATGGTCCAGAGAACCCCCGTGCCTAAGAACACTAAGAAATACAGGCAGTGGGTGACCATTAATGGGCCGAGAGTGGAGGCTCAGAGAGACAGGCACCAGTGTGACTACAATGAGGAGTCACCTGGTGTCTGAAGAGCAGATAGATCCCCGTGTACTTCAGCAACTAGTTGCAGTGGACAACTCAGAGCGCCTGTGCAGAGTGGCGCAGGTTTCCTTTGAATGGGGGTGTCTCAAGTTCCTTGAAAGTAGCTGTCAGTAAAACTATGCCTGTGGATTGTTTGCTTGGCAATGACCTAGAGGATTCCCCTTGGATGGAGGTGGAACGCAGGTCACACTTGAAGATGTTGGCTCTGCATGGGAGGGTATGCGTATCTACCCAGTCAATGGCAGCCCGTCAGTGTGGTCAGAAGCACCTGGAGTCTGAAACAGTGGCCCAGGGGACCACCAAAAAGAGAAAGGGCAAGGGGCACAGAAAACCGGCCCAGATGTTCTCACGGTCCGGGAGGAGGCTGAACCTGAGGGTGACTCCAGAGTCTACAGGGGAACAGGTGGCTGAGCTGGGGGAGGTCCCTGAGCTGTGACAGTGGCAACAGGAAGGGGGCCCACCAGGGAGGCCTTCTGTGAAGCACATAATATATGCCCTATTCTGGAGGGTTGAAGCATCTCACCCGATATATTGGGAGGACGGCCTCCTGTATAGTGAGCCTAAGGTTGCTGAGCCTCTGTCAGTCTTTGTGCTGGTGGTACCCCAGTGCTTCAGAGCCTTCCTACTGGGTCTGGCTCATGATGTGCCTTTAGCTGATCGTCTGGAGCAAGACAAGACCTTCGACAGGCTTGTAATCCACTTTTTCTGGCCCCAGATGCGTAGGCACTCAGATGCACATTGTAGGTCTTGCCAAACGTGACAGGCAAGTGGCAAGAGTGGAGGGAAATGCAAGGCTCCCCTCCAACCTTTTCCAGTGGTAAGTACCCCCTTTGAAATGGTCAGTATTGACATTGTGGGGCCTCTGGTTCCCAATTCAAAAAACAACAAGGGCTCCCCAAAAGTACAAATGTGAAGTGGGACAGGGAAAAATAAATCCAACTAAAGAAAAAACCCACCTTCAGACAAGGGTTCTGAAATAATAAAGAGATGAAAAATAATGAAATCTGGTACCCATACCAAAAGGGTATATGAAAGATGCCACCAATCGGGCTTAAACAGATACGCCCATTGAGAAGGCGTTATGTCAGAAGGTGAATCACCAGAACACGTAGCCTTACTGAATCGATCATAAAATCTAAATGAGATCAAAGCTAAAAACGTGAGTTACCGGGTCCACTGAGAAATATTGTAATGATGGCAACAATCAATCGCTACATCGGACCTGCCCCTTGAAGGGCCAATATATTGGCCACTAGGTCTACCTATTCTCAATGGGGAGAGCCATGAACAGTGTTGGGCACCTTAATCTCAATATATCAGAAGAAATACAGGCAGCAATCAATATAAAGATTGCAAAAAAAAGAGAAAACAAAAAGTAGAGAAAACTACTAAAGACCCATCACAGAAACGCGTTCTCACGCGGTATCCTATCATTAAGTCCTTGGTGTACTGTGTCTAAGAAATAAATCCAAAACACTTCTCTTTTCCTCCTATATGTATCAGTATCACCTTGAGATGTTCTAATCTTCACTGAAATGGTCCACCTTAGTTCATCCTGTTGATGTCCCTTCTCTAAACAGTGAACTACTAGGGGAGCCTGAAGTCGCTGATCTTAATTGCTGACTTGTGTTCACTGAAGCGTAACCTGAATTGTCCGCCCGTCTCACCCATGTATCCTAGATGGCACGGACACATGATGAAGTATATAATGTTAGCACTTTAAAAATCAGTCATAGTTTTTATCGTAATCATCTTCTTGTTATAATGCAAGATATCAGATACAATGGCCTGAGCACTTGTGTGGCACACGCCACATCGATGATTGCCCAGGACAGGATTAGTTCCTGTAATACTCTTCTGTATATAAACATTCTCTCTTCTAGGCTTCGCTTGAACCAGCTTATCCCGTAAATTAGAGCTTCTTTTATAGGCAACATCGGTCTTGGGAGAGGAGCATGTTCCTCATTGATGTTTAAAATATTCCAGTGTGTATTAATAATTCCTTGTATCTTGTTGTTATTGGAATGTCTAATAACACACACTATCCTACTTTGTTTGTCATTTTGATGGGACTCGAAAAGAATGTCCTGATTGTAATATTTGGCCCTTTTATATACATCCCGAATCACCCTATACGGGTAGCCTCTCTGAAGAAAGTTTTCTTTCATTATCTTGGCATTTCTGTCATACTCACCTATGCTGCTACAGTTCCTTCGAATCCTGGGAACTGACTAAACAGAATGCTTTGTCGTTGGCAATTGGGATGGTAGCTGTCAAAATGTGATAAGGTATTTCTAGCAGAAGATTTTGTGTATAAAGTCACCTGAAGATGTCTCTCTGCCTGATATAAAAGAATGTCTAAAAACTCAACCTTCTGGTTGCTCACATGAGTAAATTTAAGATTGTCACATGCATTGAGCCACTCAAATTCCTGAAGATTATCTTCCTCTCCCTGCCAGATGAAGAAGAAATCATCAAAATAGCGGCCCGATGGGTAATGTTCTCAAAGAAGGGAGCAATTTCATTGCATATATGTTTGGTTTCAAACTGGCCCATATATATATGTTCGCCACACTGGGAGCACCAGCATGCTCCCATACTAACTCCCTTGATCTGTCTATATATAGTTCTATCGAACTCAAAGAAATTCTCTTCCAATACAATTTTAAGACAACTCAGAACAAAATCAACAGGGACACTGGTGTTCTCCTCTGTCAGTAACTGTTGAACCGCATTTTAAGTTTCCTCTTGGGGAATATTAGTATATAGCGCTTCAACATCCAGAGTGACCAAAAAAGAACTCTCAGGATTAAATTTGAGTCCCTCTATTTTGGTTATCATATGTCCAGTGTCCATAATGTAGGAGGGAAATTTCGCAATCAAGGGCTTGAGGAAAAAGTCAGTGTACTTAGATAATGGTTTAGTCGCAGAACCAATGGTGGAAACGATGGGTCTAAGGGGAGGATCATCAATCTGTTTGTGGGTTTTAGGTACTCCATAAATAACAGGCAGTTTGGGATTGTTAACCAAGAGAAAATTTGCCTCCAATTTGGAAATAATGCCATTTCGAATATCCCGTTCACACGCTGCCTGGATTTTCCGACCAACCAGTACTTTAGGATTGTCCCTAATTTTTTGATAGTGTTCCAGTACTGAAAGCATCAATCTCATCTTTTGTTTGTATCAGTAAGACAATGCCTCCTCCTTTATCACATGGCTTCACTGTGATGTTTTTATTCTGCTGAAGGTTCTTTAAAGCATCTCTCTGCTCTAAAGTAAGGTTGGGGGTAGGGGCTGGAACATATCTAAGTATATCAGCGGCACCTGACCCTGGCTTTCAGGCAGGTCGCTCCCCTTCACCTTGTGCCGATCTGCCACTGCTCCAGTTCCCGCCAACTTCTCTCAGCCAACCTCACTCTCGCCACCGTCCCCTGCATCCGAAGAGCGACCACCAGAGGA
Organism: Pleurodeles waltl; assembly: GCF_031143425.1. Classification (NCBI taxonomy): domain Eukaryota; kingdom Metazoa; phylum Chordata; class Amphibia; order Caudata; family Salamandridae; genus Pleurodeles; species Pleurodeles waltl. The sequence continues at coordinate 161,301,731 of NC_090451.1, read as the reverse complement.
AGATCATTCTCCCACCTTGCTGCCAAGACCTGGAACACCCTTCCTTTGCTCCTACGACAGACCGAAGAACTGCTGACTTTCAGGAAGCGCCTCAAAACCTGGCTAGTCGAGCAGTAGCAGCACACCCCTCATCCCCTCAGCACCATGAGACCCTTACAGGTGGGTAGTGCGCTCTACAAATGTATTGATTAATTGATTATCTGTTTGATTTTATCACAAATTATTATTTCAAAAATAGCCACTTCAGGGCCTATTTGATCTAAATTAGGAGTAAACAGACTGGGGTTTGAAAACCACCAGGCTCCGATCATCACTGATCTCTTTATTCTGAAAGAATTTCATGAGTCCAACTTTAAGACAAAAGGCCTGGATGTCTCATTATTTCAAATGTATTGATCCTCTGGCAAATAACAAATGTGAGACCTTTGCCTAAGAGATCTAGATCCCCTGTTTCAGCTGAAGATTAGTGAGAATTAAATAGGAAGTGTCTTATCTACATTTGAGTTTTCCAGTATTGATGTCTCTTTGTCTGCAAAAACTGATGGGATTTACCTCCCCGATGATAAGATCTTCCACTCCTCCTGTTCTGTGATTTTCCCCTGGAGCCATTCCAGCTCCCTCGGCTGTCTAAAAAAGGACTTGTTCTCATTGCTTTATCACTTGAAAGATCGTGTCTATTGGATCCTCCTCCATCTGATTCAGAGGTGTCTGAGAACATGACTCTCTGTTTATACAAGATGTTATTCGCATTGGAGCCAAAACTCATCTCTTCTAAATAGAAATTTTCCCTCAGATAAGGATAAACTCTCTTGTGAGAAAAGTCGTAAATCCTTTCTAAGTTTGTCCATCTTTCTCTTAATCAGATATTCATGATATTGTCTCTATCTCTGCCTCTATCTTCTCGACTCTTCTCTTTGCTTCGTCCAATGAGCCGTTTTGTTTAATCTTAGTTCCAAGGGCGATTTAATTTTTGAGAAAACTGATCATTTCTCTTGCTTTCTCTATATCCAATCTCTTGAACACTGATTCGATATCAGGGACCATTTTGCCAAAAACTTGTGAATGTCTGCAAACAAACCAGGGATATTCCAAACCCTTAGGCCCATTGGAATGACTCCAGCCTTTAGGTATTCTAGAATTTTTTTTGCCTGTGCTTCAATTCTTTTCATTTTTCTATTTAAGATTAGCCAATGTGAATCCATCTTCATCATATTCCTTGATGACCACACTCCTGTTGCCACCATCCATATCCTTACCGGCTAGCGCTAAGAATTGATCCTCAGAAAAACACAAATGTTTTTAAGGAGTCCATAATTGACCTAAAGATACAGGAACCAGAAAGGACCCAAGAGAGGATAATGCCAAAAGTGAAAAGAAAATGAAAGACAAAGTAGCAAACAGATGAATGCAACAGTAGGAAAGATAAGAAATGAAGAAAAACCTAAAAGCAGACAAAAACCGAAAGAAAAAGAAAAAAAGGAACCAAAAAAGAAGACCAACAAAGACAAGACAAAAAAGACAAACTGAATAAACAACACCAACCCCTAAACAGCAAGGCTGCAGAAACTAATTAAAAAAACAACAAGGGCTCCCCAAAAGTACAAATCTGAAGTGGAACAGGGAACAATAAATCCAACTAAAGAAAAAACCCACCTTCAGACCAGGGTTCTGAAATAACAAAATCCTTATTAGCAAACAATAAGCCAAGAAGCCAAGGATAGAAGCTGTAAAAGGACAATCAATCTTAAATAAAACAAATTAAAACAAATTTATACTAATATTGTTATCTGATGACTGTTGTGTCTAGGCTGGTATTTTTATTGTATGACTGAGTATGTGTGATTGTATGTTTTTTACGTGACATGTCTGTCCTATGGGATATTGAACGTCTTTATATTATCGTGCTTATATATATCAAGTGTGCGAATTAATAAATGACATCATTTTCAGTTATTTAGTTTTATTTAGGATTGATTGTCTTTTTGCCGTTTCTATCCTTGGCTTGTTGAAGGCAGTTCCAGCACCTGTAGCAGGTGTGTAGGAAGTCTTTTGTGTCCCTGAAACTTAAGAAAATATTTGTCAAGCCAGCAAGCCCTTAGAGGCACTTTGTTTCCAGAATGAGGAGATGCAAGTGCAGTCCCCTGCTCACTCCCAGGCATGAGGGCAGAAGGCAGCGGATCAGCTCGGCAAAGCAGGAGCCAGAAGAGTAGCAGAGTGGCAGCTCTTGTAGCAGCACAGTAGTTCTCCTTCCTGTAAGAGTATCCACAGGTCCAGGACTGAGTTGGTGGTGTCAGAGGTCCAGTACTTATACCCAGTTAAGGCTTTGAAGTGCAGGGAGACTTCAGAGAAAATTATTTGAAGTGCATAGGCCTTCCTGCTCTGGTTTCAGACTCGCTACAGGGGCATATTCAGCCCTTTGTGTGGGGCAGAACACTGGCCTTTCAGGTGTGTTAGCCTCTCCATCCCATCCTGCCCAGAATGATCCATCAGGATGTTGATGGTCTATCAGTCACACCTACGTTTTCCTTTGTGGGTGGCTGTCCAGGAGGCAATGCACAAGATCAGTTGTCATCAAACCCCAGATGTTTATCACAGACAGGTAGAAGAAGGCAAATAAACAATTCAATATCTAGTTGTACCATGGCCTTGATGTCCGAGCCAGTCCACAGTATCCCTTGGCCCAACTGCTGCTATGACAATGGTACAAATTAAGAAGACTCATCAACATTGTTATGATGCTAAAAAACATTTATCTTTAAAAAGAGGTTGAAAAACATCTACTTTCAAATGGTGTTGCCCTAAGCCAAACAATCAGTAGATAACTGTGGACCTCAGCAAGGAGGAAACCAATGACAAAGTCATTTGACACACATCCATGGACATAAGGCAAATGTACTAACCAAACCCTTTGCAGGGCCTACAAGGGATCAAACACAACCCATTACATAACTATAAACTATTAAGTCCACTCTAGTAAACTACCATCCATTATATTTTATTACTTTAAAAAATCCAAACAAATGCAACCACGCACAATGTCCACAGTCCATTTTCACACTGGGAAATGAGATTCTGAAAAAAGGAGAATCTACCCACAAAAAAACACGAGACTGCAAAAATAGTAGAAATGTGCTATGCAAACTCTTGAAGTTTATATTTGTATTGTATTTTGGTTACATTTGTATGGTGCTTCATGTATTTGTCAAGGGCATAAACATTTTGCCCAAAACCAAACAAATGGTCCAGAAAATTTTAATTGCCATATTATCAAAAAGAAAGAAAGTAAATGAATCTGACATGCCTGAAAAATGATCAGGCCACAGTATAACCATGACTCGGTGGTGAAGCTTTCAGTCTCTCTCTTCTCTGTAATGTTGCGATTATTTTCTGATGAGACAGACAAGTTCTGTCATGCGCTATTGATTGAGCTGAGGACCCCTTAGCTGTATGTATTGAGTAAATAAAACTGAAAGCGAAAATTTATTTAGGAAAGAATGGAAACATACAGTAGGAAGGATTTTCTAAAACTAGTGTGGTTGTAGAGTTAAACGGCCAGCTTGCGATTGATATATCATATAATATAAAAATGAAAACTGCATTGAAACCGCCTTGATGTGCAACTAAATGCCCCAGAGACTGTTGGAGTAACTAGTGTGCATGTTTTAAAATAACATTTATAGAAAACTATAGGGCCCGATTTAGATTTTGGCAGGCATGGTATTCCATCGCAAAGGCAATAAGTGCACTGTCTGACTAACCCTTGTTCCACCTGCCTCATTTAGAAAGGGTAGACATTAAGTTTTCTGTTGATGGAGGCCTACCTGGCTCCATCAACAAAAAACTTACTCAGATGGCCGATTGAGAAGGGGCCGTCAAAGTATAACACTGCCCTATATGCCCAATGTAGGGTGGAAGTTAAGTCCTTTTTTTTCTGACAGTCACCTCCGGGAAAATCCTGGCTTTGAGTGACAGAAAAATAGTGACCCTTGCAACCTGGGAGAAAGCTTCCTGGGTGTAGGGGTCATTAGCTGTTTTATTTTACGGAAGCAAACTCTTAGTTTGGGAGTTTGTTTCAGATACTATTATCATTTCTCTTGAATTACTGAATTACATTAAAAAAATAGTATGGTCTTCATAACTAAAGGCCTCATCATTCAGAGGGGGCCTGTACCAGGAGCGTTCAGTCCAACAGAATTATTCAGCTTCAGATCTTTCACCTGGAGACACCACTCTGGAGTCTCCAGGTATAATACCAAGGAAAATAAAAACGAACTGGGGAAACTGGGACCAAAATGACAGGTTACCCTAGTAACTCATCACTCATGGAATCTTCAGGGTAACACATGTAACAACCAATAACCACATACCCCGTCACACAAAGTTAGAGATTACTCTGGTATCAATGATTCTGAACGTGGGCAACCACACCAAATTCTAGGGCAATTGGAATGCATCTTTATCCTATATTCTAATGTGAAAGCTTGCACTTTGTGAAAAAATATCATTGTTCATTTTCCTATTTGTGAATCAGACTCTTATTATTTGATTTTCGTCAAATTGTAATTTGATGCTGGGTTGCCTCCTGATCTGCCCTTCTGTACTCCCGCTCAGTCAGGTTTTAAGCATTCTCCTCTTTAGTTCTATGTTGAACACCCTCTACCCTTTTAACTTTCAGCTTTTAACTTACTACCCAAATAGGAGCACATTATTGAAATCTCCCTTTGCTAAAATATGACCTGTCCACATAGTTGGTTATCAAAGCAGCTATATCCTGCAAAACTAGTTAGTGAACCTTGGAAAATAAGATTATACACAGTAACCATGGTTCATCTGCATGTTCAACTAAAGGAAATTATTTGAATGAATTCATAATGGATGATGTATCATAGAGTTACATCCTTATTCATTAAGTATGTGCCGAATGGTGTAGAGTATAAATACAGGGAATGAGCAAAGCATATAAGGACATATGGAAATAATGTATGCATTATTCAAAATAAAATAAAAAATACAGTAAGAGGGAATAAGCAGTGCTCAACTGTGCTAGTGCAGGAGAACCAATTGAACCAAAATGCCACGTTAGACACAAGTGGTGAGAGATTCACTGAAGATTTTAGGGACTAAATTTCACTTGCCGCTAAGTTCACATTTCGACACTTGCGGAAAAACACTTTGTCGTCATCCAAACTGAAAAGGTTGTGAAGAAGAGAACGAAACACAGAGGCAGATCCCTTTAGCAACACAGCCCCACACTGTGAAACGCCTTCAACCTCACACTGGGATCGGAAGTGACCCACGATTCAGGGATCTCTTAAGGACAGAAGTGGTTAGACTTGTTTTCTAACTGAACTCATTGGCGATTTGCGGTTGTGTCCATTAAACGACAGACATAGGTTCTTGCAACCATTCCTTGTTGTTTCCCTTATCTGTTCACTGTTTGTATCTAGCACTTTTAAATAACCAAAGCGGAACACACAGCACCATACAAAACTAAATAAATGTTGATGGTTTTGTCTACTGAAACATAAAATGCAAGTTAACATAATTTTCCACTTCTGCGTCTCAAACCTTTAAGTACTGGTCATCGATATCAATTTATACCAGCATCAACTATAGATGTCACTCAAATAAAGGAACCTCTCGTTAGCTTTATAATTGTCACGATTCCAGTGAGTCTGCACGACTTCTTTGATAAAACAGAGGTTGTTGAAATCCTTTAATGGTACATTCACATCCGGTTAGACGTATAACACTCAGTTTCAAACTTCCTGCTGCACTGACAGGCAGGGGCCCTTGAAGTGTGTGGACCTATCAATGTGTGAACAACTGCTCTATTCTGCTGAGGACCACAGTGAACCACAGAAGCTGCACCCACAACTGCCCCCGCTCTGCCAAAAAGGGAAGAAATTATACCTCAAAACTAGTTCACGCACACCATAACTACCATCGTACCAATCCATGGTGTTTTGGCTTTGTGTTTGTGAAATGTTGGAGCTTGGCTGTAGCAAGAGGTGACACAATCTTCCCCTTCCATAAATTCAATGTTTGCTTTCAAAGCAACTGAGGCATGAAAGTGTCTGCTTCAACCTAAGATTATTAATATGCAACAACAGCAAAGTTAACAGGCAGCATCCCAATTAGACACCATTTAGCAGCACTTTTCATTTCACATATTATAATAAACGTTTGAAAACATCCTTCAAAAATTCTGCAAATAAGACAAGCAATAGACCAGTCTTGATGGGGGCGGTGTTTCCAATTCAACCACTTACATTGTGGTACTGACAGATACCACAGCTGTGGAAAAGAAACGGAGACCCCATTTTCATGGAGACACTGCCAGACAAGTCAAATGGACCAATGCAGTGGGAAGGGCCGTCCCTCAGCTGAACCTGGCCACTTAGTGGATGCTCTGCCTTATGCCACTAACTCTCTACTGGGCTCTAACTACTAGCAAGTGGTGCATATGGTTACTAACCGCTGCCTCTTCTGTGATTTTACCCAAAGTGTCAGCCACTCAGGTTTCACAATTGTACTCATGTCTATTCAGCTGCTTTGAGATGTAGACGGATTCCTGCCTGGACAAGCAGTACATGTTATGCATTTCCTCATAGAGGATGTGTGAAGTGTACAATTTGATGATGATCTGTGAAATCAGATAAACTGCTCTCGGTTAACCTAGTGATCTTGTTTTCTACTCCATGTGGCTGATTCATCCAAGGCTTTTATATTACAGCAAGTGTTACTACAAGGGTTTTCTTTATGTACTCATGACAGCCCCAAAATACTCGTTAGTAAAAGTACGAAAGACTGCTGCAGGAGTATTATTTACATACTCTAAATGCCTTTATGAATAAGCCCTTTTGTATCAACACTTGTTTAGGAGAAATGGTGGACAGGCTGCTTCATTTTACAGATATAGTACACGGCGAAGGTCACAAATTCGTGTCAAATCAGTTTTCCTCTTTTTTTTTTTCTTTACGTCAAACTGTTATATCGGTAATCGAAAATCTTGGAAAATATGTGACATTCCTCATATCCAAGCAGGAGCGAGGTCATCTAGCTTTGTAGCTTTACAACAAGAGAAGCACAAAACAGGCAAGAAGTGGTGGTGGTGATGTGGAGCTCATGGGTAGCAGGAATCCATACAGTAAAACAAGTCATTTGCTCAATATGTTGTTGTTTCCCTTACTGATCTGTGTGTGCTGTGTTTAAGAGACATTGTTAGCAAGCATTGTGAAGTGGTTACAAATATTGTCACATACCATGGGATCAGGCACGAAGTGAACAAGGCTTACCAGTTGGCGATCCCTCTAGTACATGTCCAATGTAGGGTCCTTCCTTGAAGATTGGTTTGTTGTCGTTCTGATCAATAATATCGATTTTCAGACTTGTGGGCCCATCAATCACCTTGCCACTGACATCCGTGACCTCAACTTGTAGCTGGGGGAGGAAAGAGGGAGTGTGGTTATTTTGACCATTTTTAAGAAAATGGAATAATTGAATATTGCTTCCTTCGAGATATCTCAAGTATAATTTTTGCAATTTAGGCTCCTAATAAAATTAGCTGGACATAGTTCATAAATGAACTGTCTCACAACTAAAAAAAACTGCTCGACATTTTTAAAAACTACTGATGAGATTTCAGTCAATATCCTGAATTGCAGAAAACATGCAAAAATTAATTTCCACTTTTGCTTGGAATATCTATTGATACATGTGGCTAAATCATTTTCAAGAAACATTGCGCACTCGGAATTTAATGATTACATGCATTGGTTACAGAGCATCATGTATGATTCATTCGGTATGCCGCAGATAATGCATAGATAAACGAAATATACATTTATGCATTCAGCTATGAGCCTTTGTGTATAATCAGTGGCTCTGATTTCGCTCTTTGTGTGTAATAAATAACCCGTGTCATGATACTGATACGGTTTAATACTAGCAATGCAATTACAAGGATACATTATCTCTTTTTGTGACAGGTGGCCTTTGCTCCCATGTGATGCATTGATGTTCCAGTCACCATAAGCATAAATGGTGGCTGGCATTATCTGAGGTCGATTACATTTTATGTATTTTTCTGTTCTTGAACCATACAGCGGGTTAGGATTGGAAACAGCATGAAAAATGGAATATAAGGAGAGGCCAGGCTGCCAGGGATGCTTTAACAAACAAATGCACGCCGTCATATTCCAGGAACAATAAAGGGATGGAAGTTACTTCAGGGGAGCTGAGCTACTATTAGTACAGCAGGTGTAGCTGCACCAGGGCACGGGAGTGTTAGTTACCACTGAATCCCAATTATACGTATTGTTTACTGCTAAACCAGGTTGCAGGAGAGACGGTTTCGAGTGATTGCATGCGTTTCCATGGCATCCATGATGCGACTCCTGTCCCCTCTGCGGTACTTCAAACTTTAATTAAACCATTAGATGAAAAAGCAGCTTGGTGAAAATGGAAGAGCGTGTGGCAATCTTACAAAAGTCACGTTTGGTGAACATTAAGGTCAGAAAGTCAAGAAATGTCCAAATTATTGGGAAGGGCAAAATTATTATAGTAATTCTCATAATACGCAGAAAGTAGAAAACAGAAAAAAAAAAGAAGACGGAGAAATGGACTTGGCAAAACACATAAGAAAAAAAATAATAATTGAGGTGGGAAAGTCTGTTTTTCCATTCTATTGCGAATAAACACAGACAGGAACGATGCAGGAAGAAGCAGGAGAGGACCGAGGGTCAAAGCAGAAGGAAGCAAAATATCAGAGACATGAAAGAAGACAATGCAATTATGCATTGGTAAAGGACAAAGGTCTGGGCAAATGAAGAGGTAAGTGCAAGAAGACGAAAAGTTGAGGGAATAAAACGAAGAAAGGAGAAACGTGGGAAATCAAAGAGGAACACGGAGGAAGAGGAGGTAATCCCCCAAGTACTTAAATGCATTGTTGGAAGAGGAGGACAACGAGAGGCAGCTGAAAAGAGGAACATGGATATGCAAAACCAGGCGAAGCAACAATCTGCCAGAACAAGATGAGACTCTCAAGAGGGTCTGTGCTAATAGGGGTTAAGGGGCAAAAACAATGAGGATTGATGCGAGTGCAGGAAAAAAACAAAAACTGATGAAAGCATGATTTCAAAATGATGTGTATTTGCTAGACGGTTGTTTCCGGGGAAATGCTGTTCACTGAAAATGTGAAGCAAGTCATTTCAATCGAATTCGTCCATCAGGGACGGTCTGATCAGGATTTTCTTCAAAATCGAGGACGTGTCAGTTTCTGGAATGCTAATTCGGAAATGGGCAAGTTTACATTTAGTTGGCTATATGGATATTATGATTTGAAATTCAGTGGGTCAGGCAGCGGATTAAAGAGACAACACTACCTTCGCTGTGACTGAGCTATAAGAGGTCCAAACCATCTGAGAGAGAGATGTTTAATGGTAGAAATCCGCATCCTCCCCTTGATAGCTTAACTCCACAGCAAAATCTTCCTCAGAGAAAATGTGCATCTTAATATATGCAACAACTTGCCAAACAATATTACTTTCAATATTCCTTTTGGAAAACACTAGAGAAAGGCGTTCATTGTTATACTATGGGAAATGGAAAACAAATAAGAGAAAATGACATTTTCCTCTACACGGTTAACAGAGACCTAGACAAATCCTATGATGTCCGCTGAGGTTCATTGCCTTCAAGCAAAGAAATTTCTGTTTCCTAACATGCGCCTCCGTCTCTGCAAACCCTGCAATGTGCTACTATACTCTGGCACTGTTTGCTGTCCGGCCCCTTTTCAGGTCTGTGCTCTAGGCTAGTATCCCATTTTTGCCAGTCTAATGTTACTGGCTTTAGGATCCGGCATTTTACTACTGCTGTACAGAGGTAAGCTCTTGTGCCCGCACTTCCCCCTCAAAAAGAAAACATGATTTGATACTATAGCTGTATTAAATCTTCATAATATTTCACAAGTGTTATACTGATCACCATCAGTGGGCTATTTATCTTTGTCCAGCTCAGAATCCTGCTATTATCAAGGATTACAGATGAATAAAACCTGTGGCTGCCAACACGTAGTATCATTGAAAAATTTCCCGACATCCAGAACGCCAGCCTCTGGCACTCCCTTTCACCTTTCCACTGTGCCCCCCAGAAGTGGTCACATCACTGCCATCCTCAAGAAATTCCATGGATGTCTTGTCAACTCTAGAACAAGATGCCAGATGACAATCACTACCCATCGGGCTGTTGTCATGTCAAGGAATCTAAAGCTCTTCGATCGCAGTGGGGTGGAGTGAAATTAAAGATTTTCCAATTTTCATTCTAGGACTGCTGGTTTCGTTGCAGCATAGTCCAGATCATTACACCTTCCAGAATAATAGCAACTTCGCAATGTTCACGGTGGCCTTTGTGCATTAGATCAAAGGGTGACCAATATTGTGAAGGGCATTCATCATTATCCTTTTGTTAGACTTTTCATCCTTGGCGTGGTCTCCCTTAACTTTTTGCCTCTGTTCCCCAGGTTGTTGATGTATGCTGGACTCTGATTTTGCTATTTGTTTTACTCTGGGCACTTTACCACTGCTAACCAGTGCTAAAGTGCAAGTGCTCCTTTACAAAATGTGTATGTGATTGGCTTATCCATGATTGGCATATTTGATTTACTAGTAAGTCCCTAGTAAAGTGCACTCGAGGTGCCAGGGCCTGTAAATTAAATGCTACTAGTGGGCCTGCAGCACTGGTTGTGCCACCCACATAAGTGGCTCTGTAATCATGATTCAGACCTGCCATTGCAGTTTTACCTGTAAATTCGACTTGGCAAGTGTACCCACTTGTCAGGCCTAAACCTTCCCTTTTCTTACATGTCAGACACCCTAAGGTAGGCCCTAGGTAGCCCCAAGGGCAGGGTGCAGTGTATGGTTAAGGTAGGACATATAGTAATGTGTTTTATATGTTCTGACAGTGAAATATTGCTAAATTCATTTTTCACTGTTGCAAGGCCTGTCCCTCTCATAGGTTAACATGGGGGCTACCTTTAAATCTGATTACAGTGTAGATTCCCTTTGGGGGTGGATGGACATGTGGAGTTTGGGGTCTCTGAGCTCACAATTTAAAAATACATCTTTTAGTAAAGTTGATTTTAAGATTGTGCGCTTGAAAATGCCACTTTTAGAAAGTGAGCATTTACTTGCTTATACCATTTCTGTGACTCTGCCTGTTTGTGGATTCCCTGTCTGGGTCAGTTTGACAGTTGGGCTGGTTGCACCTCACACTAGACAGGGACACAAAGGGAGCTGGGGTCTAGCCTGCATATCCTGATGAGCCATCTGTGCTAGGAGGGAGGGGAGAAGTGGTCACTCGTATCTGAAAGGGCAGTGCCTGCCCTCACACAACCTCTCCAACCCTCTGGTGAGTGTCTGGGGCCTGGCCTGGGCAAGGCAGGATTTCACATTCCAAAGAGACTTTACTTTGAAGTAGGCCTACTTCAAAGGAGAAACTGGGTATAAGAAGGGCACCCAAAACCACAGACTTTAGAACACTTCTGGAAACAAGAAGTAACCCCTGCCGGGAGAAGAGCTGAAGAGAACTGCTGCCCTGCCTGTGACTGCTTTGTGGAGCTATCCTGCAGTTGCTGCTTCTGCCAGAGGAAGAGGGTAAAGACTGGACTTTGTGTGCCTTCCATCTTGTGAAGAACTCTCCTGTTGTTTGAAGTCTCAGGGACAGCAAGGACTTCTCTCTGCCAGCACCCGGAGTCTCTGGAGAGACTCCTTCTCTGACAAGTGGTGCTCTATCCAGTCCCTGGGCCCTTGAAAGGAAAGCTGGTGGAAATCCAAGGAAATCGACTTCGGACGATTCCGGACCGCCGCCGCTGCTGAATCCGGGGACGCCGCCTGCACCCGACGCCGGGACCTTCGCTGGAACGCGACGCTCTTCGCAGGCCCGACTCCACTGCAGCCCAGCTGAAGTCCGAGACTCCGTGGAAGTCGCCGCACCACGTCACGACCGACACCGCTCAAAGTGCGCGGATTCAACGTTTCGCACAGACGCCGCGATCCCCGACTTCGCGCATCGGCTTGTTTTCACTCTTCACCAAAGGTACTGTACTTGGGGGTCTACGCGACTCCGTGTCTGGCGCCGCTAGTGTCGGCTTGTTGGGAACGACTCCCTCACGACGCCGTGTTAACATCTCATCTAAGCATTTTTGTTTCTAAGCGCTATTTTTTAGTTTAATCTTTAAAAATTCATAACTTGACTTGCGTATGTTGGGTTTTGGTCTTGTTTTGTTTAGATAAATGGTGTTGTGTCATTTTGTAGTGTTTTCATTGAGTTACTGTGTGTGTTGGTACAAATACTTTACACCTAGCACTCTGAAGTTAAGCCTGCTGCTCTGCCAAGCTACCAAGTGGGTAAGCAGGGGTTAGCGGAGGGTGATTCTCTTTTACCCTGACTAGAGTGAGGGTCCTTGCTTGAACAGGGGGTAACCTGACTGTCGACCAAAGACCCCATTTCTAACACCTTTAAAAAGAGTAAATAGTTAATCAGTCTTTCATAGATATGGATACATTATTAATATTTTGCATTGGTGCCAACAAGTGTCTAAGTTATGTATTCCTTGCCCCAACATTTAGAAGTACAGAATTGTGGTTTCGTAATAAGTTTTCACTGAAAGCAATATTCAAGAAATTCTTAAATCCATCTTAGTAGCAGGAAAAAGAGCTATGAAGATTTTAACTTTTAACAAATAGGAATGCAGCTGGCTTGTCATTTGCACAGAGAGCCACATAGTAGGATTACTGTACCTCAAGGACAGGAAGCGCCAAACCCTCAGCAACCTCTTTTTTTATTTAAAGAAGAATACCTGCCATTTCCTGCAGGACCGCTACGCTTCTTTGCCACCTATATTTGAGAGTGGTGAAGCGCTCACACCTGTTTGGTTGGCATACATCTGAATAGCACAGTATACCAGCAGAGGTGAACCTGATTGACAAATTGCCTACTCAACTGATGCCAGCATACACGGATACCCTGAAGGAACTTTCTACATTTGCGCTTTTTTCTGTTCAGCTAATAGTTTTTTCTAAATACATACTCTTAAAAAACATTCCAGGTCAAAAACCTAACCACATATTCTCTGAAATTCAAAAGAAATACCCACGCTCTATACAGGAGGCACACTTTGAATCACACTGACTGCGACATTCAGATTCATTATAGGTTAGTTGAGTTCTACTACTGGGGCAGGGGGTAACAAGATAAAGGTGAGAGCTATTTATGGTGATCAATGGAACATATCTTCAAAGACTACTTATTATCTAGTTGACCAACACCATCAAGATTGTGGGCGTTGCAGTCGACCCCCAAAGAGTAACATGATTCTAAGGGTCTCTATTGAACCTCAGAAGCAACTACTAAGCTACCTCTGTTCCACCAATTGCTCCAGCTGTCACATATTACATCACATATCTCAAAATACAGCACTAGCTTGAACTTTCATTCTTCAGCAATGTGAGCTGTGTAAAGCACTTAGTTGTTTGAAACTCAGAGAGAGCCAGAAGGGATGGATTGCAGACCGCCTGCCTTTGATATAAACTCCTACAAACCTCAGTTGCAGCAGTCACCGAAAGAAAGCTTCAATGTAATGTGTTCCTGTGCACAGCTCTGTTTTCATTCAGTGTCTGAAAGTGACTTAGAGAATCAATGTTCAAGCATTAAACTTTATTACTGATCAGAACATTGGAATGTTGAGCGTGCACTGAAGGTAATGGAGTAGCTCTGGGCTGATAATGGCTGGTATATATTTCTCCCTTTTTAATTTGGAACATTCTATCCTTAGTGGGTGGAATGTTCTAATAGCCTTATAATGTTTCTGCCTCAAGCAATACTGGTCGTTAAGGGCCTTCTCCCTCATTATAGGCCTGAGCCAGCAGCCCAGGCCCATAAAACTCTTGTTCAGGGCCTTTACTAACCAGAATAGCCCTCAGCCACAGGCTATAATGCTATAATAAAACCCACTGCAGCGCCATTGCTCATAAAAGAGTAATTACAATCTGCAGTCTCTTATAATTGTGCAAATTAAAAAACAAAACAAAACAAAAACGAGACATGTGAAATGTTCACTGACTGCTCACAAAATCACAGTAGAGAGAGGTGCTGCCTAGTTTCATGTCACCAATATACCATGCTACAAGTCCTGGGCGTTTTTCTTGAATAGCTTTAGGTATCACATACAGAGTTCACTGTTTGTTGGCAAACATAATTATTGTAGCCACTATAGACTTAGAGAGGGTTTTGTGTCCACCCCTTGCTCATGATTTGCTGCTTTCCTAGTGTGTGTTTCATACTCCTGATTTGATGGCTTTCCTAACTATTTTTGTGTCTATCCGGCCCCAGGAGCATTTTGTGTTTTGATTGGATGAGACAACTCCTTCCTGTTGTTTACATACCCTTTTGTTACAGTGCATAGCTGAGTATTTTCCCTGTATGCATGCCCCTTACCTCTACCCTCCTGTGAGTTGATGCTCTTTTTTAAATTTATTAGTATCCCAGAGACCTTTAAGTCCCCCAGTCCACTCGCCACCTCACACCTACCTGACGTTTCAATCCAAAGATTGCTGCCTTTGTGAATACATGCACACTCATATGTGACAGCCATCTTTGTATGTATTTCCGTAAAAACAAAAGAAAATTAATTTCAAGGTGTCCACCATATATGCAGGTGCACTCGCTGTGACCATTTGGAAGTAAATAAGCACTGAGAAAGCCAAATAGTGTTACAGGAAGACCTAATAGCTTTGTCAATTCTTGTGGCTGATAGGTGCGTCAGTCCAGTCGGTTCAGGGAAAATAAAGCAGGGTTACAGTACCCACAATACAACAATGAATTTCAGTGATGTGCCACTTGCAGGCATGCACTGAGTCATTTTTGGATTATCTCTATTTTATAATAGCCCCAAAAACAAACCACACATGGAAAAAACACGTGTTTCAGGGATGTGTATATTGCAAATAACTTAAAAAAATAACTAATGATCCACGGATTGCCATTGGTATAAGGTAGAAACCCACGTGGCAAAAAATATTATGCACATATGAAATGAGCGAAAGAGTGGATATTATATAGGACACTGTAACCCAAATGCTCCTACAAAACAAAAACAATTATTCAAACTTAATGAGGTAACAATACATATAACAGACCTATATAAATATGAGAAAATTAAATCTGCACCCGAAGAAAACATTCCTTTCACAATAATCTGAACCACCTTTTAGTAGGATTTCTCCTGTGCCTGAAACAGCAGGTTGGTCATTGAGGAATGACAGCACCGTAAACTCACCACGGAGACCATAGAATTGAATGACCGGTACAAAGCCTTAGACCCCACCTAGTTCACAGGCATATCCACTTCCACTTAAAATGTGTTTCCAAGATGGTCTCCAGCATTACGTATGCTCAAACTATACCCAATTCGTCTGCCTCAAACTTTGCTCAGATAATTTGTTGTTTTTGTTTCTCAAATTCCAAAATTAAGTGCAAATTTCAAATGAGGCTTTGCCTGGGTCCTTAAACCATCTGGGACCGTCTGTAGAGGGTCCATGAAAAGAATTGAGGCAGGAGGGGACCTTTCACAAGCAGCAACCACAGTTTTTGTCAAAAAAACAAACCTGTGCTTATCCCTCTGGTGGCTTGACACAAAAGCAGTAAGGCTTAACATAGAGGCAATGTGTAAAGAATTTGCAGCACAAACAGTAAGGAAGTGAAAACAGCACAATAAAACAAATAGGGCAAACTTTCATAAATAATTTGAACTGAAGAGATGTAATTTCAAAGAGTTTTGTAAGTTCAGCACCTAAAAGCTTAAAGCACCACTCAGCCATTTTGTCGTGCTAAACAGAGTTGAAGTCACAAGTTCCGGCTGAAGGCAATGGCATGCAGGTCAGATACACGGACTAGGTTAGTCCAGCTAAAAAAGTGTTGATCCTATGTCTGGCGCAAATAGTTCAGTTTACAGGGGAAGAAGCCACGAGGAGTGCGTTGCTCATGGTTGTTGCCATAGCATGAAGAGCTAGTCAGGCATCGCAGCAGGTTGCTCCTAGAGCTCTGGCAGTCACACAGGCTGTCATGGTGGAAGTATGAAGTGAAGATCACCCCATGGAGGTCTCTTCAGCATGAGGAGTCCGGTTCACCAGAGCTTCACGTTGGCAGATCACCACGAGTGGCAGGTTCTTGACTGAATGGGTCTGTTCATGGTCACATAGAGCCCAGAACATCATGATTTCTCCCTTTCTTCACAGGAGGAGCTCAACTGATGCCAACCAAGAGTCTAGGACCTGGGGAGACAGCTCATGGTGATGAGGAGCTCACTCTAGAAGAGGACAGAGAGGGCTCAGGCAGATCCAGTGTAGCAGGTCAGCTGGGATGTTGCAGAGAAACCTCTGGAGCTTAATGTGTTCCAGTATCTCAGAACAGGAGATCAACCACCTGGCCCTTGGAGTCAATCTGGTCATCCTGGGATCAAGCAGCAGGGCAGTCCTCTGTGGGTACAAACCAGGTGTCGAGCAGCAAGGCAGTCTTCTGAGGTACAAGGAAGTCCTTCTGGGGATCCTCTGCAGGTCCAGGAGTGAACCAAAGAGTTAGTCTGGGGAGCCAATATTTATACATGCAGCCTATCTAGTGGAAGAAACATCTAGACTTCACCACACATCTAGTTCTGGAATTTTCCTTCTTCCCCTGCCCAGGCTCCAAGTGGTCTAGGTTGCCATGCTGAGGCAGCCCCTTTGAAATGTAAGCATCTCGCTGCCTGAGAGGAAAATGCAAAAGACCATTGCCACTAAACCCATTCATGCGACCCAGGGCAGTGGCACCAACTGGTTAGGACAAAAAAGTGTAATTTTCACAATTGTGATTTGATTTGTTTTTTTAATTACAATAGCATTTCAGTGTAAACAAGAGAGTCCTACCTGTTCCCAAAAAAAAAAAAATATCACTTATTGAACATAATAAAGTAACCCAATTGTATCCTCTAGGAACTGCATATCTCACAGTTTTGACAACTGAAATGAAGATGTATTCACTACTAGTACATGTAAAACTTAAAGGTGTATGTCCAACTTTATAAATGCAATGCACCTTCACCTATGGACTGTACAAGGCCTACCATAGGAGTGACATATGTATAAACAAGGGGGGTTTAGGCCTAGCAAAAATATTTATTTTGCCAGGTCGAATTGGCAGATTAAAACTGCACACAGGCTGCAATGGCAGACCTGATATATTTTAAAGGGCTGCTTACGTTGGTGGCACAATAAGTCCTGCAGACCCACTAGTAGCATTTAATTTACAACCCCTTGGTACATGTAGTACCATTTCACAAGGGTCTTATCAGTTAATTAAATGTCCCGCCAATTGGGTGTAATCCAATTTTACCACGTTTAAAGGAGAGAGTACAAGCACTTTAGCACTGGTTAGCAGTGGTAAAGTGTGCAAAGTCCTAAAAGCCAACAAAGCAGTTTCAGAAGACACGAGGGGAGAAGGCAAAAAGTTTGTGGGATGACTGCACCAAATGCTAACAGATCTTAGATTCTTCTTTAAGAATTCCAACAAAATGGAGGCTTGAATCCAGGTCAAACAGAACAATCACTGGGAATTACTACCTCTCTGAAAAACATCTGATGGCCCCAAAGCATAAGCTCTTTGAAAAATTCATGAGGAATCCCATTACCAACGAGTTCATTCTTCCTCTTGAAGGAATTTGTGGTGTACCGCGTTGTGCACACCACAGACCCATGTAAGGTATGCGGGGGTCTATCATGCGGCAGAGGATATTTGCACCACGTCCAGTTTTCCATATTATATTGAGACTGTTAACACAAATATATTAATTAGAATTTATTAAAGAATGTTTATGTATTTTGAATAACTAAAGAATTTGTAGAAAATGACTAATGTAGGAAAATAATGTGCATGTTTGAAATTGTGAGCTCGGAGAGTGACTACCAAGAGTCACAAATTATATTAAAAGAACGCTAGCATATGTGAAATATTGAAAATGTATTAGAATAACATAGTAGTATGTCATACTGAAAGATATAACTTATGCTTACATTATATTGTAGAGCTTAACTTAGCCAAAGTCGTGGCCTAATTTTGCCAGGTCTTGTGAAGAAGCTGAATATTAACGTTTAATGAAAGATTCTGACAAATCGGACTAAGCATGAACTGCTTATTGTGTAATAAATTTTTTAGCTGAAACCCTTGCATGAACCAATGGACAGAAGATGATGGAAACTAGAATGTATTAACTACTGCGCAAAGCGCTCAGAGGGTACTTTCCCAGGACTCGAACAATAGAGACACTGACTGGAGAAGAAGATGCAACATTTTCGATACCTGATAAGCCGGATGATGAGGACATCGTACAGTGAACCAATCAACAATCTGAGGACTGTGTAATATTAGAATTCAGAGATTTGAATTATACAAACTATTGGACAAAGTAAAATCCTGCGATTAATTGACCAATTAGAAATTGGGAGATAGTCTGGGTGACTTTGATGTAATGCCGTGACAAAGAGGAAAAACTTAAGAGATAATAGGTGCAGATGTAGAGAAGACCCTATTCTGAAATTGATGCTAGATCGAAATGATTCGAGATTCTGTCTTCGGGCTCATGCTCTTGAGATCCTGATGTAATGCTAATTGATTGTTGACCTGAGGACGAAGACTGACTTGTTGCTGATCCATACCGAGGATAGGTAGATTTGACAATGTGACCGAATCACATTTTGTGCCTTTTCTTTCTAGGTACCACCTCGCTCTTTTAAATAGTTTTCTCTTAGCTAGATGTTTCCAAATATATGTTCTAAACTGGTTTCGCATGAAGTCCCACATGCTGATGCTAATCTGGGATAGGTGAGATTCTTGCCTTATGACATTGACAACACAGAGACAAATGATTGACAAACTGATTTGCTGAACTCTGCTTCTCATGTTGACTTATTCATTTCTGATTCGATTATTGACCTATGCTACTGCTTTAAATGTACTCAGATGCAAGTTTTGATTAGGCTATGTTTCTGGTGCCTTCTAATGAATTAATACGGATTTGTTGACTCGAGTAAAATTGAATTATTTTCATGAATTAGTATTGTAACTAATAGGAAATAAAACTACTAAAACGTATAGTGAGTTGTGGTTATTCATGACTGGAGGGTCATAGGCTGGTATGTTTGATTCACTGATAATGACTAATGTTTATTGAATTACATATTAATCATTAGTGTGACTGCCATAAGCCTAGCTAGGATACTCCATGTGAATCAAAAGGTTCATCAACCTATAAGCATCCCCTTGTAAATTTACTTACTAAGGACCAGGTGCGCTAACAAGGCCATTGGCTTCAGGCAAATGAACAAATAAAGTACTATACAATGATGTACCCCACAATTGAAGCACCATGGTGATCTTAATGTACAAAGGGGAGTGATTTTAATGGTAACAGTTTGCCTGTGTACTGCTTAATAGACCACAGGGCAGATTCTCAAACTATTCGAGACTAGGGGGATAAAAATTAAGAATAAAATGCATTTACTCAAGTGAAAACATCTATCAATGATATACACTTCCCAGAATTGAATAAAACAAATAAAAAAGTAAAGTGTAGGATCACACTTTTTCCCTAATCCTAAATCACGTAGTTTGATTGCTGGTGGACAATGAGCTAAGGAAATGGGGAGGGAAGTATATGAAACCTTGGATACCTGCGAGTTTAACTAGAATGAACTTTTATTTGTAAACATCCAATATAGGTCCCCGCCAATATAATCAATGTGGCTACAGAAATTTTGAAAGTGAGACTGCCTTTACGTTTTGCTAATACAACTATCAAGGTATTTTGTGCTTCCAACTAAACCACTGTTTGACATGCTGACTTCTCACCTTTTCAAAAGATTCTACTGAAATGTGCACACTTTCAAAGAGTGTACTGTTATACGCCCTATCCTGCAATGTCAACTGCAGCCACTCTTAGAGGAATCACTTACAGGTGATCAAGTGAGGGCGCAGCCTGACATTCACAATTTTAATGATGTTTTGCCATTGGGATATCTCAGAGCAGAAAATAGTTAAGAGGTAGGTGAGCCATGACTTTCAAATTTCCTTAGGCAAATTAATAACAGTCAGTAAATGTACCTAGCATTTGCTAAGGGCAACGTTTATCTACACCCACCTAGATAAGCATGATAAACCTCTTTGTCCAAACCAGTCCTAAACAACTTCATTCCTCCTTTCTACATTAATATTTATAAATCTTAAGTGTTTGTATACATTCATCCAGCATGACTTTGTTAACCCTCGAGTGGTGTTCTCAGATTGATTAAACCATTTTGTAATATTAATTTAATCATTTTAAATGTAGCTCTTTTTATTTATATATACACATTTAATTAATGCTTAGTATTCAAGAAAGTCTGCAAAGAGAAGCATGTTTACTAATATCTGAATCATGTACACCAGTTTGATGCAAAGCAGTTTTGTAATTGTAAGTTACTGAATACCGATTAATTTGTATTTGAAATCCAACAGCTTCACCTGCTGATTTTATTTGACAACTGAAATTTAAGAGATCATAAAATTGTACAGCAGGAATAACTGTAATGGGTAAAATAGTCAATCATTTCTTATTAGCAACCTACAAAAACGATACACACAGTAAAATAAAAAGATGTGAAATGAGGATAATATAAACAAGAAATACTATGGCATGGTCATTTTTAGTGTCCCATCCCTGCCACTAAATTGGCGTCTTCACACAGAAAATTCCTCACTATTAAAGAGGTACACATGATTTGCTTCTAGGGTAAAGGGCAGGAAGCTCATTCTTTTTCTAAATGTTGGTGGTCTGTAATTTACAGAGAAGTAGGATAAGAGCCTATTCACAACTCCTAGATGAAAAACAATGACATACTGGAGGCCTTGTAGTGCCGTGAAGCTGACAGCACTGTAGTAAATACACTACAGGTATACATTTTCTTGTGGTACAGCCAGAGATGGATCTGATATTAGAAATAAAGCTGCTCCCTTTCTCTAAAAGGGGAGGGATATTGGGCATTGAGGTGGATATAAAATAATCTGAATTTAGCTGCATGTCGCATCACTACCCACTCCTTTGGATTAACCTTATATGCTCATTAAGAGATGACTTGCACTGACTTCCAGTGCTCCTCAACCCCACACTGCCATTTCAATGTCTTTATACACTACCGGTTAATATTAATGTAAAACCTTGGCCACTATTTTTCTACAAGGTGCCGGAAAACAGTTAGTTCAGTTCTAATGATGCCCAATCTATCTTTTTTTTTCTTATTCCCACCCCCTAATGTACATCATCTTACTTGTAAACACAATTATTGTTCATTGTCACATTGTTACTCACTCACAATATGTGCACACTTAACAGTGAGTGCATGATAGACCTGACAGCCTTAGGGTGGTCACCCCTAACTTTTTGCCTGCCTGCCTCTCCAGTCTTGAGATACTGTTTTTGCTGGTTTTAAGACTCTGCGTACTATACCACTGCCATCCAGTGCTAAGGTACATGTGCTATCTCCCTTTAAACATGGTAGCATTGGATCATACAAAATTGGACTATTTAATTTACTTATAAGTACCTAGTAGAGTGCACAATATGTGCCCAGGGCCGGTAGATTACATGCTACTAGTGGGCCTGCAGCACTGATTGTGCCACCCACTTAAGTAGCCCCTTAACCTGGTGTCAGGCCTGCCATTGCAAGGCT
Organism: Pleurodeles waltl; assembly: GCF_031143425.1. NCBI lineage: Eukaryota > Metazoa > Chordata > Amphibia > Caudata > Salamandridae > Pleurodeles > Pleurodeles waltl. Next base: position 161,279,937 of record NC_090451.1, on the reverse strand, counting down.
GGCGTGGGCAGTTTCAATGCTAATGCAACTTGGTATTTAAAAGTACTTGCCAAGCCTAAAACCCCCTTTTTTTCTACATATAAAACACCCCTAAGTAATGCCCTTAGAAACCCACAGAGCAGGGTGCTGTGTAAACCCAAGTTAGGACATGTACCTGTGTAGTGTACATGTCCTGGTAATGTAAAACTCCTAAATTCGTTTTTACACTGCTGTGAGGCCTGCTCCCTTAATAGGCAATCATTGGCGCTGTCTTCATTCATTGTTTGAGTAGTAGTTGCTGATCTGAAAGGAGTAGGAAGGTCATATTTAGTATGGCCAGAATGGTGATATAAAATCCTGCTGACTGGTGAAGTTGGATTTAATATTACTATTTTAGAAATGCTCTTTTAGAAAGTGAACATTTCGCTGCACTTAAATCTTTCTGTGCCTTACAATCCATGTCTGGCTGGGTTTAGTTGACAGCTCCTTGTGCATTCACTCAGACACACCCTAAACACAGGATACTCAACCTCACTTGCATACATCTGCATTTTGAATGGGACTTCCTGGGCTGGGAGGGTGAAGGGCCTCACACTTGCATGTCAAAGGACAGTATCCTGCCCTCACACAAAGTACTGCCACACCTCCAACTGGGACCCTGGCAGACAGGATTGAACTGAAGGGGGACCTTGTGCACTTCCAAGCCACTCTTTGAAGTCTCCCCCACTTCAAAGGCACATTTGGGTATATAAACAGGGCCTTTGCCCCTCCCAGCTCAGACACTTCCTGGAAAGAAACTTGAACCAGAACCTGCATCCTGCCAAGAAGAACTGCCTGGCTGCCCAAAGGACTCACCTGTCTGCTTTCTGTGAAGGACTGCTCCCTTGCTGTTGCCCTGCTGCCTTGCTGCTCTCTGGCTGTGGTGAAGAAATGCTCTCCCAGGGCTTGGATGGAGCTTGCCGCGTGTTCCCTGAAAGCTCAGGACCAAAAAGACTTCATCTCTACAAGGACTCCTTGTGCAGCAAAATTCGACATAGTCTGCCAGAAACGACGCCGAGCCTGCACTGTGGTGAAAATTTCTCCACATGCCAAACCGTAAGGATGCAGCCCAACTTTGGAATGGGAAGATCGATGCAGCGTCAGTGTAGCGACTGGAAATTCAATGCATGGCCCACCGAATTGACGCCCAGCCAAGCCGGAATGACGCAGCCCGACTTCCTAAGAGGAATCAACGCAGCGCCTGCCTTGCGGTACAAAATTCGACGCAATGCCCACCGGATCGACGCAGCTTCTGTGAATTTGTCCTGCCAGCACAGGAAATCCACGCATCGTCCCCGGGGTGTCTGAAAACCCCACAATCTGAAAAGGATCCACGACCGAGCACCGGAAATTGATGCACAGCCGTCCCTGTGTGAAAACGAAATGACGCATCACCGTGTGCGGCCTGAGAAATTGACGCACACCCCTATGTTTCCACGCATCTCCTCCTCTGCGGTTCTTTGCAGAGATTTTGCATGCAAACAGGGTACTTTGCGCTTGAAAGAGGCTGGTTGCTTTTTGCGTTTAAAAGACTTAAGACTATCACTTTTCAGTGACATCTCTACATTTACTTATTGCATTGTAATCGTTTTGATCTGCATCTTATCAGATAAATATTATATATTTTTCTAAACACTGTGTGGTGTATATTTGTGGTGCTATATTGTGTTACTGTATGATTTGTTGCACAAATACTTTACACATTGCCTTCTAAGTTACGCCTGACTGCTCAGTGCCAAGCTACCAGAGGGTGGACACAGGATCATTTTAATTGTGTGTGACTTACCCTGACTAGAGTGAGGGTTCTTGCTTGGACAGGGGTAACCTGACTGCCAACCAAAGACCCCATTTCTAACAGTGCACAACTGCTATGCCTGTAAGAACAAGCAAACACACATAAGAAATGGACATGAATTCACAAGGATGAACTTGTGTCTTGCCCAGAATAGTAATGAAATCGATTCCACCATGTTTTGTGTGCAGACCCATTAAGGTGAAAAATCATTCCAGAGATCTGTATGCAGAGATTGTATTAGAATGTATGTAGAGATGGAATTTAATTGAAAAGGTGGGAGGAATTTAACTTATGTCGAAATGCTGTGATCTCATCTCACTCATGAAATCACAAACACTATTCCAGATGACAAGGGGAGCCAAGCTGCATCAGGTGACTGTGGGACAGGAAGTGGATGCAATTATATCCAGCGTCATCCTAGCCTGAATTTCCCTTGAAAGTGCTCTAAGGTATACATATTTTTTAGTGCCTCTGTTTTCAGCCTGTTCAGTTACTGGGCCTGATTTAGATCTTGGCAGTCTTACTGTCATTCAGTTGTGGCCGTGGACCTGAAAACACAACCAAGTTGACAGTGTACCGCCCTCTGTATTTAGCTGTATTGCAGCTGGACAGCAGACCCCCACAAAGGAGTATCCGTCAGGTATTTAGATGTTACATTCCTGCAGGTGGTGTAATGGCGTAGGACTGCTGACAGAGGGACCCCATTGCTGGACACAATGGACTTTGTACAATGGCAGTGACAATGGAATAGAGGTAAGTCATGTGCACACCGTATCTTAGCCATATGTGTCCCCCTGCACACTATATTCCATTGACATTCCAACACCACACAACACGTACATGTGTAAAACACACATTGCCATACAACCATTACAAAACACACATTGACACGGCACCCACACAATAACCATCAACACAATTACACACTCATCTACCCAAACACTCACACACATGTACAACTACACACATCACGTCAACCACATAACAAGGCTCACCTGAATGTTGAACACAGCAACACAACCAAACATACACAACAAAAGGGAACCCACATGCAAGTGGCATACATACAGAGGTGAGGCTTAAACAATAGAGTGAAATAGGAATGCTTCTCGATTTAAAAATGGCCATTTAAGGAGTTCTCATACATGAGCAAACTGTGCCTGTAATTTATATATTTATCTATTTATGTAGGATAGTTGCTTGGATGGCAAAGTTATGAACCTATATGGGTAGGTAGTGCACATTTCCAAGATCCGGCCATTGAGTGTGGTAGTAGCCTGGGAGAGTCCGGCTAGTGGGAAATGATTGAGTTTGGGAACGCGTCCATGTACGTATTACATTATTGCGACAGAACGAACAGGGTCACATTTATAAACTAACTTTGTGACACAGAAGTTGTCCATTTTGTATGTGGAACGCAGTACAGCGTTAGTAGAACACTTCACCGTGAGGTAAGTAGTAGTGTAGTGATGAATAACTGTGGAGAGGGCTCCTTGTTTTATAGAGGCCCAAGAGAAGCTTTCGCAGTTATGGTGTTGGAAGAATATTATACTGTTTCTATTTTAAATTGACCGCCGGCAGTGCACTATAGTATCATAGTGGGAGGTGTGTAGTGATAATCTTGGACACACTGTTAGGCTATGGGAGAATATATCACGTATGGTAGACAGGACAGAGAGTGGGAGAGGGACTAGTAGTAGTAATAATCTAAATATAATAACACAATAGATAGAGTAAAATAATAAAATAATAAAATATATATCATTAAAGTTCCCATTAGCAGATATTTAAATAAGCTGATTAAAATTACACCACTACCCCCATAGACTTTCTTACAGTTAATATAGAACATAAAAAGTCAGCCAAAATTCCACACATCTCAATAGAAGATAAAACCTGAAGGCTAACATACGCAGTATGACACTGGCACAAGTTAATTGATCTCAAAAGGGGCACTAATAAGTGCCTTCTCTGCTTAGCATAAATTTTGCAGAATAAGACCACATGGATCGTAGTTTGAGATGCCTTTGCATCACAGGGACATACCCTTAGAATGGTACTCCAGTCATTCATAGTTGGGAAAGTTACTAAGCGGTGAACGGTATCTAACCTTAGTCTTGTAAGAACAAAATGGTGTCGGTGGTTTACCACATTTACCAAATAGGGCTGCATGCCCTCCGCCGACAGAATTAATTGGTTAGATATAACACTGGCTTTTTTTATTCTGCCTCCCATCGCAGTTCTTCTAAATACTTTAATGTCAAGGCCCTCAATTCCTTCCTGGTAGAGGGACTACCTTTGTTGAAAAGGATTGTATAAATACTATGTCCTGAGGAAGAAACTTTGACACAGTTAGATTGATTAGAGTGAGGACAGGATTTAGGAGTAATCAGAACCTCTGTTATAGATAAGTAAAATATATATTTTTTTTTCTTTGACCTAGGGGTCATGTTGTTTAGTTTGAATGCCAGAATCTTGACATTTATGTATAAAGGCAGACACAAAGGACTTGTTTCCCTGATAAAAATGGCCTAATAGTGGAGCAAATGTGTACATTTCACATGAGGAGGATAGAAACACTCATCAGATTGGTACATATTTGGAGTCTCCTAAAGAGTAAGGTAAGTAATAGCAATAAGGTACTACTTATTACATTGTTGAAAGATCAGAAGTGGAAGTGTGATCAATGATTCAAATGTGATCGCTTTTTTTTAACGATATGGATATTTTTTTACATCTACCTAGGGCTCTGATGAAATACGAATCTGAAAGAAGATATTTTGATAGAATTCGCGAGAAATGGATTTTAAGTGGTGAGTAATTTTGGTGCAGTGAACTTCAAGTATGGAATGTGAGGGGTATGATTGTTATATTTGAAAGATGTAAAATAGACAAATGTATTGTGATATAAATGTGAAAGTTGTATGAGGGATTTTTACATGAGCAGTGGCATATCAATATACATGACATCTTAATACTTAAATTTAATGTGTTGAGGTTTCATCATTCGGGTTTGAGTGTGTATTGGGGTTTCAATATAAATTTGGGAGAATATGTTAAATTGCTTATTTAAGAGTGATATTGATGTCATGATACAAAAAAGGCAAATATAATGTTGGTTTTTGTGTGGGTCTATGTTATATTTCAGGTTGCAGTGTTTAGACGGTGTGGGTGAGTTTGTTTGTTTCATCCTGAAGAAGGTGGCAAATTATCAAGTCGACCACCAAAACGTGTTGACGCTTTTACTAATCTGAATCTGCTAAAGTGACCCAGATACAACTGAATGTTTATTTTGCGTTACATCATGTATTGGGTGGAATAAAAAAAACAGATCAGTACCATTCTATTTGATGGTTGTCTAAATGTTCTCCAAGGGTTTATTATTTGTTTTTCTTTGGAGGTTTTCAATTTAATTTGTGCCATATCTTTGGGGCAGTGGGAGTCTTTCAGATGTACTGTGGAATAATCCGAAATGTTAAAAAGACGTTTTTGTTACAAGTGGAATAAGTAATGTGGATGAAGAATAAAAAAACTTGTAGTTTAAAAAAAAAAAAATTAAGTTGGTCTTTGCTATACATTGTTGAGGTGCTGATCCCTATGAAAACTGTGTTGTCTGGGGACTGTGTGAGGAGTGAGTGCATGGGATTGTGGAGAAATTGTTGAGTCATTAACTTCCAAGGGGAGAGCTCTTTTTTGTGTACATATACAGACACAACCACATCATGCCCTTCATCTCCCTCTGTCTCAACCAGCCAATCGAATCGTACACACCGACGTAATGACCCACGTAGACAACTGGAAGCCCGTCATCACAGGTACAGGTTCCCTTGCAATGTGCATTCATGGATATAGTTGATGGATATGAATGTAATGTTACTGTGGCACCTGCATTCATTTGGCAGTGAAAACAAACACCAAAATGACAGTTGTGTATGCGCGCTTTATGTGTCATGTACCAGTGTTTCCCCATCCATGTCCCACATAAATGTGCTCCCGACATCTGCAATAATTCCAAAAAATGACTGACATGTTTATGACTGCAGTGTCCCGAGCTCAGATGCGATGACCACACAACATACACAACCAGTGTGGGTTCCCTACCTGTAAATCCGGTGACAGAGGGCCTTAGTTTCTCCATGGTCCAGTGACGGCAGTGATGGAAGGTCTTGTCCAGTCGTGTCTAGTAAAAAGCGGAAGTGGAATGGGAAAATAGGTAGATTTGTTCTCCATTTCCCCTCCAAATCCATCAACTCAGGTGTGGGGGTCGGACCACCACATTTGGCTTGGCAGTAAGGCTCATCCAAATCTGTTCAGCTGTAAAAGTGGCTGGAGTCCTGCCATCAGCCCCTACTGCCAATTCTGCTGTCGAGGAAGCTGATGATTGTTGGAGAAGTTGGCAGAACTCTGCGGTCTTTTCCCTTTAGTTCTGCCTACATCTAAATCGGGCGGGTGGATAACCTAGTAGGCAGATGAGTTTTCTTTTGAAAAATTGACGGAAGGATTGTAAATGCCAAAACCAGACCCGAAATGTTTTCATTGTGCATTGGACCATGTCTGGTATTTGGGCCCTCATTACGACACTGAGACAGTTTTATCGCTGTAGACACAGCGGTAAAGACCGCAGCAAGGTTGCACCGACGTGGCTAGTGGTGAGCTCCTCCAGCCCGGTGGCAGGCCTCTGCCTACAGGCCAGATTACGAGGCTGCAGACTGCCAGGCTTTCCGTGGCAGTCACCCTGCAAAGAAAAAACCCTGGCAGTAACACACCCGGCAACAGGAATCCCCATTCCTGTCGCTGGCACACACCCCCCCCCACACACTTCCAAACACCCCTCTCAAACTAAACATCCTTTCTAACACCCCCACCCAATTTCACACTGACATACACACACCTCCACCCACACATGCGCACCCTTCGCCATAAACATTCACCCCCCCACCCCTCCAAATAAGCATACATTCACATACACACCCTGCCACATACATTCACACACCCCCACTCAGACTTGCACACATGCACCCCCACTTGCATGCATCCCAATACACACACCTACTCACTCGCAACCCAACATACTTCTACCCTCCGCATACATGCAGACACCCCCCCCCAACGGCACGCCTACATCCAGAGGCCCCCTCTCCCTCACAAACACACATTTATACACCCCCTTTCGCACACATACCCGCACACACCACATACACGCACCCAACACTCCCCCCCCTTCAGATTATCAACATACCTTTTCCGGTGAGCTGGTCGTCCGCGAGGGGATGGGTCCTGGCGGTTTTGCACCCCCAGCACCACCACACAAGCAAGACCCCGCCATTGTAATACGGCAGGTGGAGTCTTGCTGGCGTGGCAGTGCTGGTGATGCAACCGCTTCTTCAACTCCATTGACTGCAGCGGCTTCGGCAGCCTTTGGAAAAGACCGCCAAAGTCGTAATGAGGCCCTTACTCTCTTACATTTTAAATATTTATTTCCTGTCAATGCTCCTTGATTGTGATAGACCCTGGCTCCAATTCATTATCACCTTGTGAGTCTCAATTCAGTATCAGAAGTATCAGAAGTATCAGATTGAATAAGCCATTTTTATCTAAGATCATGCATTATTTAATTTTAAGTTTATGAACGCCTCTGTTTTTCTGATATTTTCTACCATGCGAAATTGAATTTATTTAACAAATCAGCTATTCATCAAAAATGATTGAAGGGTATACTGTATATGAGCCCTTGATGCATCATTCACTTACATCTTAATCTGATAAACACAATAAATATTGGACTTTAGACAACATAGAACTATTGGGGTCACCTTCACACACAATTAGCAAATTCTCTGTATAGCAAAGCAGCCTTAAAATATTGTGGGAAAATTATACAGCCCATGTCACAAAAAAATGTTGATTGAGGTAATGACTTCACAAACCTCAAAGTCAAAACTTTAAAAAATAATCAAACATTTTATATAAAAAAAAACTATGCAATGACCTATAAACATGTTAAGCATAGAATAATTTATACATAAACATATAACCATAAGTAGTATATGTAATATATACTTTTAGTTAGCAGACCTAAAGAATATCTATACATTTTAAAAGTAATATACACATTCCTAAAAAAAGAAATACACATATCTAGATACATACATATAATCTAATTATAAATGTTTACATACACAGGTATATCCTATACAGTAGTGTTTGAGTATAGTGGTTATGTAGGCAAGAGCTAACTCGAGTAGTTTTCTGAAGATAAGATAGTTATCTTCTGATCTTATATTTGGGGGTGATGAGTTCCATGGTTTAGCTGCTTGAACAGAAAAAGATGTACCACCTATTGTCTTTCTTGTATGGTGGGTTGTTGAAGCCAGGTGCCAATCTTGAGCGGAGGTTCCATTGTATTTGTTGATTTTATTCCTGATGAAAAGTGGTCCTGTTCCATGTATTGCTTTGTGGGTGATACAAAGCAGCTGGAAGGTGGATCTTCCGGCAACCAGTAACCAACGTAGGGCCCTCAAAGCAGGGCAGATGTGAGCTTGTGGATTTACATGTAGGAGTAGTCTGACATAAGAGCTCCGAGTCCATAGTATTTTTTCATCAGTGATAGAGATGATCCGTGGTAGAGGCCATTGGCATAATCGGGTTTAGACAGTACAAGAGAGATGGTAGCCTGAACAATGTGTGGAAATCTCAGGTTGGTGAAGATGCCTCGCAGAGTTTTAACGGTGATGAACTTGATCCTGACAGTTTGTCTACCTGGGCATTTATTGTTAACCTTGGGTCCATGATATTTCAAGGTTTCTTACTTCCTTAGATAATTTAGGAGGTGGCCCCAGATCATCAGGCCTGGCGCAATGTGGGTCATAGTTTTTCCAATTGCCACGTGACTATTTCTGTTTTGCAGGCATTCAATTTGAGATGGCTCCACGTCATCAATTGATTAAGGACTCTGAGGCGACTGAAGATTTCAGAGTTTCCAATGTCTTTTGGGCTTTCCAGTTTAAGGGGTATATGTGTGCCATCTGCATAGTTGTAGCATGGGAGCTGAAATTAATTGATCATTGCTAGTAATGACTTCATGTAGACTTAGAAAAGCATGATTGAGAGGATTATACCTTGAGAAACTCCTGCTTTTGTTAAGTAAGGTTTGGATGAGAAAGGAGGAGTATGGAAGACATTTGTTCTAGTGTGAAGGTAGGATGTGATCATGTCAAGAGCAGTCCCCTATATGCTGGCTTTGTAGAGTTGTATTTGGGTGTCATGGTTAACTGTGTCAAAGGCAGCTGAGAGGTCCAACAGCAGTAGTGCAGCAACCCCATTGTGGTCTGCTGTGTTTTTAAAGGTATTCCACATGTGATGAGGGCAGATTCTTTGCCTCTTACTGAGGAATCCAGTTTGGTTGTCTGAAAGTATGGAGTTATCTTCGCTGAATTGTGACATCTGGGTGAATGCTGCTCTTTCCATCAGTTTGACCAGGAAAGGTCCATTTCTAAATGGGCTGTAGTTGTTTGGGTCATATAGGTCCAGGTTGTTTTCTTTAATAATGGATACATGTACGCCTTTTTATAGTTCTTCTGGAAAGATTCCCATAGTTAAAGAATTATTGATGATGTTCCTTACTGGTGTGGTAGCAGAGGTAGATAAAAAAGTTCTTGAAAATCTGCGGTGGACAAGGGTCAGAAGGGCAGCCGGAAGGCCTGCTTGCTTTGGCCAGATCCATAAATTCACTTTGTGATATTTGTTTGAAGGAATGCATAGACTAGGCTAGCTTACTCTTGGAGGGGATTTTTGGAAATGGGTTGGTGCTGGTGGATTTCCTTTGCTTTGTGTAATGATTTGCCAGTTTGTCTGTGAATTCTTTAGTAATGGGATAAGTTCCGTACATTTAGGTTTATGAAACTCAGTGAGAATTTGTATGAAATTCCTTATTTGCACATTTAGCATTTTAAATTATGTGTGAATACTATACATTTTTTAGCTTTTTTTGAGTGTTGATTTGCATATTCTGTGTAGTTTGCAGAGGTAAAATGCTATTTGTTTTAAGTCAGATTTGTTGCAGCCTTCTAATTTGTTTTATCTTTTTTAGTTCAGTTTTTCTCCAAAGGGTTTTTCTTTTGTTCTGTTTTGTTGTTCTTAGTGGCATTAGGGTATCAAAAGCTTCCTGTAGCCACTCAAAGTTTGAGAACTGAATTTATTGTGTCTAGATCTGTGTTGACTGTTTGCTGTGTTTAAGTAGTCATAATTGAGTTTGTTCCATGGTTAGTAGGTGGATGCATGTAAGGTGGTCTTGGGTGTGCTGATTTGTGGTTTTATGTTGGAAAGCTACAAAATGGTGGTCTAACCATGTGACTGGAGTAACCCTTTGAAAAGTAACTAAATCTGGATTTGCAAAAATGACATCTAGGAAGCGTCCAGTGATGTGTGTGGGTTTGTGTACTATCGGATGTTGGTTCAGTGTAACTAGGCCAGCCAGTGATCGTTGTCGGATGGGGCATATATGGTTTGTCCCCAAGAATGCATAGTTTGGAAAGTAGAGTTATAAGGTTTGAAAGTGTAGCATTATAAGGTTTGAAACTGTCTAGAAATGTGTCTAGGAATGTTGCATTGCTAGACGGTAGCCTGTAAAGAAGGAGAAAGTTAAAGGAGGAGATTAGTGTAGGGTTGCATTTAGTGACGAGGGCCTCACAACCTTGAATGGAAAAGTCATCAGTTTTGGTGAGATTTATTATTTGCTTGAATATAACAGCTAGCACACCTACTATTTCCTATACAATTTTGTGTGATAGTTTGATAGCCTATAGGAATGGCTTCATGCAACAATGGAGCCATGTCATTTCCCACCCATGATTCTATTATAAAGAGTAAGTCACGTTATGTGTCAGTGAGTAGGTCATGTCACATCGGTTCTCATTATTCTAATGGGGCTACTGGATTTGGGTGGCAGGAGCACCTGAATTGTGGGGTACTGGGTACAATTCCACACCATGTGACGCATGTCGGCGTAATTTAGATTTTCCCGCTAATTAGCAGCGCATCATCTCTGCCCCAGAGCAGGGATGATTGTGACAACTAGGCGCATGACAAGAAAGACTCCTGAGGGGAATCGTGGTTGATCAGATCTCAACCCCTTTCTCTAGCCTACATTAGTCTTGCAAAGACAAACAGAAGCAGAGTATAGTTCAATAAGGATTTATTGAAGTAATTGCATCTTAGATAAAATGGCATATTGCAATAACTAGGATGATAAAACACACTAGAAGATAAATAGTGACAAGGAGTGTGAAACACAAAAACAGTCCGCCATGACGTTACTATAAGTGAAATAGATCTTTCTTACCTAAGCTATGTTAGAGCCCAGAATAATAAGCCCTAATCGACGCTTCAGATTCTCTCTCCCCCACCCCCTGGTAGGTATCATTGCCCATACCTGAGAAAGGAAGCCTGTTGTCTAAAGAGACACTGTCCCCATGAAGGCCAGAGAGTGGGTAGTCGAAGCAAGCACCTGTATCAAAGATATTCAGCAATCAGCAGGCAGTTGTGGTCATCACGCTGGAATCTCCCTCTAACGTGAATGGGACAAAGAAGTGTCTTTATAATAAAACAGTTGATATTCCAAGAAAAGGTCCCCACGTAAGGATATGTGTATGTCTGTGAATGTTGGAGAGACAGCGTACCACTTTTGCCAGCAACCCTATTTGACTGCAGCCTTGAGGAAAGCACAAAGTGCAATTCTAAGAACATGATGCTTTCCTAGGTGAAGGAACAAATAGATAGAGAAAATAAAACACTGAAAATGTGGCTAGTGCTAGGAAAATAAAGATATGCTGAATAAAATGTAACAGGGCTAAGGTGCACAAAAGGCAGGCCTAGTTTGCTAAAATAAAGTGTCTAAAACGTGGCTAAATTAGCTATACAACAGTCATAGATGTGGTGCTTGTTTTAGAGAGTGACTGACCATTTATTAGTAGGCAGGTAAGAGATTGTGGCCCTCATTCCGACCCTGGCGGTTTCAAACCGCCAGGGTGGAGGGCAGAGGAAGCACCGCCAACAGGCTGGCGGTGCTTCCCGGGCCATTCTGACCGCGGCGGTAAAGCCGCGGTCAGAAGAGGGGAACTGGCGGTTTCCCGCCGGTTTTACCCTGGCCCAGGGAATCCTCCATGGCGGCGCTGCTTGCAGCCATTCGGATTCCGACCCCCTTCCCGCCAGCCTGTTCCTGGCGGTTTACACCGCCAGGAAGAGGCTGGCGGGAACGGATGTCGTGGGGCCCCTGGGGGCCCCTGCACTGCCCATGCCACTGGCATGGGCAGTGCAGGGGCCCCCTAACAGGGCCCCACAAAGATTTTCAGTGTCTGCTTTGCAGACACTGAAAATCGCGACAGGTGCCACTGCACCCGTCGCACCCCTGCAAATCCGCCGGCTCCATTCGGAGCCGGCTTCCTCTTTGCAGGGGCTTTCCAGCTGGGCCGGCGGGCGATCTTTTGGAGATCGCCTGCCGGCCCAGCGGGAAAGTTGTAATGACCCCCGCGGTCATTTGACTGCGGTGCGGTCTTTTGGAGGTTTCCGCCCGGCGGGCAGCGCCCGCCGGGGTCGGAATGACCCCCTGTGTCTTTCTAGAAGAGCAATCAGTATATTGTGAACTTGTAGCAGGTGTGCCTTTAATGTTGGTAATAACTGTCTGAGGGACACAATAGTGTTGTTTTTCTATCTCATGTGCCTCATCCAGCAGGCTTAGAAGGCATTTTCTTGGGTCTATGTGGGTTGGTGGTTGAGATAGTGGTTGAGAGTGCAATGGTGAGTTGTTTTGTTTTTGTAGAGAAGCCTTGTTGTGTAATAGACATGGAGATGCAAAGTTGTGAAGAGTGAGTCTGGGTCTGTTTAAGGTGGACGGTGTATGGGTTGGGGGTGGTTGTGAAACATGTGGATCATATTTTAACTTGTGCAATGGATGAAAGGCAGGTGAATGAGAGTCGTTTTGGTTTATTTGTGATTGATGTTGGTGAAGATAGAAAACGTGGAAGTAAAGATAGTTTAGGATACGTTATTTGTGTAGTCATAAGGGTGGGGGTGGGTGTGGGTGTACAATTTGTAATGGAAAGTATTATGAAAGTGTGTGTGTAAGATTTTGATATGCTGGTGTGTGTGAAGTTTTGCTTTTATGGAATAGTGAGAGGAGATAGGATTTGTATGTACAGTTATGTTGGTGAGTGGATTTTGAATGGTATGGGGTGGTGATGTGTTTTGGAAAAGACTATGTGGTGATTAGGAGGGGATGGGAAAGAGACAATCAATCAATCAAGTACTTCTAAAGCATGGCTATTCACCCTTTAGGGTCTCAAGGCACTGGGGGGGGGAGATCAGGTAGAGCGCCAAGTTTTGGGGTCCTTTCTGAATTGAGAAAGTGTGGGAGATCTTCTGAGGTGGATCAGGAGGGAGTTCCAGGTCTTGGAGGCGGTGATGGGAGAAGGGCCTTCCTCTGGCTGTGGCCTTCTGGATGCATGGGATGGCGGCGAGGTCAGTGGACCAGAGGTGCCTGGAGGGCGTGTAGAAGGGAAGTCTTTGGTTTAGGTATTCTGTTCCAGCGTTGTAGAGGGCTTTGTATGTGTGCGTGAGAAGTTTGAATGTAATTCTCTTGTCTATTGGGAGCCAGTGCAGGTATCTCTGTAGGGCGGAGGTGTGGCTGTGTTTGGGCGTGTTCTTGATGAGACGGGTGGAAGCTTTCTGGATTTGTTGTAGTCTTTTTTGTACCTTGGTGGTGGCTCTGGCGTAGAGTGCATTGCCGTAGTCCAAGCAGCTGCTGACGAGTGCCTGGGTGACTGTTCTTTTGGTTTTGGTAGGGATCCAGTTGAAGATCTTCCGAGCATGCACATGGTGTTGAAACAGGCGGAGGAGACTGTGCTGACCTGACGGTTCATTGAGAGTGATGAGTCCAGGATGAATCCGAGGTTGCGGCTGTAGTCGGTTGGGTCCGGAGCACTTCTGAGGGCTGTGGGCCACCGGAGATGTCCCACTCTGAGGGGTTGTCGTCGATGACGAGGACATCCGTTTTTTCTGTATTTAGCTTGAGGCAGCTCTCCTTCATCCATGCGGCGACTGTCTTCATTCCGTTGTGGAAGCTGGCTTTGGCTGTGTGCTGGTCGTTGGTGAGGGAGATGATTAGCTGTGTGTCGTCAGTATATGAGACGATGTTGAGTGCGTGGTGTCTGGCGATGGTAGCTGGGGGGGCCATGCAGAGGTTAAAGAGAGTGGGGCTCAGAGAGGAGCCTTGCAGGACGCTGCAGATGATCTTGGTGGCCTCCGAGTAGAAGGGGGGGGGTGAGTCAGACTTTTGGGGTTCTGTCAGAGGAGGGAGGTGATCCATTCTAGTGCCTTGTCTTTGATGCCAGAGTCGTGGAGACGAGTCCGTAGAGTGTGGTGGGAGATGGTGTCAAAGGCAGCGGACAGGTCGAGGAGGATGAAAGCTGCGGTCTCACCCCCGTCTAGGAGGATGCAAATGTAGTCTGCGGCAGCGAGGAGGGTGATCTTGGTGCTGTGGTTGCTCCGGAAGCCAGACACAGGGGTCAAGGATGTTGTAGAGTTCGATGTGTTTGTGAGTTGTCTGTTGACAGCCTTTTCGATGACCTTGGCTGAGGAGGGGGTAGAGAGATGGGCCGGAAGTTCTTAAGGTCGTCTGGGTCTGTGATTGGTTTCTTCAGTAAGGGCTTGATTTAGGCGTGTTTCCAGATTTCTGGGAAGGCGGTGGTTTCGAAGGAGCGGTTGATGATGTGCTGGTGCTTGAGTGTGTTAGATTTAAACACTGGCAGAGGTAATATGTGTGGTGGAGTGTAAGGATTGCTTGGCTGTCTATTTTTGGTCAAATGGGCAGGAGAGTGTTGGTAGATGCTATGACGGAAGGCCAAATATAGGTTTGTTGGTGATAGAAAGGGGTCTGGTAGGAGCAAGAGAGGAGAAAGCTTGTGTTTGGTATGAGCCAGCAGTGTATGTCTGGATGCATTAAAGCTATGTATGATGTGACTTTGTGTTGTGTTGGTGATATGTGGATTTGTTAGTAGTATAGGACAAAAGGGTGGGGATGCTTAGCATAGTATATGGGAAAACTAGGATAGAACTTTAAACAGTTGTGGGTAGAAGAAAAACAGCAATTTTAAAGTACAAAATGCACATAAACCAAGAGGTAAAACTTAAGCAGTCATAGGGAGAGGGAAAATGCACTTTTAAAATTAAAAAATACACGAACAAAGCCTGTGTTCTTACCACCTTCTTTGTCTTTTGATCACTGGGTTCTTTAGAGCACAGAGAAGCTGCGATCACAAATCTGGGGTCAACCACTTAAGAATGGAAATCTTAGTCAGCTTAATAGAAATCTAACCTGTAGCCCTCATGGACCTGGGAGCCATATAGACCACAAAGTCATCTTGCGGATTATGTAGTGCAGCGAGTCAGATGCGTGATTCATAAGCACACACATGCTTCATTTATGAGAAAAAAAACTTCACTTTTAGTGTCTTGCTTGAGATTGGATAGTGCCAAACAGATTCCCTTGTAGGCACCTTTGTAACAATGAATCAACAAGCATTGAATGTATAGAAAAAGCACTGAAAATTACACCAAGAGGAACATGTGTTAAGCATTCCACAGCATCAATATGGATATGTATTGGATATGACTCAAGAGAAATCCGACATCAATTCATAAAAACAGAGCTTTTTTTGTCTTAATGTAGACACCAAAAGAAACAGAATTGAAGTAGTATAAATGGAGTTAATGAAATGTTAAGGGCCTAGTTTTGAGTTTGGCATTCATGAGACTGACAAACGTCTGGTGGCGGTCGTATCACCACAGCTTTGGCAGTCCGACCACCAAATGAGGACTTTGGCAGTCGGACCACTAAAGGACCGCTGTCCGAGCCGGGAACATGGTTCCAAATGGCATGATGGCAGTCAGGCTTGCAACAGGCCACGGCAGCGCTGAACTCAGTGTCTCCAGGCTGATTACAACCCCTCTTTTCACCAGCCTTTTCATGACGGGGAGCCTGCCATGAAAAGGCTGGCATAAAGGAAGCTATGTGGCCACAGTGGGGCTCTGTACTGTCGGAATGTGCACTGTTGGCTTTGCAGACAGTCTGCATTCCGAGGGTGCTGGAGTGTTAGGATATTGGTCTTGACTCCCTTAAGGGAGAAGAGGCCAATATCTTAACACTGTTCCTTCCGGTCAGCCCGGTAGGAACACATATTACAATGTTCCAGCCAGTCAGCCTGGTGCGAACATTGTGATACGCTCGGGGGGGGGGAAGGTCACCGCTATGGCGGTGGAATCCTCTGTGTGAGTTTGGCGGGTACATGGTGGGACCACCAAACTCTTAATGAGGACCAAAATCACAGCAAAACTGGCATTTAAACATTTCATTTAAGTCTATTGGAGAAATATCACTGGTTGCAAAAACACACTGCGAAAGGGAGTTGTGTGAAACCCTTACAGAGTTGAGGTTGTGCGGTACCTAGGCCAAATCACAGTCAGTGAAGATTTACCGGGCCAGCAGCATCTGGGTGCAGATCAGGACTTGGGTTGAAGTCAATGACAGGGAGCTACTGGTGACAAACAACCACTTGGAGGTTGAACTTCGGGGAACTCCTGCAGGGTTAAGGTTGTGTAGGTCCTAGGTCTAGGTCACAGCAGTCAGTTCACTTCTACCTGGTCCATTGGGTCTGGGTGCAGAATTGTCATAGCTGTCCGTGGTGCTGAATGGGACTCACAAAAAATGGGTGATTTTACTGTGTCCATGGTGCTGCAACAAAGAGGATGCAAAAACTCATCTGTGGCATCATTGCTGATATTGGTGACAAGTGCTAGGCACTGCTCTCCTATTGCAGCATCTAATTTTGGGGTCAGTTACCAGACTGGTGACCAACACGCCATGGTAGTGGTAAGCACAGCAAAATTCTTTGGAGAACGCTGGAGGACCGGGTAAGTATGGTAGCAGTCTGTAACTTCGTGGAAGGCTGGACTATCACTTCCTCAATGCACTTCACCAACTGGATCCAGTCGATCCCTCTGCAGGCCCGATGGATGGTGATGCTTTGGTTCCCGAGCATCTTTTCAACTGCAGTTTGTTGGGGACTAGTGCCACTAATCCAAGGGAGATTGAGGATGCTTCTGGCTTCCACAGGGATTCCTCTGGTAAAGAGTGATATGTTTCAGCCAAGGATGAGGGTCCTTTGTGCAATTCACAGCCTGTTGCCTCAAGGACAGAGTATCCCTCTTTTGTCTTGCTGCAGTGGGCAGAGTCCAGTTGTCAGTGATGCAGAGCTCATCTTTTTCCTTCTTTGAAGTTAGTCCATCAAATGTGAGGTTCTGATGTCAAGGAGTCCCTTAAATCATGACTTTACGGCACTTAGGGGGTGTGGAGGCTAATGGCCAATGGAAAGCTAGCACCTGCAGCTTGTCTGGTGGGACAGGTCACCTTTAGCTACCATGAACCCTCTATTCTTCTACCCTTATGATGGCAGAAAACATAATTTAGTGCACAGACCAGATTGCTCACCTAGAGGTGTGGTGAGCCTGCTGGGAGTGTGCACAATCCTGCATACCTAATTTCCCAGCTGTACATGAGCAAATATGCCTGGGGCAGATGAAGGGCTGTTTCCTTGCTGGGGGAGAACAGATGGCTTTCAGGGGTAGTGAAGCCTTGAATCTCATTGCCCTGATGGCTCTGTTTACTAGCCTAGCTGGGGGAAAGAGGTGTGGCCTCCTTTCTGCCTCAGACTTTGCTCCTGAACTGTGGAAACATCCACACTTACTGCCCTGGCAGCAAAAACGGGGAAAAAGCATGGGCTGACTAGCCAGAGAACAGAAAAGGGTGGCAAACAGGTCGGCAACCTCTAATGTACCACCTGAGTACATGCCAGCCATCCCTCAACCCCTAGCTCAACATATCTAGGTGGTACCATAATGGAGCTAGCAACCTGGGTCTGCACCATGCCTCCTGGGCTGCATTGGCCTTCTTTAGGGGTGTCTGACATATATGTAAGGCAGTGCATGGGGCTGTGCCACTCTTGGGGAGAGCACAGTCAAACTTGAGCAGGTTGGACCATTCTGGCAGTCTATAATGCCAGGACTGCCATAGGTAGTTTGCATTGGTTACCCAGGGTGGCACAAACTTGGTTTGCAGCCTTGGGAACCCCTTTACCACCTTTGCCCTGGGTACATTCAGTATCATTTTGTAGGGGCCTACAATGGGGCAAAGCTTTGCCAATCAGGGAATTATTGTGTTGACAAATATAGGAAAGGAACACATCGATGGGTTGAAAACCAGGTTCTAGGTGTCCAAATGGGGGAAGAAGTGGGGGGTGCACCTTCAAAGAGCTTAGTTTTCTTACAGTTTTCATCTGCAGTCCCTCTTCATTTAAGGTGAAACATTGGTTGATAGAAGATAAAGAACTACCTCCACTGTCACAAAAAATGAAAAAGACCTTTTTCTTACAAAAATGGCACACAAACTGATTGTGACATGCTTGTTATCTCTCAGAGTAAGTAGACTGGACTCAGTTCTGAGTTTGGTGGTCTTGATACCGCCAAACACGCAGTGACAGTCGGACCGCCGCACTTCTAGTGGTCCGATAACCAGATTATGATCCTGGCAGTCAAACCCCCAGGAGACCAACACCTCCGCCGGGATCAGGGATCACAACAGGTTGGTGGCGATTGAAGTCGTGGTCAGCCATGGCGGTGCAGACTTTGGCACTGCAGTGCTGATCGTGACTTCCCTTTCCGCCAGCCTTTTCATGGCAGAGTCCCCGCCATGAAAAGGCTGGCAGAAAGGCAGTGCTGGGGGTTGCAGGGGGGACCCTGTAGTACCCCGACCATGTTGTGGACAGTGCAGGCCCCCCCCTGCCAGCACCCTTGGAATGCGTACTGCCTGCTACTGCAGGCAGTACGCATTCTGGAGGTGCTGTGTGCAATGATATTGGCCTCTGCTCCCCGAGTGGATAGAATGCTGTAGAGAACTTTGATGAGTAAGGAAACTGAATACTGATGAAGATTTGAATAAACTATGAATACATGGATAAGTGAAGAAGAAGAAATTATGGATGAACAAGGGTCAGTGAAATGAGGATCATGAAGAAGTACAAAAGGATTTTGAAGTAGTGAAAGTGGATGAGTGGGGCCAGAGGGTGATTGTAAGGAAATGCCTCCTTGGCATGGTTACCCTCTGACGTTTTGCTTTTGCCGATGCCAAGTTATGATTGAAAGTGTGCTGGGACCCTGCTAACCAGGCCCCAGCACCAGTGTGCTTTCCCTAAACTATACTTTTGCTTCCACAATTGGCACAGCCCTGGCACTCAGATAAGTCCCTTGTAAATGGTACCCCTGGTACCAAGGGCCCTGATGCCAGGAAAGGTCTCTAAGGGCTGCAGCATGTCTTATGCCACCCTGGGGACCTCTCACTCAGCACATGCACACTGCCTCACTGCTTGTGTGTGCTGGTGGGGAGAAAATTACTAAGTCGACATGGCACTCCCCTCAGAGTGCCATGCCAACCTCGCACTGCCTGTGGCATAGGTAAGTCACCCCTCTAGCAGGCCTCACAGCCCTAAGGCAGGGTGCACTATACCACAGGTGAGGGCATATGTGCATGAGCACTATGCTCCTACAGTGTCTCAGCAAAACCTTAGACATTGTAAGTGCAGGGTACCCATAAGAGTATATGGTCATGGAGTTTGTCAAACACAAACTCCACAGTTCCATAATGGTTACACCGAAATCTGGGAAGTTTGGTATCAAACTCCTTAGCACAATAAATGCACACTGATGCCAGTGTGGAATTTATTGTAAAATACACCCAGAGGGCATCTTAGAGATGCCCCCTGAATACCAATCCGACTCCTAGTGTTAGGCTGACCAGTTTCTGCCAGTCTGCCACAACCAGATGAGTTTCTGACCACATGGGGAGAGTGCCTTTGTCCCTCTGTGGCCAGGAACAAAGCCTGTACTGGGTGGAGGTGCTTCTCACCTCCCCCTGCAGGAACTGTAACACCTGGCCTCAAAGGCTCACCCCTTTTGTTAATAAAAACGGACACTCCTTATTGGCTGTAGTGTCAGGACACTAGCAAGTGTTCAAAAACTTCAAATGACAGAGTGCTTGACCAGATCAGGAGATCTGGTGTGGAGACTCCAGATAAATTTAGCAGATTTGTATGCTATAGCAGCAGCTTTTGAAAAGAAATCAGTAGTTAAAAATGAAACTTATTAAAACATTTTGGAATCCTCTTTAGTAAGTTTCCAATAGTTCTAATTTCATTGTTGTATAAAATGTTCAATAATCTTTATGCATCATCATAAACTAGGTGGAAAAGCTGCAATAGAACACGAGTATATGCCAAAGTAAAGGTGATTTCCAATAGCAAAATGAAGGAGGGATGACACCAGAGCAATGAAGGAGGAGGTGAGGTGCACATCATGCCAAGGAGGGAGGCCCGATAAGGGTGGGAAGCAATGTAAGACCTTTGAGAATGGGGTGGGAAAAAAGCTAAAACAAAAGAAAAAAGCAGTTCCCTGGGGGGGAAGTTGCAGAAGGGTATAAGCCACCCAATCAAAAGGAGGATGCAAGGAATTCTGTTATCCAGAGGCGAGACAAGCAAAACTTGAGGAAGGAAAGCCATGTAATAAGATGCAAACAAATTAGAGTGACAAGAAAGCCAATTAAGGTAAGCAACGGGCTAATCCAATACCAACTGTAAGATTTAGTAGTGTCCACCAGGGAATTTCGACCAGAGACAACTAATAGCTGTCTGTAGGCAAGACTGAAAAATAGATTGTGCCTGTTCTTTCTATCGTGAGTATTTGAAACTACTCACCATATTCACACATCTGATAGTCCTGTTCTTCTGGTGTTATTTGTAGTTTCATTTAGCATTAGCATGGAATACACTGGCAGGGTCACACATGTCGTTATAAAGGTCTATACATGATTTTTTTTTTTTTTTTAAACGAACTGAAAATAAATTAAACAGTAATGTGTATTTATTTAGTTATATATTAGAGGCTATTTGTAAGG
Source organism: Pleurodeles waltl (assembly GCF_031143425.1). Lineage (NCBI taxonomy): Eukaryota > Metazoa > Chordata > Amphibia > Caudata > Salamandridae > Pleurodeles > Pleurodeles waltl. The sequence continues at coordinate 161,259,070 of NC_090451.1, read as the reverse complement.
AACTGACCTTTTGCTATGCAGCTACTTCAGAGCACTACATAGTACAAAATAAGTAAAAGACATTTGGGGTAGATTGTATTCACCATGGGGCCTATTCACAAACGACATTTTGTTGTACACAAAGTAGTGCTACATTAGTAGTACTCAGATCCTACAAACTGCTATTCACAACCCACTGCCAGAAACCTCTGCCTCATTTATTTGTGTGTGGATGTGTCCACTAAGGTGGTAGAGATTTTCACATACATAGTTTCAGTAGTAAAAGTGGAAAGGACAAGGTGAAAACGTACTACTAAATGAGAGCGGTTTAAGAAATTTAAGGGGGAATGCAGGAGGAACATAGTAATACAAACACTCCCACAAAAGAGTAAGGCTAGTATTATTCATAAACTAAACTATCTACAGCACTAAGGCTGTAAATGTGTAAATGTACTCTAACCCATCTTCAGAGTAAATCTAGCACCACATATGGCCGCTCACATGCACTGCACCAGACTCCTGCAGCAAACAATGGAGGCAGGGAAATAAAATAACACCTCATAGGACCCAATGTTAAAGTGATCTTCAACATGTAAATTATATTCATTATTTAAATATTTTTTAATTTAATAAACAACTTAACATTTTAAATAAAACTTAAATTGAAAAATTGAACACATGTTTTCTACCAAAACCCATAACATATTACATATAAATTAAATGTTATAGAGGTTGCCAATGTGTTTTTAATTATTAACTACAAATCGTTTCCATCTAGGTATGCAAAGTTGCTAGTAGTACCTCTGACATTTGGTAATAGGCTTCTCCTAATTTCAATGGGTGGTGCATTTACATGTAGATGCAACGCTACACTGGGATATGGTGAATAGCAAAATAGTGTAGCTCCCCTAAATATGGTAGTAAATATACACATATTTACTCGTCTACCGTTTGTTATATATTTTTCAGTTTGAATGCGATCCTAATGTTGAAGTGTTATGGAAAAAAATGTTGCCTTGCAATATCTCAGAAATATTTTGCGTTGTGTGCCATGTGAATTACAGTGACAGTCTGACAGCTACATTTCGAAAAACAGTCAGTCATTTTGTGAGTGAGACTGGTAGAGAGGCAGATATTGAATTGCACTGATTGGAACATGTTCATTGCAAGCCATGTTACCCAGAACATCTAATACCAATTGAAAGCAAGATGCTGACGCCCACACCAGACTTTGATGCCCTGCTGGTCATGCTCTGCTGGATATATATTTACTGTCTGCTTTAATTCTTCATTGCCCCTCTGCTGTATACAAGAGCCGTACTTCAGTCTGCGAATTCGGCTAAAAGGACAGGCAATCGTACAATTATTTTCGATATAACCATCACAGAGCCCTTCGAAATAATTAGAATTGATCACAGTCCTTTCCAATATTTTTGTTAACACACTATCTTGGCATCGCCTTCTGTTACACAGTGTCTGCTTCACTTTGGGTTACGTCAGTCCAATCGCACGGAAATAGAAAAAGGACAGATATTTTGATGTGTCCTTGTTATTTGACAGAGGAATAACAGCATTGTTCAAAATGAAATAAATAGATTGGGCAGACAATTTATACCTCTGATTTATTGCTAAATGTGTATTTTCAGCAACAGCTGAGTAAATGTGTTTTTGGCGGATTGTGTCACATAGCACCTTCATAATGGAAAAAATAAAAGGTCAATTAACAAAATGCAATGAACAGAATGCAAGGGAAATGAAAAGATTAGACATATGTAGAAAGTAGCTTACATTCCTTTTACATTGTTTTCTACATCTGGATAGACAGCTTTGCTTGTATGGAGAACCACAAATCGTCAATTGTTCAAGGATGTACAACATTAAGTAAAGGGAGAGATCGGGCATTTGTCAAACATATCAGCTCTTGTCCTTCTGATTTTCATGGTCTGCTGTTGATTGAATAAATTGCCAATCAAAGCAATGGTGTTCATTTCATGGTTTAAATTGTCCCATTGTGCTCGCAGAGGCTGCAATGAAGACTTTCAGCAACTGGGTCGAGGCTGCCATGGATGGGGATGTGAGGACCATGCACAGAGAAAAGCACTGCAGTGTCGGTTCCAAAGACTATGCTCTGGTTTCAAGATTATGAGGTACAGCAATGATCCGATCCTTGATGCTCCAATTCTGACTCACTTAGTAGAGGTGATGCGTCAATTTTTACCATGCACTAGCTGCAATGCAGAGATTCTGGTCCCGCAGCAGAGGATGCTTTGGTTCCGCTGGAGCAAGCACCTTAGTCTCACTTCCAAGTGTCCGGGACTGTGCTGCCACCACATGGCAGAACAGATTCGCAGATGTCAGAGTCCAGTTGCAGAAGCAGGGTCATTAGAAGTCTTATGTTGCTGAGACTTCACGTCAGGAGGCCAGCCGATTAGCTCTTGGAGTAACTCTGGGTTCTGGATTGGAGAGATTCAGATACAGTCCTTTTCACTCCCAGGCAAATTGTTAGACTGTCCTCAAACAAAGATATAAATTAAGTTAAGATAGACATTCTTCCTAGCTCTAATCAGGAAGAATTCACATGAAGATCCTGAATTAAAACAACATTTCAACACTTAGATAATATACAGGCACATTATGCCTAAAATGTTATGTCCCTTGTTAGAAATGGGGTCTTTGGTTGACAGTCAGGTTACCCCCTGTTCAAGCAAGGACCCTCACTCTAGTCAGGGTAAAAGAGAATCACCCTCAGCTAACCCCTGCTTACCCCCTTGGTAGCTTGGCAGAGCAGAAGGCTTAACTTCAGAGCGCTAGGTGTAAAGTATTTGTACCAACACACACAGTAACTTAATGAAAACACAACAAAATGACAACACCGGTTTAGAAAAATAGGAAATATTTATCTAAACAAAACAAGACCAAAACGACAAATATCCGACATACACAAGTCAAGTTATGAATTTTTAAATATTAAACTCCAAAATAGCGCTTAGAAACAAAAATGCTTCGATGAGTTGTTAACACGGTGTCGTGACGGAGTCGTTCCCAACAAGCCGATACCAGCAGGGCCGCACACGGAGTCGTGTAGACCCCCAAGTACAGTACCTTTGGTGAAGAGTGAAAACAAGCCGATGCGCGAAGTCGGGAATCGCGGCGTCTGTGCGAAACATTGAATCTGTGCACTTCAAGCGGCGTCAGTCACGACGTGGTGCAGAGACTTCCACGGAGTCGCGGACTTCAGCGGGGCTGCTGCAGCGTCGGGCCTGCGAAGAGCATCGCGTTCCAGCGAAGGTCACAGCGTCAGGTGCAGGCAGCGTTACCGGATTCAGCAGCGGCGTCGGTCCGAAGTCGTCCGAAGTCGATTTCCTTGGATTTCCACCAGCTTTCCTTTCAAGGGCCCAGGGACTGGATAGGGCACCACTTGTCGGGGCAGGAGTTTCTCCAGAGACTTCAGGTGCTGGCAGAGAGAAGTCTTTACTGTCCCTGAGACTTCAAACAACAGGAGGCAAGCTCTAACTCAAGCCCTTGGAGATTTCTTCATAAGATGGAAGGCACACAAAGTCCAGACTTTGCCCTCTTACTCTGGCAGAAGCAGCACTGCAGGAAAGCTCCACAAAGCACAGTCACAGGCAGGGCAGCACTTCTTCCTCAGCTATCAGCTCTTCTCCAGGCAGAGGTTCCTCTTGGTTCCAGAAGTGTTTCTAAAGTCTGTAGATTTGGGTGCCCTTCTTATACCCATTTTAGTCTTTGAAGTCACCTTTCTTCAAAGGGGACTCACACCTACTTGTGAAATCCTGCCTTGCCCAGGCAAGGCCTCAGACACACACCAGGGGGTTGGAGCCGGCATTGTCAGAGGCAGGCACAGTCCTTTCAGATGAGAGTGACCACTCCACTCCCTCCTTCCTAGCAGAGATGGCTAATCAGGAAATGCAGGTTACACCCCAGCCCCCTTTGTGTCACTGTCTAGTGTGAGGTGAAAAACTGACCCAGAAAGGGAATCCACAAACACGGCAGAGTCACAGAATGGTTTAAGCAAGAAAATGCTCACTTTCTAAAAGTGCCATTATCAAACGCACAATCTTAAAATCAACTTTACGAAAAGATGTATTTTTAAATTGTGAGTTCAGGGACCCCAAACTCCACATGTCCATCTACTCTCTAGGGGAATCTACGCTGTAATCATATTTAAAGGTAGCCCCCATATTATCCTATGAGAGAGACAGGCCTTGCAACAGTGAAAAACGAAGTTGGCAGTATTTCACTGTCAGGACATATAAATCACATTACTATATGTCCTACCTTATCCATACACTGCACCTTGCCCTTGGGGCTACCTAGGGCCTACTTTAGGGGTGCCTTACATGTAAGAAAAGGGAAGGTTTAGGCCTGGCAAGTGGGTACACTTGCCAAGTCGACTTTACAGGTTAAAAATACACACACAGACACTGCAGTGGCAGGTCTGAGACATTATTACAGAGCTACTTATGTGGGTGGCACAACCAGTGCTGCAGGCCCACTAGTAGCATTTGATTTACAGGCCCTGGCACCTCTAGTGCACCTTACTAGGGACTTACTAGTAAATCAAATATGCCAATCATGGATAAACCAATTACATACAATTTACACGGAGAGCATATGCACTTTAGCACTGGTTAGCAGTGGTAAAGTGCTCAGAGTTGAAAAGCCAACAGCAACAGGTCTGAAAAAAATAGGAGGCAGGAGGCAAAAAGACTGGGGATGACCCTGCATAAGGAAAAGTCCAACAACCCTGTTTGATATGTCAAGCACCCAACTATAGTGAGTATGGAAGACACAGTGGGATGACTTTCTGAAATATTAAAATAGGCTTTTCTACAGGCCAAATGCACCTTTTCCCTTCTTTATGTTACCAAAATTGTTATACTGCAGCCCAGATAGAGCATAGTTTGTGTCAACTTTCTGGGTGACATATATAAGATCCAGTAACATTTAACTAATACACCAGTGGTACAATGTTCCTTCCTTCTAGTGAGGCTTTGTAGGAATTTTGCAGCAAAGCAAGATTTGCTGGTACCATTGTAAGCCCAAATCATGTGCACTGTGAAACTGATTGGCATTTTCAAAGTGCACAGAGTCCTAATACAGTAAAGATAGGGTCAAAGAAAAGGTTGTAACATTCAGGGTGAGCATGGAGAAAAGGAGCTTCTGCTCCCCATCTTTTTAGCACACTAAGCACAACTCTGATTTGTCCACCTTGGAAAGTGTGGCAGAGTGATCAAATTTGGAATATGGCAAAATGGGATTTTACTGTAAAATACCCTGCAGTATGAAATGTGTACATGAACATGCACAGAGTGGACAGATACTACCCAAACTGTAATCCTATTTCAAGTGTAAACAGAAGTTTATGCCTGAAAACAGACTTAGGGCCTGATTTAGATTCTGGTGAATGGGTTACTCGATCACAACGGTAACGAATGTCCCATGATTTAGATTTTGGCAGATGGATTATCTGTCACCGTTGTGATGGAGTAACCCATCAAGTATTCATGTACCTGTATTCTTGGCCTAAGTGCAATTACTTCATTTTTTTAATTTTTTTAATTTATTTTTTTAGGAGGTCAGATTTTCAAAACATGCCTTGACATACAATGGATGCAAAAATATGATAGTCTTGGGAATCCCATACAGACCTCAACAGTCTCCTAAACAGAGCTTTCAAATTTCTAACCTCAACCCAAAGGGGAGATGTGCAACATCACAACACAATTTCACTACTTTTGTAAGAAGATGTCTTATGCTTGGTTGTCACATGGAGTGCAACCACCTGTCAGTCCAATCAAGAAAATGCCTATACTGAACAGGATCCCAAGAGGAAACAACTGGCTGCATTTCTACATTCTGGAAGTACATTTACAGCAAACAGTACATTTCCACAATGGTATGTGCTGATCCACATATACACTAATCTTTTCCCGATCAACTGCACACCCTCATCTTGTTACTCCATGAATCCTATAACACACTTACAAGAGGTGAATGTCTATGGAGATTGTACTTCCACATTCAAAAACAATTTGGGGGTGGAAAGTAGAGATTTCATGGTTATGGCTAAATTTAAACTGCTAAATTATCTTGTGTCTTGAACCACCAGTGTACTGCTTGAACAACCTTTTATGAATTACAGACAATCACTGCCCATACACATGTTAGGTCCTAGTTCTTGAGGGTAACAGTTTGATCAATTTGCATTAGAATAGTGAGTATGCCCCTACAAAATGGATGCAGTCTCTGTTTCCCAGAGGGATCATGTATCTAGTACTGAATTGTAATAGCCCTTGTGAAGCGTCCTAGCAAGCATGTGAAAATCATTCAGACTATTTGTTAAAAGATACAATTATAACCATCTGAGTGACTCGTCCCCAAATGAATGAGGCATTAGGGTAGGTTGACTCTACTAATGATGCACCTGTTAGCAGAGCCTGTGCAGACACTGAAAATCTTAGGGCCTCACTTATTTAGGTTTGGCACAGGACAGTGCTACAAGCCTTTTGCTGCACTTCCCTGCGTCAAAGCAAAAGGCTGACATATCTATGAGATATCCTGTGCACAAATTACTGTCTCCTGCTTATGTAGGCACCCGTGCACCATGGTGTAAGGGTGCATATGTTGCAGGGATGATTGCTTATGTGCAAGAAGGGACACCTTTCTGTATGTAAACAATCATTAATGGGGTTGCCTCTCTATGTATGGGTATAGAAATAAAACAGGGAGGAATAATGTAATTTCTCCATGTCGCTCCACTTTAACGCCACTCCTGAGATGGCGTAGGAATCAGACTCATTCCCAGCCTCGTAAATATGGGAATGCATCAGATTCCGTGAGATTCCATAGGTGTTGCATGAGAACATCCCACAGCAACACCCATGGAATGCCCCTTCCATGCAGAGTTATGCATGAAAGGGGTCCATATTTACAAGGCCATGGAAAGTCACGCTTTTCATGGCCTTGTAAATATGGGCCAACACACTGCACCACTGGAGCATTAAAAAAAAAAGATACTCCGGTGGTGCAGTGTGCCGATGGGGCCTCATAATTGAGGACCTTGGTTTTCTATTGAAAATATCTTCTAGAAAGCATTGTTATTTTTTTCCTAGGCCCCCAGACACCACTGGCTATAATGAATGTAAATGCTCACCATTTACTATTTTTAATTTAAGCCAAAGTTGCTTCACCTTTAATGCATGACAATCGCATTTGTGTCTAGTCCATCCTCCCCAGAGGAATAGGGCTGCAATTACTATTCATCACATGCACATTACCTTGTCATATTTCAGACTGCCCATGTTCTATCCATTGCACATTGCTATATTCACTGCTAATTGCCCCACTGTGGCATGCAACATCAATAAACAGTTAACTCAGCAAAGCTGCAGAGGTGTCAACACCAGTGCTAATGAGTCAGCTCAGAGTAAGAGGAGGGGGAATGGAGAATGCAAAAGTATCCTTTAACAATTGTTCTAGCTGCTTCTAGATACAATACGTATGTTCTTTCAGATTTGTGGGAGTAACTTATAATAAAAGTAATAAAAGTCAGTCTGGTTTAGTAATCTAAGTCCCCCACAGACTGGAAACCCATGGCTATTATTGTGTCCCCCAAGCTCTCAGAAATGTTTTGAAGAGGACATCAAAGCACTGCATGGCATGATTGGTTGAAGGCAATTGAGGATAAAAGTGCTAACCATTTGCATCTCACTGATACACAAGTATTGTAAATCAAAAAGGACTTCCAGCTGAAGAAGTGAGAAAGTACTAGGTATTAGATGTGCAGCTGTTAAGTCGCAAAGATGTTTGTGTGTGTGTGGGTGTATGGGGGGAAGAGGGAGTCAACGGTAATCCAATTCTCTCTTATTTTACTACTCATACAATGGATCATAGTCTTTACGCGCATTAGTGCCCTTGGCATCCTTGCTATGCTACAGAATGTCCTTGACTACAAAGGCACTCAGTGTGTGGGAAAGGGGGAAGGAAGCAGCACCATAATGCATTTTCACAACATTCTCATTTACAAAATTGAAATGTTAGGTGGATCACTGACTGATATGAGGCTGTTAGAAATGGGGTCTTTGGTTGGAAGTCAGGTTACTCCCTGTCCAAGCCAGGACCCTCACCCTAGTCAGGGTAAAGGAGAATCACACTTAGTTACACCCCTGATAACCCTCTTGGTAGCTTGGCACGAGCAGGCAGGCTTAACGTATGTGTAAATTATTTGTACCAACATACACAGTAATACAGTGAAAACACTACAAAATAGACACCACACCAGTTTAGAAAAATAGGTAATATTTATTTAAATCAAACAAGCCCAGTACGACAAAAATCCAACATACACAAGTCTAGATATGCATTTTACAAATAATAAGAGTCCAAATCCTTAGGAAAAGCAGTTAGAATGCTATTGTTACACAAAGTACCTGGTTAGCATCAAAAATAAAGCAGCACCGGCGAGCGTGTGTCGAAAAAGGCCAGCGATGTGTCAATTTCTCACTCACAAGAGAGACAGTGAGCCGTTCCTTCTCTGGTCGGGTTGGCGTGTGTCATTTCTTCTCTCCTGGAAGTGAGCGATGCGTGGATTCCCAGACGGGCAACCTAGTTCCGGGCAGGCTTTGCGTTAATTTTTCACTCCCAGGGATGTTGCATTCAAAATCCGGCTGCACGGTGTCAGGAAACCATGCTGCGTGGGGCTTCCGTCGTGATCAGCAATGGCTAGCGGGTGTTGTGCGTTGTTTCTCCAGCTGTGATGTGTCGATCTCCCAGCTGCGATGAAGGTGAAGCATCAATTTTAGCTTCTAGGTCCGCAGCAAGTCGTTTATCAGCCTCGTTGTGGATGGTGCGTTGAAAGTTTTCCTGCACAGCGTTTTGAGAGTGGATTTCTGTCCTTTTCCACCAACTTCACGTTTCAAGGGCCCAGGGACAGGTTAGAGCACTACTTGGCAGGGCAGGAGTCTCAGCAGAGAGTCCATTTGCTGGCAGAAGGAAGTCTTTGATGCCCCTTAGACTTCAACAAGAGGAGGCAAGCTCAGTTTAAGGCCTTGGAGATTCTTCACCAGTGGGAAGTCGCACAAAAGTCATTCTTTGTCCTCTTTCAGTTAGAAGCAGCTACTGCAGCCCAACCCAGCAAAGCACAGTCACAGGCAAAGGAGCAGTACTCCTCCTCCAGCTCTTCTCCTTGGCAGAGGTTCCTCTTGGTCCCAGAACTAATCTTGAAGACATTTCATTCTCAGGGATTTTGGGTCCAGACTTATACCCCTCTCTGCATTTCAAGGAGGCTGTTGGATCTTGCCCTTTTACAGGGTCATTCCAAATAATTTTTGCCTTTTTCCTCCTTACTTTTCTGACCCTTGTTGGCTGCTATGACTCTGAGCACTTTTTCACTGCTAATCAGTGCTAAAGTGCAGGTGCTCTCCCTTGTAAACTTGGTATGATTGGCTTTTACCCAATTGTAATATTTCATTTACCTATACGTCCCTTGTACAGTGGTATCCCTATACCCAAGGCCTGTAAATTAAATGCTACTAGTGGGCCAGCAGCGCTGCTTGCGCCACCCACTGAAGTATCTCAGCCCTACTAGAGCAGGGCCTGTGTGCGCAGATTTCTGCCACAGGGACCTGTTATCGAAATTTACTTGCCAGGCCCTGAACTCCCCTTTTACTACATGTAAGTCACCCCTAAGGTACGCCCTAGCTAGCCCTATGGGCAGGGTGCTACGTATGTAGAAGGCATGACATGTGCCTAGTAATGTGACCTGTCGTGGTAGTGACAACCTAACTTGGTGTCTCATTGCTGTGAGTACTGTCTTCTCATAGGATTGTATTAGAAATGCCCTGCCTTATGTGTAAGGGGCATTGTCTAATTTATGAGGGGTAGCGTAGGCATGTTTGGTAAGTTATAATGGTGGTAAGAAATGCTGCTTACTGGTATAGGTGTATTTTTTATTACTATTACAGAAATGCCACTTCTAGAAAGTGAGCATTTCTCTTTGCTTATGATTCTGGTGTTTTGCAGCTTGACTCCAACCCACGCCTGGGGGGAGTGACAGTTGGGCTTTATGCATACTTTTCAGGCAGCCGTTACACAGGGAGCGTGGAGGTGGCACAGTCAGAGAGTCGCATCTACATACTGAGTAGTCATCCTGAGCTAAGAGAAGGGAGAGGTGGGTCACACCTGCATTTGTAAAGGCTGTGCCCTGGCCTTACACAATAGGGTTGTTTACCCCCCACTGATGGTTGGAGCCCGTGCTGCAGGAAAGAGGGGGCACTCCCAGGACCAGTTGTAAGTGGCTGGGACCTCCGCTCCCCTTCTTTTGTAAAACACACTGTAAACTGAGTATAAGTACAGGGGAATTTTTCCCACAATGTAGACAGTCTTGAGACTTGAAGAGACTTACCTGAAACTGGACACAGGACGCTGCTGAATGGACTCACCAGGACCCACCTTGGACTGCTGCTGCTGTGCTGACCTGCCTGGTCACTAGGAGGAACTGCCACCATCTGTATCCTTTGTGCTGGCCTGTTGCTGGGCCTGCCAGCCCTATGCTTCCCCTCTCATTTTTCTCCAGTGGTAGGGTGCCGTGGCCCCTGACCCCTGACCCCTGCAACTATCCCCGTCCCAAGGAGTGCTGTTTCATATATCAAAATCGCTTAGAGAGCTTCTAAGCACATTGCCATGCTGGGAATCACCACTGTGACCCGGGCTGAAGGAATGCTCTCCTGCACTTGAAAAAGTGCTCCTTGCCTACAAGAAATCACTGCCGCAACCTAGGCTTTCCTGGAATGCCCCAGCACTCGTAAGTGCCCTGCCTCCATGGAAATCACCGCTGCAGCTCAGGCGGCTATATTGGAGGAAGCGGAGTGCTGTGCACTAACCTGTGCCCCCGAGGCACGAAGAAAAGGAAACGGGAGCAAGCATGCTCCTATCTGTGCCCCAGGGGCAATGTTTTCTCCGAGGAGCACCCCCGGGTACCAGAAAGCCCGGACTCAGGGCTGGATCACCGCTGCAGCCGGGACGAGGCAAAACACACTCGCACACCAAATTGGGTGCGGGCGAGTGGAAGACAGCAGCCCCAGGAAGGAGAGACCTCATTGGAGGTCTCCTCCGGATCCCAGGTCCGCCCTGAAAGCAGGATTTAGGGAAGGCGAGGGGAACCTCCCTCTTTCCCCGGTTTGTGCCAGAGGAGCAGAACGCTCCTATCCTTACCTGTGTATCACCTCTCCGGGCCCCCAGGTGTGTTGGGAGAGGCCTCCATTGGTGGCCCCAAGTCATATGCTGGGTTTTGGCCCCCACCTCATTGGAGGACTAGTTAAGGCCCTGGGGGGATGTAGGAAAGTACCATCTTGCCTGGCATGTTACCCCCATTTTTCAGTGCTCCAGTGCCCCAGTGCTCATAAGTGTGCCTGAATGTGTTACCTGTGTAGTGACTAACTGTCTCACTGAGGCTCTGCTAATCAGAACCTCAGTGGTTATGCTCTCTCATTTCTTTCCAAATTGTCACTAACAGGCTAGTGACCAATTTTACCAATTTACATTGGCTTACTGGAACACCCTTACAATTCCCTAGTATATGGTACTGAGGTACCCAGGGTATTGGGGTTCCAGGAGATCCCTATGGGCTGCAGAATTTCTTTTGCCACCCATAGGGAGCTCTGACAATTCTTACACAGGCCTGCCACTGCAGCCTGAGTGAAATAACGTCCACGTTATTTCACAGCCATTTTACACTGCACTTAAGTAACTTATAAGTCACCTATATGTCTAACCTTTACCTGGTAAAGGTTAGGTGCAAAGTTACTTAGTGTGAGGGCACCCTGGCACTAGCCAAGGTGCCCTCACATTGTTCAGGGCCAATTCCCCGGACTTTGTGAGTGCAGGGACACCATTACACGTGTGCACTACATATAGGTCACTACCTATATGTAGCTTCACAATGGTAACTCCGAATATGGCCATGTAACATGTCTATGATCATGGAATTGCCCCCTCTATACCATCCTGGCATAGTTGGCACAATCCCATGATCCCAGTGGTCTGTAGTACAGACCCTGGTACTGCCAAACTACCTTTCCTGGGGTTTCACTGCAGCTGCTGCTGCTGCCAACCCCTCAGACAGGCAGCTGCCCTCCTGGGGTCCAGCCAGGCCTGGCCCAGGATGGCAGAACAAAGGACTTCCTCTGAGAGAGGGTGTTACACCCTCTCCCTTTGGAAAATGGTGTGAAGGCAGGGGAGGAGTAGCCTCCACCAGCCTCTGGAAATGCTTTCTTGGGCACAGATGTGCCCAATTCTGCATAAGCCAGTCTACACCGGTTCAGGGGACCCCTTAGCCCTGCTCTGGCGCGAAACTGGACAAAGGAAAGGGGAGTGACCACTCCCCTGACCTGCACCTCCCCTGGGAGGTGTCCAGAGATCCTCCAGTGTGCTCCAGACCTCTGCCATCTTGGAAACAGAGGTGCTGCTGGCACACTGGACTGCTCTGAGTGGCCAGTGCCACCAGGTGACGTCAGAGACTCCTTCTGATAGGCTCCTTCAGGTGTTGCTAGCCTATCCTCTCTCCTAGGTAGCCAAACCCTCTTTTCTGGCTATTTAGGGTCTCTGTCTCTGGGGAAACTTTAGATAACGAATGCAAGAGCTCATCCGAGTTCCTCTGCATCTCTCTCTTCACCTTCTGCCAAGGAATCGACTGCTGACCGCGCTGGAAGCCTGCAAACCTGCAACATAGTAGCAAAGACGACTACTGCAACTCTGTAACGCTGATCCTGCCGCCTTCTCAACTGTTTTCCTGGTGGTGCATGCTGTGGGGGTAGTCTGCCTCCTCTCTGCACTAGAAGCTCCGAAGAAATCTCCCGTGGGTCGACGGAATCTTCCCCCTGCAACCGCAGGCACCAAAAAGCTGCATTACCGGTCCCTTGGGTCTCCTCTCAGCACGACGAGCGAGGTCCCTCGAATCCAGCAACTCTGTCCAAGTGGCCCCCACAGTCCAGTGACTCTTCAGTCCCAGTTTGGTGGAGGTAAGTCCTTGCCTCACCTCGCTAGACTGCATTGCTGGGAACCGTGACTTTTGCAGCTACTCTGGCCTCCGCGCACTTCCGGTGGAAATCCTTTGTGCACAGTCCAGCCTGGGTCCACGGCACTCTAACCTGCATTGCACAACCTCCTAAGTTGTTCTCCGGCGACGTGGGACTCCTTTGTGTAACTTCGGGTGAGCACCATTTCACGCATCTTTGTAGTGCCTGTTTCTGGCATTTCTCCGGGGGCTACCTGCTGCTAAGAGGGCTCCTTGTCTTGCTCGACGTCCCCTCTACCTCCTGGTCCAATTTGCGACCTCCTGGGCCACAGCAGCGTCCAAAAACGCTATCCGCACGATTTGCAGCTAGCAAGGCTTGTTGGCGTTCTTTCGGCGGGAAAACACTTCTGCACGACTCTACACGGCGAGTGGGATCCGTCCTCCAAAGGGGAAGTCTCTAGCCCTTTGCGTTCCTGCAGAAACCACAGCTTCTTCTGTCCAGTAGAAGCTTCTTTGCACCCGCAGCTGGCATTTCCTGGGCATCTGCCCATCTCCGACTTGCTTGTGACTTTTGGACTTGGTCCCCTTGTTCCACAGGTACCCCAGATTGGAAATCCAGCGTTGTTGCATTGTTGGTTTGTGTCTTTCCTGCATTATTCCTCTAACACAACTTCTTTATCCGTAGGGGAACTTTAGTGCACTTTGCACTCACTTTTCAGGGTCTTGGGGTGGGCTATTTTTCTAACCCTGACTATTTTCTAATAGTCCCAGTGACCCTCTACAAGGTCACATAGGTTTGGGGTCCATTCGTGGTTCGCATTCCACTTTTGGAGTATATGGTTTGTGTTGCCCCAATCCCTATGTGTCCCCATTGCATCCTATTGTAACTATACATTGTTTGCACTGTTTTCTAAGACTATACTGCATATTTTTGGTATTGTGTATATATATCTTGTGTATATTTCCTATCCTCTCACTGAGGGTACACTCTGAGATACTTTGGCATATTGTCATAAAAATAAAGTACCTTTATTTTTAGTATAACTGTGAATTGTGTTTTCTTATGATATTGTGCATATGACACTAAGTGGTACTGTAGGAGCTTCACTCGTCTCCTAGTCCAGCCTAAGCTGCTCTGCTAAGCTACCATTATCTATCAGCCTATGCTGCTAGACACCCTATACACTAATAAGGGATAACTGGGCCTGGTGCAAGGTGCAAGTACCCCTAGGTACTCACTACAAGCCAGTCCAGCCTCCTACAGGGGAGGCCCCCAGAAATCGTGGGCCCTAGGAGAGGCCCGTTATAAAGCCATAGGAGAGGGTGCAGACTCCCCCTCTCCTCCAGGAAAACACGTGGCCTTCGTTTCGCACCGAGGAGCGCCGGGGGCCCCCCTGTGTCAGCATCTTAGCACTGGAAGTGCCCACCTCATCAAAAACAGGTACTCTTCTTAGGGACCATACGCTTTCTATGGATTGGCTGGAATTGTTATGAAGTCCTGTTTTCATAGGGTGTGAGATATATATGCTGATGCTTCTTTTATGGGCCTGACAGGCTTATATGCATGTGACTTGCCATAGGTTTTAATCATGCTCTTAGTATAGGCATTTTATGTTCCATGACAAGTGCATTTATTTCTTTATTGTGATTCCTGACTACTGCTTATGTTGCAGAATCCTGAGTACTTATTCTTGCAGAGTATTAGTAACTTGTGTAATGTTCTGACAACTGCTAAGGTAGCAGGGTATTACTGACATGTAACGTTTGGTCTAATTACGTTTTGTGCAATACAGTTTATTTTTACATAGCTCAGTGTTGTGTTTATTTTGTGGTGTCACGTGTGTTGTGCACGTTGTGCAAACGCTTTACACATCGCCTCTGGGTTAGGCCTAACTGCTCGTGCCACCTTACCAAGGGGGTGAGCAGAGGTTATCTTGGACGTGTACATCCCTTGCTCTGACTAGAGTGGGTGGGTTCTGCCTGCCCTAGGTGCATACCCTAGCCAACCAGAAACCCCATTTCTTTTTTTGTTGTGTTGTAATTTTTTATTTCCATATATCAGAACAACAGACAAAGGTAAATAATCCACCATCAGGACGACTGCATGCCATACACTGTAAAAACCTGAGAACTTCCTGCTAAGTACAAAGAACTAGCAGAATAAGAAAGAGTGACAAATAGAAATATGATAACTGAAAAATCACTGATATTGCGTGTCCGTATCTGAACTAAAGGAACAATACAAACATAAGGCACTGAGGAGCACTAGGGCACGCAGGTATACTGATATATTAACATCTGGTCGCAATGAAATAATAATGAGACATCTTCACCTGGATAACATAACAATGAGACGGTGTAGCAATGTCACAGTAGTGTTCATCCCCCTGTCTCTCCATCTTCATTAAATAGACTTGCTTTCTAACAGTTCTAACAAACTAACACACCCATTATTTCACTTCCCCCCTCCCCTTAGGTGGCCCAAAGTTCAAGTAATCTTTCACTGGGTGAAGGGTAAGAGGATGGAGAGCACCAGGGTGTCACACTCGGATAACAAGATATGGGGAGAGGCCAGCACCATAGGGATGTCGAGCCATCAGGCGGGACATGCTTACTGGAGACAAGGGGGTGAGGGCCTCGGGGGGAATGTTGCCCGATCTGCTGGTAGGACTCAATAGAGACAGAGGGGGGATGAATGAAAATGAGATGATATTCCGTTAAGTGTAACGCAGGCAAGAAGAATAGGCGTCGCTGGGCAACAGTATGGATTTGTGTGGATGGGATTTTAGCATTAGAGGGAGGATCTGAAGAAGGAGAGGCAAACATAACAGAAAGAGCACATAAAAAGAAACTCAATCAAGAACAAACAAAAAAGAGGAAAAAAACGAAAAGGAGAAAGGAAGAGAGGATATCCGTTAAAGATAAGATGATGGGGGGACAAGAGAGAGAGTAAACATAATTGAAAGAAGAAAGAGAACAAAGACGTATGTGAGAAGAAGAATGGAGTTTTAAATGATAATAATGGGGAGATAGTGGCCGAGAAAGAAAAGTAAAGACACTGATGGGGAGAATGGAAGAGAGGGCAGGGGAGGCATGGTGCTTACGTTGAGCTGAGGCCAGTAGTGGACAAAACAAGGCAATAAACAGCAATGCACTGATATCTAATAGTGGACACACCGGGTAAAGGTAATCCTGCTCGATTGAGTGCATCGCAATCCCAACACTGATTAGTCAGTCCGTCGGTCCTGAGAGGAAGGGTGACCTCGTTTGGACAAAGACGTCCACTCTATCCTGTAAATCATATATGAGTCACTCATGGGAAGCAGCCTGGTACATTGCAGTAAACCATTCACCGTGAGAAGGGACAGTTGCAGCTCACCAATGCCTGGGGATACATACCTTAGCCGCGGCCAGAGCTGTGTGCATTAATCGACGTTGTGGTCGGGAGAGATCACAGAGCTCTCCAGTATCATGCAGCAATAGAAGGGAGGGGGGGAGGGAGGGCGATAACGTAAGTACTTCCCTGAGGGTGTCTCCCACTGATCGCCTGAAAGGCTGAATAGCCGAGCAGTCGTGCAGGATGTGTGGCAAGTCACAGCAGGTGTGAGGGCATCTCCAGCAGGAGGCGTGAGGCAATAATCCTGCGGTACGCAGTTTCTGGGGAGTCCAGGACCAATCATGTAATTTTTAAAAAAGGCAGAATTTCAAGCGAGTCTCCCATGCCCCACGGTCTCTGGCCTCAATGATGTCTGCCCAGTCCTCTAATTCATATTCAATCTGCAGGTGCGTCTGACATTTGTTTCTGAGGGAAAGGAGGAGGGGAAATGAGAAGAGGTGCCGATTAAGCAATGCTTGTAATCCCAATATAGCCTCCCTAAGTCAGCCCCAAGTTTCTAGAAAATGGAGTATCGGGGACTGAGGAAGGCGCCAGGGGGTGTTCCCCAGTCGACGCACCAGACAGTGCTTGATCTGAAGAAAACGCCACAAATGATGTTCGGGGAGACCGAAATCCTCTCTGGGTTTAGAGAATGACTTCAGCCTATCCCCTATTAGAAATTGATCCACCCTCTCAAAGGCCCTCTGAATGCCACTCCCTCCAGAATATAGTCTGCCCCAATCCGGAAGCCTTTATTGCCCCATATTGGTGCCTTATCATCAATCTGGGGGTCCACCTTTAATAAACGGTGTGCCTGTCGCCATGCATTATGCATGGCCCCAATCATGGGATTGGTGGTATGGTGGGATGACGGACCTGTCGCATAAAGAACCTGGAGTCCCGACGCTGAGCGCGAAAGCGTCTGCTTTATTTTCACCCAGCGGCGGATCCTTTACTCCTGGGAGTAAGACAATTATATGTGAGAGATGTAGTGCTAAAGCATAATGTTCCACCGAGGGAAGCCTCAGACCCCCATACTCCCGTTGGGCAAGTTAGGTGGCTCTAGGCTGCAGAGAACGCATAGACCCCCAAACGAATGTATGAACACGACGATCTATCTCCTGAAGGAGCGATAAGGGTGTCCGTAAAGGTAGCATGCCCAGGACATACAAAAACCGTGGCAAGGTCACCATACATACTGCCTGTACCCTGCCCCACATTGAGAGACCCAGATGGGACCATTTCTCAAAATCCCGTTTCATAGTGATAAGTAGTGGGTCCAGATTGTCCGCCACCATTTTGTCCAGGCCTCTGTTAATGTCGATGCCCAAGTAATGAAGATGTGATTGTTTCCACTTAACCGGGAGTTCCTGACCTGAAGAAAGTAGAGTTCCTGGGGAGAGAGGTAGCACTTCACTCTTATCCCAGTTGACACGGTGGCCCAAGAGGATCTCGAACTCCGAGAGAATATTTTTGAGGGCTGGGAGGGAGCTGGGCAGATCAGTGAGAGTAAGTAGATCATATAAATAGATGGTGGAAATGCCGCCTGCGATTGATATCCTGGAGATGAGATCAGAGTTTCGGATTGTTGCTGCTAAGGGTTCTACGGCTAGGAGAAAGAGTAACGGGGATAGAGGACAGCCTTGACGCATCCCTCTGATAACCAAGAAGGCCTCTGAGAAGAACCCACCATAATTTACCTGAGCTGATGGGGAGTCGTAGAGCAGGTGCACTATATTAATAAAGCTAGGTCCAAGACCAAAATGTTCAAACACTTGGGAAAGATACCACCATTCTATTCCATCAAATGCCTTCTTGGCATCCATTGAAAGGATCAGGGTCTCCTCAGGCGAATCCCGGGCTGTCCAAATAGCATGGATTAGCGTGCGAAGATGATTCCTCGACGAACGACCCGGTACGAAGCCAACTTGGGTGGAGTGGACCAAAGCGGGAATTACCTTTTTAAGACGGGTCGCTAGTATCCCTGCTAGGATCTTGATATCACCATTGAGGAGTGCTATGGGACGATAGCTACTACAAAGGAGAGGATCCTTACCTGGTTTGGGCAGGACAACAATGGATGCCTTGTTAGAGAGAGGATATAAAGAACCTGTCTGATCGGCCCCCTGAAACACCTTATAGAGGGCATATACGATATCCGCACCTGTCCATTTATAGAAGTCTGACGTGAACCCATCTTCCCCGGGGGCGTTGTGGTATAGTAAGTTAGCTACTGCCTGTTGTATCTCCTCCCTACTGATGTCACCCTCCAATAGCGCTCTACCTTCATCTGAAAGGCATGGTATATTTGCCTTCCGGAGGAAGGCGTCCAAGAGATCAGCATCTGCAATCACTTCCGGAGTGTACAGCATCTGGTAAAAACGCCTAAACTCCTCCGCTATATCCTGCGGATGGGTAATGAACGTGCTATCGCTTCTGCGGAGAGCTGGAATGGCCATCGCAGCCTCTCTTTGACAAAGTTGAGCGGCTAACAAACGACCCACCTTCTCTCCGTGTTCATTATGATGACCTCTCAGTCGCTGTAAGGCATATTCAGCTTGCGATGTATAAAGGGAGTTGAGCTCCATTTTAGCTAGTTCCAGGTGACGACAGACAGGTAGAGTGGGTGTTCGGGTGTATTTTCGTGTGGTCTGCGCTATGTAGTCTTCCAACTTGCTCTGTTGATCCTTCTTTTGAGCATTGGATATGGCCGCATCCCTCATTAGTTGCCCTCTAATCGTTACCTTTGCCGCCGCCCATAGTAGCTGTGGCGCGGTGACCGAGCCTTTGTTGTTCTGAAGATACGTAGCAACATGGGATCTAAGTGGGTTACTGGGACTCCACTGGGACCGTGCCCCGCAGTGGCCCCCATGAGCATATATCCACAGTATAGGTGGGGAAAAGGCGCAGAGGGGGGATTCACTAAGGAGAACTGGGGGTACCAGTCGGTGAAATCCACTCTCTTGGTCCGGGGCAGGGCATACGGGGTGTGTAATACAATTGGTCCCGCAGAGAAAGAGTAATAAGCGCCAGGCACAGTGAATCCCAACACATACAGCACAACCCGGTAACGATACCTCAATGGCCACTGCTACTCTAGAGTTCTTACTAGGCTATTGCCCTCAGGGAGGCAAAATGATCACAATCAAGATCAGAAGCACATGGAGGCTGGCCACGTAAAGATTGTAAATCACAAATGAACACAAATCATAGCAAGCTTGAGCCACGCATGGAAGCAATGCATCAACCCGAACCCCCACCCGGTCCCTTCCCACAAAGAAGAAAAACAATGGTTGTAAGAATGAAGGTCCAACATAAAACGTAGCTGTCCAATGAAGAAAAGCCCACTGCTGGGTATATAACAAAAAGACCTCGAGGCACCGTGTGGGCCAACCTTACGCGTGTTCGTGACACGTTGGTTTTAAGGGGGAACAGGACTTGTCTCTGCCCTGGTCCTGAGTGTGGTCTATCACCGCTTGAAGGGCATGATCACACCCCTCCTGTGATTTGAGCGGGCGATCGTAGACCCTGCCTCTCTTATGCAAGGCTGTGCGATGTGGTTGAGACGACGGGGATGGCGCTGAGGTAAGATCTTCAGGAGCAAAGGTATCCAGGTCTGAGTGCGTGACAACAATGTCCATTGGGTGGGAAGCTAGGCTGTCCATGAAAGAGCTGAGGTCTGTGGGCTCGAGGAAGTCTCTGGATTTGCCATTGTGTGTGATCCACATATGAGCTGGTTCAAAAAGACCATATTAAACATCCAGGTTTCTGAGTTGTGGGCGGAGTGCCAAAAATACATTCCACTTTTCATTTGTTAGTCTGGGGAAATCTGCTGCTACCCTGATCTTGTGACCTTCTAAGGAAAACGGGCCTTGGGATTTGGCTGCCGAGATGATCTGATGGGCCTGGTCATGACGCAGGAAGCAAACAATGATGGGAAAAGGCTTATCGGGGGTTGCCTTATGTAGTGAGCTAATCTTATGGGCTCGTTGGAACTCCAGTGGAGGTGAAAAAACCAGGCCTGTGATCTCGGGTGATGTATTTTTGAGAAACGTTTTATTATCGGAGCCCTCCTTGTATTCCAGAATGCCAAAAAAGCAAACGTTGTCTCTGCGACTCCTATCCTCCAGGTCAGTGACCTTCGCACGGAACAATCTTAGCTCTGCCTCCTGGTCAGGCAACACCACAACCCGGTCCCCTACTATCAAGAGACGTTGGTCCAAGTCAGTCGTGGTCTCCCGGAAACCAGCGATATCAGCCCGTATAGAGGTAGAGGCCACTGTCAGGTCAGAGATCTTTGCATCCATTGCCTCCAAACAGCACCCCACTGAGGCAATCTCCTGCAGTATACAGTCTGTAACCTCCATTGAGAGAAGCAGTGCCGGTAAGGACACGGGGCATAAAGGCGCCGTCTGTGCCGCCATATTTTTAGGTTGTGCGATGGCTTAGAAGAATAATAATTGGCGGGAGTGCTTGCCGGAGGGCTTTGCGCTTGGCATCGCCCCAAAGACGCAAAGTTCCCAGGGAGGAATCACCAAGGTAAGATGCAACTGCTGAACCCTGGTCCCGCTGAAGGAGAGGAGGTGAGTGTGGCGCAACCGTCAGGACCTCCGGTGCCATCTGGGGTAATCAGGCAAGCATTGGGGGGTCTGAAAAAGATGTTATCCTCGATGAGGGGATTAGGCACTAATAGGAATAGGCTACAGTGCAAGGATGCACTCCCACATCATCCACAGAAAGTTTGGTGGCAATTCCCACTCTCAGGGGCGTCACAGTCAGTCTGGCCTGATGGTAGGCCCAACTCAAGGCACCAAACCAAATCCAGAGCAAGGGTAACGAAGATGGAGATGCAGCTGTTCCAGAAAGAAGCTCCAATAAGCCTGGCCAACTGGGACCTTAGGCACCCTCCCAGCGGCAGAACGTAGGTGTCTCTCTAAGGATATAAGCCAAATCTCATGAGGAAAAAACCCCACCTGCTGGGGCCCAAGAGCGGCAAAGCCCCCCTCTCGCACTCACCATGATAGAGCGCGTAGTCAGTGATGGCAGTGTGTGAAGTCCGAATGTGGGCCCTCAATCGGTCCAAGATGCCAGGTGGGGCCCACAACGGCCTCACGGTGAATGGTTGAGCCCTCGCAGGAATTCTTCATCCACACTATGAGAGAGGGGGAGGGCATGGACTCGTCACTTCCCCATCATGTCAGCCAGGTCATGTCAGCCAGGTCATCGCAGCAGGAGCGGGGATCCAGTCGACATGCGCAACCAGGGAGAGACTCTCCCAGTCGCCCGCCCCGACGCAGCTCCCGGACTGTTTTCTAATTGAGACCGCGGCTCAGCGCGTCTCCCTAGGTCACGATCGGCCTCCAGGTGAAATCGGCCGAAGGGACCGCTATGCTTCTCAGGGCCCCCGGCAATCGAGTCCATCACCCCTAGGGCTCTCCAGGATGGCGGGGGAGGCGGCACCCCCCTTCACAGGCCCCAAATCGAGTCTCTCAGGTGGCCATTTAAGTCGGTGGCCAGACCACGCCCCCCAGAAACCCCATTTCTAACAGAGGCCTACTTCAAAGAAAAGTCTCTGTTGTTTACAAGATCCTGCCTTGCCCAGGCCAGGCCCCAGACACACACCAGGGGGTTGGAGACTGCATTGTGTGAGGGCAGACACAGCCCTTTCAGGTGTGAGTGACGACTCCTCCCTCCCCTCCCACCCAGATGGCTCGTCAGGATATGCAGGCTACACCCCAGCTCCCTTTGTGTCACTGTCTAGAGGAGATTCACAAACAGCCCAACTGTCAAACTAACCCAGACAGGCAATTCACAAACAGGCAGAGTCACAGAATGGTTTAAACAAGAAAATGTTTACTTTCTAAAAGTTACAAATAAACAGGGTAACCCACAGAACTGGGTAATCTAAACTGTAAAGCACACAATGTTCATGAAGGAATCACTGCATACAAATATTTCAGCTATATTAAATGCTATTAATGTTGTAATTAACCATAAACTAAATTCTATAAATGAATAAATCTTCCAGTAGTGTGTAATTTGTTTCTGGGAAAAAAGAAAATGTTTATATATTCACTAATATATACATCATCATAGCAAAGTAACAAAGAGTCTGCTGGGCTGACTGGTGGAAACAGTGAGGCACCATTAGCCTCGACTCCCTCAGGGTGCCAAGGCCAATGCATTCAGGACCCTTGGAAATGCACAGTCTGCCATAGCAGGCAAAGCACATTTGGAAGGTACTGATAGAGTTGTTGGCAGTGCAGAGGCTCGCCCGTGGGACCAACTCTGCCTTTCTGCCAATCTTTTCATGGTGGAGACCCCACCATGGAAATGCTCATGGAAAGCAAAGCCATGATCAGCACAGCAGTGCTCAACTCTGCACCACCATGGCTGACCATAACTTTTACCCACACCAACCCATCAGGATCACTGACCCTGGCAGTGGAGGCTGTCTCATGGCTGTTGTAATCTAGTGGTTGGGCATCCAGGGATATGGCTGTTGAACCACCATTTTGGGTCTGTCCTTCCTATGGACCAGTGTGCAGCAGTACTCATAATTGGGCCCTATGTATCCACAACGTAGCTTATATTTCATGCAGTGTTCCAAAATAATATCTGTGGAAGAGCACAGTGCCACAGCTCATGATAAGCAGGTGGTGCAAACTGAGCCTTGTGGTGAAACCACTGTTGCTTATTAGGAAATTAACTGACAGACTGCTACTGGTGTTTAAAGTATACGTTTCACTCAATGTCAATGTTTTACTGAAATGCTGCAGAACTCAGAGTTTGTACTTTAGAGCACTAAACTTAATTTCTAGGACAGAAAGAAACCCCATCCGTTGATATACTACAGTGTCCTCAGTAGAAAATTCCTTTTAGTTTTACAGCTTTATCCCATCAAGATGGCATTCAGATTTGCCTCATTTGTGTCAAATACAGAATGCTAGTGCTTTAGTTGTTAATTATAACTCTGGTGAAGCTTCAATTGATCACTAGAGAGAGAATGATAACTGACACCTGTTGGTGTTGGAATACATTTCTCTCTGCAATTCAAAATGCTTTAGCAACATGGACAAGGAAGAAATTTGAAAAAACAGACATCCTGTTATAGCTTTCAAGAGCTCTAAATATAATTTCTATGACAGAAAGAAATAATTTATGTTGGTCATTTACTGCAGTATCCTCTGAAGGATATGTATTCAGTTTTACAACTTTGATTCCATCAAGGTAGTGTCACATGTGCCACACCTTTGTCATATATACTTAGCACTCTAGTGCCAATTGGAGTTCTGTGGTGAAGATGAAAGTTTGCTGCTAGTGTTGGAAGTACACGTTTCACTATGTATACTAGAATTTGTTTCTCAAATCGATGAGGAGGATATTTTATAATTTATATAAACAGTTCTCATTTTAGCTTTTTAGAGCACAAATCATAATTCCTATGACAAAATGAACTCCTCATTTAATTAATTTCCAAAGGAATCGCTGTAGGTTGTATAGCTTTGATTCCATCAAGATGGCTTCAGGCGTGCAGCAATTATGTCATAAATACTATGTATGTGTGTGCTCAAGTTCAGTAGAACACTGTGCTGAAGCTACAGTAGGACACTGGGTAATCGACTGACAGGCTGCTGCTACTAGAAGTACATGCTTTACAATTTATTCTCACATGGCTGAGGAGATCATACAAATGTGCTCTCATTTAAGTTTCTGGAGAATCTTCCATAACCTCTGAGAAAATGATATGACAAAACAGTTTTCTCTCAAAATGGTTCATCAAATTCAAGCAAACAGTTAACTTTTTTCAAGTGGAAGTGGTAAGATCATGTGACAATTTCTCACCACCAACTAATGATTAATGTTGTGAATAAAATCCGTTATCACCCTTTATATGTACTACTTTTTATGACTCTGAAAACCTGAATCAGGAACATTGCATTTCAAATAAGGACCATGTCCCCAAAGTGCTATAATGACTGCCACAACCTGATTTCCATGTTGGTACCAGCCAATAAAGGGGTAGGAGGGTCCCTTTGAACCCCCTCTCTCCTATATGCCCCTGGGGATGAGAGTGTGCTGACCCAAACCCTTTAAATCATTGTGAGGACACAGACAGTATATCCCTGAAACTTGTAATGGCTGCCAGAACATATTGTTTATGATGCGGCCATCCAATCAGTATTAACAGGTCCTGTTAATATTTGTCAATCACAGCAAATTTATATACGCACAGTCCAGATCTACCTAGAATTTTAACTTCATTAAGCTTAAATGGATCCCTTTTTTAAACACAAATTGTTTGAACATGGCTTATTGGATTTACATTAAATCACAAACAGTGAATATTCTGAGTAATGTTGTAACTATTTGCCAAATTAGGTGTAATACCCCTCATCTATTTTTTTGCATTAACAGACCTTTCCTAAGGATTTACAGTGGGAACCCAATGCAGTGGGTCATAGTTGTCATGGCCCTCGCTGGACAGATCACCCCAAAACTTTCCAGGAAGGAGCTGGGGTGGATGAACATTTTTTTTAGAAAGATTTGCTTAAATCAGTGAAATGCCACAAATGATTTAGAAAAAAAAAAAAGCGCTCTTTCTATGGAAACCTCCACCTAACTATTAGTACATAATAGCGACTTCCACTGTGATATTAAATCCTGATTTTGAAATATATATATATATATATATATATATATTCACTTAAGAAACAAAGGTTACAGGGATGTTATAGTTAGGTCCTGAATCTCATCGCACAAAACCAGAGAAATTCAGCAGTTATAATTAGAGTTATTCCAAGTAATTATAACTCACAGCCTAAGGTAACTACAACTCATGCCTCTGCCATGCACAGTATTTTCTTCAATAATTTGACTTCTAATATTTCATTGATATTTTCATTGAGGTTATAAGCATTGCCATGAGTGCTGTAATATCTGGGGTTATTAGCATTGCATGACAAGGGCACAAGAGATTTAACTTACGTATTTTTATTTTTTTATAAAGGATCATTTTGCCTTGGTGGGGTCTCTCTGGGACCCCACCACCACCACCGCTGAGGAGTCAGGGTACTCTGGCCCCTTTTCTTTAGGGACTCGGCTGAAGCCAAGTCCCATGATGGTTGCCAACACTTCATGGTTGAAGTCTTGTCAGCCTATCAGCTCTGCAGATCTCTACATGAGCTCTTCTTATTTGCAAAATCATTGGGGAGGATCATCGGTCCTAGATATACAAATTTGAATTTCCTTTAATTTCTCTTAAACTTCTGAATGAATTTACATCAAATAAAAAGCATACTCTGCGTACCGAAAGTTACCTTTCTGCTAAATTTGGTATAATTCCATCTAGTGGTTTGGGTTGTAGTCGTTTTCAAAACTCCTATGAGAATTAGCATAGGAATCAAATTTTTTGATGTTCCCCCTTTTTCTTGGCACATGCTTATAGGACCACTTCGAAACTTCCCATACACATCAAGAATCATGAGCACACTTGTTCTGATTTTTTTTTTTAAAGGTTCATCAAACGGTGCCAAAGAAATAAGCAAGTCAAAAAACACTTTCTATGGAAATGAGAGAGCGTATTTAATATTACATATTATAGACGTGAAATGCTTATGTCTAACAATGCTGTACTAAATAAAACATTCATTAAAGCGTATTCACAAATATGAAGAATCATTAAAATGTATAAACTAATGTCAACTGTAAGAAATAATCGTTTATAGTTTGCCTAACGGAGTACATTAAAACGTATAGAACTGCATTCATTAGAACTCGTATATCTTAAGTTAGCATGAGCCAAGCAGAAGCTGTGTAGCTCTCATATTAAAACGTATTTTTCCTGTCTCTTCAGTGTGCGGACTTGCAAACGACCATGACCCAGCTATTGTTCTTTCTGTATTAGTTTGAAACATGGGGACATTTTCCCATCCGCATGCTAGCATCTTTTAGTATAAAATGATGTGCTTCGAAACATTTGTAGATACTTCCAAGGACAATGAGACGAGGGAAAGAGAACTTTTAACCTGAGACGTGTGCCAAGATGATGAAGTAACCCCAGATATGCCACCTACGTAAAGCCGATTATGAAGACCAATCAGAAGACCAAACAATATCGAGAGATGACAAATGCATTACTTAATGTATAATTTGATAGGTTAACAATGATGGGGTGTATTGACTAACCAATAGAATTTTGGGGGAATGAATCACGAGAAAGGGATAAAAACCCATGACACAGGGAGTAAATGTCATTAGGTAGGGAATGATATTGATTGCATCCCGAAACTCTGTGTCACTATTTTGTGACTCGAGGTTTAGACAAACCATCCTTGCCCATATTACTGTCCTTTACTCTCTTCTCTTTAAGAGGAGAGTGTCTTGCCTCTAACTTAGATAGACTGATGGCGATCTGACTGGTGTCCTGAAGACAAAGACTGATCCTGAATGCTGACTTAATCAGAGGAGGGTAATTATAAAATTGCCTTTCTTTCTAGGTACCAACTGCTGTATGTTTTATCAGAGACCGTAGTTAGATGTTTTCCAAATTGGTGTTCAAAATTGTTTTGCATGACGCCCAACATGCTAATGCTAATTAGAGGTTAGACGAGGTATTCATTCTGACTGACAAACTGACGTGACTGACATGGTGCTATGCTGAACTAGTATCTTAGAAAATTCGATGTGTCCTAATCTGCTTATATCTATCTGATTGTCTATGCTACTGATCTTTGCATTTATTGAAACTTATTGTGGTTGTCATCTTGTAATCGTGCTTATATGCTTATTGACTTTGAAATTAATGCCTTTGCTACTAGATTGTAATCAATAGGGAATAAAACGTATAATCTTCATCAAGGTGTGGTTATTCATGACTGACAGGTCATGGTTGCGCCAAATGTTTATTAATGTCTAAAGTAAGATATAATTTGGTGTTAAATGTTGACAATGTTATTGACATATTGATTGATATTTTGATCAGTTATCTCGTCCTACGGTGTCTCACCACTGGGCCCAAAGATTCATTGGCCTAAAACGAGTCCTGATGTGTATAAATTGACATAGACGGACGCGTTAACAGAAACATGGTCCTAATTCTAACTACTCACTGTCAACTGTCAGTAGCTGATATATATATATATATATATGGAGAGAGAGAAAAACAAAGGACGCGAACAGTGGGGGGTGGGTGTCTGCATGGGGGTGCACAGTGATGGGGGTCTTATTTTACATTGAAAACAAAAAACTGGAAATTTACTTATAACATAACATTTTAAATGAACACTAAAATTCACCAGTTATTGTTCTCAAGTAACCTTGCCATGCAACAATTGTCTCACATAACTCGTATCCTAAAGTGACAAACACACAACCTTACCTCACATATTACATCACTCAAAACATGTTCCGTAACATCATCAATAACATAACTGCAAAATCTGAAATGACATAATTGATGACAACACTATGCCTGGTAGGGATGAGTTATTATTACTTGAAATAGCTATAAGTAGTGATTTCCAGTATTTTTGTTAGTTTAAAATGTTATGATCAAACTGACATTTTCACCTAACTGTAGTGTCCCTTTAACCTTTGTGAATTTCTATGTTTAAAAAAAAAAAAATCTAAAGTAAGATGTTTTACACTATGCAACTCCCCTGCAGGTTCCTAATCCCTCCACCCCCCACCGTGTGCAGTGTGGGGTTGAGGACAGGGCCTGGTTTTCACCCATCCCCGTGGTCTCCCAATACCCAAGCCAAACGTTCATGCAAAACTTCCCATGGGCAACCAACCCCCTTTATCCTAAATATGTATATATAAAAGGTAGACCTACTGGGTTTATCAGGAGGAGAGCACATCATAATATATAAAACAGCCGTATTCACTTTGTCAAAAAATTCACTGATTATGTTAATCAAATGTATTTTTATAACCACATTTCAATTTGTAATAATGCTTGTCACAAAATATTTTAAAAACAGGATTTTTTTTAAATAAGAAGTCTTTTTTCACTTTTGTTTGGTCACAAAATGCAGCCATAGAATCAACCACATAGCTATATATAAACATATTTCAAATATTTACATTGATTAAAATGAATGCGTTAAAACTATTATTTGTTTAATAATTTAAAATATTTAGAACTAAAATAAAACATTATCCATTCAATCTCTATGCAATCCCCACGACCTATCAAATAAAATAATTTGAAATAATTCGAAATTAAATCAAAACACAATTTAAAAACCTAGGACACTAAAAATATATATTAATTTTAAAACAAAAAGTGCATCACCAAAATGATGCAGTTTAAACATTGCTTTTCTAAGGTACTATCCACACACTACTCCGAAAACCACCCTTAAGCCCAACAGTACTTTAAAATAGTATAAATAACTAACAGTAAAATATATTTCTATGCACAAATTGTACCACACTCACCATAATACTCATACATATTTTTGCATTCACATTTTTTAGCACAATATTATGGCCAAACAGTATTTTGGAGTCAATATACAAACAGCAAACCCAAATATCTATGTTTAATTGAATGCACTTCAGCCAATCGTTTCACACTTGAAAATCCCCAGTCTTTTTACTTTGTAAAAAAAACTTTCTTCAATTTCCATAAGCATTATTTTTACTGTATGTGAGGCATCCTTGTTTGTTCTACAAATGATGTAATGCTGCTCCAATATCTGCCTTGAAAAGATTTTGCTTAGAAATTTCATAACATCTTTCTTGGGATACAGAACAACCCTTTTTACTCTCAAATTTCCTACAGCGAAATCTAGATTGTAATTTACTCTATGACATTTTCAATAGGCTAAACCTTCCTTCTTTGTAAGTACTATAATAAAGGGTAACTTGAAAGCCAGAATTTCCCTCTGCTCTGCAAGCAAGACTATTTCCCTCTAGTAATCTTCCTAATGATTGCTACCTACACACGGTGATGGTGAATCATATCTACCATTTGTATGTCTCTTGGTGGTGTCCTGCCGAAATGCGTTTTACCTTCCACAGGGAGAAGAAACTTGCAAAATTTGCATTTGTGTAATTAAACAGAATTTTGTGGAAATTAAGCAAAATAATGCATAAGTCAAATTGCAAAGCAGGCACTACGCACTATATTGTACCTCAAAATGCATTTTGAACTCAAGAATATGGTAATAAAAAGTAGTGCAGAAACAGGGCAGTAGTCATGTGGAGGCATTTGAGGGCTGGTCCAGCCCATATTAATCTTTGGCCTCCACAGCTGGCACAATATTTATCGAAAACTTGGTTTAAGATTAATTTCAACACTCTGCATTCAATTTGGATTGCATACAGTTTGAAGAAAACATGTTGGAGATCAGAAGGTAAAGTATCAATTAAATGCATGTTTTTATCTTGTTACATTTACTGCATGTTCAAAGATAGAGGTTAAATGTAAGGCTATGTCTTCAGACAAATTGCTGCTTACTCCTATTATGTGGAGATGTTTTCTTTTCTTTCTCTGACTACAAAGTGAGGATTCTGGAAAATGAACTACCAATCTACTGGGGTACAGACAGGGACATTGAAATTCTGCGACAAGGGAGGCCCAACTTAAATTTATATGGCAAGGTTGAATACATTCGATCTGTCTGGGCAAAGGCTTCGATTTGTTAGAACTAGCTCCACATCCAAATACAACTATCAGGACCTGAAAGATGAACAGTCAACTTTTGTGATGGACCTTACACTGCGCAACTGCCCATGATGCAGCATTTTTAGTGCCTTTTCATCCGTTCGAGCTAGAAACAATTATTTTGTTTAAATCTGTAGATTATACAGTAGATGATGGGTTATGTGGTAAATGCAGCTAATTCAAAATCATCTGGAAAAATACAAGGCTGCAGAATCACATAATTTTAGTGGCCTAGCATACAGGAAGTGCAAAAAAAAAGAAACTGCAGGATGTCAATTTGTTTGTAATGCACAAAATGCCTCTAAATGAACAAAAATTTCAAAATATATCAGCAACTATGAAAGGAGAAATAAAGGACATTTTATTTTGTAATAAAGAAGTGTGACAGAACCAAAGATTTTAACAGGATCAAAGGTGATGCACATGTGATAAATATTATATTGCATTGTACTACAGAAATTGTATAGCACTTACTACCCCCTATGCGTGACACAAGTGCTTACTTACAATGGCAGCAAGCTACACCATACAGAGCGGTGTGTGGTTGGAAGGGTGTTGTCTTTGTTTTATGATTCTATGTGGGAAGAACTTTCATGTCATGCATTATGACCATGAGGTGTGTTTATCTTTTTATGGGATGCAGCGTGTAGCAGTGTGGTGGATGATGAGGTGTGAAAAACACATTCAGTTTATTATTTTTTTAACATCTCTGTTGGACACTTTATAGTGTTTCTTATAATTATAGACTTCTTAGCTGGTTACTGCACTGAGTGTCCAATCAGAACTTTTGTGTAGTTGTGGGCCTTAATGGCATGGGTGAAGGGAGAGAGAAGTAGAAAGATCTGCTGGCATGTTCATTGTTACCATCATCCCCCATATCTCTGTATCATTGTGAGATGTAAAGAAGCAGCCATAGTGTATTTGTATTTTGGACCTGCCGCACTGCACTAGATTAAAGTCCTCTCATTGATCTGCAGTGTGTGACAGATTTCTTCAGTTACTCCATGCCTGTTTATTTAGTGATGGCTGGTTTATTGGGTGCACAGTACTGGTGATGGACAGTCCGCATAGCTGATATGTCTTATGTGAATATAAGAGGTGTAAATTATAGTTGGATGCTGACTGCTGAGGGTTATGGTACTAGTATTAGTATGGACTAGAAGTGTCATGTATTAATTTAGATAACCATATTGTCCCCAGTGGAACCATAGGTCAGCCCTCTTTAATATACCTGCCTATCAAAACTAGTTTGTTGGTTGAGTTGCTTCAATTTGTAAATAGTAAGTTGAAGATTGAGCCTGAGGGTGTGACTGTCTTTCTGGATTTTGTTGCTGAAATGTGTTGGTGGAGCTGTCTTGAAAATAGACTTGTTTTCAACTGTCTTCTGATGTATATATGATCCCGAATTCTGGCTGGTAGTGAGTTCCAGATCTTGGTGGCTTGTACTGAAAAAGCTGTGCCTTCCTACATATTTCTTATGGTAAGGTGGTTTGGTGATAAGTAGTACAACTAAACAATGATGCCCAATCTCGATAGGGGTTAGGGGACCGAGAGGAACTGGTGGGCTGCCTACATTTGCATCATCCCTCACTTAATTGGGGAATTTTCCTATGGTGACCTGAATGTCTCATTCTCCTTTTTTGTGAATTGAGATAAATGGTGCAAGCCTGGAGTCTTGAAATTAGCTTATAGGTACAGTGGCCCTTTCCTTAGAGCCTTTGTGGAAAATGAAAATTGTCTTGAACAGTGCCCTTCTTGCCATAGGTAGCAGAAGCTAGGCAGGCTTTTGGACTCTCAAGCAGAACCCCAGCTTCTCAAGCAGAAATTACTGATTTCAGATACTGTCTCCACACCTGTAGGAGATTGGCTGTTAGGCAAACACCAGCTCAGGGTGCATAGCAGCTTTTTGAGTACTCCGGGGAGCATCCCAATTCAAGAAAACCCGAAAAAGTGATGTATTTTTTGATCTCACTTTAGTCAACTACGTGGTTCTGCTGCCTAAATAGTGTGCCATCACTCCAACTCTGTCTTGCAAATCTTGTTATGATCAAGACCGCAGTGGTGGCTCCCCCTGAAAGAAGACTCGAGCTATGGACGCGGGTGTGCTGCATGCCTCTACAATGCAGCCTGGACTGCTATGATAGAAGAATCAAACCTTTAGAGCGAGTATGCAACTGGCATCCTCTGCACAGCTTGAACTACCTCAAGCACTATAGGTTTAGCCCGCAGCAGGGGGACAAGAGACTAAGGGCCTGATTTAAAGTTTGGAGGAGGGGGTTTCTCTGTCACAAACGTGACGGATATCCCATTCGCCATATTACAATTCCATTACAACCTATGAAACTTGTAATAAAATGGACTAGATATCCGTCATGTTGGTGACAGAGTGAACCCTATGCCAAACACTAAATCAGGCCCTAAGATGCATGGGCTAACCTGTTCACCCACTTCAGGCTGTTAAAGAAATGAACAATAAAGACAAAACATTTTCCAGACAGGAGATGTGGATCAATTGTCTAAGGCTTCAGATCCAGATTCAGTTGGTTCTCTTTCAAACATAATTTTCAGTTTGCTCTCCAGACGCTCAGCCTTTGTGCAAAATGATATGTCTCTCAGTTGCAAATCCTGCAACCCCCGCCCCCCCAAAAAAGCAGTGTTCAGAAAGAACCAATTGGTACCCCCTTGTTAATAAGGCCCTCAAAGTTTTTCTAAAGGTAGGCCTGTCTTCAGCCTCATCTCTTTTGCGTTTGGGTCTCCAACAGTACTTCTACTCTCACATATAATTTGTCACTCTGGCAAAGGATACACTCTAGTCCAAATAAAACAATTTCATCTACCATCTGCAACACAGCTTGTTGGCGGTCATATTCCTACGTTTGAGGCGAGAGAAGCCACAGTCTTGATGTGAGCTGTGAGGGATCGACCTTAACGCTCAAATAAACGAACCCACAAAGTTTAACAGGTTTCTGTAAGAGATCCCACCTAAATTGGCGCCAGCACTTAGGGGCATATTTATACTCTGTTTGTGCTGAATTAACATATATTTTTTATGCTAATTCAGCGCAAATTTAACTTCATATTTATATTTTGGTGCTAGACATGTCTAGGGCCAACATATTGGAGTTAAAGTCAGATTTTGCCTGCGGAAAACTACCTTGCGTCAATGAGATGCAAGGTAGGCATTCCTGAGCAAAAAATGACAAGGCCTCAGTGCCATATTTATCCCCCCATCCTAAAATCAAGCACGGAGCATGTGGGCCTTAAATAATGGCGCTAAGCTTGCTTAGTGTCATTATTTACCGACTGGGTCAGGGCAGGCTTTAAGGTACCTGTGGGCCTTTTTCCATGGTCATAGACCATGGAAAGAGCCCACAGGTGCCCTTCCCTAGCCCCTGGGGCACCCCACCCACACCAGAGGGACAGTGGAGGATAGGTGACCCCATCCCAGGTAAGTATAGGTGAGTAGAGGTAAGTATTTTATTTTATTTTTTGTAGTGCCATGGGGGAGCCTAACTCAGCCCCCCTTACATGGCACTGTGCTCTAATGGGCATGCCCAGGGGACAAATGTCCCCTGGGCATGGCAATTGGGGGGTGGTGGGCATGACTCCTGTCTTAACTAAGACAGGAGTCATGCCCATGGGTTGTTAACATCAGAAAGAGACGCTAGTATGGCTAAAGGCATTATTTATATCTCTGCCCATACTAGCGTGTCATCCTTTGACGCTAAAACCCCTGTTCCCCCTACACCCCCCCCCGACCCAGCTAGCGTCCTTTTTTAAGAACTAGCCGGGCCTTACCGCCGCCTACCGTCATCCCATAAATATGATGCCCGGCTGGCATTATGGGATGGCGCTAGGGGGCAGTATACTTTTTTTACGCTAATCTGTGTTAGCGCAGTTAAGCGTCAAAAAGTATAAATCAGAGCCTAAGACCTTCCACAGTGATTTTCAGGTGAAAATATTCACATTCAAATATATGCAATGATTAAGGAAAAGGTATAGGAAGGAAACCTGGTCGGGAAGGTGTGTTGGAGAGACTTACTGGCTGACATGAGCGCCAAGTGGATGGTGCACAGGCTGACTACTGCTTGTTCACCCCGGATCTATACACATGTGCATTGATGTTAACAATATCGAGCTGTTGCCACGGTTGTCACTGCCATTAATTCTAATTCCTAACTCCGCTGGAATCCATCTGTCATGGATAGGAAAACACAGATGCCCATTGTTTAGGTTTTACATTGCTAAACAAAATACATGTTTAAAGTTTCTTATAACTGACTATTGTCCATGAAATGAATAAAAATCAATAGCATTCATTATACAGCTGGTGATGTCACAGATAAGTGCAACAGTAGGGGCCCAATCACCACAGCATGCTAGCAGCAACAAATATTTCTACACAGATGTCTGTTTGTAACGTCTGGCGGGGCTGGTTTGCTGCTCTGAGAGAGCAACTAGCACTAGATACCAGTAAAAAAAACTTTTCTGGATTATCTTTAAATCCACTTGATCCATGTCCAAAGAAAGGTAACACGCTCTTCGTATCTAAAGATTGTATAAAGCCTCAGGGATACACACAATAACTTGCACAGTGTTCTTCGAGGTTTGTAGTTTGGCAAGTAATCCGCGCATCAGAAGACAATAATAACACTTGTTTTACACCACATGATCCACAACCCAAGGCTAATTCATTTTATCTTTAAATTGAGCCGCCTGAAGGGAAGTGGGACTGTTACTGCAATGCTACAGCAAGCCTGCAAGGTCAAGTAATTTCCCATGGCACAGTAAACTGAACAAATACGCTAGTATATTTGACTTCAAAATTTCATCCTTAAGGTTTCGCTTTGAATGCTGGTCTTTAGAGCAGCAAATATGTGATTACAATCCGAAAATTTCCCCGTTGAGAGTCATGCGAATATTGTATTGGATTATCCAATTGGTGCATTTTAAACAGAAAATAAAACTCATCTGTGCACAAATGTTTGTTTGTTGTAGGTGGTCGAATGCTATATACATCACATAACGATGACATTGTATTTACTTCATTGACCTGCCACTAAATTGTAAGGCAAATATGTAATAACTATTCTAAACCCCACTCTTTTAGAGTTATTATGGATGCAATATTAATGTAGGTCAAACTTATAAACCTCGAAATATTTTCCTAAACAAAGCCTGACCCAGGTCGTGAACATGCACAATTATAAAAAAAAATGTTAGGTTTCCCCAAAGTAGCCTAAGAAGTCAGATCGATGCACAATCTACCAAGAAGAGTAGGAAATGCAGCATACATGTATTTGCCACTTGCTAGGAAGTGATTTACTCTGCATAAGTGAATAGTGAGAAAGCTGCATTAACCCTAATCTTCACAAAGTAGCCAAACAGAAGAGGGGTATGTGGGCTGATTTTTCCTTGAACGAATCATTTCCATGTTCCCCATTTGTCCAATTTGGACTAACAATAGCAGAGCTAATCAGCCAGTTCACTTGACTGAGAAGAACCTGCTTGTAAATTTAGAGACCACATACTAAAATGAAGGTGTCAACATAGCTTCTGAGATTTCCAATGCAATATGAAGCACTCAAAATTAGCCCTGGGTTTTGGCCAACAGTTATCTGCACCCTGAAACATGCCATACCACTTTGTAATATAAGGTGTGAGCCTTAAATTCTCAGAACGTAGCCCAATAACTAGGACTAGCTGAATATGTAGATGACACAGGGCTTTAGCTGCTGGAATATATATGAATAAGGACGCCCTACCCTCCTGCTTGCATATCTACTTTAGTGGACATTTTCCTCACAGCTCTGTAAGACTATTGGAGTTGTTCTCTGCTTTGGTGAGGAAGCAACCATCTGTAAAAGATGCCTTTTAAGATGTCTTGAAACAGGTGAAACGTGTTTCCCACTGGAAATCACTAGTTCACCAGTAGAACACAGGAAAGACTTTGTGGATCATATCACTTTAGTGGATTAGGGTAAATTGAAGCAGCCCTTAAGTAAGAGAAACTTAAAAATGCCAGTTTAGACAACTATCTAATCATCTTCTACTTTGTAAAAACTGTGCCTGATTTGAAATGTGGCAGACAGTGTACTTCCACAAGTGACATGGTACCTTGTCACTACACCTACCCTATTTAGAAGCCAGCACCCTGTCATCCTCTCTGTTGGTTTCATCCTTTGCCTCCATTGACTGAAAGCTTACTCCAATGGCTTGACAGAGTGCTGGCCGTTTGAGTAATGGCATCACACTATCCACCCTACCTAGGGCTGGCCCTCCAATATCTGTTTGGATGTCTGTAAATTGCCTAGGGTAAAGGTTCCCTGGGTAAGGGGGAAAGGAGAGGGGTTAGTTATTGTTCTTCAAACTCCCACTATGGGAGATTTGTTTCTTTAACGATAAAAGGTTTGTTGAATGGCTGACAAAACTGTAGGAGGCTCGCCATTTAAATGTTGATACCTTTAGAGGAACTGCTATGATAGAGGCTCCTCTGAAGTTACAGAGATCACCTCTGGCCATGCGCTGACCTCTAAATCCTGTGCTGTTCTGTTCATCAGGATGGCTTATGTAAAGACCTCCACTACTGTGACAGACTAAGTAAAGACCAACATAGCCTCCATCAGGCCACTTCACTTTTGCAGGGAAAACCTGACTGTACAGAAAACATTACTACGCTAGGCAGACCTTTGGAATAGCAAGTGAAACTAGAAGATCTTTCAAAGAAAGGTGTAGAGATTGCATGTTCAAGAGCAAGCCTTGTTCTACTGTGAGCTTTTTCATCTTTGCAAGCAGATTATGCCCCAGACTGTAAAATAATGTGTCTGTCTTGTTGCATGAATAGGAACAAAATCAAGGCTTGCACTGCTAATTTAAAGTGAATTTCATGTATGTTTCAGCATCTGAAAGGAAACTGACCTAAGCCCCAGTATATTTGACTCTGACCACTCAAAGATTGGTCTTTCTTGTTCAGTAGGTCTTGATAACATTTCAGAAATAAAACTTTGGAATGGTTTCAGGTTTCTACTAGTCCCATAGACTCAAATCAATATTAGTTTTGCTCATGTTTACTGTTGAACAGTTAAATGTGCATTAACACATTTTGAAATTCATTTTTCTAGCATGAGCCTTATTCATTACTATTTATATTGTAAAAAATAGTTGGAACTTTAAATTCTGTGCATTTCATCTCATTACTGGAAAGTATGTGAACACCCTGCCATACTGATTGGCTGCAATCTGGGACATTCTCCTTCGGATTTGACAGGCTATTGGAATATGTTGGTTCGCCATATCTTTTGAACTGTATTTGTTGTGCAGGCAGTGTTGACTGAATGGAATTATGGTGGTAGTAAATTCAAGTGCAAAAATACCTACATTCAGCTGCACCTGGAAAATGATGAAAAAGATTATCAACTTTAGAGTATCTTCAAATGTTTTTCCACCAGCCATTATCCACACAGTAGACTGTGACCGAGAGCCATCATTCCATTACAAGATAGTCTTCATAACAAAAAGGATAATATTTGATCATTTCCCTCATCATGGAGGGGGCAGCTAATTAGTTTGCTTACAGAAAGACTAGGGGATGCCCATGCAGGGTTAGCAGAGTATTTATTGAAAACTTGGGCTATGTATTTAGCATAAGTAATCTTTATTAATCAAACTAGAATATATACTGTATAAATATAAGACAGTACTTTCACAGGAGTGATCATCTGTTCTATGCTTTTGATTCATGAATCAGTTCCTATGGGGAATATAAAAGTAAGATTACTAGATATCACAGTTTTGGCATTATAGCACTTGCTTGACAGTCACTTGACTGAGTGAATGTGCTTAGCACCAATGTGTTGTTCAGCTACTCCCAAAAAGCAATGAATGCTCTCATATTCGAGAGAGGCTTCCAGGGTGTTCTCTTTTCACCAAGAAAACAGTCCATGAAGATTACAAATAAATAGATTATTTTTAAAATATTTATTAATCTTCTAGGTGCTGAATTAAAATTTAAGATCAACTCAAGAACAAGTATGTGAACTTGAGAAAATAGGTTGACAATTTCCTGACAACTGATAAGCAGTATCCACCATTCTATTGTAGTCAACACAGACACATATCATTGGTCTTATCTAAGATACATATGGATATGTCATGGACACTTTACAAGATACATTTGAATGAAGACACACAGAAAATGAAAGACGCAGGTGAAACACAAAGAAAGGAGACCTATGTATGTTCGATATAATCTCCAAGAATGGAAATTGACCTAAAGTTCCATCTAAAATTTGAATATGATAAAAATTTGAATATGATAAAAAAAAAAATCAGAATACTTTATGCAAAGCTGAAAATGGATCTGAGAATAAGATTCCATAGACAATTGGTATTAAAGGGGCCATCTAGTGAAAAGAAAAGAAAAAAAAAAAGGGTTGTTCTCTTGCTCAATCCAACAAGAAACATTCATGAGCAATAAGGGTTTGGGAAAGTCCTTTGTTTGAAGACATCTGGTTGGGTTGAAAAAACCATTGTGACACCCTTCATTGGATGCACCATTTAAACTACTAGAATTGATTTGCAAAGCTGCAATTAGTATTTGCCTACATTCTAGGTTTAGTGAACCTGTAAAGCAGAGACAAAGAGCTGGTTTATGTGGCTTGTTTGCCTGCTTGTAAGGGCAAATCCCATAGAAGATGAGTGCTTTATCACCTACACACTGTCAGATGTCAACCGCTAATAACTGTAGAAAATGAGAGGGTATACAGTCAAGAGTAATTAGAACATTTAAATGTTGAGACCTTCATTGCAGTGGCGGCTCTCCTCCGCAATGGCCGAGGGGCGTCATGCCCCCCCACTGCAGCAGCTGCTGCAAACCTTTTACAACAAAAGGATAATAAGCTACGTTTATTATACTTTTGTTGTGAAAGGGGAGGGTCAATGGGGGATGACTGAGACGAGGGGCGTGCACTGTGCACTTCTCTCCATGTGCATGTATGTTTGCCGGGCTGTCTCGGGCCAGCCAAGTGCACTGTGCTCTCTCCAGCCCGGGCTGGAGAGAGCAGGACCAGGCTTCCAGTCTGCCTGGGAGCGCTCTGGACAATGGAGTAGCTCTGGGATTATAATGGCTAGTTTGAGCCGAGAGCTTCAGCATTCCAATGTTTGCCTTCTTATTTTTCCATTTTTTAGTTAGAACATTCTACCCTCAGTGGGTGGAATGTTCTAATAGCCTTATAGACCTTCTGAGTCAGACCATACCGGTTGTTATGCCAGTATAGCCCGAGCCTGTGGCTCAGGCCTATAACTCTGGTTCAGGGCCTTTGACAACCGGTATTGCCCAGGGCAGTGGGCTTTAAGGACATATTAAAGTTTTCTGCAGAGGATGTTACCTGGTATTACCACCTTCAGCAGAGAGAAATAAAAACTGAATGATATTTCTATGAAGGCTACCTAGAGCAGGCAAGCAACAGAATCTGCAATCCATTGAAGTGTGAACACAATCTCCAGGAGTGCAGGTTGCATGCTAAACAGTGCAAGTAAATAGTAACGAAATGATGCCCTAAGTTTGCTGACACTACAGCTAACTTTTACTGCTCCTTTGATTTAACAGTTTTAGCTTCCTAATGGGAGATCAATATGGTAGACATTGTAGAGCAGCAAAAATGAAGGGGCGCGGCCGTTACTTCAACTCAGGCAGGCGGAGATTGCTTGTGTTTTTTTCGCATAACAATCACAGAAACTCATTTACTTTAGGTGATATGTAATTAGTGGGTATCTCAGGTTGAGAATAAGTTGACAGTTTGCTAATTTTCTGGCTTTTCCAAATTTTGACAAGCGCCATTACAGACCCATAACTAGTATTTCGTGATAGCTTTCTCAAGGTTAGTTCACTTATTAATTGACCCCTGGAAATGGTAATTTAAGAAGCATATTAATCTTTTCTGTCACTTCCAACACACAGTGGATGAACAAAATAATTTGTCTTTTTACAGGGAGCTTTGCGGCTCAAATGAAGTGCCTCGAGTTTTAATTAATATGCATATTTCCTTCGACAAATTAGATTATAGGCAGGTTTCATACATAATTATGCACACATTTCTTCTATTTAATTATTACAGGTCGCCGAGACCGACAATTTCAAGATAG
Organism: Pleurodeles waltl; assembly: GCF_031143425.1. Classification (NCBI taxonomy): domain Eukaryota; kingdom Metazoa; phylum Chordata; class Amphibia; order Caudata; family Salamandridae; genus Pleurodeles; species Pleurodeles waltl. The sequence continues at coordinate 161,218,864 of NC_090451.1, read as the reverse complement.
ACACAGACGCACCAGAAAGTAGGCCAGCAAACAAATAATTATGCCATTTTTTTCATTTTATTTGCCCAGCATATGACTTAAAATTTAAACTAATGCAGCAAAATGGTTTTGTTTTCTTTGATTTGTTCATTAAAAATGCAGTTTCTCTGTGTTTATGACAGTAATAGCGCGCTCGCCTCAAAAATGAAATGTGAAAGGTAACAATCTTATTGAGAAATGGAAAGTCCTTATTCCGCTGATAAGGAGGGTACTAGATGAATTGGGATTTTGATTTGTGCCAAAACACTGCACATCTGAATGTTTTCCCACGTGCACATTTAACCAGGAGTAACCTGGCAAAGCTTGCAAGGGAAAACATAATTGAGTATGTGCACTTACACTAATTCCTGAGATTATTCCCATTTTGTTTTTTTTTGTTTTTTTTATTTCTTATTAACACTGGTAACGATGCGGTAATACCTCCAGCATCCTCAACCATCGTGCTATAACGATCTCTGGTTGTGTGTTATTACCGCATCCCGGATACCTCCAAAATCATCTGCCTTTTACGGATGTCCTATGCCCTGGGGGCGTCCTACACCGGCGCATGCTCCAACCTCCTTTCGTCACCGGCCAGGACCAGCCCGCTGCTTTGTGCTATAGACTCCGGCAGATCTGCATCAAAACTCTAGTCAGACTGCTTGCTGACAGCCAGTTTTGCGCCCCGGAAATGAGTGCACCAGCCAGAGGTCATGGATAAAACCGGACTTCGGAGAGCGAAGCAACAAAGCTAAAATTGTCTTTTAAACACAGGCCATTAAATATTCCTGGAATGGATAAATATAATTTTGCAGTGAAAAAAAAATCAGCACTCTCACACCTGATGTGAGTTGACATGGGCAAGAGCCCATCTTGACTCATCTGCCAACTTGCTATAAAAGGTTGAGAGGTGTGGCATTGGAATTGCTGTTAACCTCATAAATGAGTGCTCGACTGGAGGTGGCTTGGAGATTGAAAGCAGGAAGGAGTTTGAGTGATTGGCGTACGTGTGACACGTTTTATGCAGTTTCCATCCACACACCCTTTCCAAATTGTAAGTTAAGCTTTGTAGGTAGGTAACGTTTCAACATTTTTATGAACTAATCAGGGAAAGAAAACAATTGACCATTTCTTCCAATTCCAGAAGGCCAAAAAAGAGAGTTTATTAGTATTTGTTCAGTACATACAAATATCTATCGCAGGCAGGCCTTTCTCTACCTGAAGACCAGAACTGTGGCTAAACTATATCACAGAGTTTCCAATACACCCCACCAGTCATCTACTGCCATATACTCCTACTGTTTTGTGAGCCATGGAGTCTAGCAAAAATCATTTTCTCAGCTTCGGCTCCACAGCAGGGCCTTCTCTTCCCTGATATATTTCTCTCCTGCAATCAATTATAATGCACCATAGAGAAAAGCACAAATCAGGTGGCGTTATTCCCATATTTCCTCAACCTATGTACGGCTCTGAGAATCACATGGTGGTACTTGCTGCATGACTTTACATGGCCAGGGAGAGTGGAAGGTAAGTGATTCATTTCAGTGGAGCTTGTTAGCTCCATCTTGAAGGTAGATCCTGGTTTGCATCTGCCAGGTTCACAAGGAATCCCTTAGGATCCCCAGAGCCCCAGGGAAGAGGAAATCAATTCTCACACCGACACTCCAGAGCACCATGGTTCATTTTAAGATGCTTCAACTGAAAGGGAATTTTGGAGATCTTCTTACAAGTAGAGCACATTCTCGCAACACCAGCAAGAGAATAACTGAAATTCTCCGTATGTTGAGTGGTGCTTCTGCTCCAGAGATAGGTAATCCTGAGGATTACTCTAGGAAATGTGATGTTGATTTTGTAGCTGTGCCCTGCAAGCAGGGATAGAAAAAGAAAATTGGATGAATTCCACAGGGTCTATAGCTTCCATCAGGCTTGCACTAGTGTGGTGTTATCTGCCTTTGATGCATTATTTTCCTTCCTGATATGGTGAACAACATTAGGGCCCACCCATGGTCTCCTTTTTTGACTCCGCATTTTAGATTGGCATCTTTTTCTGCTGTTGACTTTTTACATGGTTTTGCACTAATGCAATACTGTACTGAGAAGACATTGTTCATGCAGTCTATTCCTTGTAAGCATTTCTGCTATGAAGTCTGTACACTTCGTCCGAGGCTAGGCACACAGAACACAATTCCCTTGTATCATGATTGTCCATTGTAGACAGCTTAGAAATTGAAACGTTTCATATCAGCTCTTCATCTCTGACTCACTGAGATATGGACAGTGCTTTCATTATATAAACTGCCTTTGTGCGACATTTGGCAGAGGAGCACTTTTGCTGGGATTGTCCTAGAACGTGGTGCACTGTAATCAAAATGCAGCCCTCCTGACTCTGACCTCCATCCTGCAAAGGATGATAGCCTGCAATACATCAGATCGGCTTCCTGGTACAACCTACCCAGGTATGTGGGGCTAGGCTATCCCAATTGATCTGGCAGAGGGTACTCTCACTAAGCTTTCAATAGTATAGGTAGTAACAGATAGGAGTGTAGTAACACAGTAACATTATTCTCACAATGCTAGCTATCATGCTTTGTTTCATCTGCCTAATAATTGCAGCTCATGCTTTGTATACAAGAATACTATAGTTTCAATAAATATTTGAAAATAAAATTTTTGTTTCTTTCTTGTGTCCTACATTGGACATACAAACTAACAACGAAAGGGTATATCTGTTTCCACAATCTCTTTGGGGATCCAAGCAGTGTTGTCTCCTCCGTTTGGGCGGAGGAGCATCGCCCCCCCTGCCAGCAGCAACAGCTGCAAAACCTTTAGCAGAAAACGATCATAAACTTTGTTTATGATCGTTTTCTGGTAAAGGGGGTGGGGCCACCGGGGTGATGAGCAGTGGGGGGGGAGTGCTCAGCACTCCCCCTCAGAGCACATGTGTGTTTGGCCTGCCGTCTCGGGCCAGCCAAACACACATGGGCACAGGGCTCTCTCCAGCCGGGCTGGGGAGAGCCTGCACAGGCTCCCAGTCTGTCTGGCTGGGGGCACCGAGGATTAGCACAGAGCAGGCTGGGAGCCTGTACCTGCAGCGCCAGTGAGGAAGCAGAGGAGCGGGGAGGTAGAGAAAGTAAGTTTAAAAAAAATATATATAGTTATTTCCTCCCCCTCCCAAACACGACCCCCCACGCGCCGCCCGTCCCTACCATGCCCCGTGAGCTGCTACTGGATCCAAGTAGTCATATTCGAGGGTACCAATACCATTTGGTACTCTGGTAGGATTAGGGGTTCTGATGGTGCACTGTGAGGTAGCGTGGAATTTTGACAACATTTCCTGATGGTATGACGGACCAAGTCCCTATATCCTGAAAGTTATGTTGACCCGATACACAGTCCTACTTAATTCATAGGAACCGTATAGTACTGGCATCCCCTTTAAAAGAGGTTGTGGCAGAGGAAGGGCAGTGTGGTGCTGATGGGGCTCAAGCTTGGGCAAATGCAATGACTCCTCTCATGTCTAAATGTGGGCTATGTTCAGTAACACTTGTTATAACTCTTAAGTTAAAATATTAATTTACTAATTCTTACAGTATAAAGTAGCCACTACACAGTGCAGGGAAACAGAGAATGCTGCTAGGCCTCTATCATTAAGCAGAGCCAATAGATCTAGCATGGGCTGCCAACCTTCAGGCTTTGTCTTTGCATGTTTTTTTTTATCATGGTCTTTGCCAAATATTAATAATGTGTAAGCTGTGGTGCCCTCAGCAATCTAAAAAATGAAAAGTGGCTAAAAGGAAAATATTTTGTCAGTCTCAAGAAGCCCTCCATGCCATGTGTTGGACTTTTTAGTTTATGCAGGGTCATCCCCAATCTTTTTGCCTCCTGCCTCCTATTTTTTCTGACCTGTTGCTGTTTTCTATTTTTTTTTTTTTTGTAACTCTGAGCACTTTACCACTGCTAACCAGTTCTAAAGTGCATATGCTATCTGTGTAAAATTGTATGTAATTGGTTTATCCATGATTGGCATATTTGATTTACTAGTAAGTCCCAAGTAAAGTGCACTAGAGGTGCCCAGGGCCTGTAAATCAAATGCTACTAGTGAGCCTGCAGCACTGGTTGTGCCACCCACTTAAGTAGCTCTGTAATCATGTCTCAGACCTGCCATTGCAGTGTCTCTGTGTGCAGTTTTAATTGTAAATTCGACTTGGCAAGTGTACCCACTTGCCAGGCCTAAACCTTCCCTTTTCTTACATGTAAGGCACCCCTAAGGTAGGCCCTAGGTAGCCCCAAGGGCAGGGTGCAGTGTATGGATAAGGTAGGACATATAGTAATGTGGTTTGTTTGTCCTGACAGTGAAATACTGCCATATTTTGTTTTTCACTGTTGCAAGGCCTGTCTCTCTCATAGGATAATATGGGGGCTACCTTTAAAATATGATTAAAGTGTAGATTTCCCTAGAGAGTAGATGGACATGTGGAGTTTGGGGTCCCTGAACTCACAATTTAAAAATACATCTTTTAGTAAAGTTGATTTTGAGATTGTGCGTTTGAAAATGCCACTTTTAGAAAGTGAGCATTTTCTTGCTTAAACCATTTTTTGACTCTGCTTTGTTTGTGGATTCCCTGTCTGGGTCAGGTTGACAGTTGGGTTGTTTTTCACCTCGTACTAGACAGTGACACAAAGGGAGCTGAGGTGTAACCTGCATTTCCCGATTAGCCATCTCTGCTAGGAGGGAGGGGTGGAGTGGTCACTCTCATCTGAAAGGACTGTGCCTGCCTCTGACAATGCAGACTCCAACCCCCTGGTATGTGTCTGAGGCCTTGCCTGGGCAAGGCAGGATTTCACAAGTAGGTGTGAGTCCCCTTTGAAGAAAGGTGACTTCAAAGACTAAAATGGGTATAAGAAGGGCACCCAAAACCACAGACTTTAGAAACACTTCTGGAACCAAGAGGAACCTCTGCCTGGAGAAGAGCTGATAGCTGAGGAAGAAGTGCTGCCCTGCCTGTGACTGTGCTTTGTGGAGCTTTCCTGCAGTTGCTGCTTCTGCCAGAGTAAGAGGGCAAAGACTGGACTTTGTGTGCCTTCCATCTTGTGAAGAAATCTCCAAGGGCTTGAGTTAGAGCTTGCCTCCTGTTGTTTGAAGTCTCAGGGACAGCAAAGACTTCTCTCTGCCAGCACCTGGAGTCTCTGGAGAGACTCCTGCTCCGACAAGTGGTGCCCTATCCAGTCCCTGGGCCCTTGAAAGGAAAGCTGGTGGAAACCCAAGGAAATCGACTTCGGACGACTCCGGACCGCCGCCGCTGGTGAATCCGGTAACGCCGCCTGCACCAGACGCCGTGACCTTTGCTGGAACGCGACGCTCTTCGCAGGCCCGACGCCCCACTGAAGTCTGCGACTCCGTGGAAGTCGCCGTACCACGTCTTGACCGATCCCGCTCGAAGTGCACGGATTCAACGTTTCGCACAGACCCCGCGTTCCCCGACTTTGCGCATCGGCTTGTTTTCACTCTTCACCAAAGGTACTGTACTTGGGGGTCTACACGACTCCGTGTCCGGCGCCACTGGTGTCAGCTTGTTGGGAACGACTCCGTCACGACATTGTGTTAACATCTCATCGAAGCAATTTTGTTTCTAAGCGCTATTTTTGAGTTTAATCTCTAAAAAATTCATCACTTGACTTGTGTATGTCAGATTTTTGTCGTTTTGGTCTTGTTTTGTTTAGATAAATATTTCCTATTTTTCTAAACTGGTGTTTTGTCATTTTGTAGTGTTTTTCATTAAGTTACTGTGTGTGTTGGTACAAATACTTTACACCTAGCACTCTGAAGTTAAGCCTAATGCTCTGCCAAGCTACCAAGGGGGTAAGCAGGGGTTAGCTGAGGGTGATTCTCTTTTACCCTGACTAGGGTGAGGGTCCTTGCTTGAACAGAGGGTAACCTGACTGTCAACCAAAGACTCCATTTCTAACAATGGTCAAATTGGTTTACATCTGATTGGCATATTTAATGTACGTATAAGTTCCTAGTAAAGTGGTATACCATATAGCCAAGGTAAGTAAATTAAAGGCTACTAATGGGCCTGTAGCACTTACTGTGCCACCCACTTCAGTAGCCTCTCAATACATGTGAGGCACCCCTAAGGTATACCTTAGTTAGCCCCTGGGCAGGCTTTATTGTTAAGAGATTTGCCATATCATTTTAAGTTTTACATGTCCTGGTAGCAAAAAAATGTGCACATTAATTTTTCAGTTCTGTATGACCTAACTTTCCAATCCAATTACATGGGGTTGCCTTATTATATTTGATAAGTGCTAACGTTTGATTGAGCACCGGTAAATATTTCAGGTTTAGTGTCTGAGAAAATGTAATTTAAAACCAGCTTTAATGGTTAAGTTGGATATTAGGTTACAGTTTTGAAAATACCACTTTTAGAAGTCCGAAGGTGGAAAATGTAAATGTGATTTAGTCCAGTGGCTCCCCGATGGCGATGCCTACTCCTCAGATACTGCCTGCGGCTATGCCCCGTTGAACTTCTACCTTCTCAGATCATTTTGCCTCAAATTTCTTCTACACCTTAACATAAGCTGCGACAATGCCCAATTCACTTCTTGTATCAGACTCAGGCTCCATCATGATCGGTCATATTTTTCAACTTTGACACTGACTAGATGTCATTGGTTGGCCCTTTGATATTCAACTTTAAAATCTCCTAAGTCCATTTCTGCTGATTGGATTGTTGTCATTGTGATGTCAAAATACTTTATCAAAATCTACTCTACCTTCATAATTGGTGAGGGATTTTTCTTGGGTTGTATTTCAATTTATTACTGTTTTGTGCTGTATAAATACTTTACGCATTGCTTCTAAATTATGCCTCAATGCTTTTTTGCCAAGCTATCAAAGGGTTGGTTAAGCACAAGTTAGTGACTTTAAGGGTCCACCCTGACAGCGATTGTGACTGTTGTTTGAGCAGGGTTAAACCCCCCTTAACTACCAGCCCAAATTCTCAAATATCCAGGTTGCTGACGGTGTGTGAAGATCGCTCCAAACATGTGATGGAAGTGGTGATTATTCATCTAGTACTGGGAATAACCCACACATGTTAATCAAAACCTTTCCTCCTGTTGCAATTGCACCACTCAAGCAAATGAAATAGACATGTAAATACAAAATTACAGACATGTGGAAAGCAAAAATTCTCAAGCGTCATTTTTGATCTGGCAATTTTCCTAAATGAAAGAGACACTTTCACAAAAAAGGGATATTTATAACATTTAGAATTAAATATAATCTTTCCACAATATTGCACCCAGCCTACCACTGTTTTGTTAAGTTAAGAGATAAGTATAGTTTGATATGCGTTGCATCTATGTACCTTGGCATTTTTTAAAATATCTGCACATCTTAAAAATAAAGCTAGGAGTAGTAAACCTGTATTGGCCTATATCTATTTATCTTCATTATATTTTGGTTTCCACTGGCTATATTATGGTAGGATGATATCACATCATCATATAATGTGAATAAAGGAATGTATGTCTGATGCAACGGTGCTTGTTGGCTTTTAAATCAAGGGCTACAAGAAGCACAGTGCAAAGAAACAACACATTCAAACAAATTAATCAACTTTTACAAAAGCAAGATATTAAAAGAAATCTCACATTTGAAAAGTAAAAGGTTTGAGAAAACAAAAACAAACATACATGAGATTTGAGAAAATATTTGTCAGTTATATAACAATCCATGTGGAATACAAGAGCACATAAATTGTAGAACTGCCCTCCTTTGACTGGCACCACACAAAGGATGTGTGCCGTATTCTCTGGAGACGCAAGTACCCAACCTCACATGTGTGAGCTATGCATTCCTCTTCAAACTGCCAATTTGTGATTTACTAATAATCATGTCTGACTTTAGCTTTTAAAAATCCAGAACTTCTTATGAAGGCACACCTTTAATTTGAACACATACTAGAAAGTTAGATAGGGTAATGACAAAATCAGCAGCTGATTATTCACAATAGAGTGCACCTTCTGCTACAAAATGAACGAAGGATTACAACCTTGTGGTAATTTACTTTTTTTGAATAACAAGAAAATAAATGTCCTTCCAACTTTATAGATGTAAAGTTTGCTCCAAACTATTATTCATTATAGTGAGAAGTGAGTGAGTGATACAAATGAACCAAAACCCCAAATACATTTATGAATAAATCACACTACTTAGCAATTACTATATGCAGTAATGTCAAAAGTGAAAAGGAACACAACCGAAGTTAGATCAGAGTATATTTACAACCTACCATGCTGCATAATTTAGCATTATGTAAAGGAAATACCATGCAAAAAAAAAATCATATTACGTAACTTAATTGACCTGTGCAAGTAGTAGTCTATCCAGAGTGCCATCATCGCTTTTACTGACAGATTATGATAACCTAGTCATGGGTACAGGCAACTCTGAAAGTCACTGGAAGGCAACAGTAGTTGGTTTGCAAAGTTGGTTTGAAGTTTGCACTCTTACCGATATATATTACCTTATCCCATAAGTACCTTATGACAAGTTTGCTTCAGTCTGCCAAATCTAAGTTGACAGGACTGATTTGAGATATCATTTAGGGATTTAGAATATGTCAAGCATTTTTTGATTTACTAGGACCATACACCAATTGATTGATACATGATCCATAGAACGTTTTATCTGATTCTTTGTTTGACTGAAATATCCAATAGGGCATTTCAGGTGGATTTTAAGACGTCATGTCTATTACAAGCCTGTCAAATTGCATTCGGTTTTTAAAGAAACATGTAATCAAGTTCATTTTTCTCTCCTTGATTCAATGTTATAAATTCATTGAAATAGGCCTCTCCTGGAATACACAGGGATGTTTGCTCACTTAATGAGCAGTTTTACCATCATTTTCCGTATGCTGGGAAATGTGTAACTGAGTCAGTTGGAAAATATGTGCAATAGGCAGAGTCCAAATGTTTTCAACTAACCAATCTCCAGCTGGGACGCTAGACATATGTTTTCGTTACTCACTAATAGGCGCAAGGACCTCAGAAACTTCACTGATAGCTGGCAACACTTACCTTGAAAAAATCGACGCAAAGCTAGCAGCATGAATGTCTTTTTTTAAAAATAAATGATTTTTGATGGATATTTGTAAAGGAGCTTTATTTTTTCAATTAGAATAATTTAAAATGTATAAATACATTTATACGTTGCTAGTGGGGAACGCGGCACTAAAGTATTTTAAAATCAGGAGAGACAT